>NC_137891.1:30522085-31224507 GCF_963455335.1 Martes martes | reverse complement strand
GCTTGGGCCTTCGGGCTACTGATTGTTTAGGGAAGTATTCGTTTCCATTTGTAAAAAAATATTCTAAGAAAGGCATTAAATCCTTGCAGGATCAGATCTACAAATACAGAGAGCAAAGTGGCCAGAGGGGAGAGGGAGTAGGTGAGGGGATGGGTAAAATGGGTGAAGAAAAGTGGGAGATACAGGCTTCCAGGTAGCAATGAAGAAGTTACAGGAATAAAAGACACAGCACAGGGAATCTAGTCAATGGTATTGTAATGGTTTACCATGGTGACCGGTGGTAGCTATTTTTGTGGCGAGCATAGCATAATGTATGGAGACGTTGAATCACTGTGTTGTACACCTGTTATATTAGTTTCAGGTCATAAGTGTTCATTAGTGTCAACTATGTTCAAATAAAAAAAAAGTAAACCTTTTTAGGGATGGCTGTCAGTCTGGCTTACTTTTAGCTTACAGTTTAAGAAAGAGGTTAGGAAAAAAAATCTTCTAGGAGAAGACTTTTGAACCCTGGCTTCCTGGGGGGAAAAAAGAGGAGGCAATTTAATCAAGTTTATTAATGAAACTGTCCATAAGAGAATTTCTGATAGCTGTTTTAGTATCTTACAGGACCCCTATTCAAGAGAGTAGGACAGAAACATTAGAACTGTAGGATCACTTTTCCTGTTGTTTACACTCTTCAGTGGCTCTTTAAGGTTTCTAGAGTAATGTACAAACTCTTTAATACTATGTTCAAAGATTTTCAGAGTTTGATTTCCAGGTTCCCTTTCTGGTGTCTTCATGTAACTCTTCCCATTTTCTTGTTCTCCATCTACAGACACTCCATCTGTAGAATTTCACACCTCTCTCCCTTCTACTATGTTCTTTGACACCTTGTATTTTTTTTTTTTGTACTACAATGTATACAATATAAAACTCAATGTTTTAACCATTTTTGAGTGTAAAGTTCAGTGCATTAACTACATTCTTTTTTTTTTTTTTAAGATTTTATTTATTTATTTGACAGAGATCACAAGTAGGCAGAGAGGCAGGTAGAGAGAGAGGGAGGAAAGAATGCTCCCTGCCGAGCAGACAGCCCAATGTGGGGCTTGATTCCAGGACCCTGGGATCATGACCTGAGCTGAAGGCAGAGGCTTTAACCCACTGAGCCACTCAGGCGCCCCTAAGTACATTCTTATACTGTGCAACCATCATCTCTATCTAGTTCCAGAACTGTTTCATCACTGCAAAAAGAAACCAATACCCATTAAATACTCCACTCCCCATTTCCCCATATGGAATCCTGTAATAAGTAGCCTTATATGTCTGGCCTCTTGCACCCTCCATAATGTTTTCAAGTTTCATCTGTGCTGTAGCATGTGTCAGGGCTTTGCTCCTTCCCATAGTGAGATGATATTCCATTGTATGGATTTACTGCATTTTGTTCATCCATTCATCCATTATGGACATCTGGATTATTCCCACCTTTTGGTTTTTGTGAATAGAGCTGTTATGAATATTTGTATACAAATTTTTTTTTGCATGCTCTTGTACTCTTTCTCCCTCTCTCTGTCTGTCTGTCTATCTCTCTCTCTCTCTCACACACACACACACATATGCATGTACACCTGCCTCTAGAAGTGAATTATGGGCTCATGCAGTAATTCTATGTTCAACTAATTGGGGAATCACCAAATATTTTTCCACAATGGCTGTACCATTTCACATTTCTACCAGAAGGGTAAGAAGGGTCCAGTTTCTTCTCATCCTCACCAGCAGTTCTTTTCCATTTTTTTTTATAATGGACATCCTTATGGGTACAAAGTAGTATCCCCTGTTTAGATTTGCATTTCTCTAATGATTAATGATGTTGAGCATCTTTTCCAGTGCTTGCTGGTCATTTGTATATCTTCTTTGGAGAAATGTCTATTCAGGTCCTTTGACCATTTTAAATTATCTTTTTGTTGTATTGTAAGAGTTCTTTCTATATTGTAGATATCAGACCCTTATCAGATATGATTTACAAATATTTTCTTCAATTCTATGATTTGACTTTGCTTTCTTGATACATTCTTTGTATAAAAATGTTCAATTTTGTTGAAGTCCAATTTATCTTTTTTTTCCTTTGTTATTCGTGCTTTGGGTATAGTTGGATTTTGCAACATTTTCTTAAATACATCATAAAGATTTCCCCTACATTTTCTTCTAAGGGTTTTATAGTTTCAATTCTTACTTAGGTCTTTGGTCCACTGTGAGTTGATTTTTCTATATGATGTAAGGTAAAGTTCCATTTTACCTTACCATTTTATTCTTCTGAATGTGGACATCAAGTTTTCTCAACACCATCTGTTGAAGAGATAACCCTACAGTTTTGACATCTCCCTGGAATGTGGTGTTGTTGTTGTTGTTTTTAAGTAAAACGTGGGTTTGCCTGATGATACTGCTTTTCTGGCCAACATTTCACATAGAGGCCCCCCCCCCCCCCAACCGCCCACACCACCTTCCCCCTTTCCCTGGTCCTGGAAATGTCTGGACACATTCAGTTCCCATTTTCTGCTTCTTCTGCACTGTTCCACCACTAACACTTATTGGTGCCTTACTTTGAGCCAGAATGTTATCCATTTATTGCCCCCTTCTCCCTGACTTCATTTTTATTGTCCACTCATTCCATTTTATTTGAAGACCTCAACACTTAGAAAAGTCTTTGTCTACAAATGAATCAGTGTTGTCATCTTTGTAGACTTCAACCATCGTATTGATGACAGGCCTTCTCCTTCCTTTCACAGTGCCAGGATGTTGGTTTTCCCTTTTCCTATCCATCAGTCATTAGTGAAGTCATGATTTAGACTTTGTCACCCTCAGAAAATACTTTTTTGGGTTTTAAAACTGAAACTCCTTCTCAGCACAGACTTCTTGCTCTTGATATTAGCTTCTAGCATTATTTAAGACCTCTTTGCCACTCCTGATGCTTCTAAAAACAATATAAACATTTTGGTAGCCTTTAATTTTAGTGTAATTTCAATCTTACATAAAAATTGTTGAAATAGTACAGAGAACTCTATTCCATATTCATATTCACTGCTTGCTTTCATTCAGTCTCTTGCCTTATTACTCTATTCCCTTCCTCTCTTTCTGAATCATCAAAAAAATAAGTTGAAAAATACCCCTTTATTCCCAGAATATTTCAGAGTACATCTCCTAGAACAAGGACATTCATTTACATAAGTACAGTTAAATGATCCAAATATTTACAATTGAATATTTTTCATCTAATTTATATTTCTATTTCCAATTTTACCAATTTTACCAATTGAATATTTTTCATCTAATTTATATTTCTATTTCCAATTTTACCAATTTTCCAATGTCTTTTTTTCTCCCCAGCCTACTATTTAATTCAGTATGATACATTACTTTGTTTTCCTGTATTTTTAGTCCCCTTGAATCTAGAACATTTCCATAGTCATTTTTGTCTTTCCAGAACTTGGTATTTTCTAAGTGGATTGGCAAGGTAAACTCTAGAATGTCCTTTGATCTGGGTTTACCTATGGTTTCCTTAAAATTTGATTAACATGCTTTGTCAGCAGGGATACTACAAATGTTATGTCCTTAGTGGATCATATTAAACATTTAATGGAGCATTGTCTTATTAGTAATATTAACTTTGATTACTATGTTAAGGTAGTGGTCACCAGCTCTTTCCATTGTACAGTTTCTATATTTCCCTTTGTTATTTATAATCTGTGGGAAGATGCTTAGGTATTATGTAAAATATCCTGTTCCTTTTCAAACACTCAACTACTGGTTTTATCATCCATTGATGATTCTTGACTAAATCTAGTCTTTTTTTTTTCTTTTCAGTGTAACAGTATTCATTGTTTTTGCACCACACCCAGTGCAAATCTAGTCTTACATAGATGATACAAAATGGTGATTCCCCCTCCCCAAATCTATTCTTGCTTCTACATTTATTCGTTGTCATTCCACTGTAAGGTAAAGCTTTACTGTCTTCATTTATTAATTTATTTATATTAGTGTGGAATCATGGGTTTTTGTTCTATTCAGAGGATTATTATGTATTACTGTCACTCATTTTTTTAGTGCTCAAATTACCCAAGATTTAGCCAGTCAGTCTCTCCATGCTGATTCTTGTATCCCTTTGATGTACCCCCACTATTCTTTGAACAATTCCTTACTTTCTAGCACAGGAAGATATTTCAGAATTATCTTCTACTTTCCCTGCTCCATGGTTTCCGAGAAACTCTTGATTTGTTTTGGTCAGAAAAGAATATGCTATGTATATTCATTGCTCCCAGGGGGTCAATGTCGTGAAGTCTTCTCAGCAGCAAAGAGCTGTGAGTGTGGGTATATCTTTATTTACCATATCTGTCTGTCATCTGTTGATCTATGTCAAACACCATGAGTTCATACTAATACTTTGAATTCCGGTCTAGATTTCTCCATTTCTGCATCTCACTTCAACAGTGAGCAAATTGGCTCCTATTATTTTCAACATGTTGATTGACCCATTTGCTCAATTCTGGAATACACACAAAATAGTTTCAGAATTGCTAATGCTTATCACTGTGAAAAGCATACTACTAACTAGAGTTCAATATTTGTTGGTGGTGTTTTTTTATCTTTAGACTGAAGGAGGATTTTGAGTTTGATTCAGGGCAATTAAATTTTAGATGCTTATTACATATTTGAGTAGAGATGTACAGTAGGCTTTCCGGATCTGAAGGAAGATGTCAGGAATAGAGATAAAGATTCAGGAATCATCAGCTTAAAAATGACATTGAAATAACTTAAAGCAAGAACACAGATCTTGTTACGGTAAGGGAAGTTAGAGAAGAGACCTGAGGAGGAGGATCCAGCAAAGAAGGCTGAGAAGGATAGGCCAGTGAGATAGGCATATTTAAAGAATACACTATTCTGGAGGCCAACTGAAGAAAGTGTTTCAGAAAGGAGAGCAACCTCAGCTGTGCCAAATATTGCCAAGAGGCTGTAAGAGATGAAGTTTGAGAATTGGTAATTGGTAATATTGAAAAGTGAGGTTTCCATGGGTGATTAGGATAAATGCTTCTTTATAAAGCTTTACAACATAGCCAATGCCTTCCTAAGAATGGGAAGTGGGACAATGGGGACAGTGAGTACAGACCAAATATTGGGAGAAATTTTGCTGAAATGTAACGCATACTTACAGCATGTATGTGGGCTGGTAAGAATGACCCCGTGGAAACTATACCAGGATGATGTAAGGGAGAGAGAACTATTCAGAGCAAAATCTTCAAAGAGCTGGGATTATAAGGATCCATTGTACCAGTGGAGTGGTTGGACTTAGGAGCAGAAAGATTATCCTGACAACAAATGAAGAGAACTGAGGATTCTTAACTGGGTCTCTCTGACTGCTGAGTCCCTAATACACATTCTAGCATACTAAAGCCACTCTTCAGTACTGCTGCAGGTTAACTTTCAGGACTAATTTTCTGTCATTCTCTCTCTTCCCGAGTACCTTACCTTTAATCACTGGTCCATGTGCCTGTGTAACATCCCTGCCTCCTGAAAATAACTTATTACAACTCCTGCTGTTAACAACTAAGAATCCTTACAAAACACACACACACACACACACACATACACACACACACCCATTTTCATGGTTTCTTTCCTACTTCTTTCTTCCAGTTGAGAGACATGTTTCCCACCAGCTTTCACCCATAGGCTCTGGCTTGCTCAGGAGATATGGAAATCTTTTTTTTTTTTTAAAGATTTTTCATTTATTCGTTTGAGAGAGAGAGAGAGAGAGCAAGAGAGTATGAGAACATGAGAGCATGAGCTGGGGGGAGGGTCAGAGGGAGAAGGAGAAGCAGACTCCCTGCCCAGCAGGGAGTCCCAAAGTGGGGCTTAATCCCAGAACCCTGAGATCAAACCTGGGTCGAAGACAGACACTTAACTGACTGAGCCCTCCAGTAACCCTGAGATGAAAATCTCTTTGAAGGAGATCTTGGCCTCCATTCCTAAGGACTGATTTGGTTTTGTTTATGAACCAACTCATCACTCATCCCTAGATAAGGGAGAGTTGACAAAGACAAATTTAAAGATGAAGAATCTCAAAATCTTAACCTCTGGTGCAAAAACTAAGGGTCCTTCCTACTAGATCTAAAGAACAACAGGTGGAAATAAGGTAGGACTTTGTGGAGATGTGATGCCCTGCCACACTACCCTCAAGCATGCCCTCTCCCACTCAGTGCCATTGGATTCAAGGCTTAGAGAGTGGAGTGGAACCTGCTTCTGGTTTGGGACCTTAGAGTGAAGCAACACCTCCACTTCCCCCTCCCCACCCCACACCACTGAGTTCATGGTGGGTGAGTTGGGGAGCTGAAAATGGAAACAATGTATTGGGGCATCAGATTTCAGAGACTGCCCCATCCCTCATCCCCAAGCTGAGTTTAGTGCTTCAGGGAATTTGAAGGGGACTGGAGTTCCCCTGGGCCTGACTGGTGAGGAAAATTGGCAAGAGGAAGGGTTCCCAGGCCTGTTGCCAGGTGACCATGACCAGGAGTAGGATACAATGTGAGGGCACATAGTTTACCCCATAGATCATTGGGAAACTTGGTCGGAATCAGTAGACCCCAAAAGCCAGGGAGGAGGGAAGAAGTGGAGTGCTTTACACAGAATACTAAGGTTCATGTTCACCTGTAGAGCAAAGAAATGGAACAACGACTCACCAGTGAACACTATAATATCCCTGGTTTAGGACTATGAAGTCAACCTGGGAACTGGGTGAAAGAGAAAACCCCAAAACATGTGAGGGAATTATGAACTATAACAACGTTATAACTGTAGACCTGAACTGTCTAAGTATTTGGGTTGGACTGAGAATTGATCTAAAATTGGCCTGTTTTCCACCAGCAGATATAAGGCTATAGAGCTAGTCAATTCCAATTATAAAGAAGAAGGCTATATGCTTCTGCATTCAAGCGTATACTTAAAATGCATGTAGATTCCAACAGGGTTATAATAATTTTCACATTTATTAACTTTAAAATTAGAAATATATAAGCATCTAAAGATGAAACCTGATCTCCATATCTACATTGCTGGATTTTATAAAATAGGAAAACTTCCTAGAAAAACAATAACTAAATTTAGTATACAATGATTGGTTAAATATTCTGTTAGATTTTATGTAAAAGTCCATTACAATTTGAAAAGTAGAATATTTAAATGACCAAATCTCTGATTAATTATTTTCTTTGGTATTTTCTGAACTTGGATTAATTTGTGTTTCAGTGAAGTTTACTTGATATTGTCTAAGTTAGAGGTTGGTAAACTGTGACCTGCAGGCAAAATTGGGCCAGTCATCTGTTTTTGAAGATAAAGTTTTATTGGAATACAACCACACCCATTTGTTTATATATTGTCTATAGTCTGTGTTGTAACAGAGACTTGGCTTGCAAAGCCTGAGTAATTATTAACTGACTCTTTACAGCAAAAGTTTGCCAAGCCCTAAACTAAGACTTAATCAAGGCAAGAATTTTTGTGGTCTTATCTTTACAATACTAAGTAAAGTCCATTTTTATTTCCCTCTGGGCATATTAAGGCCTTATTTCATTAAGGCATTGTGGTTTCCAAACATAATGTTTGGAACACTGCAAGGAGAAAATCTTTAAAGATACTGTCCTTTACAAAATGGGGCATCACATAGAACATTAGTCCTAGGACTCAAGCTGACATTTACAGATGCATCAATGCAGTATTCTTAAGTATGTCATAAGAGCTTAAGTACTTGCTAGAGTAGCTGGAAAAGAATAGACGATGTTTTGTAAGAAGAGGTCAGTGAAGAACTCTCCCGCATCACTTTCAGTTTTAATTTCACATACTACCATTCTCGTGTTGCAGAATGGATCTTCTGCCCTTCAGGAGTAGTTTGCACAGAGAGATTTTAAGGTTAGACCAAGTGGACATTAGGATGTACTGACAGGGAAAACCTCCCCTGGCTTCCCATGGAAGGACTCATTACCTTACCAAGATTAAGTGCAGGTTGCAGATTCTACATGTAAGTCCTGATAGCCCATTGATTACCTTTTATTTATCTAACCTTATGTTCTTGAAACTCCTATTGTGGTTGGGTCAATTTCTTTTTGTCTTCTTTCTTTGTTATTCCTATTTCCCACTTCAAATTGTAGGCTGTTCCATATAGGACTCAAAATACTCTTGTAAGACATTGTGTGGATTGAATACTGGAGGTCCATCTCTGGGTATGGGCTCTGGAAGTCAGTGTCTCAGACTGGTTAGGATTGAAATAATTATCAGTGCTTCAAAAATAAAGCCCTGTATTCATTTTGGAAAAGACAATGTTTTCAAATAATGGAAAAAGGGGGAAAAAAAAACTCATCCATAATGCTTCCCTATTTCCCATAGTTACTGATTTTATAATTTTTGTGTATAAAACTTTTCATAATTTTTTCTATGGATACATCATTTGTATTATGATCTTACTACGAAAAACTTTTTCCATATTAGAACAACTAGCACCCTTTGGTGTTTGTTTTATATTTGCCACAAAATTTATCTAAAGCACCACTGTATTACTTGACTCGAATTTCCAGGTGGTCATTATTATTCATAATTCTGTGAGAAATACACATGCCTGGTTACTTGATCAAATACTTGTTTAGACTATATTTTCAGTGGCAGAATGGCAAGATTGAAAGATCTGAACATTTTTGATGCTTTGAGTGCCTGATTACCAGATTGGCCTCTAAAATGGTAGTACCATTTCACACTCATACTGAAAGTGTACAAGAGTGCTCTTTTCCCCAAACTGTCACCATTACCAGGTTACCTAATCTAACGACTTCCCAAAATTTTCTTGAATATGACCCAAGAGTAGAAAAAAGTATTTTGTATTGTGGCTTAGAACACACACATTCATAAACATATAAGAAATACATAAACACATATATCTAACAAAAACAAAAATCTCAAAATAATTCACTGTATGAAATACATTCAATTTTTTATCCTATTCTATTCTATTTCATCTAAAAAAATGCTGGCCGAGACCCACTCACTTGACTTAATGAATGATAAATTAATCTGGAAGAAATGGTGAAGTTTTGGGGTGGAAGAAATAAAATCTAAAAAGCTTTCTTATCAGCCAGAGCAAGTTTGTAACAAGATGAAATTTAACAGACATTAGGAGACTTCTCCATCACCATCAACACCACCACCACCCGTATCCAGGTTTCCTTCCATATGATGCCTATCCTGCCCTCACTTGCTAAAAATCTTTTGAACTATTTTAAGATTTGAGCTCTTGATTCACTATCAAATTTGATTATTCCCTTCAATATACTCCTTGGTCTTTTATACTCTATAATGAAGGTGACCCAGAAATCGAGCATCATTCCTCAATCCTCTCACTTTGTAGCACTCACCTTCAGATTAGGTTGAGTAACCCTTATTTGTCTTTATAATTATGTGGAACCACTTTTCTCAAATTTTCAATCTGCCTCTGACCCTGCCATCTATCCTTCCACCCTGTCCCCTCCCTGTAAGTGAAAATAACCTTCATAGAATTTTCTCTCTTGGTTCCCTCTTTCCTTAGAATGACTTCAAGACACTCCTCAAATCCTAAATCAAATGGACTTGTGTTTGGCCTATTGTATGTGCTTGGGCATTTCTGAATTTTAGGAAAGGACCTAGGTTTCTCCTTTCCCCACTGCTGCCATTCCCACGAAGACCTTCTTTAAAGTGGATTTTATGAGCTAAATGGCAGAGTCTTCAAACATGACTTCTTTCTTGATCCTCAGAATGTATTCTGTACCACCTGCACATTCAAGGATATTACCAATTTGTTTTCCACTCAGTAATAGCTGGTGGTTTTCAAACTGTGGTCCGTAAACTGAGGAATTTCATAAAGACCTTTATGCATCCCCTTGGGAAGGAGGAGCCAGAAAGACGAGTTGGGAAGGGGTGAGTTCCAAACCTATTCAAGGAAGTCGTCACATTTTAAATTTTTTTATATGCTAGACTTTCTTGTAAAATCCACTTTTAAACCCTCTGCCTTCCATAGAATTTCTAATTCTAAAAGCCAGTGCTAAGAGAATTAATTACAAAAAATATTCAATACTTGTTAAAAATTCAGCAAGCAATATTAAGTAGTATTTAAAAGACGCCACGTTCCATTAGAGTATTTGTATTGCTCTATTAACTCTCACATGGGTGAGCAAGTGAGTGATTGGTATAGTTTCTAAATGATCCAATGGAGATTTCCCCTAGCATATCTTTTTTCTTTTTTTAAATTTTATTTATTTATTTGAGAGACAGAGATCAAATTCTACATGTAAGGCCGGATAGCCCATTGATTACCTTTCAGGTCCTATTTCTTTCAAGTAGGCAGAGAGGCAGGCAGAGAGAGAGAGAGGGGGAAGCAGGCTCCCTGCCCGAGCAGAGAGCCCAATGTGGGGCTTGATACCAGGACCCTGAGATCATGACCCAAGCCAAAGGTAGAGGCTTTAAACCACTGAGCCACCCAGGCGACCCTCGTAGCACATCTTGATGGCATAATAATAGTTTTGACTTTTACCTGGGCGGAGAATAATCCAGATGTTTTCCTTTTTGGTACCTGACATTTCCTACTACAATATAAAACAGTGTAATTGGCTCTAAACTTGTCCTTTATCCCATGCTATTTATCCACAAAATAAACAAAAACTCATCGCACCTTCTCCAAACAGCCCCTTTAAACTTTGTACTGGCCTCTCCCACCTGAGTTGGGACACTAAGGCCGTTTTCAGCTTTGTTGTCTATGATGGTCCTACAGAGCCAAACCCCTAACCCTAAAATCTTATCCCTGATGGCTTCTTAGAAGCTGGGTTATATGGAGGCTGGGAGTGAAGCTCTGAACACAGAATGCCAGAGTCTAAATCCTGACATTGCCACTGCCTAGATGTGAGTGTGGGCTAAGTTAGATTTTTCTGTGTTTCACTTTGCTCATCCATAAAATACACTTGATAAGTTTAATACTTGGCACATGGGGATAGTATGAGGATATCATTACACTCAAAGTTCTTAGGAAAGTGCCTGGGGCATAGTAACTTCTCAAGGAAAGTTGATTTTTCTTCACGTAACTTTAATCCGCTCTAAGTTAAGATTGAGATTTTAGTGTAAATGAAGGCTACAGGTCTTACCTCTGTATCAAAATAGAAAAGTGTAAAAATGAAATATATACACTCAAACATGTGGAAATATTTTTCACTTCATTTCTTAGTATGTGCAAATGTATGAGAGTGAAAATGAGTCAATTTTGTGTGCTGTCTAGTTTTATAAATTATACCAACTTCTCATATTGAGTCCAACATATTCTAAATATTTCAAACATTTTAACAAGAGAAAACCTCTTTTCGAAGAAATACATGGCTTTTTACACTCATTGATTTCTTCTACCTTGTCCCCACTTTCCTTTTTTCACCACTGTCATTGCTAATGGCTTCTTTTTTTTTCTTTTTTTAAAGATTTTATTTATTTGACACAGAGAGAGAGAGATCACAAGTAGGCAGAGAAGCAGGCAGAGAGAGCAGGGGAAGCAGGCTCCCTGCTGAGCAGAGAGCCCAATGCGGGGCTTGATCCCAGGACCCTGGGATCATGACCTGAGCCGAAGGCAGAGGCTTTAACCCACGGAGCCACCCAGGCACCCCTTGGTCCTGATTCTTATCTGGCATGTGGTCAATGCTGTTCAGTGAGGTGAGTCCTAATAAGACCATTTCTGCATCATCAGCTGATCCTCGGATTGGTCTGTGTCCTCCATTGATGACAAATTCTTGGTGAAACGAGGTGACATGCCAACTGCCATATTTCAGTTTATGGTCTTCAACTCTATATGACTATATGATAACACTGTTTCTATTTATCATGAAGTAAGTACAAATATTGAATCCTGAGATTTGGTTCTTTTTTAAATTTTTATTTAAATTCCAGTATAATTAACATGCAGTCTTTTAATAGTTTCAGGTGTACAACAGTGATTCAATTATATATATTCCTCAGTGCTCATCAACATGGGTGTACTCTTAATTCTTTCAGTTGTTTCATCCATCTCCACTTACCTCCCCTCTGGTAACCACCAGTTTGTTCTCTATATTTAAGAGTGTTTTCTTCAAAACAAAACAAAACAAAAAAAATGTGGTTGGTTGGTTTGTTTGTTTTCTTGAATTTCACCTATGAGTGAAATCATATAGTATCTGTATTTCCCTGACTTCTTTCACTTTGTATTATACTCCCTAGATCCATCCATGTTGCAAATGGCAAGATTTCATTTCTTTTTTATGGCTGAATAATACTCTATTGTTTATAAATACCACGTCATCTTTATCCATGAATCTATAGATGGATACTTGGGTTGTCTCCATAATTTGGCTATTGTAAAATAATGCTGCAATAAACAGGGGTGCATATATCATTTTGAATTAGTTTATTCATTTTCTTTAGGTGAACAACCAGTAGTGGGATTATTCGATCATGTGGTAATTCTGTTTTTAATATTTTGAGGAACCTCAATACTGTTTTCTGTGGTGGCTGTACCAATTAATATTTCTACCAATAGTTCATGGGAGTTCCTTTTTCTCCACATCCTTGCCAATGCTTGTTTTTTTTGTGTTTTTTTTTTATTTTTTATTTTTTTATTTTAACCATTCTGACAGGTATAAAGTGATGTCTTGTGGTTTTGATTTGCATTTCCCGGATGATAAGTGATGGTGAGCAGCTTTTCATGTGTCTGTTGGCCATCTGGATGTCTTCTTTGGTAAAACTTCTATTCATCTGCCCCTTTTTTAATACAATTGTTTTTGTTTTGGTGTTGAGCAAATGATTCTTGTCTACTGAAAGGAAGATAAAATGTAATTTTCTTGGAATTTGAGATCCCAACTTCTCAGAAAGCTTTTAAATCCTATCTGTGTAAAGTTCATTATCTGGGCCATCCATTGATAATGAACAGTGATAGCCAAAACATGAGTGGGGTTGGTTCAGTTTCTACTAGGGTCCTACCAAATTTAGCTGAGGAGTGAGTTTTTAGATGAGGTGAGATGTCTTTCCTTTTTCTGTTTCCCCACCTCAGATTTTTCTATTTTCTCCATCTCTTTCACAACTTTTTTCTGCCTGAGCTTTTTTTCTTCTCTCTATTCTCTCTCCCCACTATCTACAAAGCATGTTATTGGGAGAATGGGGTAAAATAAACACCACTCACACAAGCCAAAATGATAGAATATAAAACAAAACAGTACATGAAATTTTCCATGGGAATTGTACCATTTAGGTCAGATTTGTCTTGCAGTTATTTTTAAAATATCTATTTTAATCAGGAAAAGTCTAAAAGTAAGCAGTGCTAAAGAAGATGTCCATTACCACACCATATTGCGTACTTCATTCACCTAATTGTTCTTTGCTTCTGCCATTATTCCTGTTGTTTCTGTTTGACTTCTCCCTTTTATGCTTCTGACAATACCATCTTTTTTATATTTCACTCATATTAATTTTCCCATGGTTTTTAATTTTTCCAAATAAAAGTAGTAACAGCAGATGTAAAAATATCTTTAATAAAATTTTTGTTAAAATTAATACTTAATATCTCCAATACTTAATATCTCCCTATTAGGCTATGAACAGCATAGGCAGGGTTTGTGTCTCCAGCATCTGGAACATTACCTGATATATGGTAGGTGCTTAGTTGGGCTTGCTGAATAGATAGAGTACTAATATATTTTTAACTTCTTATTTTTGGATAATTTTACATTTATAGGAAAGGTGCAAATATGGAACATTCCCATATACCTTCGCCCTGTTTCCCAGGCCTAATATTAATGTGTCACAGAACCTTGGTTCATTTGTCAAAACCTAGAAATTAACATTGATACTATGCTATTAACTAAACTACAGATTTTGTTCAGATATCACCAGTTTTTCCACTAGTGCCCTTTTCTCGTTTTCCAAGATGGAATTCCTGATACCATCTGGCATTTTGTATTCATGTTATTTTAGTCTTTTCTAATATTGGATACTAATTTAAAATTTACTTTTTATGACCTTACCTTCAATACTTTGTCATGTTAAATGGTATGGGACACTAAGAAGATGGGAATTTGTAGAAATAAACCATCACTTTTCAGTGACTTCAATTTGCCTAGCATTAGTGTGGTACAAGAAAATGTATCCGATTTAAATTTCAAGATCTGGAAAGGGGACATGTTCCCTGGCATCTCTTGACCTTTCAAATTCCCTTGTTTTAAAATATAACTCTCTTTATTGGCTTTTGTAATACAGTGAAGGTTTATTTCTTAGTATTGATAATTCCAACTCTGCTCAATTGGTAAGGTTAACACAGGTTTCTGGAGGAAAAATATTTTATGATTTTATTACTACAAACAAATTAAATTCCAAAGGAAAGACTTTAAGAAAAGGGTTGGGTTTTTGGAGTCAATCTTCAGATTTTTTTTTTTTTTTGTGGTAATCCCAGTAGGATTTAAAAAAAAAAAAATTGCTAGACAGTCTTCTGTCTTGATTACTGCTTTATACACTATTTTCTCCCACCTATTTAGTTACAGCTGCCTGTGCACCATTGAATTATAGTAGAGTGCTGCTGAAAATTCTTACCTTTTCTCCATGAAATAAAATACACAGTGGGGTTTTTTTTTTTTTAAATTAACCTATATTGTATTATTAGCCCCAGGGGTACAGGTCTGTGAATCATCAAGCTTACACATTTCACAGCACTCACCATATCACATACCCTCCCCAGTGTCAATAACCCAGCCACTCTATCCCTCTCCTCCACCCCCCAACAACCTTCAGTTTGTTTGTGAGATTAAGAGTCTCTTAGGGTTTGTCTCCCTCCCACTCCCATCTTGTTTCATTTTTTCCTTCCCTACCCCACACAACCTCCCACCCTGCCTCTCAAATTCCTTATATCAGAGAGATCATGTGATAATTGTCATTCTCTGATTGACTTATTTTGCTTAGCATAATACCCTCTAATTCCATCCACGTTGTTGCAAAGGGCAAGATTTCATTTCTTTTGATGGCTGCATAGTTTTCCGTCGTGTGTGTGTGTGTGTGTGTGTGTGTGTGTGTGTATGTGTGTATGTAATCTGTCACATTTTTTTAATCTATTCATCTGTTGATGGACATCTAGGTTCTTTCCATAGTTTGGCTGTTGTGCACATTGCTGCTATAAACTTTTGGGTGTATGTGCCCCTTCAGATCACTACATTTGTATCTTTAAGGTAAATACCCAGTAGTGTGATTACTGAGTCATAGAGTAGCTCTATTTTCAACTTTTTGAGGCACCTCCATATTGTTTTCTAGAGTGGCTGCACCAGCTTGCATTACCACCAACACTGCAAGAGGGTTCCCCCTTTTCTGCCTCCTGGCCAACATCTGTTGTTTCCTGGCTTGATAATTTTAGCCATTCTGACTGGTGTGAAGTGGTATTTCACTGAGGTTTTGATTTGTATTTCCCTGATGCTGAGTGATGTTGAGCATTTTTTCATGTGTCTGTTGGCCATTTGGATGTCTTCCTTGCCAAAATGTCTGTTCATGTCTTCTGCCCATTTCCTGATTGGATTATTTGTTCTTTGAGTGTTGAGTTTGATAAGTTCTTTATTGATTTGGGGTACTTGCCCTTTATCTGATATGTCATTTGCGAGTATCTTCTCCCATTCTGTCAGTTGTCTTTTGGTTTTGTTGACTGTTTCCTTTTGCTGTGCAAAAGCTTTTGATCTTGATAAAGTCCCAATAGTTCATTTTTGCCCTTGCTTCCTTTGCCTTTGGCGATATGTCTAGGAAGAAGTTGCTGCGACTGTGGTCAAAGAAGTTGCTGCCTGTGTTCTCCTCAAGGATTTGGATGGATTCCTGTCTCACATTGAGGTCTTTCATCCATTTTTGAGACTATTTTTGTGTATGGTGTAAGGAAATAGTCCAATTTCATTCTCCTGCATGTGGCTGTCCAATTTCCCCAGCACCATTTGTTGAAGAGACTGTCTTTTTCCTGCTGGAGATTCTTTGCTACTTTGTCAAAGATTAGTTGACCATAAAGCTGAGGGTCTATTTCTGGGCTTTCTGTTCTGTTCCATTGATCTCTGTGTCTGTTTTTGTGCCAGTACCATACTGTCTTGATGATGACAGCTTTGTAATAGAGCTTGGAGTCTGGAATTGTGATGCCACCAACTTTGGCTCTTTTTCAACATTCCTCTGGGTATTGGGGGTCTTTTGTGGTTCCATATAAATTTTAAGTTGATTTTAAATGATTTTAAACCTTTTCTTTGAAAAAAAATTGATGGTCTTTTGATAGAGATTGCATTAAATATGTAGATTGCTTTAGGTAGCATAGACATTTTCACAATATTTGTTGTTCCAAAAATGAACATGGAACATTTTTCCATTTCTTTGTGTCTTCCTCCATTTCTTTCATGAGTACTTTATAGTTTTCTGAGTAGAGATTCTTTGCCTCTTTGGTTAGGTTTATTCCTAGGTATCTTATGGTTTTGAGTGTAATTGTAAATGGGATCAACTCCTTGATTTCTCTTTCTTCTGTCTTGTTGTTGTTGTATAGAAATGCAACTGATTTCTGTGCATCGATTTTATACCCTGACATTTTACTGAATTCCTGTATGAGTTCTAGCAGTTTTGGAGTGGAGTCTTTTGGGTTTTCTACATAAAGTATCATATCATCTGTAAAGAGTGAGAGTTTGACTTCTTTGCTGATTTGCATGCCTTTAATTTCTTTTTGTTGTCTGATTGCCAAAGCTAGGACTTGCAGTACTATATTGAGTGGCAGTGGTGATAGTGGACATCCCTGCCGTGTTCCTGACCTTAGGGGAAAACTCCGTTTTCCCCCATTGAGAATGATACTTGCTGTGGGTTTTTCATAGATGGCTTTGATGGTATTGAGATATATCCCCTCTATTCCTACACTTTGAAGAGTTTTGATCAAGAAAGAATGCTGCACTTTGTTGAATGCTTTTTCAGCATCTATTGAGAGTATCATATGACTCTTGTTCTTTCTTTTATTAATGTATTGTATCACATTGATTTGTGGATGTTGAACCAACCTTGCAGCCCAGGAATAAATCCCACTTGGTTGTGGTGAATAATCCTTTTAATGTACTGTTGGATCCTATTGGCTAGTATCACTTATCTTTCGAATTCTCTCCTCATGGTCCAGTAATTGTTTGTCTCTCTTTTGCTCAGCTTCTTTATTCTTCATCATTTGGTCTTCTTTATCACTATTTCTCTCTTCTGCCTCATTTATTCTAGCAGTAAGAGTTTCCATTTTTTGATTGCACCTCACTTATAGCTTTTTTGATTTCAACTTGGTTAGATTTTTAGTTCTTTTATTTCTCCAGAAAGAGATTATTTCTCCAGAAAGGGATTCTCTAATATCTTCCATGCTTTTTTGAGCCCAGCTAGCACCTTGAGAATCGTCATTCTGAACTCTAATTCTGGCATATTACCAATGTCCATTATTGATTAGGTCCCTAGCTGTCAGTACTGCCTCTTGTTCTTTTTTTTTTTTTTTGTAGTGCATTTTTCCACCATGTCATTTAATCCAGATAAGAATATATGAATGAAAGAGTAAAATACTAAAAGGGTGGCAAGGACCCCAGAAAAATATATGCTAACCAAATCAGAAGAGAACCAAAACTGGGGGGGAGAAATAAGGGAAGAGGGATAAAAAAATAAAAAATAAAAAAATAATATATATTAGACTGGTGAATAGAACAGAGCTACACACTTGATTTTGGGTGTATTCTGGTCTCTTAGAAGAAACTGCCTCCCAAAATTTTAAAGAAAGGAAAACATATATGTATGTATATAAAAATAAGGTTAAATATGATGAAGGGATGGAATATGACTATAAAGATGAAAAATAAAAGATTCTAAAAAAGGAATTGATAAGTTGGTTGGAAAAAGAAGAAAAAGAGGAGAGAATGTGATCAAGCTGGAGACTAGAACAAAGCCATGTGCTAGATTTAGGGTATATTTTGATCTATTAGAAGAAATTGTATCCCAAAATTTTAAAGAAAAAAAAAACCTTTATGTGTACAAAAATAAGGTTAAATAAAATGAAGGAATAAAATATGACTATAAAAATTAAAATTTAGAAATATTTTTTAAAAAGGTATTGGTAAGATAAAATAGTTAAAAAAAACATTAAAAGAGGAAAGAGGAAAAGTTAAAAAAATAGAATAAGAAAAAAATAAAATTTAACAAATTTAACTTTGAGAGACTAAATGATCATGGGGGAAAAAGTCATGAATTCTATGTGTTGCTTTCCCATAGCTCTGGAGTTCTGCAGTTCTCATTGATTGGTTAACTTGGTCTTGGCTGGATGTTTTTGCTGTTCTTCTGGGGGAGGATGCTGTTGCCGTGATTCTCAAATGTCTTTGCCCAAGGCGGAATTGCACTGCCCTTGCCAGGAGCCAGGCTAAGTAATCTCCTCGGGCTTGCTCTCTGTAGCTTTTGTTCCCTGAACACTTTCTGTAGCACTTTGGAGGATGGGAATGTAAATGGCGGCCTCCCAATCTCCAGCCGAGGAGCCGAGAGCTTGGGGCCCCACTCCTCCATGCTCCCTCAGAGAAAACCAGTCAATTCCTCCTGTCTCCCTGGTCTCTGGCCACACTCTGTGCTCACCTGGCCTGTGACCCAGTGTTTCTAACTCTGGTGCATGGTCCCGTTTGTATTCTCCAAACCTAGCAGATTCCTGCTGCATGCTCCAGTCCTGGTCCTCCTGAAGGAGGGAGGAAGGGGTCTCTCAGGATAAGCCACTTGTGGGGTCCCTGCTCAAAGAGCAGTGGTCCAATTGTGCCTTGGATCATGATTGAAGGTAACCCCAAGCTGAGAGCTCACTCCTTGGCTCCGTCTCTGCAGTTGGCTTCCCCACTCCAATACCTGGGAGCTCTGCCACACTCAGACACCCCCAGTTAATCTGTAACCCTGTGGGTCCTGAGACCACACTTCCCCCTGTGAGTGCTCTACCCCCACTTAGCCCCTGGAGCGATGTCCCTCGGTGGAGCAGACTTCTCAAAGTTCTGATTTTGTGCTTCACTGCTCCACCGCTTGCCAGGAGCCAACTCCCCCACTGCGGTCTGTCTTCCAGATGCTTCAAATTCACTTCTCCACATGTCCTACCTTCCAGAAAGTCATCAATTTTCTGTTCCTAGAATTGCTGCCCTTCTTCTCTTCTATCTCCTATTGAGTTTGTAGGTGTTCAGAATAGTTTGATACCTATCTGGCTGAACTCCTGGGACCCAATCATATTCCAGTCTTCTACTCCTCTGCCATCTTGCTTCCTCTTTCCCCAGTGTTTTTCTAAACCATAGGGTAAGTAATAGTAAATTTAAAAAACCCGAATGGTATTGCCCAACCAAATCTAGCATAATCCTTGGCCCAAACTATGCATTCAAAAGAGAATTTTTGAAAAGTCAAACTCATAGAAGCAGAAAGTAGAATGGTGGTTGCCAGGGACTAGGGTGTGGGAGAAATAAGATGTTAATCAAAGGGTAGAGATTTTCAGTTATAAAATGGAAAATTCTGGGGGTCCTAGTGTGGAGCACAATGATGATAGTTAAAATAATGTATCATATACATGGTATTTTCTATGAGTAGATCTAAGTGTTTGCACCACAAAAAGAAAGGCAACTGTGAGGTGATATGTGTTAGCTCCATGAGGGTAGTTATTTCACAATGTGTATGTATATCAAATCCTCATGTTGTATACCTTCAATGCATACAACTTTCAGTGTTTCAGATCTACTTCAGGAAAGTTGGGGATAAAATGAAACGAAGCTTATTGATGGATTCAGTACTAGGAGGCCTGAATAGGAATAGAGGAAGTCTTCCCTAGAGCTCTTAAACTCAGTCTAAATCCCTGCCTGCCATCTTCAGGACACAGTGAGAATTGCACTCTATTCTGTCTAAACCGTGCCTACTCCTGTTAAGAGCAAGGCCATTTATTGAATCAAGAAGGTGATTGTGGTTTTTAAAAGGTGAGCCTGGTGTTGGGTTCTAAGGAGGGCACGTACTGCATGGAGCACTGGATGTTGTGCATAAACAATGAATCTTGGACCACTAAAAAATTTAAAGAAAGAAAATAAAAAAAAATAAAAGGGACATGGATTGAGAGAGTTACTCAGATGATTAACATGAAAAGGAGTTTCCATCTGAAATATGTCAATTATTGAAATGATTTCAAACAAAATTACCAGAAAACAGTTTGTCTCATACTTGATCTAGGTAGACTGGAAGAACATGAAGAAAGTATGATGTCTTCAGTAAACATGAGACAAATATTATTTCATTCAGGTAGTTTTTTTAGGTTTTTTAAAATGTCTGATGTGTAAGGACAATTGATAATAAAGGACCATTGAGGGATGAAGATCTGGCAAAGAAACAAAAGGCTGTTTTGCAAGTGGTCAGTGCACTCATCACCCTTGGCATGTTTACCATATAATCAGAGAAGATCAGCATAGTGGGGTGGGCTGTGTTTGTGACCAAATAATTCTACCCCATCATGAATCTATCCCACTCTCTGACTTTTATTCCCTTAGAGAATCTTTTCAATACACACAGGGAAGGAACCCCTTTCTCCACATTCACCACTGATTCTATTTGGTGTCCCTCCCAACCTCCCAAGTGTCTGCCACATAACACGTGTTTTGTGGGATTCGTGAGGTGGGACCCACACCTTATCATACGTCACAGTCCTTTGTGAGATGATTGCCTCCTTAGTATTTTTATCCTCTCACAACCCACTGTCTCTTTGTTGTTCTTTTTTCGAAATGTCATGGGTGTCTTTGTAACAATAATTTCAAGTCTGCCGCGTTGTTCAGCCCACTGTCGTTCGTCTCTCCATCTCCTATCTTATTTGCCTCTTCTGCCTTCCCCTTTCACATGTCTCTAATTTCAAAATCACAGCTGTCTTTTCTTCATTGTGCATTGCTAGCCAGATAATGAGAATACTTACATCATTAAGAACACATTTTCCACGTGAGGATTTTAATGGGCATAAATACACATCGTGAGATTGACACAATGATGACAGTGTAGTGTCAAGAGTAGCACATCCAAAGAGGAACCAGTTCTGTGCAGGCAGCTTTCCTCAGTATGGAGTGGACTGTCAACAGTTAGGGAGATTTTCTCATTAGGTGAGTATCTTTAGCTATTTTGCTTTTTGCTCTTGTGGTATCAGTTCCTAAATGATAGTGCATTGATCTGTGTAAATGTGGAGCCTGCAAATCTCTACACAATCTGTTCGAAAGCTAAAGTTCCTTAAATGTGGTAAACATGCTATAGAAGAGTAACTATGGGTCAGGCATCATTCCAAGTGTTTTATGTGTAGTAAACTCATTTTAATTGTTATGACAACCGTATGAGGGAAAACTAGATCTCTGTTTTAGAAATGAGAAAACTAGGAAAAGTTTGCAAAATGCTTCTCCCTCCATAGCTTCCAAAGGCATCCTACAAAGCAGGTACCCATACACAAAATTCCAAGTTGTGGAGTCAGGATTTGGATTTAAGCCATGGGGCTCTAGAATCTGTCCTCCCAAGCATTATACTGTGGATTATCAGGATGCTTGCTGCGGGTGAACACCTCCAGAGAAGAGGGGAAGAGGAGTACTTCAGTCCCCTGAGAATGATCTGATATGTTCCAGAAGCCTACAGTTAATTCAGCATACTAACACTGAAAGAATAAATGTTAGACATCAGGAAGTAGTTTGGAGGTGGTACACATCAACCGCAGCACTGAGTCTGGGTCTCAAGGAGAATGTTCTCCTGCTGTTTCTGTGGAAAATGCTTCAGTTGAATAGAGCTCTCCTCACTGAAACACAAGGAATCCGATGAAAGGAACACTGGACTTAGGGAAAGATTCTACAGTCTGAAGAATAAGAACATTTTTGGGGGGGGCAGGCATTGTAGAAAAAAAATCAGACTTCTGAAAATTGTTTAATACACAAGTAAATTTTATAACACCTGCTTTGGGTTTTTAATAAAACATAGAATTTGATAAAGATAAATTTGATAATTTGATAAAGATAATATATATTATGTATCACAAACAAATGTGATTAAAAATAAGAAAAAGGGACTTGTATGCAGGTAAAAATAAGAAATACCTCGTTGTGCAAAGTAAAATAATGTATGATTTATAGCTTTAATAGAAGCAGTGATGGGTGTAGTCAATTTTTCAAAAAATTCTTTCGAACTTTGAAAAATGTTCCTGATCAGAAAGAAATGAAGAGTAATGAAAATCAAATATACAAGAGCATAAAGCTTTACTGACCTAAGAAAGACCAGTTGTAAATAAAAGAGACACCAAATAGCAAGCAAAATTGAGAAGAAAATAACTGATGAATTGTTTTGAATTTCAGAGAAACAAAGCACTCTATTTAAATGTCTAGATGCAGAAGAAAAAAAGCAAAATAGAAACAAATCAGGCTTATTACAAATGAAAAACTGAGGTGCTTGGCTGGCTCAGTTGGAAGAGCATGTGACTCTTGATGTCAGGGTCATGAGTTTGAGCCCCATGACGGTTATAAAGAGTACTAAAAAAAATAAACTTTTAAAAAATAAAAAAATAAACTTTTAAAAACAACAAATGAAATGAAACTGGTTTTATACTTTACAACACCAGTGTTAGACTCTAAGGATACGATGTTTATGCACTACTGGAAGACATCATCTTTTCTTTTTTTAAAAATATTTTTTATAGAAAGTAATCTGACATAATTAAATTTAAGTTGTACATCATGTTAATTTAATACATTTATACACTGAAGTGTGATTGCAATTGTAATGATAACTAAAACCTCCATTTTTATCATTTCTTTTTAGTGGTTGGAATAATTCCATTTTAGTCTCTTATCAAGTTTTATGATTATAACACAGTATTATTGTCTATATTCACTATACTGTGCATTAAATCTTTAGGACTTATTTACTACTAATTTCAAGTTTACATCCTTAAACCTCTGTCTGCCTCACCACCCATCACCTGGTAACCACCATTTTGCTCTGTTTTTATGAGTTTAGCTTTTTTAGATTCCACATATAAGTGGTTGTCTTTCTGTTTGAATTTTTTCACTTAGCATAGTGTGCTCAGGGCCCATCTAAGTTGTCAAAAATGGCAGAATGTCCTTCCTTCTCATGGCTGGATAGCATTCCAGTGTGTGTGTGTGTGTGTGTGTGTGTGTGTGTATTGATGGACACTTAGGTTGTTTCACTATCTTGGCTATAGTGAATAATGTTGCAATAAATATGGGAATATATAAATCTTCAATATCCTATTTTCATTTCCTTTGGGTATATATTTCAATTACTTTTAGAATTGCTAGATCATGTGGTAGATCTATTAATTTTTTGACAAACCACAATACTGTTTTCTATAGTGGCTGGAACAATTTATATTCCAACCAACAGTGACAAGAGTTCCCTTTTCTCCACATAACTTGCCAACACTTATCTCTTGTCATTTTTGTGCTAAAGATTTGTTTATTTTAGAGAGAGAGAGAGAGAGAGAGAGAGAACGGACTCGAGTGAGGGGAAGGGCAGAGGGAGAGGGAGAATCTCAATCAGCGTCCCTCCTGAGTGTGGAGCTCAACACAGGGCTCGATCTCACAACCCTGAGATCATGACCTAAGCCAAAATCAAGAGCCGGATGCCCACTGACTGAGCCACCCCAGGCACTCCTTATCTCTAATCTTCTTGATGATAGTTGTTCTAACAGGAGCAATGTGACAGCTCCTTGTGACTTTGATTTACATTTTCCTGATGATGAGTGATATTGAACATCTTTTCATTTACCTGTTAGTTCTTTGGATGTCTCCTTTAGAAAGTGTCTATTTAGTTCCTCTGCCCCTTCCCCCTCCTTAGAAGATTTTTTTATTTATTTGACACAGAGAGAGATCACAAGTAGGCAGAGAGGCAGGCAGAGCGAGAGGGGGAAGCAGGCTCCCCAATGAGCAGAGAGCCTGATGCGGGACTCGATCCCAGGACCCCGAGATCATGACCCGAGCTAAAGGCAGAGGCTTACCCCACTGAATTACTTGAATTATTTATACATTTTGGATTTAACCCCTTATCTAATATATGGTTTACAAAAACTTTCTCCCATTCTATAGGTTGACCTTTCATTTGTTAATTGTTTCTTTTACTATGCAAAAGATTTTAAATTTAATGTAGTCTTCTTAGATTTTTGCTTTTTTTGTTTGTGCTTTTGGTGTCCTATCAAAAAAAAAATCATTACTACTGTATATCCAGGAGCTTCCTCCTTACATTTTCTTCTGGGAGTTTTATGGTATCAGGTCTTACGTTTGAATCTTTAATTCATTGTGAGTTAATTTTTGTGAATGGTGTAGGAAAAGGGACTCACTTTCATTGTTCTGCATGTGTTTATCCAGTTTTCACAACACCATTTGTTAAAGAGACTATCCTTTCCTTATTGTTGATTATTAGTTCACCATATGTGGGGGATGCTAATTCTGGGCTCTCTGTTCTGTTCAGTTGGCCTGTGTATCCATTCTCATGCCAGTATCCTACTATTTTCTGTTTCTGTGTTTTAAAAGCTGTAGCTTTTTAGTATAGTTTGAAATGAAGAGCGATGGTGCCTCCCACCTTGTTCTTCCTTCTCAGGTTTCTTCGATTATTCAGGGTCTTTTGTGGTTCTATACAAATTTTAGAAGTTTTTTTCTATCTCTGTGAAGAATGCCTTTGGTATTTCAATGAGGATTACACTGAATCCATAGATGGCTTTGGGTAGTATGGATATCCTAACAATATTAATTCTTCTGATCCATCAACACAGGATGTCTTTCCATTTTCCGTTTGTTTGTCTCTGCTTCAGTTTCTTTCAACAAAGTCTATACTTCTCATTATGCAGATCATTTACTTTCTCAGTTAAATTTAGTTCTAGGTGTTCTATTGTTTTTGATGCTATTGTAAATGGGACATTTATCTTTATTTCTTTTTCTGATGTTTCATTATTAGCGAATAAAAATGCAACTGACTTCTGTATATCAATTTTATATTCTGCAAATTTACTTACTTTGATTAGTTTCAGTAATTTTTTTGTTGAGTCTCTGGGACTTTCTATATGCAAAGTCATATCTGCAAATAACTGTTACTTCTTCCTTTCTGAGTTGGAAGCCTTTGTTTCTTTGCTAATTTCTCTAGCAAGGACTTTCTGTGCTATATTGCAGAAGAGTGGTCAGAGTAGGCCATCGCTGTCTTATTCCTGATCTTAGAGGAAAAGCCTTCAGTTTTTCACCATTGAGTACAATATTAGCTGTGGGTTTTTTGTATATGGCCTTTATTATGTTGAGGTGTGTTCCTTTTATACTCAATCTGCTGAGAGTTTTTATCATGAAAGGATGTGGTATTTTGTCAAATTCTTTTTCTGTATCAATTGAGAAGATCATGTGATTTTTTAAAAAAGATTTTATTAATTTGACAGAGAGAGGGAGAGTGCAAACAGGGGAAGCAGCAGGCAGAGGGAGAGGGAGACCCCCCAAGGTGGGGGTCGCTCCTAGGATCCTGGGATCATGACCTGAGCCGAAGGCAGACATTTAATTACCCAGGTGCCCCAGGATCATGTGATTTTTATCTTTCATTCTATTAATGTGATATACTACATTTTCGATTTATGTATGTTGAACCATCCTTGCATCCTAAGGGTAAATCCCACATGGTAATGATGCATAGTCCTTTTAATATGTTCTTGAATTGGTTTGCTAATGGTTTGAGAATTTTTGCCTCTATATTCATTAGAGATATTGGTTTATAGTTTTCTTAATGTGCCCTTATTTAGTTTTGCTACCAGGGTAATTCTGGCTTCATAGAATGAGTTTGGACCTGCTCCCTTCTTTTCAAATTTTTTTTATTTTAATTTGAGAAGGATTGACATTAATTCTTCTTTATTTGCCAGTGAGCAGTGAAACAGTCTGGTACTGGGGTTTTCTGTGTTGGGAGGTTTTTGATTACTGATGTGATCTCTTTACTTACTATTGGTCTATTCAGATTTTCTATTTCTTCGTGAATGGTTATAGTAGGTTGTGTGTTTCCAGGAATTTACGCATTTCTTCTGGGTTATCAAATTTGTTGGCACATACTGTTCATGGTTGTCTCTTACGATCTTATGTATTTTTATAGTTTCAGTTGTCTATCTCCTTTCATTCCTAATTTTTTTTTTCTTTGCATCTTTTTTTTTTTCTTAGTCTAGCTAAGGTTTTTTTTTTTTCCCCCCCAAAATATTTTTCTTTTTGAAAAACCATCTCTTAGTTTTGTTGATCCTTTCTATTATATTTTTTCTGGTTCCTATTTCATTTACTTCTGCTCTGATCTTCATTTCTTTCCTTTTGCTAAATCTGGGCCTAGTTTTGTTCTGTTTTTTCTTTTTCTTTAGTTCCTTGAGGTGTAAAGTTAGGTTGTTTGAATATTTCTAATTGCCTAGTACAAGCATTTATCACTATAAATTTTCCTCTCAGAACTGTTTTTTGCAACATCCCATAGGATTTGATAGTTTCCATTTTCATCTGTTTTGAGAAAATCTTTATTACCCCGTTTATTTCTCCTTTGACCCATTGGTTTTCCAAAGTGTGTTGCTCAGATTCCACATACTTGTAGACTTTCCAGCTTTCTTCTTGTTGATTTCTGGTTTCATAACATAATGATCAAAAGAAATAGTTTATATAATTTTAATCTTAGATTTGCTAAGACTTATTTTGTGGCCTATAATATGCTTTTTTCTGGAGAATGTTCTGTGTGCACTTGAGAAGAATATGTATTCTGCTGTAGGATGGAATGTTCTGTGTATGTCTAAGTCCATTTGATCTAAAGTATAGTTCAAATCCCATGTTTCCTTGTTGATTTTCTGTCTGGATGATCTATCCATTGCTGATAATGATGTATTGAAACTCCCTAGTATTATTGTATTGTTACTTCTTTCTCCCTTTAGACCTGTTAGTACTGGCTTAATATATTTAGGTCATCTGATGTTGGGTGCATACACACACATGCATATAATTATTATATATTCTTGATTTATGGACCCTTTCATCATTATACAACAGCCTTTCTTGTCTTTTGTTACCAGTTTTTATCTCAAAGTCTATTTTGCTTGATACGAGTATGGTTACTTCCACTTTCTTTTGGTTTCCACTTGCCTGGAATATCTCTTCATGTCCCTTTACTCTGAGTCTAGTTGTGTCTTTCAAACTGAAATGGTAAGTAAGGACTTACTACTGTCATCTTCTTGGTTGCCTTCTCCTTGCTTTGTATTTCCATTGTTTCTTTGTCCCTTTGTTTCTGCCTACTTTTGTAAATTGGTGTGGTTTTCCATGGTGGTATGCTCTATCTTCCCCTTTCTTTATATTTCATGAATTTACTATAGATTTCTGTTTTATGGTTAGCATGAGGCTTAACATAAAATATCTCATAGATAAAACTGTCCATTTTATGCTGAGAGCAACTTACCTTCATTTGCCTATAAAAAACCCACCCTTTTACTCCGACCTTTTCATGTTTTTGATGTTATGATTCTTTCTATGCTGGGTATTCATTAACAAATCATAGCAGCTATAGTTATTTCTAATGCTCTTTTCCTTTAATGGTTATACTATAGTTAGGCAGTTAACATACCCTTAAATATAGAATTACAGTTTTCTAATTATGGCTATTTTTCATTTTACTAGATTGTTCTATATCTTCATATGTTTTCATGTCTCTGATTGGTTCCTTCTGTTTCAGCTTCAAGACGTCCTTTCAGCATTTTTTGTAAAGCAGGCCCAGCAATGGTGAAGTCCCTCAGCTTTTGTTTGTCTAGGAAAGCCTCTATTTCTCCTTCACGCCTTCACCAGATAAAGTATTCTTGGCTGGCAATTTTTAGCTTTCAACACTTTGAATATGCCCTTCTACTCTCTTCTGGCCTGTAGAGTTTCTGCTGAGAAATCTGCTAGTAGCTTAACTGGAATTCTTTTGTAGGCTGTTTCCCCCACCCCTGGCTGCTTCTAAGATTCTTTATCACTGACTTTTGTTGGTTTTATTGCAATGTGTCCTGTAGAAAGTCTCTTGCATTGAGCTCATAGGGTGTTCTATTAGTTTTGCAGATATGTATGTCCAAGTTCTTGCCTGGATTTGGGAAGTTCTCAGCTATTATTTCTTTAAATAATCTCTGCTCTCTTCTGCTTCTCTTCACCTTCAGGTAAACCAATTCTTACATTTACCTTTCTGATCTAAGAGCTCTGGTAGAGTTTCTTTACTTAAAAAAAAAAAAAATTCTTAGTTCTCTTTCCTCTTCTGTTATTTCTATATTCCTATGCTCCAAGTCACTTAGTCTTTCTTCCATCTGGTCTGTTCTGTTACCAATGTTTTCTAGTGCATTCTTCTCATTTTATTGAATTCTTCAGCTCCCGAATTTCTGCTTGTGTTTTTTTATAATTTCAATCTTTGTTAAAGAAATCCTTCTGTTTTTTATTACTAGGATCATTGAATGGTCTTTCCGAGTTTCATTGTAGCTAATTGAATTTTTTCATAACAGCTAGTTTGAGTTCTTGATTTGTTACACTGTAGAATTCCATGCCTTTGAATATGATTGCTAGAGAATTATTTTCTTTTTCTGAAGCCATATTTCATTTTTTTTTTCTTCAGTGTTCGAAGATGTACACTTCCGCTTTTTATGTTTGAAGTAGGCTACCCATCGTTAAAGTTGTGAGTGTGGCCCTTAGATTCAACAGGCTGGCTATTAGAAACCTTTCTCTTGAATTCCAGAAGGTGGCGCTATAGCTCAAGTTTGTGGTCTTGTGCCGCTGCCTCTCAGTGCACTTGGAAGTGTGTTCCAGGAGCAGGCCGCAGAGTTATGGGAGGTGTGGACTTAGCATCTAAGAGTTTGGGGGTACTCACGGGTTCGGTGGGGGTATCCTCCAGTGGGGCGGTCCCGGAGGTCCACGAACAGTCTTCCTGCCGAAGGCTCAAAGTTAATGGCATGGAACGCATGCATTCAATTCCCTTTGAGATTTTTACCTGCTTCCTTTCCTTTCCTCTTTCTCCCCTCCCAATCAAGGAGGTCTCTTAGAATTCTGGGTGCTGCTAGAGAGACACAGGTTTCTCCAGCCACAGCCTACACAACTGGGACAGCTAGGAAGTCACGCACTACTTTGGCTTTTGAATTCCTCTGTGGGAGACACTGTGCCGCTCTACCTCCTCAGGCCGGGGCTAGCCACTGCCACGGCCAGAAGCCCAGGTACTTTCAGTACCCCCTGGAGAGGAGGGCTGCATCCCAACTCCCCTCTGACCTACTCCACTGGCTTGCCAGATTCTCCCTTCAGGCACACTGGACTTCCACAAATTCTCCCTGGCCCATGAGTATCCGCTCAGTTTTGTCCTCTCCAGGTTCCCTTTATCCTTGGAGGTGGGTCAGGCTCATGGACTCTCTTGGATCCACAGCCCTTGCCGAGGTCCTATCTGCCCACTTTTGAATGCACAGGTGTTAGAATTCACAGTCCCTTTATCCGGTTATGAATGTACAAATAGTTGTTAATCAAAGGGCCAGAGCAAAGAGAAATGACTCCTGTTATCATGATGCTGAGGTCACTTCCAGCTTCCCTCTTTTTTTTCTAATGTAGATAGGACGTAGGAAAATATAAGTATGTGAAAAAGTTACATAAAATGAAAAAATTCTCATAAAATCAAAAACACAAAAATTATATCATCCATACCATACATCTTTAAAAATGCACATTGGAGCAGGATATACATTAGCAACAAACTCAATAAAAGGACAAATCAGGCCATAAAAGGATTGATGTTAAGCATAGATACTAGTGACACATAGATAGAAGTCAGAATTCTTGCTGTAAACTTAAATACAAAAATAATACATATGTAAAACTATGCCCAAAGAGAATATACAAAATAAAAATAATCCATGCCTTAAAAAGCCATATTTTATAAATATTAAGTGGGAGAAAATTAAGGGAAGCAAAATCCTACTAAGTTTCTTATTTACATGGGAGAGTCAAGAGGTTTCTCCTGTATTCTTGATATTGATAATTGAGGAACGTGATTTCAAACATGTTTTGAGTTTTTAAAACACTTTAGATAACTTCTAATTGACAAAAGCAGAGAAAATACACCTGTAGTGCACAAGACAAAACACAGAAACAAGAAAAGTTATAGGGAAAATTATAAACAAGGGGTGTATTAAAATACATACTTGTAATTTTGCCTTAAAGAGAAGAAAAAAACTCAAATTCAAATATTTGCTGTTTCTAAGGGACAAAACTAAAATAACAAAGGTATTGAGTGTAAAAGGAATGGCAAGGATAGACCAGGCACATAGAAATTCAAAACAGTGGTAACATTAGCATCTTGCAAAGGAGAATTAATGGGGAAAATCGTTAATGAACAGATGTATCTGTTTATCTGGTTCTCTCTGATTGTCTGTGTATGTATCTATCTGTGACTCTATTCCAATAGATCTACATATGTATGAATATATCTATATATTATGTATTAAATGTACTCATGCTTATTTATATATGTATATATTTATACATATCTGAGGGAATTCATCTAACTGGATGGTGAAATTATATATTTCTAGGCAAGTGATAACCTCAGATTAACATATGTAAAGAAAAAAACCTCAGTACTTGGAGAAATTACATACATCCATTATATAGGGTAGTAAATACATCTGGCAGAGTCTGATCAAGCATTTAAAACTGAAGAACATAGACAATTGAAATACTAACCAAACTTTTTCACCCAGTGAGAATGTAACTTACCTTCAAGAAAGTTTCAAAGTTTTGTCATTTGCAATGAGCCTAGTAGTCTCAAGTGGTAGAGTAGAATATACACCCAAACAATGCTGGGGTAAGAAATTTTGGAACTTTTAATTGTGTTTATTTATCTCACTTTTTAAGATGTAGATATATAAAAAACACAAAAGTATATCATATAAAATAAAGATGAAATGTAAAAATATGTATAAAAATGAAATTACATGATTGTGCATACATGTGTGCATATACATTTACTGGGAATGTGGGCTCAAAACCTTCACTATGAGAATTGTATGACCCAGAAGTTTGGACCCTTCTGCATTTATTCGTAGTAACTTTTCCAAAGCAAAAATTGTGCAGATCCCATTGTCTACCACAAAACACCCCCAAACTCTAAAACCAGAGGTAGCACCCCTCACTCAAAGCCAGTCAACAGACAAAAACTCTCACCCAGTCACACATACACATCCTGGAAATTAGTATTTGAATTGCCGTAGATATTTATGGACTTGTTCACTTTGTGCACTTTGAAACCACTTTGAAACTGCTCTTCAGTGTTTCCTCCCCTTCCCATCCAGTTCACAGACGTCATAGTCTTTTCCTGGCTCCTCTCATTATTTACTTCTGTGCTGTGTTTACTGCTTGACTAATCCCTACTTCCACTCTCAACTTTGTCAATAGTTCTTACAATCCTTGTTTTTATTGACTATCTTCCCCCCTCCATGCCCCACCATCATTCTTAAATATAGGTTCCAGCCCGGCTAGCTCAGTTGGTAGAACATGAGACTCTTAAATATAGGTTCTCCTTAAGACCTAGGGGTGGATTTCCCCCACTTCAGATCCCTTCTCAATCTCCATCTTAAATCAACTGTCCTTTTTATTAGAGGAACCAATTTATGTCTTTGTCCTGATGTCTTTTCTAAACTGCCAGATTCGAATTTCAACCATGTCTCCCTGCTGAGAAGGCTTTGCTGAGTATCTGCTATGTGCCTGCGACTATTTTAAGTATGTTCAAATGTTCTCTCACTTAATCATTGGGAAAAACCTGTGAGACAGTGTCACCAGATTTACTGACAAGGGAATCAAGTTGTAAGACCTTTAGGTAACTCGTCCAGGCCAGTGTCAGAATCTGTATTTGAGCCTGATTCTACCCAACTCCCATGCCCAAGTAGAGGAGAAGTAAAAACTACATTTTGGGGAAAATCAACTTTTGGTCCTTTGATCTAGGCAATGACCAGGTTTGTTGGGATGGAGATCAGAATACCTTCCGGAGTGCTCTACACATAGCCCCCTAATGCTCTGCGCACCTGTGATTCACTTTGTTTCCCTGCAACATGAAGAAGTGGAGGCAGACAGGGAGGGGCCCCTGTGAAGGGCACACTGCTGACAAGGAGCTGATCAGAGATTTGACTTGATTTGATTCTGGGTCTTTTTCTGTGTTCTGTCACTCTGCCTCAATTAACTATTAGCTGTAAGTTTCAGATTAAATTGTTTTCTAGTCTGTGCTTGGTTTCATAGTCTTTTAGATGAAGAACTTAAATATCTGGTAACCAAAACTTCCTTGGAGTTTTGGATAAAATTGGATAGCTCTCAACAGCAAAGTTGTTTCCTGAGAAAATTAGGTACATTCATAGCAGAGCTACAATAGGATATTTTGTCTCAAAATTTACCTTCCCCATTCTCATTATACCCAACCTGCTCTCCTTGCGGTCTACGTCTCAGCCAAGGGCACCGTCTGCTACTGAGCTGACAGACACATAGACCAGTGAGTGTGCCCTCCTCCCTGTCCATTCAGATGCTCGCCCAGTCCTCAGCACTCCTGTGTCCATCGTAACTGCCACACTGGCCACTTCTCCCCATTCCTGCCGGCACTCCTTTAGTCCCAGCTGCCTTCATCTCTTGCTTCCAACAATGCTACATCCGTGTTACTGGTCCTTCTGCCTTTGCCACTGCTCTTCTTCCAACTATTGTCCACAATGGGCCAGAACAGTCATTGTAATATGCAGCTATCAGTGCTGTGCACTTCAAACTAATATAATATTGTATACCAATTATACTTCAGTAAAAATATAAAAATTTAAAAATGTAATGCAGATCTCATCGTGAAAGCCTCCCAGGAGGATCCCATGGCACTCAGGGTAAAGTCCTGTCTTCGAAGGGCCGATGTGACCCAGCCTGCCTCTGCTAACACGCCGAGGCTCGTCACTTGTCACTTTCACCCTGCCTCTAGTAGCTCTGAGTTACTTGCTTGGAGGAGACTCCCAAGTTCTCCTGACGTGGAGGTGAACTACTGTACTGACCTAAATATTCTTCTCTTTATTCCTCATTTTGCTTTTCAGTCCTTCCGGTTTCTTGTTTCTCAAACTTGGGTTGGGTGTCCTTTCTCCAAGCTTTTACATTACCAGTATCCTCCTGGGCTTACCCATGGTATTTATTACAGGATCTTTAAACCTGTTTATCATTTGTCTTCCCACTAGGTGATAATTTCCTTCGAGATGGAAAGTATGTACCAAACCCAGTGTAGGTCACATCTAAGGAGCTCATGTAATATTTGTTGAATGAATGAAATAATATCTAGACATCTTAGTCCCCTTTTATACCCACTAATCTCTTTAGCACAAAAATATTTGTTCTTAGGGTTCATTTTTTTGTCCCGTACTGCTTCCTAGGAGTACTTCCTAAGGATATTAGAAGGATAATGATGAGGAAAGTTGGGTCAGAGGAGGGAAGTTCATGCAGTTCATTCAAAAAATCATAAAAAGAACAAATAAACATCCCTTCACAAGGTAAAGTGACCCCATTCCAACATGGTCTTTTGGAAAAGGAGCCACACTGGAGACACATACCACAGCTGGGCCAGGCAAGATGTTTTAGGCTCCCGAGAAGGGAAGAAAGTTGCAAAACAAAATTCCAAGCGCCCCAGAAGATCCGTTTTTCAGTCTTCATTTAAAGTTTAAGATCAGCTTGCCACAGATTCTACCTTCCAGAATAAAGTTTTCCATCTTTTGTTGGTCTTGTGGTTTATTTTCCTCTCATAGAGGTGATGCCATCTGCTTGAAGCTTATCCTGTTTTCTATGAGCAGTGGTACTCTGGAGGGGCAGCCCCACTGTTCCGTGCGGTTTTGGAAATCTGGGGTGGGAGGTGTTTTGTAGCTGCCGCAGTGATCAAGAAGCTCTACTGGCATTTAGTGAATGGGACCTCAGGAGGCTGCCTGTCTAGCCATGTTCAGGAGGGTACTGATGAACAAATCATTTCTTATGCTGCCACTCACTTTTAGAAGTCCCACCAGACCTTCATATGTGCGAAAAACCTACTTATAATTTTGTGAAGGCAGAACCAGACGATCTCTTTTGTATTAAACATTGAGTGTTTTTATGCAGCTTTAATATAAATTGAACTTGCTGGGATGCAACTGTTGTATATGTAGAGAAAGGTTTTACCATTTCACTTGGAGATTTATCAAGAGTTGTTCATCGTTACTGTAATTCTCATCACTAAGGACATTGCCATTTGTGGTTTGAGTCAAAAAACATTGCCATTTGAGTAAAAAATGCAAAACACCTGTGTCAATTTGCATTTTTGGCTGTTTAGATCATTATTTCTTCTAATGTGAGTATTCACATGCTGAATTATACATTGTCTTACTATAATTTGCTTTGATGGTGTATTGTTTTAATTCTATCTGTAAACAGATTACATTTTCTTTAAAGTTTACTTGGGGATTTTGAAATAGGAGTCACACCATATTTAGAGGGTTGAAAACCACTGACTTACACAGAAGAGCATAATGGCTTAAGAGCAAGGACTGTGGGGTAGGTCTTGGGTTAGAATCCACCTCCATTACTTACTTGTTCTGAAAGCTTTGGGAAGTCTTCCTTTCCCTACGCCCCCTCTCGGTTTAGTTTCCTCATCCATGAAATAGTTAACTTTTGTAGGGTTGTTGTGGTGATTGTATAAGCTTATACAGCAGAAGCTCTTAGATATAGACCTGGAACAGAGAAAGTAAATGTTAGGTATAATTATTAGCGTAATTATTATAAGCCTTCACTATTTAAATACTCCTTTCCTATCTATTTTTTAATGGTATCTGAAAGCATCTATTTCATTTTTTTGGTTCTGTTATTTATTTTTAGACCATTAGACTCTCCAACATGTTTTGATCTTTGAGCATGAAATATAACTTGTCAAACTGTTAGTATTACATAGTTTGAAGGGCAAAATCACTTAAACATACTTTTGAGACACATATGGGATGGATAGAGTTTATAATCATTACAGGAAATTATTTTAATAGTAATAAATAGTTACAGACTGGAGTTTGTAGATTTCCTTAGATGATAAATGATTTTAAGATTTGTGTTTGAGTCTTCTTCTGGAATGGTGGCAAATAGAAGTTTAATTGGTGGAGCAAAGAAGAGAGTGCAGGGTATGATGGTGCGGTGGTCTACATCAATCAAATAATTCGTTTTGCTTCCTCTTTGGATGGTGGATAACTGCCTGTAGAAGTGCCCCCACACTGTGGTGCTAAAGTTTAAAACTCAGCTTTGCTGCAAGCAGTTATCACAGTGATAAATTACTGGCGGTTCCAGTTCAAAGGTGCAGGAGACGGAGTGAGGGGAGCAAGACAGAGATGACTTGGAATGGGGGTGGGAGTGGGGGTGGAGGAGGCTCAGATGGAAGGAGGAGTGTCCCAGAAGATAATCATGGCTGCCAAAGAAGTGGAGAAGGAAGAAGGGAAGTCTCTCCAAGGAGGATCATCAATTACGGAGAAAGATGGCCAAGAAAAAGAAGTCTGGCTTATGCAATGCTAAAATAAAATTTTTTATTTAATTGCTAAGTTTGGCATTTTTTTTTAAAAGCTAAATCTCAAATAGAAAATTTAAATTATAGAATATGCTAACACATTGGAACATATGTAACTAATCATTATATTACCATCAACTATTTTTCCAGTGAGTGCATTTGCTATATCTGAATGCTCTAGATTTGAAAGAATGAATGAGTGGAAGAATTAATAGGATTTTAGAGCTCAAAAGGACAATCTAGGAGGTAGGCTGAACCACATTATCAACCAACCCAGGACATGTTTCTGTGCGAGAGGGGATGCTATGAAAACTCAGGGACAAGTGTTAAACAGGGACTGTTCTGGGCAGTTTGGTCACTTTCCAAGAGGTCACCTAGTTAAACCTTCTCACAGCACCCATTTGAAACAAAGCCGCAAAGAAGTGCAATTTTGTGAAGTCACACATTTCATCAGAGACCAAGGAAGAACTAAATCCCAGCTCTTGGTAAAGCGGCGTGTGTCTGTGTCTCCTCCACACTTGCCTGCCTTCCCAGTCACCTCTTTGACAGTTTTTTTGTGATTGCCTTGCAACAGGGGCTAAATAATGACCTTTGCAAATAGTGAGGTGAATAGAGCAAAAGGTAAATTCTTGCCCTTTAGCTTGTTTTTAGAAGTTGGCCTTTTTGTCCTTTATGTCGAAGTATCGGAATAGAATGGAAGAGAGCACCTTAGAAGTTCACCTTCATAAGCTCTTCATTAGCCAAACGTCAGGACTTCGTGATTGTGCTTTTCATCTACTTCGGTCTGTTTTCTGAAACCTGATTTCAGGGTACGAGTTCCCTTTCGTGTTCTTTTTTGCTCATTTTTTCTTCATCTCTGTGACCTGGTGACTCTGCATGGCCGCTTTTCACCATGACAGGTCTTACATTAAAGCACAAAGGTCCAGACATTACTAAATTCAGCACACTTCCTTTGTAACCTGTTCAACCACATGAGTCCTGGAATGGGCCAGGGCTCCTGGGGAATCTGCAGAACATATTATCTGCACTTAGGGTCTCCAGGACTCGTAGCGCTGAATTTTGTGGGTCCCTCAGAGGACGGTCAGTAGCTCAAGCCAAGCCTGAGGGCTGTGTGTTTGGGGATCTTTTTGAGACACCAAACATGGTGGGTTCCGATTCTATAAATGAGGTTTCTTTAAGCCTTTCAGCCTGTGGGTATGACTGTGGGTGTCCTTGTACTATGTGCCAGGACAGCTGTAGTTCATAGCAAATGGGAAAACATTTGGCTAACATTTAATTTTGCTTGTCAGAACTTTATGAAGAGAGAGATCTGACCTTAAGTAGAATTCAGGTTGTTTTGTTTTGTTTTCTTTTGTTTTGTTTTGTTTTAATAAAAAAATGAGTTCATGAAAATGAGCTCTATAAAAATTCTTCATTGTAAAGTGATTATATTGTGCACTTGTAATAAGAATGATGTTATTTTGAATTTAAGTGACCTAAAGAAAATAAGTTTTATCCAAAACCTGCAAGTGTGCACAGAGAACTGGAAAATGACATTGTGAGAGCTCCCATTAATTGAGCCTTCATCACATGGAAGCATGCATGGTATTATGTGATTTATAGGTCTTAAAAAATTAATCTTGATAATAACATAGTGAAGTATGTACTGCTATGATCATATTCCGGACGAGGAGGCTGAGGTTCACAAAGTGGGAGTTCATTGCCCCAGACCCCACGGATAGTAGGTAGTAGAACCTGGGGTTAGCAGGGGTTCTGTGCAAAACAAAGTACATGACAATTTCCTCACCTAAATAGTAGGAAAAAGTAATCTATTTCAAGCAGCGTCAACTATCTTAACATAGCAGCCATAGGATAGTATCAAAAACTTTCCCTATAATATCAAGAACTAGTTTTTACAGGGTTACTGAAGAGAATCCCAACCATTGTTAAAAATCAAACTCGGAGCTGTTTCCTCTGAGGTGCACACACGCAGTGCAGAGAGAGAAGCAGCTTGAACCCATCACAGCAATTTGAAGTATCCGCACTTGGGGCTTTCTGCTTCGAGACCAGATTTGAAATCACTGTTTTCTCTGTCAATGGTGTCTTCACATGTTTGGCAAATCTCTTCCAGTTGGCAGCCATACTGGGGTTTTCCTGTTCCTCAGTTTCAGCCAGTCAGGCGTTTGGTGCAGAGCCCATATTAAAAATCGATCATTCCAAATGTAGCATCAAGATTTGATGACAGTGTATGCATCCTTATTCATATACTATGGCAATAAACAAATATACGCTTAGACTAGAACTTTATTTTAATAGATCTTTTTAAAAATTTTTTAAACTTACGTGCCTGTGTCTTTTCCACTGAAGCTCTGAAGACAAATGAGTCTGGATACTTACAGAATATATCATCCGTCTAACAACAGGCCTCTCTGTGGTAGACGTTGCTAGCGCTCACTGATCCCCTCCTCTTGCTTCCTGGACGTGAGGGAGACCTGACTCCCTACCCCATGCAGCTGTGTGAGATCTGGGACTGGTTTCTGATGATGAAATAGGAACAGAAGGGAAGTATATACTTTCAGGTTTCCCTGCTTAAATAATCTACCTTGATATCCTGTTCCCCTCAGGGTAAGTACCAAACACTGAATATGGTTTAAAAGTCTTTTTGCGGTCTGTCCGCCTTCATCTCTCCATCTCTTCTCTATTTCCTGCCTTGCTGTCCGTCTCCGCTACCCTGTCTCCCTTACCATTGGATCTTCATTCAAGTGACAGCCACTTCCTCCAAGTAGTCTGCTCTGACCTCCAAAGCACTGCTTAAATGACCTTCCTGTGTCCTCTTGTACAGTGTTCCACAGATCCCTGATTATAGTGCCTCTCACATCTTACGGAAAGTTCTTTCTTGCCTGTCTTTTTCCCCACTGGGTCATATGCTCATCAAGGGCAGACTGATATATTATTGTTCATTCATTTAATACTTATTTTCAACTCTAAAAGAGGTTCCTCCTCTTCTTACTCACAACTCCCCATTTTCCTCTTTGTTTACAGAAATTACTACAAGACCTCTTTGGAACCCTCCCTTCCCCCTTCTCCTCTTCCTCTCTCATCCAACAGGAAATCTTCGTAGTTGCATCTCCCAAATCATGCATTCATCCATTTCACTCATTCACTCACTTGCACCTTAGTCCAATTTCTTAAAAAGATCATGAAAATACCATCCTAATTAGGTTCCCTACTTCCCCTCTTACTACCTATTTGTGAAGTCAGATACATATTACTTCCCTTCTTAAAATGTGCCACTCGTTTCCTATCATTCAAAACTTAATGGGAACTCCTTTTCATGGCCTGTGGCCCTGTGTGAGTTGGCCACTACCTACTTGTCTGACCTCATCTCAGATATGCTCAATACTTTACAAGCACTCTGGCCCCCCTGCTCTTTCCTGAGTGAAACAAGCTAGTATGATCTATGTGTGTTTGTGTGTCCACTGAGTTGCATAAATATCCCAGTGTCACATTATAGAGTGTTTGGGGTAGTGATAAAAGAGTAAATACAGTGACGTACCATCTTTGTTACCAGTTTTATTTCTTTATAGTACACTATGGTTTACCTTATAGCTTATAATTAGTTTTATAGCCACAGATTTTTGCCAGCTGACGACGATTAGGCTAGGTCACCACATAATGGTTTACGGGATGAGGAGTGTCATTGTAGCCAGGAAAAATTCCTGTTCTCCTGGAGTTCAAACTTGTTCATTTGGCAGAAAGCTGATGAAGTAAGAGTACAGACACAGCTAACTGAAACTGAAGTTACTTACAGACTATTTAATTCTCCAATTTTCTCCCCTGTTTTACTTTTCAACAGCATAACTGGCACTCAAACTCTAGTAATAACCAGAAAGCAACTAGGATGGAATTTCTTAAAATATTGGGAGAAAAAAATCTGGGAAGGGATGTGACAAAATACTGATATTGGTTGAGAAATATTTTACCAGGAAGCAGGCAAATATTAGGATAGAAAATATATAAAGTTCAAGAGTGACTACCCTGAAACAGTTGCTTATAGATAAGGCAATAGAAGGTAACTGAAGATACATTGGCAGCACTTAGCCAAGAAATGTGAGAAATACAACCATATCAGAAATGGGAAACATAGAAGAATTAGCAAAAAGAAAACTGAAGATTAGATCCTGCTGAAAATGGAATTGGGGGTATGAAAGATGGATATGAAGAAATTGAACAAATGAATAAAAGTTAAAAAGAATAGATAATATGCTAAAAAGTTTGAGATAACACGCACACGCTATTAAGAACAGGATGGGAAAATATATTAAAATATGAGGTTATGGTGAAGTAGGTGAAATTGATTAAAAGTATACCTACTGTGATGAGTACTGAGTAATTTATAATTAGTGAGGGGAGCCCCACATTTGGAAGAACTATCTAATGGCACTTAAATGAAGTCATTTTTTTTTTTTTTTAAATCAGAAAGGAGGGAATAGAAAAGAACTAAACCTCAATTTTCAAAGTTCCATAGAGCTTGATGAATGGGAGATTAAAACTTAGGACCTCATCAATATAAAGAATCTAACAGAAGACTCTGCTAGAGCTAGAACTTAAAGATAAATACTTCAATGCAATGGGAAGGAGTAATAGCTCTGTCTACAGAAGAGGATAGAACTTTGGCATAGGCGGGAATGGGAAAATATCTCCCTTGATGATTTGTGCCATGGTTTAATCCTCACACAGTTTTGCTACCTGGATTCATGTAATCTGTTTGTTCCAAAATACGTCAAGCATAATCACTCTAAATTCAGTGAGAAATCTATACAAGAGTATAATTAGATTTTTTGGGATCACATACACAAAGAGATATAAAATATATGACTGGGTAAGACAAAAAAGGATATTGGGATACAGTCGAACATGTACCTAATTAGGATTTCAGAAGAAACAGGAAAAGAAGCAATATTTCATGAGATAGATAACAAGAATTTTCCAGAGTTTTGGAAAGGCCATAACTTTTCAATTGAAAAAAAAAATCAAGGTAAGATGCAAAATTAACAAGATAAATAAGAAATACTAATCTAATGATTCAGGGTAAAATATAAAATACAAAAGGCAAAAATAGGATGTTTAAACAAAGATGGAAAAAAATTACTACTGCAAAGAAATAACAATCTGAGGGACAACTCACTTCTTAATAGCAGTAGCCAGAAGATAAGTCCTATCTTCAAAGTCTGAAGAAAATAACAGTCAACTTAAATTATATATTTGGTGACAATATCTTTCAAGAATATTGGTGAAACTAAGTCCTTTTCAGACAGTAACTGAGAACATTAAGCCCGCAATAGAGGATGTTATAAAGAATATAATTAAGGCTGAAGAAAAATTATACTGTAGGAAATACCTCTAACTGTTGAGAAGAAATGATGAACCAAGAGGTTATTATGTGAGAAAGACTGGAATATTTGTTGTGGAAAAACATCTATAAGTCTATGAAGCTTTTTGGACTGTGTAGATAAAGGAAAATGTAGAACTCTGGGGGTACTGGGGTGGCTCAGTTGGTTAAGCGTCCAACTGTTGAGTTAGGCTCAGGCCATGATCTCAGCGTTATGAGATTGAGCTCTGTGTGGGACTCCATGCTCAACATGGAGTTTGCTTGAGATTCTCTCCCTCTTTCTCTCTGCCCCTTGCCTCATTCACAGGCATGCATGCTCTCTTTCTCTCTCAAATAAATAAATAGAATCTTTAAAAAAATAGAAAACTCTGAGATGTTAAGCAAAAAGGATAGTGAGATGTAACTTTCTATATATCCCATAAGGTGAGTAAAATACAGCCTAACATGCAGCATGCAGTATGTAATGGTGCAATTCATATGTGTTGGTGAAGGCTGTCAGAATGAAGATTCTTATATTTGTGGGGAAAAGAGTAAGGATCTTCATTAACATTGGACTTGGTTGGATTTAATTATGGAACTTCTTAAAGGAAAAAAAAAATAAAAGTCTAATAATATATAAATTAATATGGGGATAAATGGACTGAGAAAAAATAACTTCTCCGAGTCAATCGAATAAGCCAAGGCATGAAAAAAAATAGGAAAATCGTAAGTAAGAAAGTACAAAAATAAGATGGTTGAAATGAAATTTAGCAGTAATCAAAAGAAATATAAATCAAATATATTTAGTTGTAATAACTATAAGACTAGATTTTAAAAATCCAACTTTGTGAGATATATAGGAGACTCCGCTAAAACAAAAGGATAAAAAGATATTAAAAATTTGAAAGAAAAATAAATGGGAGAAATATGGTAAAATACTAGCCAGAAGAAAGTGAAAGTAGTTGAATTAGTATCAGGCAAGAATAGACTTTAAGGTTAAAAAAAAAAAAAAGACTTTATAGGTGACTTCAAAAGAGATAACTTATTTTATGGATTCGTTCCACAGTAAAATAAGGTTTGATTCACTTGTGTGAAATAACAATTCTGAACTGAAACTATATCTTCAAGATACATAAAACAAAAATTAAAATACAAAGAGAAATGGAAAAATCCACCATCATCTAGGGAGAATGTGTCTTACCTCTTTCAGTATGTAGCATAAACAGCAGTCAAAAAAATCATTTAAGTACATAATAAACTTGAACAGTAACTTACAAACTAGACCTAGTAAAATAATAAAAATAAAAAGCTGTACTGAACAAGTGGAAAATATATATAAAATATTGTTTGCCTAGAAGCAAAACATTTAAGTGGTAGCCCGCAAAGATGCTCTTACTAGTTACTGATGTGAAGGGGTTAAAATGTTTAAAATTCTAGAGATCTAAATCCAAAAGCCCTAGAAAAAAAAGCTGAGTTCCTCAATCTTTACCTGTGTTTTTCTATTTCGCTCCTAAACTTCAAATATTTATACACAGTGAAGTTGGCTGCATTTGAATAAAAAACCTGCTGAGGAGTTTGTTTTCCTCCATCTGTGTCTAATTGGATTTCTCTTTTTTTCATGGGCTGGTCAGATTGAGTCAAGCTTGTCTACAAGCAGAGCATATTGTAAATTCCCATCCAGATCTGTGATTAGACAAGGCTTTAACAAGAGTGTTTATCCTTTTATTTGGGCAAAGACAAAATGTTCATGCATAAAGTATGCATTGAGAATGTTCAGAGAATACTTAGTTTGCACTAATATGCTACTAGCTTACTATATGGTTTTTTGTTTTGTTTTAACTTTTTTTCCTGTCATGTCCTCTTTTCATGTCACAGCTTGTGAGAATGGCCATAGGACGATTCCATATAGATATTTTAGTTAAAAAAAAACAAAAAACAAAAAAACTTTTTTTTAATCCCCTGATACTTTGCTTTGGCATCTTTTTCTACGTGAAAATGGAGAGTTGTGTATGTTTTTTCTCTCATTTTCCTCCTATTCAGAGAAACAATGGATGGTCCTATAACATACGTATCAAATTTCACCTTTCTATCAAACCTCAAGAAAACAGAAACTCCATTAGTTTGAAGACACTTCTCTTCTACTCTGAAGAGATAATCTGCCTACCAAAATATAGCATAGCCACTGAGGTTCATGTAATTTGGTAGAAAACACATCTTAGAAAAGGCTCCTGCGTGAAAAAGAAATAATGATATAGTAAAGGATTAAAAATTCTGACTTTTTTCCCGTGGAGTTTCAAGAATCACCAATCTGTTCTTGTTCAAGAACAAGTTCCTGGGTGTTTTTTGTTGTTATTGTTGTTTGTTTTGTTTTGCTTTTGTTTTTAAGATTCATTTATTCATTTGAGAGAAGAGAGAGAGCATGCATGAGTCGGGAAGGGACAATGGGCAAGGGGAGAGAATCTCCAGCAGATGCCCCACTGAGCACAGAGCCCATGTGGGGCTCAGTCTCAGGGTCCTGAGATCAGACCTCAGCTGAAACCAAGAGTCAGATGCTCAACTGACTGAGCCACCCAGGAGACCCAATGTTCCTGTTTTTTAAGTTGATAGAGTTCCGTTCCATTTCGTGGTCTCTTTAACTTAGAAAAGACTAGTTCTCTTTTTAAAAATTATTATTTTCATCTTTGTTAGTACGTGGTTGACAAATACAAATTATATATATTTAAGGTTTACAGCTTGATGTCTTGATATACGTATACATTGGGACATGATCACCACAACCAAACTAATTAACATATCTATCACCTTACATAGTTAATTTTCTTCCATCTTTCCTTCCTTTCTTCCTTTATAATAACATTCAAGATCTACCCTCTTAGTAAATGTGAAATATACAATTCAGTATTATTAACTAGCATCACCATGCTGTGGGCTAGATCTCCAGAACTTCTTTATCTTGCATAACTAAAACTTTGTACCATTTGATCAACATCTCCCCATTCCCCCTTCCTCTCAGCCACTGGAAACCACATTCTGCTCTCTGCTTTTATGAGTTTGACTCTTTTAGATTGGACATACAAGTGAGATTATGCAGTGTTTGTCTGTGTCTGGTTTATGTCACTTAGCATCATGTCCTCCAAATTCATCTATACATGTTATCACAAATGGCAGGATTTCCTTCTTTCTAATTAAAGCCTGAATAATATTCCATTATATATATTTGTATATTACATTTTCTCCTGTATTTGGGAAGTGGGGATAAGTTTTTCTTGAACAGTTGAATATAAGACTGTTGAATGTGAGCTAGCCTTTCCACCGAGATGTCACATGTGTGGGAATTTCAAAGTGGGTTCAGAATAGACGTTCCTCCCAATAAACTGACTAGCCAAGTAACTGAGTTCTATCAGGTTGCAAGAGTATAGCATGTCTTTGCCGACACTTCACAGATGCTCACTGCTTCAGAAAAATCTGTGCAATGGGAAAGTTCAGTGTAAATTTATTTTGTTTGTTTGTATATATGCATCTGTATCTTTTATCCCACAATGATGACTTGAGTAATAACAACGCTGATGTACAAAGAAGAGTTCTAAAATTCGAATGTGCGTACATATCACTTGGAGAATCTTGTTAAATACAGAATTTGTTTCAGTATATTTCAGGGATGGCCTAAGATTCTGCATTTTTAACAAGTCCCCGCATGGTGCTGATGGTGCTCATTCTAGGACCACATTTCAAGTAACAAGGTCATAGAGCTTATCAATTTTATGTGGAATTCTCCAATAGCTGTGCAGAGAGCTACAAAGATGAGAAAATAGAGGCTAAGAGAAATTATCTGGCACTGTCATATGGGTGTAAGTCCTCTGATTCAGCATTTTTTTGGGGGGGGATGCTATCCTTCAACTGTATTCCTCTAATTTATCTCCTGGGTTACTATTTTTTTTTAAACTTGTGTTAAAGTTTTAAAATTTTTTTATGGGCTTGAAATATGTCCAGTCCCTCGTATAGGACAGCCCCACTGTATTCTGTATATCTGACCACAATACAGCTTCATGGTGACATACTTGCAGAACATGGCATCACATAAGGCCAGGGAGCTGATCTATAAATAGGATTTTCTGCTTAAGAGGAGTTTGGGATCTTTCATTACTTTTGTTGAAAAGGTTCCACCTCAGGTTTTTAATGTGTCACTAAGTAGTGCTATGAACTTCTAATAAAAGCACTACTATTAGTGGGGGCTACCTGAAGAAGGTCTAGCCAGTTGTTACGGGATTGGTCTTGGAATTAAAAGGTCAGGAGCACTGGGTCATTCCAATATGAAATGAAGCCTGAGAACTATTGTTTTAAAAGAACTAATACTTAGGCACCTACTTACCCAGAACAATGGAATAACAATTTCTGGATAGAACTCAAACATGGATAATTTTTTAAAGCTCCTGGATGACTTCAATGTGGAGCTTGTTTAAAAATCACTGCCCCAACTCATTATTTTTTTTTTTTTTAAAGATTTATTTATTTATCAGAGAGAGAGAGAGGAGCGAGAGTGAGCACAAGCAGACAGAGTGGCAGGCAGAGGGAGAAGCAGGCTCCCTGCTGAGCAAGGAGCCCGATGTGGGACTCGATCCCAGGACGCTGGGATCATGACCTGAGCCGAAGGCAGCTGCTTAACCAACTGAGCCACCCAGGCATCCCCCAACTCATTATTTTTGAGGTGTATGTTGTGGTGGAAAGGGAGCTATTTTTCCTCCAGAAAAGATGAATGAAAATTATCACAAGGATGGGGGGTAGCTTTGATTAAAATGATAACAGTTCTGAAAACTGAAGCAACAGGAAAGGCCATCAGTAAGATGAAGTCAGTTTGTGCATGTTTTAACTCTGTGGTTTCTCAACAAAAAATGCATCAACTCCGAGTTCGTCCCATTTGTACTAATCTTAATGCATGTTTGTGTTGTATTTCTTTCCCATTGCATGTCATGAAATGAAGGATTTAAAGGTGAAGAAGTTTTGAGACCTTGTGTTAGGTAAATTGTTAGAATTCCTTACATCCTAGATTTTATCATTCACATTTCCCCCTCTAGTTTTTTTTTTTTTTTTTTTTTTTCTGTATGCAAGGTCATGCAATTTTGTCATGTAAGCTTTGTTAGCCTCATAGATCTTGGTTTCTTATCAGGTTCAATGCCATATCCTTCAGTAGAAAAGAGCAATTATATCAAGTTCATGATGTACTGTTCTTGGACAAAAATGGGATATGATTAAAATTCATTTCTCACGTTTATCTAGGTTGTGGTACAGAAAAACTACAAGGCTATTTTCTATAGTACAATGAAAATTTTCTTTATTTCCGTATGAAAAGTAGCCTCAAATTTAGGAAACTATCACTTCTTTCTAGAAAGGCATTGAGCTTTAAGTTTGTCTCTTCACAATGTACTGAGGGAGAAATTTAGTTCCTACAAAGATAAAGGTAAAAATCATAGAAGTGAGATTTCAGGTAGTCATTTGCTCAGTTTACTCTATTCTAGATGGATTCAACATCATGTAAAATAATGGATTTAAACCAAAAGTATATATTTTTTAAGCAGTGTACTCTCATGATGTTAGCTAGTTGATATTGGTAAGCAGGCAATAAATAACTCTCTCTCATTCAATCTCTTGCCCTTACCAAGACCCTCTATTCAGAGTTAAGATTTTAACTTCTGTGTCTCTCAAAGAATTGAGGCAGGGAGAGGACAAAGGAGTTCTTCTAAATGATTGATGACGATGATTTATTGCCTAAAGGCAGATCTCAGTGTGATAGTGCCTCATAACAAATTTGTGCTGACAAAAAAATAAAGAACTATTAAAAAAATATGATGGATCTCCCATGGTGAACCATAAGATGTTAAAATTCCTGATGTTTGTGCCAAATTGACAGGTATATTTCTTCAATTCTTGCCAACCTCTCCTAATTTGTCTCTTCTAGAATTTCCTTCCTTCTTCTTTGTTTTTTTAAATTAATTATTTTTATTAACATATAATATATTATTTGCCCCAGGGGTACAGGTTTGTGAATCGTCAGGCTTACACATTTCACAGCACTCACCATAACACATATACCCCCCAATGTCCATAACCCAACCACCCTCTCCATAACGCCCTTCCCCCCAGCAACCCTCAGTTTTTTTGTGATATTAAGAGTTTCCTATGGTTTATCTCCCTCCCAATCCCATCTTGCTTCATTTTGTTCTTCCCTACCTCTCAAAGACCCCACACTGCCTCTCAAATTCCTCATATCAGGGAGATCATTGCAAATGGCAAGATTTCATTTCTTTTGATGGCTGCATAGTATTCCACTGTGTGTGTGTGTGTGTGTGTGTGTGTGTGTGTGTGTGTGTACCACAGCTTCTTTATCCATTCATCTGTTGATGGACATCTGGATTCTTTCCATAGTTTGGCTATTGTGGACATTGCTGCTATAAACATTCGGGTGCACGTGCCCCTTAAGATCGCTACATTTGTATCTTTAGGGTAAATACCCAGTAGTGCTATTACTGGGTCATAGGATAGCTCTATTTTCAACTTTTTGAGGAACCTCCATGCTGTTTTCCAGAGTGGCTGCACCAATTGCATTCCCACCAACAGTGTAGGAGGGTTCCCTTTTTCTGCTTCCTCTTCAACATCTGTCATTTCCTGACTTGATAATTTTAGCCATTCTCACTGGTGTGAAGTGGTATCTTACTGTGGTTTTGATTTGTATTTCCCTGAGTGTATGCCAAGTGATGCTGAGCATTTTTTCATGTGTCCATTGGCCATCTGGATGTCTTCTTTGCAGAAATGTCTGCTCATGTCCTCTGCCCATTTCTTGATTGGATTATTTGTTCTTTGGTTGTTGAGTCTGATAAATTCTTTATAGATTTTGGATACTAGTCCTTTATCTGATATGTCATTTGTGAATATCTTCTCCCATTCTGTAAGTTGTCTTTTGGTTTTGTTGACTGTTTCCTTTGCTGTGCAAAAGCTTTGATCTTGATGAAGTCCCAATAGTTCATTTTTGCCCTTGCTTCCCTTGCCTTTGGTGGTGTGTCTAAGAAGAATTTGTCGTGGCTGAGGTCAAAGAAGTTGCTGCCTGTGTTCTCCTCAAGGATTTGGATGGATTCCTATCTCACATTGAGGTCTTTCATCCATTTTTTAGTCTATTTTTGTGTGTGGTGTAAGGAAATGGTCCAGTTTCTTTCTTCTGCATGTGGCTGACCAATTTTCCCAACACCATTTGTTGAAGGGACTGTCTTTTTCCTGCTGGACATTCTTTGTTGCTTTGTTGAAGATTAGTTGACCATAGAGCTGAGGGTCTATTTCTGGGCTTTCTATTCTGTTCCATTGATCTCTGTGTCTGTTCTTGTGCCAGTACCATACTGTCTTGATGATGACAGCTTTGTAATAGAGCTTGGAGTCTGGAATTGTGATGCCACCAACTTTGGCTCTCTTTTTCAACATTCCTCTGGGTATTTGGGGTCTTTTCTGGTTCCATATAAATTTTAGGATTATTTGTTCCATTTCTTTGCAAAAAAATTGATGGTATTTTGATAGGGATTGCATTAAATGTGTAGATTGCTTTAGGTAGCATAGACATTTTCACAATATTTGTTGTTTTTCCATTTCTTTGTGTCTTCCTCTATTTCTTTCATGAGTACTTTATAGTTTTCTGAGTACAGATTCTTTGCCTCTTTGGTTGGGTTTATTCCTAGGTATCTTATGGTTTTGGGTGTGATTGTAAATGGGATTGACTCCTTAATTTCTCTTTCTTCTGTCTTGTTGTTGGTGTATAGAAATGCAACTGATTTCTGTGCATTGGTTTTATATCCTGACACTGTATTGAATTCCTGTGCAAGTTCTAGTAGTTTTGGAGTGGAGTTTTTGGGGTTTTCTAGATAAAGTATCGTATCATCTGAGAAGAATGAGAGTTTGACTTCTTCTTTGCTGATTTGGATGCTTTTAATTTCTTTTTGTTGTCTGATTGCCAAGGCTAGGACTTCTAGTACTATGTTGAATGGCAGTGGTGACAGTGGACATCTCTGCCATGTTCCTGACCTTGGGGAAAAGCTCTGTTTTTCCCCATTGAGAATGATATTTGCTGTGGGATTTTCATAGATGGCTTTGTTGGTATTGAGATATGTCCCTTCTATCCCTACACTTTGAAGAGTTTTGATCAAGAAAGGATGCTGTACTTTGTCAAATGCTTTTTCAGCATCTATTGAGAGTATCATATGGCTCTTGTTCTTTCTTTTATTAATGTATTGAATCACATTGATTGATTTGTGGATGTTGAACCAACCTTGCAGCCCAGGAATAAATCCCACTTGGTCATGGTGAATAATCCTCTTAATGTACTGTTGGATTCTGTTAACTAGTATTTTGGTGAGAATTTTTGCGTCTGTGTTCATCAAGGTATTGGTCTGTAATTCTCCTTTATTATGGGGTCTTTGTCTGGTTTTGGGATCAAGGTAATGCTGGCCTCATAAAATGAGTTTAGAAGTTTTCCTTCCATCTCTATTCTTTGGAACATTTTCAGGAGAATAGGTATTAATTCTTCTTTAAATGTTTGGTAGAATTCCTCTGGGAAACTGTCTGGCCCTAGGCTCTTGTTCGTTGGGAGATTTTTGATGACTGCTTCAGTCTCCTTCAGTCTCCTTCAATCTCCTGTTCAGGTTTTCTATTTCTTCCTGGTTCAGTTTTAGTAGCTTATACGTCTCTAGGAATGCATCCATTTTTCCAGATTGTCAAATTTGCTGGCATATAGTTGCTCATAATATGCTCTTATAGTTGTTTGTATTTCTTTGGTGTTGGTTGTGATCTCTCCTCTTTCATTCATGATTTTATTAATTTGGGTCTTTCTCTTTTCTTTTTGATAAGGTTGGCCAGGGGTTTATCAGTCTTATTAATTCTTCCAAAGAATGAGCTCCTAGTTGCATTGATTTGTTCTATTTTTTGTTGTTGTTGTTTGTTTGTTTCTATTTCATTGATTTCTGCTCTGATCTTTATTATTTCTCTTCTCCTGCTGGATTTAAGCTTTCTTTGCTGTTCTTTTTCCAGCTCCTTCAGGTGTAGGGTTAGGTTGTGTACTTGAGACCTTTCTTGTTTCTTGAGAAAGTCTTGTATCACTATATACTTTCCTCTCAGGACCGCCTTTGCTGTATCCCAGATTTTGAACACTTGGGTTTTCATTTTCATTTGTTTCCATGAATTTTTTCAATTTTTCTTTAATTTCCTGGTTGACCCATTCATTCTTTAGTAGGGTGCTCTTTAGCCTCCACGTATTTGAGTTCTTTCCAACTTTTCTCTTGTGATTGGGTTCTAGCTTCAGAGCATTGTGGTCAGAGCAGGGAATGGTCCCAATCTTTTGGTACCAGTTGAGACCTGATTTGTGACCCAGGATGTGATCTATTCTGGAGAATGTTCCTTGTGCAGTAGAGAAGAATGTGTATTCTGTTGCATTGGGATGGAACGTTTTGAATATATCTGTGATGTCCATCTGGTCCAGTGTGTCATTTATGGCCTTTATTTCCTTGTTGATCTTTTGCTTGGATGATCTGTCCATTTCAGTGAGTGGGATGTTAAAGTCCCCTGGTATTATTGTATTACTGTTGATGTGTTTCTTTGATTTTGTTATTAATTGGTTTATATAGTTGGCTGCTCACATGTTAGGGGCATAGATATTTAAAATTGTTAGATCTTCTTGTTGGATAGACCCTTTAAGTATGATATAGTGCCTCATCTCTTATTATAGTATTTGGCTTAAAATCTAATTTATCTGATAAAAGGGTTGCCACCCTAGATTTCTTTTGATGTCCATTAGCATGGTAAATTATCCCCCCCACCACCACTTTCAATCTGGGGGTGTCTTTGGGTCTAAAATGTGTTTCTTTTGGATGGCATATTGATGGACCTTGTTTTTTTATCCATTCTGATACCCTGTGTCTTTTGATTGGGGCATTTAGCTCATTTACAATCAGGGTAACTACTGAAAGATATGAATTTAGTGTCATTGTATTACCTGTAAGGTGACTTTTATTGTATATTGTCTCTGTTCTTTTCTGGTCTACTACTTTTAGGCTCTCTCTTTGTTTAGAGGACCCCTTTCAGTACTTCCTGTAAGGCTCATTTGGTGTTTGCAAATTCTTTTAATTTTTGTTTGTCCTGGAAGCTTTTTATCTCTCCTTCTATTTTAAATGATAGCCTAGCTGGATATAGTATTCTTGGCTGCATATTTTTCTCATTTAGTGCTCTGAATATATCATGCCAGTTCTTTCTGGCCTGCCAGGTCTCTGTGGATAAGTCTGCGGCCAATCTAATATTTCTACCATTGTATGTTACAGACTTCTTGTCCTGAGCTGCTTTTAGGATTTTCTCTTTGTCAGTAAGACTTGTAAGTTTTACTGTTAGATCACAGGGTGTGGACCTATTTTTATTGGTTTTGAGGGAGGATTCCTGGATTTTGATGCTTGTTCCCTTTGTCATCTTAGGGAAATTCTCTATTATAATTCGCTCCAACATACCTTCTGCCCCCCCTCTCTTTCTTCTTCTTCTGGAATCCCAATTATTCTAATATTATTTCATCTTATAGTATCACTTATCTCTTGAATTCTCCCCTCATGGTCCAGTAGTTGTTTGTCTCTCTTTTCTCAGCTTCTTTATTCTCCATCATTTGGTCTTCTGTATCACTAATTCTCTCTTCTGCCTCATTTATCCTAGCAGTAAGAACCTCCATTTTTGACTATACCTCATTAATATATATTTTTTTATTTCAGCTTGGTTAGATTTTAGTTCTTTTATTTCTCCAGAAAGGGATTCTATTTCTCCAGACAGCATTTCTTTAATATCTTCAATGACTTTTTCGAGCCCAGCTAGCACCTTGAGAATCTTCATTCTGAACTCTAGTTCTGGCATATTACCAATGTCCATATTGATTAGGTCCCTAGCCATTGGTACTACCTCTTTTTCTTTTTTTTGTGGTGAGTTTTTCTGCCTTGTCATTGTATCCAGATAAGAATATATGAACAAGAGAATAAAATAATAAAGAGTGTATATATATATATATTTTATATATATATATAAATATAATATACATCTGTTCTATTCACCAGTCTAATATATATATATATTAGACTGGTGAATAGAACAGAGCCACCCACTTGATTTTGGATGTATTCTGGTCTCTTAGAAGAAACTAACTCCCAAAATTTTAAAGAAAGAAAAACTTATAAATATGCAAAAATAAGGGTAAATATGATGATGGGATGGAATATGACTGTAAGGATGAAAATTCAAAAAAAATTTCTAAAAAAGGGATTGATAAGTTGGCTGGAAAAAGAAAAAAAATGGAGAGAATGGGGGCACCTGGGTGGCTCAGGGGGTTAAAGCCTCTGCCTTCGGCTTAGGTCATGATCCCATGGTCCTGGGACCGAGCACTGCATCTGGCTCTCTGCTTGCCAGGGAGCCTGTCCCCCCCCACCCCCCGCCTCTGCTTGCTTGTGATCCCTGTCTGTCAAATAAGTAAATAAAAATCTTAAAAAAAAAAAAAAAAGACAGAATGTGCTCAGGCTGGAGACTAGAACAAAGCCATGTGCTAGATTTAGGGTGTATTTTGATCTATTAGAAGAAATTGTATCCCAAGATTGTAAAGAAAAAAACAACCTATATGTATACAAAAAATAAGTTTAAATACAATGAAGGGATAATATATGACTATAATAATGAAGGTTTAAAAAGACTTTTTTTTTTTTAGAAAGGTATTGTTAAGATAAGCTAGTTAAAAAATATTAAAAGAGGAAAGAGAAAAAGTTAAAAAAATAGAATAAGAGAAAAAATATTTAACTTTGCAAGACTAAAGGATCATGGGGGAAAAGCCATGACTTCTATCCCCTAGCTCTGGAATTCTGCTGTTCTCCTTGATCGGTTACCTTAGTCTTGGCTGGATGTTCTTGCTGATCTTCTGTGGGAAGGGCCTGTTGCTGTGATTCTCAAATGTCTTTGCCCGAGGCAGAATTGCACTGCCCTTGCCAGGGGCCAGGCTAAGTAATCTGCTCAGGTTCATTCTTGAGAGTTTTTATTCCCTGAATGCTTTCTATACAGCTTTGGAGGTCAGGAAAATTGCAGCTTCCCAGTCTCCACCCCGGAGGAGCTGAGAGCTTGGGCCCCACTCTTCAGTGTGCCCTGAGAAAAGCAGTCAGTCCCTCCTATCTCCCTGGTCTCTGGCTGCGCTTTGTGTTCACCTGGCCTTTGACCAAGCATTTCTACCTCTGGCACATGGCCCTGTTTGGAGTCTCTAAACCCAGCAGATTCCTGCCATGCATTCTTGTGCCACTCCCCCTGGGGAAGGAAGGAGGATCTGCCACTTGTGGGGTCCCTGCTTGAAGAACAGTGGTCCGACTGTGCCTTGGATTGCAGTTTGAGGTAACCCTAAGCTGAGAGCCCCTCCTTGGCTCTGTCTCTGTAGTCAGCTTCCCTGCTCCGATACCTGGGAGCTCTGCCACACTCAGACACTCCCGATCCTTCTATGACCCCACGGGACCTGAGACCACACTGTGCCCATGATGTCCCCACCCCTGCTAAGCATCTGGAGCAATGTCCCTCAGTGGAGCAGGCTTCTAAAAGTTCTGTTTTTGTGCTGCACTGCCCTACCACTTGCCAGGAGCCAGCCCCTCCCCTCGCAGTCTATCTCCTTTTGCTTTGGATTCACTTCTCCGCTGGTCCTACCTTTCAGAAAGTGGTCGATTTTCTGTTCCTAGAATTGCTGTTCTTCTTTTCTATCTCCTGTTGAGTTTCCTTCTTCTCTGCTTAAGCTGAGTTTCTTTCAGTTCTTGCAATGTTAGTATATACTTTCTGGCCTCTAACCTTTTGTGCACATTGCTCCCTTTGCTTAGATCAGTAATTCTCAAACCATTCTCAGATTGCCATAATACACCGAAAAATTGAGAACCACCAACAGCTTTTGTTGACATAGGTTATATTATTCTCTCTATCACATTAGAAATTGAAGCTGAGAACATTTTAATTGATTTTCTAATATAAAACATTTTTATTACAAATAACACTTTCGTGAAAAGTAAACTATCTTTTATAACAAAAAGAATTAGTGAAAGGAGTAACTTTTTTTTTCCACATCTCTTTGATGTCTACCTTAATAGAAGATGGGTGGATTCTCACATGTGCTTCTGGATTCATTCATTTTCAATATGTTGTTTTGCTTGAAATAATGTAAGCAAAATCCAGTCTCAGACATATACGTGATTGGAAAAAGAGATGTATTTTAATAGCCTTTTTAGATAATTGTGGATATTCTTTCCCACTACAGTAAAATTCAGCAACAGTTTCTTACAGCTTAGTTGAGCTGTGGTTACAAGACTAGTTCATAATAAAAACTAAGATACTTAATCATAAATTTACTTCCACTTCTTGGGAAGAACAGAGAAAGCATTGCTGAACATTCTCCCAAATCACCTAACATAAGCCAAATCCCTGCAATGAGTCCTTTCTGAAACCCTCTTACTGAGATCTCCCCCTGGTTTTCAAGAGTGTGTGTTCTCCTTTGATACAATAAGTCAACCAATGATTGCTTGTTTGACCACAGGGGTATTACCAGTGATCTTGGACTGGAAAGAATCAATAGTGATTGTTTGGTCCCATGTGAGTAGGATTTCAAGGTCTATTTATGCAGGTAGATAAAACAATTGAACCCATTTTCAAGAGATTGCTGTAAAGATGGAACAACCACAGTCCTACTTTGAGGACTGGTGTTATTCTGACAATACAAGCACCTTAAGTTCTTTGGGTTTCTTTTTAGAAGACTCTGATAACCAGGAATAGATACTAAAAATAGTGTTGAATTTTACTACTTGCATCTGGACTTTGTGAATTTGTATGCAGAGTCAGACCTCCTGGATTCAAATTACAGCTCCACTAACTTACCAGTTGTGTGATCAGGTGTGCTTTACCTATTGTCTCCTTGTTCAGCTTCCTCACTTGTAAAATGGGGATAATTATAGCACCCACCTCATAAGCTTATTATGTTCACATGGATTTGTGTTCACTTTAAATCATGTCATTGGTTACTATGTGTATTTGTTAAATAGTTTCTTATTTATTTATTTATTTTTATTAACATATAATGTATCATTTGCCCCAGGGATACAGGTCTGTGAATCATCAGACTTACACATTTCACAGCACTCACCATAGCACATACCCTCCCCAGTGTCCATAACCCAACCACCCTGTCCCTCCCACCCCCTCTACTCCAGCAACCCTCAGTTTGTTTTGTGAGATTAAGAGTCTCTTATGGTTTGTCTCCCTCCTGATCCCATCTTGTTTCATTTTTTTTTCCTTCCCTGCCCCCCAAACCTCCTACCCTGCCTCTCAAATTCCTCATATCAGAGAGATCATATAATAACTATCTTTCTCTTTCTTAACAACAGAACCTGAATACTTTACATAAAGTAGGAGATAACCCATGTGAAGATATGAATTTTTGTAGTATAATTAGCTAAGTTCTTTGATGTTGGTAGTGTCTTAAACTTTACCTGGATTGATATGTAATGTGAACATAGGATTTACAAGAGAAATTAATTATAATCTAAATGCACTAGTTTTTAGCAAAATGTTAGACAATTGTAGAAAAGGCTTAGAATAATATGGTAAAAATTACAGGAATCCATAGACATGATCTCACTTGAATTTTGTGGTAATGTTCCTCTTTATACCTTATCAATGAAATGTTTTAATATATGAGGAAAACTTTGTATTCATAAAGGGCACTAGTTACTCTAGAATTTTAACTAATACTAAAATTAGAAGTATTATATTCAAACAGCTTTTTTTTCTAAGCCCTATTTATAATTTACAAATTCTATTCTATTTATAAATCTGTGGGTTGGGAGCAATTACCCATTTGTTATTTATGTTCATTAACTCATAAATTTAACAGATTAACATATTCATAATATTATAATATTTCAAAAAGTTAATATATCTGATTTTCTCAATACTATAAAGATCAGGCTTACATATCTAACAGCAGAATATTCTTAGCTACTTCAATACAACTTCAAATTATGCCTAAATTTATAAATTAAAAATCAGATTATATTTAATATTAAAACTACTACCTACAAATTGATCAATTGCCTTTAATGCCTTTCAAAGTAAAATCACATCTATAGCATCAGTTTTAAAAGTTTAGGTAAAACTACATGTCTAATAAATCAATAGAGGGTCCACATAGCATAGTGGATAATAGTACAAACTCTAGAACTTTACTATCTTAGGTTTAAATGCCAGGTTTGCCACTTACTACTTATATAACCTTGAGTGAATTACTTTTCTGCTTTTATTTTCTCATCTATATAATGCATTATTTTAGGGTTGTTATGAGTGGTAAATAGTTTATATTTCTAAACACTCAAAAGAGTACCTATTATATAGAATTATATATGGTTTATTTAAATACGTAAAATTTCTCTAAGATATCAAATTATTTTAATCATTTAAAAACTTAAAATAAATTTGATGATTGCAGAACTTATTTCTAAAATTCACCATAAATTGCTAATAAAATAAATTTGATTTACCAGTTTCTACCCTTATTTTCAAGCTGGTCTCATTCTTACAACTAGGGCTCTGCTTGGTTTGTCAATAGAGAGCTGAATGCCTGTAATTACAGCTGAGATTCATTTTATCAATCCAGTAAGTCTGGCTCTAACCCAACTTTCAACTTCGATCTCTTTTTTAATCTTGACTCCTATATTTAATTGTCTGAATGGAAAGGATTGGATTTTTTATCCCCTACACACACTTTAATTTATTCACTATTTGGATTAAATGAATCTCATTATTGCCTGAGGTAATGTTTCATGCTTTTTCATTTTTTCTTTTGGTATTGTGTAAAATTCTATCATTTTCTTGACAGCTTTCTTAATTTTTCTGCTCCCTCTTTTTATTTATTCCTGGCTAAGGCATGAAGGAAACAAATTACACTTTTTAACCTCTGCCCATTGGCAACCTTGCATTATTGGACCTCTCTTAACAAAGCTTTCTAACTGTCCTGCTTGCTTCCTTCAGCTGGAATACCTTGGGCCATGTGCTTCCCTGTCTTGCAGCACTTTATCAAAATCTGAAAGAAGTAGCTAACATCTTCCATCATCCTGACATCTCCTATCCAGCCCCCTGAAATTCCTATCTTCAGTCATATTATCTGAGTCTCAAAACACAGCAGATGGTTGTTTCATCACACAGCTTCTCTATTTAGAATAGCAAGAACTGAAATTATCTTAGCCCTCAGTGTAAGAAATCCTCACTGTTTCTCATTTGGTATCCACATATTTTCACAATTTAGCATATGATATTTGTGATGCTCACTTCCAAGGACCAATTTCATTATTAGTTAGGACTTTTGGTTGCAAGCAACAGAGGATTACTCTGGTTAACATAAGTTTGGAAAGAGGAGACTGGTGTTATTGGAGAAAAGCAGTGATAACCAATAGAATCAAAGGAAGAGTGGAACAATTTAGTCGTGGGAAGAGTAGGAACAGCTGGACTTTGTAGATCACTGTAGTGTTCAGACATTTTGATGACACAGCTTGAAAAAATTTTCATTAATTATCTAAACCCAAGTCTACTTTCAGAGTACTCTTTAGAACTCCAAGTCTTTTCCAAAATGCAGTGATTATACCTGGTCTGAAAAACTCTTTAATTTTACAGATAAGAAAACTGATCCAGAGGGTTTAAATAATTTGATTATAGTAAACATAATAAAGTTGCTTTGGCACTTAGGACTACTCAAAGGAATTTATTCGCTTAAGAGTCAATTAACTCCTAAAGCATTCCTAAGAGTAAATATGATTAAAGTGACATTTTACTGGGGTGCATTGTTAGTTCCTTTGTTGTATCACTAAATATGACACCATGGTCTTTATATTTCATCATTCTTTATACTTTTCTCAGCTCTTCTCCTTTATGTATAACAATACCAAGATTATGTGTGGATTCGTTGCCTAAAGCCAAATCAGTAACACTGAGAACATATTTGAGAATGACTTCCTGGATGTGACAATATAAAAAATATGATTTTTTCCCCAAAGGTATTCTAATTCATTTTGTCCAGTGGCTTGTTAAAATGAGATCCCTCTGAAAAGATTAGCTCTTTGTAATTGTATTTATCCAACAAAGATTTACTGACCACATACCTTGTGTAAGGCACATAACAATTTGGGGTGCATTAATAAATAAAACATAAAAGCAAATATAAATTATCTGTGGCTTTATGGAATTCACATTCTAGCTGGAGAATAGATGATAAACATACAATGTAATAAATTATACAGTATAATAGCTGATACTAAGCATAGGAAATAAAGTGGGATAAGGGAATCAGAAATTGGAAAGAAGGCTTCAAATTTTAAATAGAGTATTTAGGAAAGTCCTCATTAGAAAGATGGCATTTGAACAAAGACTCAAAGGAGGTGAGGGATTCTTTCATGTGGCTATTTAGTGAAAGAACATTAGACTGTGTTTGGATTTATTTTGGATTTTTAAATTGAACTTTGAGGTATAATTTACATATAATAAAATGCACCCATTGTAATTTTAGAGTTTGATGAGTTTTAATAAATGTATATTCTATGTCACCGCCCTCAAAAACAAAATATAGAACATTTCTGTCACCTCCAAAAGTTTCTTCAGGCTCCATTCCAGTCAACCCCCACCTTTCACCACTAGTCTCAGATAATCACTAATTTATTTTTACCTGTAATTTAGATTTATCTTCCTAGGGTTTTATAAAAATGAAATTAAATAATAGTATGTCTGTGTTGGCCTTTATTCACTCAGCATACTTTTTTTTGTGGTTTGGCTTTGTTGCTGTATATCTTAGCAGTTCATTTTTTTTTCATCCTTGTGTAGCATCCCACTGCATGAATAGTTTGCATAGTTTGTATTTCTGTTTACTGGTTGGTGGACATTTGGGTTGTTTCCATTTTTCCAGTATTGCATATAGGCTGCTATGGATGTTCAAAACAAGTCTGTGTGGACATATATTTTCATTTCTCTTAGATATACAAGTGTGTGCTTCTTAAGAAAAAATGTCAAGTTGTTTCCAAAGTGTTGGCCCCATCTTCTACCCTTGCCATCAATGTATAAGATTTCCAATAGCTCTGGGGCGCCTGGGTGGCTCAGTGGATTAAGCCTCTGCCTTCAGCTCGGGTCATGATCTCAGGGTCCTGGGATCGAGCCCCACATCGGGCTCTCTGCTCAGTGGGGAGCCTGCTTCCCCCTCTTTCTCTGCCTCTCTGCCTACTTGTGGTCTCTGTCTGTCAAGTAAATAAATAAAATCTTAAAAAAAAACCAGATTTCCAATAGTTCCATATCCTTGCTAACATTAGACAATGTCAATCTTAAAAAATTTTAGCCACTTGAGTGTGTGGGTAGTGGTATCTCATTATGGTTTTCATTTGTATTTTCTTGATGACTAATGAGGTTAGTCACTTGTGAATCTTTTCCTGTGATGTGTTTGTTCAAATATTTTTTCTATTTTTAAAATTAATAGTCTATCTCAATATTACCGAGTTGTAGGAAGTTTTTCTGTATTCAAATACCAAATCCTTTGGTATTTGCATGTATTGTCACTATTTTCTCCCAGGCTATGGCTTGCCTTTTTTTTTTTTTTTTTTAAATGGACAACATACTGTAGATGACAAAGGCTCCCAGATTTCAAGGGGACATGAAATAATTTGGATAAAGCAGGAAATGTTAAAGGTGGATATGAAATGAGTGAGTTTTGTATACCAATCATAATTTTGTATAGTCCAAAGCTATTTCTTAAAGTAAATCCCTTTCTTTAGTTTGTTGTCTAGCACTTGATTATATTTTTTCATGTAATTTTGGTGTGGCTTTTCACATGTGTACATCTTCTTTTCTTAGCCAGATGTTTCTTTCCTTAGCTAGATTATAAGTCATCTTCCTTTTGCTACAAGTTTCATGTCCTTCTTCTGTGTCCACCATAGCAACTTTGGGTTCACTAGATTTTTAAGAATATATTTATTTATTTGATTAGACTTGGATTTTAAAGCCTAAGTTCTATAAGTATTTGGTGGATTTTTGATTATTTTAGTGGTTTTTCTCATGTGTGTTTGGGTTCTCCAGAGAAACAGAACCAACAGGATGCATATATTCATAGAAAGAGATTTATTATAAGGAATTAGCTCATATTGTTATGGAAGCTGAGAAGTCCCAAGATCTGCAGCTGGCAAACTAGAGACCCAGGAGAACCAGTGGTATAGTTCCAGTCTGAGTGTGAACACCTAAGAACCTGGAGAGCTAATAGTGTAAGTTTCAGCTGGAAAGCCCACAAACCCAAGGCCCAGAAAACTGATGTTTCAGTTTGAGTTAGAAGGCAGGAGAAACCACATGTCCTTGCTCTAAGGCAATCAGTTGAGAGCAGTTCCCTCTTACTATTGGAGGTATCAGCCTTCAACTGACTAGATGAGGCCCACACACTGAGAAGAGCAATTTACTTTACTGAGTCTACCAATTCAAATATTTGTCTCACCCCCAAACACCTTCACAGGCACAGAATATTTGGCTAAATATCTAGGCACCCGTGGCCCAGACAAACTGGCACATAATACTAACTAGCAACCATGGTAGAGGGAAACTAAAATGGAAAAAAAAATTCTTTATTTACAAAAGGGTATGGAAAAACTAAGTAAGCGAATTTCAATCATGTGAGGGAGTTGTAACTATCTAAACATTTATACTTGGTACCTACTTAAGTAAGTATATATTGAATTACTAGATATTTGAAATGTATAAATGCCCACTTGTACTATCAACAACTGTTCAATGATGCTTTTACTACTTTTTATAAAATGTGTTTTAGAACTATATTGTTGAATAAGTTTTCTAGGTAGCTTGAAATATTCAGATGCCAATTCATAACTACCCAAAGCTAGGGAAAGGTATATTCCTCATTCAATCACTGGGTTCCTAGTATTTCCTAAGTTTCATAGAACATAAAAGAGTACACATTTAGAGAAAGAAAGAAGTCAGGTATTTCCAGTTTCCATGAATTACCATGCTGCTGTCAGACTAACTCATTGGCAAAAACTTTGGTTAAGGATACATAAAAATCCCATCTCCCTAAACAACCAGACACTAGGCATGACTCAGGTTGTACAGAAACATTCCCTGCTTCAGCGTTTCAGAAACTTAGAATGATGGTTGAGGGCAAGCTTGGGGCTGGGAATATTGCCCAATTAAGACATCTTTCCCTAAACCTACCATACTCATCAGGGACATTATTCATGCTAACAGAGGGGAAGCAGGATAGCCTAGTGGGGTGGAAACACATGGAAGGAACAAGAGCTAGTAAATTTCTAGGTAGCATTTGTAAATAACTGCCTATATTCTTGTTGACAGAACAGTATGTCTTTTGGAATAGCTTCAGATGGACAAACAAGGAATGGTTGGGTTTAAATGAGTACTGAAAGTCCAGGAAGGATATGGTTTCCGTTTGTAACATTTCAAGTTCTTTGGCACTGACTTAACTGCTGTGGGGAGGAGTCCACACAGTCCTTCACGTCACAGTTTTCTTTTAGCTTGACAGAGCTTCTATTGGATCGGGCACATAAAACCCCAGAGGGATTCATTTGGATTTAGGCTTTGGGTGGGAACTGGGTTAAATTATGTTCCCAGCTCTTGTTCTAAAAATCATATTTTTAAGCCAAATGAAAAACACCCATCCCTTGAAGGTTGACATACAACTGGGTTGTACTTCACCTGGTGAGACTGGATATTCAAGCAAGGAGTCTAGGGCCCAGTTATGGCTAAACTTAACACTCCAAGTTGTAAGAGAAATCATAACAGCATAAGAATGTTCAGTGAGACCATCAGCTCTCTTATTGGAATGCAGTTCCTGTTTGACTTTTTTGAAGGATGGTACTTGTTTCTTAAGATGTCTCCTTGGAGAGGGTAAAGTTGAATGGTTTTCTTCCCTTAATAAAATACTTTCAGTGAGAGGATTTTTATTTCTTAAGCCAGGGGAATTCAGTGATATTTACCTACCCCTCACTGGCATCACATGTTCACATGAATTCAATTTACTTACAGCTCTAGCCATTTGCTAAAAGAAAGGAATTTCTTTTGAGGATATTTTCACAGAACATAGAATCTTCCCAATTAACATACAATTTTTTACATCATTCTAAATTTGGATATAAAAGTTTATATCTTTATTTTTATGCATATTTATCACCACTTCATTATATTCAGTGTTTCTGTGGACAAGTTTAGGATGAACCCTCTTTTTTGAAGAATTTCAGATCACTGAGTTCCACATCACTAAGGTAGAAATTCATTTTTGTAACCTCATACAATATAATATTCAAAACAATGCTGTATTTTCATTTAGTAATGTCTTATGCAATGCTTTGCATAAGATATCATGTAATAGTATCTTATACGTAATATACACATGCTGCCATTCTCCTATTCATACATTTTTATTGTCTGGAAAGAGTGGCATGGAAAATGTAATAGACATTTTTTCATTTGAAGTGCACATCTACGACTGACACTGGTGGTACTTGAGGCATTTTCACAGCGTGTTTTCTTCCTGGGAATTATGAAGTTAGCTTTCTGGACAAGTTACCAAGAATTCTGAGAATCTGAATTCTAAAAGTAGTTGTTTCCATTCAGAGGTCAGGTGGCCTGGCCAGTGAAAGGGCAGTGTTGGGGCAAGTGATCATTTATCATAATATCTGTCTGAGAATGCTGCTGCTTTCCATAATCTGCAGGGTGGGGAATGCTTCTTCCCAACCTCCTCACCCCATTCTGCCTCCTCAGTAAACATCTGCGGTAGGGGTCTGTAACCCCTGTTGGGGGGAAGAACTTCTTGAAGATTGGTGGGATTAGTTGCTGCTTTTCTCTTGGCTCCTGGCAGGACTAGCTATGTTCAGAAGCTGACTGTGATTAACTTTTTTTCTAAGGGATGATGGTGCCACATCAAGGCTAGTCTTGTTCTCAGGCATTCTTGAGTCATGTTTTTGGTGATCATATGATTCAAACTGGGACACTTTCGAGAGCAAAAATGGTGCTCTTAATAATTATCCTAGTGTCCTTGGAAAATAGGACTGTCCCACGCCAATGATGATGAACATCCCAGCTGTAATGGTATAGAGGTGGTTTCACAGGGGCACTTATAGTGAGAAGGATTGACAAGGAGGGCGATGAGCTCTGTCATAAGGTGAACTAGGTGATGGATTAATGCTGTGCACGTGCAACAACCTTATAAATCACAGGCCACCAGCAGCAGTGCAGGAGGGAGACACAAAATCGTTGCCTGCCACTCACACCACTCATTGGTGTAAGTAAGCCAGGATATGTTCAGTTTTGTGTAACAGATCTTTTTTGAAATTTGATGAAAGCTAACAAAATGCTCTCTAGAAGAAGACACATACAGGTGACATTTTGTATGCAAATGAAATATGGACCTATGAAAATATGGACCCTAGGTTTATCAGCCCTGTAAGGAAGACATAAACTACACAAAAGACCTTTATTACTTTTTTCAAAGGTGTTATAATTTAGGAGCATATAACTTGTAGAATCTATTGTAAAAGACATGATCAAAAACCACGGCAAAACCTTAAGTTCCATTTTCTGAGTATGCATCACTGACTGATTTTGAATCAACTGGGGCACTGTAAAGTAATTCATATGATCAGAATTCAGCATGCTCTGATCCCAAGAAAATTATTTCACTAGAGGTGTTAATTTTTAACAGTGATGATAACTTGGTGATATTCTGTAGTTGATGTGGGATTTTATAAGGAATGTTAGAGCAATAGTAAAAAAAACAAAAACAAAAACAAAACAAAACAAAACAAAACAAAACAAAACTAGCATCAGCCTAGTGCTTTGTACCAGGTATGCATCCAAAGACTTTACATGCATATGTCAATTGTCCTATATATAACCCTTGAAGAAATGTGTTTTAAATTATATTTCCATTTTACAGATGAGGAAATCGAAACTTGGAGAAGCAAAGTAACTTCCTCACACAGTATCATTTTAGCCCAGGCTTTCTGACTCTAACACTTAGGTTCTCACCTTTTATAAAATGTAGACCATGATTTATGAGTATCCTGCTTTCTTCTGCTGATGTTATAGTATTGTAATCCTCTATACAAGCAGGAGAAAACTTGACAACATAGGCTAAGGAAAAATGGCCTACGGCAGGACACAATTTGCCTCACACTTCATGTTAGTAGTGCCTCAGGAGAAAAGTGGTGTGGATCTTTAAAAGTCCAGGGATAGCTGTGATAAAGAGAAAATGAAAATGAAGATGTGACGAGATATATAGGTAAAAATTGGTCCTCTGGCTGGCCTTCAGGAAACATGGATTCCAGTTAGCTTTCTTCTTGATTCTTTAGATCTTTTCTCACTCTTGCTTTCTTCTTTCTTTCTATAGTGCCATATTCAGTGGCTTTCCATCCCGTCCAGAACTTCTATCCCTTTCCTTGCATACTTAAAGAAATGACAGATTGGTTTTGGGCATCTTAAAACCCTCCAACTTTTGCCTTCAGAAAAATGGAATCACCCTCCATACAAGGAATCAATAGGAAAATGGATAAAGTATAGCATATGCATGCAATTAAAATCTATATATTAGAAAAGATAAATGAATTAGCATTAGTTATTAATGGGAACACCTCTTTAAAGAGTTCTGCAAATAAGGCAAGAATATATGGAGTGTGATATAATTTAGTATTGTGTATCATTAGGGATACATACATATGTGGTAAAATGATAAAGAAATGCATAACAATGCAAAACACCTAATCCAAGTTAGTGGTTATTTTTGGAGCAAGGAATAGAGAGAAGCGCCCATGGAGTGGTATATAGGGGGCTTCAATTCTAGTGTCTTCAGCCACAGGGTGTGAGGGGAAAGTCCAGGACAGAGGAGTCATCCAAGAACTATCAGTTGTCAATACTTCTAGCAGCTGGGAGAATGGGTGTTTCTAACCTATAGCTGAGATCTGGGTGGGGCCCAGAGTAGCCACTGAATCTGCTTCTTAAACTTGCCTGTGCATTAGAATCACTTGGAGAGATTTATAAACTCCCAGAACCCAGTCTGCATGACAGACCAATTGACTCATACTTTCTGAAAGTGGAGCCTTGGTGTTACGACTCTAAACTCATGGGATTCCAGTGCATAGCCACAGTCTCACTGAAGAGATACTGCATTTTAGTACATCCCTCCATTTATCCAGGTATTTTTTAATTCTTGAAGGGGGGTCTTACTATCTACAGAGCTCTTTTCTTAAATTTATTCCTCTCATCTTCTTCTGATTATTTAAAATGCTTTTAAAATTTCATTTTTAGTGTTGCTAGTGGATAAAAATAAGATTAATCTTTTTTTTTTAAATCTATCTTGTGTTCATCAACCTTAATATATTTTTTAAGTTCTCACACATTTTCCATGTTCTCTTTTGCAGGTGTCTATGTAAACAATTATGTAGTATGTAGATAATAATTGTTTAGTTTCTTTCTTTTCCATCTTTATCCCTTTAAACAATTTTCTGTCTTACTGTGATTGCTTAGACCTCAAAGGCCATGCAGATTAAAAGTGATGATAGCAGGAAATTATTCATTCTTGGATTTAAAGGGAAGGCTTTTAAAGGTTCATTATTAAGTATGATCTTTATTGTAGGTTTTATGTATATCTTTTTCATTGGGTAATGAAGTTCTCATTTATTCTTGATTTTTATAAAAGTTTTATTATTAATTGGTATAGAACTGACTGAGTTCTCTCTCTACCCATGTGATTATCTAAATGTTCTTTAATTTGTTAATATGATGAATAACATTTTGTTAAAATTTTCTTGCATTTATGGAAGAAATCCAACATGTATTACCACGTTCTGTTTCAATGCTATTCATAAGTGAATTTAGTGTAAAACTTCCTTTTCATATTATGATATTGGTAATAAGGTTATATTATCCTCAAAATAAATAACTAGCATGTTTCTTCTTTCTCTGGTAAGAGTTCGTGAAGTATGTAACAATCTTTTTCTTTATTATTTAGTAGAATTCATTTGTAATACAGTCTGAGATGCTTTGGACTATCTGGGTAGATTTTTAACTACTAATAGAATTTCTTTAGTGAGTTAAGGACTATTTATATTTTCTATTTCTTCTTGAAGTTATACTAAGTATATTTACAGGAAATTGTCCATTTTATTTCAATCATTAAGCTATTGACATAATGTTAATAAGGATTATCCCATTCTGAATTTTAGGGCTCCATAGTTATCCTAATATAATTTATTTGTCCCTTTTCTTTCTTTCTTTCTTTCTTTCTTTCTTTCTTTCTTTCTTTCTTTCTTTCTTCTTTCTTTCTTTCTTTCTTTCTTTCTTTCTTTCTTTCTTTCTTTTTCCTTGATCTTTTCTGGGGGAAATGTATAAATTGATCTCTTCTTATGTTAAGGACTATACATATATTTGTACTCAAATACTTCATTCAAAGGAAACATTTGGATTTGACTAGTGCTCTTCTGTAAACAAGTAAGGTAAATTCTAATAAGAGACATAGTAGGCATATTTTGAAAAAGAGGTACATTAAACTCAAGACTTGTTAGAAGTTGTCCATTCTGCTTATAAATAGGACGGCTTTGTGGTCATATACTGCCCAAGGTTTTTTGTTCTTGTTAACAATTTAAAATTTTAAAAACATGGAAAACCAATAAATTTAAAGTATACAAAGTGATTAGTTCATTCATTCATTTATTCAGCATACTGTGTATCAGGCGTGACCTTAGGCATACCACATTACTAGGCACTGCCATTCACCTGGCCTACAATGCAAAGTGCCCTTGTATTGTGCTATTTCTAGAGATCTTTAAAAGAAAAAAAAAAAAAAGAAAGAAAAAAGTGTTCATAAGGGCCAAAATCAACAATAAGATGAAAACACTGCATCAAATAATTGATGGAAACTAAAACATTGGGCTTCCTCTCTGCCTCTCTTCAACCTAAATCCTTGTGACAGGAATATATTTAGGTATGTTACTCTCCTGGTGCTATTGTTTATGTCGGATTGATGTCACCCAGTGAGGGGATCATTTGCTTCATACCATTTAAATTGCTGGTGGAATTTGAGTAGCATACATATTTCTTTAACAGAGGTTTTTTTTTTTAAATTTCATCACTGTCATTTCTAATATTTTCTGAGACAGATTTGGTTGTATAGTTATGTCCACTCACATAAGGCAAAACATTTTGGTTTTCAGAATACATAGTCCACAATGGTATTGCCAAAATCTAAGAGTCAATGACCTGTTAGATGAGAACCATTTTAAAATTTTCAATTTTAACCTGTTGTAAATTTCTTCACTCAGGGGAAAAATTTGTCTCTCTTATTGTACTTTGATGGAATATAGATATTAATTATCATTCTCCATTATCAATATAAAGTTATCTGACTATGCTTTGAAGACCATTCCTATTTCAGTACCTATTTAAATTTGCCTTTAAGTTAAAGTCTCTGCCTTCAGCTCAGGTCATTGTCCCAGGGTCCTGGGATTGAGCCCCGCATCGGGCTCTCTGCTCAGCAGGGAGCCTCCTTCCTCCTCTCTCTCTGCCTGCCTCTCTTCGTACTTGTGATCTCTCTCTCTCTCTCTCTCTCTCTCTGTCAAATAAATAAATAAAATCTTAAAATAAAATAAAATAAATTTGCCTTTAATACAATTTATGGGATCTCATAAGGAGACTTCAGGCATATTAGACTTGAGTGGTTTCAATCTAATGTTCATCCCAATACAATTGAGTAATTCAAATACTTTCATTAGTAAGTGAGATGCCTCATCAATGACTCATTTGAAAGAGGGACAATATAAAGTTTATAAAAATTCCCAAGGAAATTTATTCAGAGTCACTATTAGAAATATTTGTGGAGTATCTACAGTACGTTCAACACAGTCCTAGCCACTGAAGATACAACATTGAGCAGAATAGTTTCTGCCCTCTTGGGATTATATTATATTGGTAGACTTTTACCAGGAAATTCCACTGCAAAGGGGTAAGATTTATGATAGGTTTAATACAGATGCTCATAGAGCATGGAGGAGATACACAAAACTCAGACTTAGAGATTAAGAGAAAGCTTCCTAGAATAATTTACCTTTATGCTGACACCTGACTAATGACATTCAGTAAAGAACTATGAAGATTGTAGGCCACAGTTTAGGAGTTCTAAAACAGCAGCAACAACAAACAAATAAAATGTGGAGTGGGATGGGGTTATATGAAACAGGGCAGGGGTGCCTGGGTGGCTCAGTGGGTTAAAGCCTCTGCCTTCAGGTCATGATCCCAGGGTCCTGGGATCGAGCCCCGCATCAGGCTCTCTGCTTAGCGGGGAGCCTGCTTCCTCCTCTCTCTCTCTCTGCCTGCTTCTCTGCCTATTTGTGATCTCTGTCTATCAGATAAATAAAATCTTAAAAAAAAAAAAAAAGAAACAGAGCAAGTTAAAGGAATTTGATATTCATTAACTGGATTATAGTTGGTAGGAAGACCCTCTGTGGCTATTATTAATGGACAGGGCCCAATTAAAGTTATTTACTAGATGTATTTGAGAAGTTTTTGGACATGATCTGTCTCTTTGTTTTATATCATTTTCTATATATTGTAATGCTTTTAGTACATGCATAGAATTTGATTACCACACTTTACACCTCTGTTCTACTTAGGACCAAATATTACAGGCATAAAAAGGGCAAAAGGAGGTATTTGGAGAATAGTAATGGCTATTAGTGGTCTGTCCAGTAAAAACAGGGGCCAAATTTAGTATAAGAAAGCCCCATTTTATCCTCTTTCAGTTCCAAGTTATAGAAATCATACAAACTAGCTTCAGTCAAAACAGAATATATTATAAAAATACTGGTGTACTCCATAAAAACCAAGTTACAAAAATATGAAGAACTTTTACCTCATGAATAAATTGGACAGTTGACTCTCACCCTCTTTCCTCTTCACTTTTATTTTTGTATTCTTTTTTTCTGGCTCAGAATAACATTCCCCATTTTGTTTAAGTCATAGATGCTTAAGCTCCAGGGCTAAACATATTGAAGCCTTGTTATCAGAGAGAAACTTTCTTGGCTTAAGTCCAAAGAATCCTGAGAGAGAACCCTTTGCCTCAGATTGAGTCAGATGTCCATCTTAGGACCAGTCACTTATGGCCACTGAGAATGTGAGCTGTTGTTAATGGCTCCACTTGAATCTTTTTCTCACTATTGGACCAGTCAGCTCTACCCAGGAGCATGGATTTATGGAAGTCTTGGAAATTCTTGAGGATCCCTGTGCATGAAGTGGAGGGCAGGACATGATTTTTTCAAGAATTTATTATTTGTGAGGGAGAGTGTGCATGTTTGCAAGAGAGAGCACCAGCATGAGTGGGGGGGGAGGGGCAGAGAGAATCTCTAGTGGACTCTGAGCTGAGCTCAAAGCCTGACGTGGTGCTAGATCTTAGGACCCTAAGATCATTATCTGAGCAGATGGAAATCAAGAGTAGGACACTTAACCCATTGAGCCACCCAGGCACCCCAGAAGGCAGGACATTTTCCAAGACAAAAATCCTAGGCAACAAAAGTACATCTACTACATTAAAAATTATTAAAAATCACTTGGTTTCTCTGAATCTCAAATTTCTCCTCTCTAAGAGGGTATGGATTAAGCTACTGCTATGGATTCATATTGAATGAAATATTTATAAAGTGTCTTTAAATGATAAAGTTGTATGCAATTATAAAATGTTGCTTAGGTTATTACAGTGATTTTGCTAAAGTGGGTACTAGAATATAGCTCTTAAGGGCTTCAACTTGTGAAAAGTAGACTACTTTACCTCTGTTATGGTTATGGACCAATAAAACAAAACTTTATTATGTAACAAGAATTAAGGTAGGAGCTTTACACATAATTGATCTTCACCAGGTATGTAAAGTAGATATTTCCTTTTTTTTTTTTTTTAGTGGAGGGAAACCATTTTTATTTTATTTTATTTTATTTATTTATTAATTTTTTTTATAAACATATAATGCATTTTTATCCCCAGGGGTACAGGTCTGTGAATCGCCAGGTTTACACACTTCACAGCACTCACCATAGCACATACCCTCCCCAATGTCCATAACCCCACCTCCACCCCCCCCCCCCCGCTGCCAACCCCCCTCCCCCCAGCAACCCTCAGTTTGTTTTGTGAGATTAAGAGTCACTTATGGTTTGTCTCCCTATTTCTTTGAGAGAAAGTGCACAAGCAGAGGGGAGGGGAGAGGCAGAAGGCGAGGGAGAGGGAGAAGTAAACTCCTCTTTGAGCAGGGAGCTGAAGTTGGGGGGAGCTTCGTCCCAAGACCTCGTAATCGTGACCTAAGCCAAAGGTGGATGCTTAACTGACTGAACCACCCAGGTGCTCCTAAAGAAGATATTCTTAATAACTGTGTTGTAAGTTAAGTTGAAGTAGCCTGAGTTCCTATAACAAATAAGTATCAGACTTAAACTGAGGTCTGAGTGATTCCAAAGATAAGGAGTGGATGGTAGGCAATTTAAGGAGTCCTCTAACTCATTGTGTGAATGTATTTTAATAATTTATTGTTCATCTTTACAGTTTTGGCAGTTAGGTTATTTCTTAATTAGTATTTTTTTAAAACTTAAATTCTTTCTTATTATGTTGTTTCTGTTTGGTGATTCGGTGATTTTATTCAAAACCCTATCTTAATTTATGAAGGCATAAGGATTTTGTACTGTGAACTTGCTAAGAGCTGCTCTACTACTTGTTTGAGAAATTAAAATCTTAATTCTGAATGAAAAACTGGATGTTTGTAAGCAACTGCAAGAAGAGAGGAATAAATAGACATAATTTGTCCAGAAACAGTATGATAGTCTTCTGGATGGTTTCTGGAAAATTCTCAACAGCAGGTCAACATTTCTGGACTTAATAATGGAAAGTACAAGTAATGAGAAATTATAAGAACTTTTGGATTCTGACCCAGCTGAATAGAATACATCTTCTTTTCTTTTTAAACTTGTATCAAAAAGGAGGTACCTGGCCCATCTCAGCATGTGTAATTGATTTGGTGGAATTGTGTTCTGAGCATGAATATTAGAGTCTTCTAATCTTTACAAGACAAAGCTTTTCAATTAGATGGTAAATACCTAAAAAATATGGTCTACTTTTATGCTCTTAATACAATGAATTGTTATAAATCCCAAATTCCGTGCAAAGAGATGAATCAGCCAGCTGTTTGATAGTTCTCGTCACTGGTATAATTTATGACCCTTTCAGCTATTTTTAAAAACACATGGAAGACAGTATATTATTCATGAAGTGGGTGTGACATCCTCTTCAGTGTCTCAGTATGGTTACTGCTTACTTCTTGACTTCCTGAATGTTTCTGCACAATGCTTTCCTCTTTTGGTTTGGCTATAGGTCTCTCCTCTGTTACTCTTAGACATATACCTCATGGTTCCCTTTCAAGGAGTGTATTTCCTTTAAGATTTAAGCTCCTTTGGCAATTAATCCAAACTTGTGGCTTTACATAGAAGTCGAGGAATCATTAAATTATTTATGTATCTGGGAGAACAACTCGATAACACATTATCACATCATTTACTCAGAAAATATTTAGATTTCTTTGGACATCTTTATTTTTTTGTGAAGTACAATTGGCATACAACATCCTATTAATTTCAGGCGTTTGTCCTAGTGATTGGTGTTTTTATACATTAAAAAATGATGGCCCTGATAAGTTGTTACTACCTGTCACCATGCAGAGTTATGACAGTGTTCTTCACTACATTCCCCATGTCTTACTTATTTTATAACTGGAATTTTGTGCCTCTTATTCTCCTTCACCTGTTTTGCCTACCTCCCCCCCTCCCCATAACCAACAGTTTATTTCCTGTATCTATAATGGATATAACTTCTTGAAAGGGAGCTATCCCTTTCATGTACCAAAAAGGTCTCAGATGTATATGATTTTCTTATTTGTAAATACTTGTAAAGAAGGTATCTTGTAAAGTTCAAAGGAATGTTTAATTATTTCTATTTTGCAGAAGTTGGAACTAAAGTTTTGAGGACTGAAGTGGCCTAGTATACAATGTCACATGGCCAATTGGGGAGTAACACTCAGTTCTCTTGGCTCCTTGTCCCATGCTTTTGTGATTCTTTTACATATCACTTTTATCTCTACGACATCATTTGGTTCTTAATACAGCGTGTAGGCAGAAACAGATTTGGTCTTCCACTAGTTGAGAGATGAGAATACTGAGCTTTAAAGGATTTTTGCCCAAGGCTACACAACAAGAAACGTTTTGCTTCCAAGTTCATTTCCACTGTGATTTGCTGACTTGCCAATTTTAATAAATCCTAAATGGGCTATTAAAAATTCTACAACCTCTTGGTTTTTTAAAAAATTTCCCTTTATATTCATAATTAAAAAGCACATTAAACTAATATATCAATACTTTATATAGAATTCAGTCTGAATTCTATATGGAATTTGACCTGCTGATCATGAAGTACTAAAAATTGAGGCAAATAGCTCTTTTTTTTTTTTTTTTGCAAATAGCCTTTTTGATTGAGACCTACATCTGTTCTCTTGCCAATAAAATAAACATTTCTTAAGTGATGCATATGATATAAAACTTTTTAAAATGTCAAAATTCTTTTCATTCCTCTAAGCCAAAACTAAAAAGCTCTTATAATTCCTTTCCTTGAAAACTAAATTGATATTAATTTAATACCACCATTAGCTTTATCTTTCAAAACATCTGTTTGTTTGCTGAATGTCCATTATGAAGTAGTTCAATATTTATTACCAGGAGAATAATGATATATTCTGATTCCATTGCTAGTAAATTAATAGAAAATGAAAGGCAGCTATGTTCACCACTATACCACCAACACTGCACTAGAAAATGGAATAAAAATATTCTAGCTCAATGTTCTCTCTCAAAGTTGCAGGAGTATGAGAAAGTCACTTCTCTATTCACTGAGGTCCTATAATAGTTTTCTATTACTGCTCTTATACATTACCACAAATTTAGTGTTTGGAACACACAGATTTATTACGTATTATCTCTGTAGGTCGTAAGTCTGACCCATGTTTTGTTGCGGTAAAATCATCATGTCAACAAGACCACGTTCACTTAAGGAGGCTCTAGGCAAGAATCTTGTTTCCTTGCTCATTCAGCTTTTTGGCAGAATTCATTTCTTTCTTGTTATAGGATTAAGATCCGTTTTTTGTTTTTTGTTTTTTTGTTTTTAGTTTTGTTTGCTCTTTGTTGGCTGGCTCTCATCTTGGAGAGGTTACCTACATTCTTTGATTTCTAGGCCATTTTGTCTTCAAAGCCAGAATGGTCATGACTATCCTTTCCCACCTTCTTTCTTGCCTTTTATCTGTCATCACATTTCTCTGACCATAGTTGGAAAGGAACTCCACTATTAAGAATTACATCATTCAATTAGGCATAATCCAACAAAATCTCCCCATCTCAGAATCCATACTTTTAATCATGTCTGCAAAGCCCCTTTTGCTAACTATAAGGTAACATTCATGGGTTCTGGGAATTAGAGCATAGACATTTTGCAGATCTACTATGCCTACCACAGGTCCTTTATTAGATTCTATGACTCTTTGAGTCACGTTTATAGCTACAGAATAACTGCTTTTGACTTCAGAGAAATAAGAAATATTGGAAATATTGTGGCTCCCGTTTTCCTGGAACTCAAAGTCTTTCAGTTTAATTGCATTAAAAATAGGGTGCCTGGGTGGCTCAGTTGGTTAAGAATCTGACTCTTGATTTTGGCCCAGGTCATGATCTCAGGGTCATCAGGATTCTTTCTCTTTCTCTCCCTCTGTTCCTCCCCCAACTTGTCCACTCCCTCACTTTCTCTGAAATAAATAAAATCTTAGGGAAAAAAATAACTTTTGGGGTGCCTGGGTGGCTCAGTGGGTTAGAGCCTCTGCCTTCGTCTCAGGTCATGATCCCATGGTCCTGGGATCAAGCCCTGCATTAGGTTCTCTGCTCAGCAGGGAGCCTGGTTCCTCCTACCTCTCTCTTTGCCTGCCTCTCTGCCTACCTGTGACCTCTGTCTGTCAAATAAATAAATAAAATCTTAAAAAAAAAAAAAGAAAAAAAACTTTCTGGAAAAACAGACTCAGTTCCAATTTATGCTAAATATAGAAAATAAAAGGTTGATTTTTGTTAGTTCAGTCACTCAGTGCAATGGGAACAATTATAGTCTTGGTTATTTAGTGTCAAAATGATTGAAGGTCCCACCTTGAAGATGTGAAGCAATGCAAACTAATCATAATAAATGTAAATGGCTATTGTTCATTAAAAGACAACATTCAATTTAAAAGAAATGTAATATGATGAAAAATAAATATTTGGTCTTTGCCTCTGGTTCCTGGCAAACAATTCCTAAAACGCTTTAAACTCCAGAATGATTAAGAATGTCTTTTGTACGCTAATGAGATGTCTGCTGGCAGGGGGCTCCTATATGGAGTCTGGTTGTGGGGGCTAGTTGCCAGAAGACCAATGTACAATTAGAGAGTTTGAACTTTTAGCTCCACCCCCTGACTCTGTTTCCTTTAATCTTTTTTTTTTTTTTGTCAAATCTGTTGACATTCAATAAGCTTTTAAATTTCAACATATATAATATAGATTAAAATTTTTTGTTTCTGTACATTATAACCTTTTTGTTTCTATCTGATATTTCTCATTGTTTTACTATAGACTTTATAATTCCATTTTTCTTTTACATAGCTATTTTCTATTATGTCAAACGGTTTCAATATCTGCAATTCTTTCTGCTTACGTCTATGTTTCTTATGGGTTGACTCTTCTAATAGTGGCTTGTTTTCCTGTGTGTTTGGTGACTTTTATTTTGAGGTCATTCTTGCTTTCAATCTGGAGGAGACCCATGGACTTAACTTAGGAAAGCTTTCAACCGAGGACAGTTTGCCTCCACTGTTGCGTGGGTGGGTGAACTATCCCATACACTGCAGATCCTTTAATCTTTGTTACAGGTCAGAGGAGGAATCTCAGACTCAACTTTGTCTCCTGGTGCTAGTCCGACATCATTGTTTCTTTGGGACTCTTGCCTCTCAATGGTGTCTGTTGGTTTAGCCTATCTCCTTGCCCCTCTGGCTGCCTACTACTCAAATTCTCTATGTATTTAGCCTAGACTCCCTTCCTCTGCGGGCCTGGCTCATTTTCATCAAATTCTTTTTTTAGACATTTTTATCAAATTCTTTAGAGATTCCTGCTTTGTCTTGTGCCTGACCCAGTCCCTGGTCCCTGGAAGCCCTGGGGTGAGCTCTGCTTTGTTGGTTTGTCTATTTTCTTGGAGGGAATGTGACTCTAGGAACTGTTTCCTACCTTTTGTGACACCAGTAGTGTCTCTAAGAATGTGCAGTATATGGTTCTATTTGTGAGTAATGTCATTGCTCATATCACATACCATTTAGATACTAGTGCTCCCGGAAGTAAAATAAGCCACTGGTTTCTTGGCATGAAGATGTGCAAGCGGGAATCCCAGAAGATAGCTACGTGTTTGTATCCTGAGGAGGTGAAGGAGCTAGATAGAGAGAGTCAGATTTTGAGAAGCAAATGTGGCAATAACTATCTCACTTGTATTTGTGACTAACTACTAAGAAGAACCCAGAAACTGGACATCATGGCAAAGGTAAAAAATACAGTCAAATCTGTGTTTCTTTGTCAGAGGAAAGGCATGATAGTTTCCATGCTGTTAAGAATATTCTAATTATTAAATTATGAAATGGCTTTAAATAGAAGCTTGTCGTGAGCACACTACAAATAAGAGAACTTGTCATGAGCACACTATGCAGGCACATGCACGAGTGGTGTCTTTATTCAGTATTTAATGTCTGCTTCACTCAATCATAAAACAACATTCACATGATTGTAGAGTAGGTTCAAGATTCAAACTCAGTAACATTTCAGTATGTATTTAATTTGGTTTCAAACGCATCACACAAAGCAAAACATAATACTGTCACTCAACAAATGAGATACAACAAATGGGGTAAGAAGTGAAGGAACCGAACACAAAGTCAGTTCACGAGTGTGCAGTTAAGGGGAAGCCTCAGTCTAGGCCAGGTTACCTCTCAGGACTTACTGCTTATTCAAGCCAAGGGGGATCTCTATCATGTTCAGAGATCAAACAGGCAGAGGCTTTGGTGGCAGTTGCCTTTCTGATGTGGTCAGATGTGGAAGAATCTGGAGAATCTGACAAGTTGCTGCAAAAGTCCTAACTTTGTAAGGGAGTTTAATCAGTCTTGGGCCTCTTCTGGTTCTGGTGTTGATCAGCACGTGGTTCTTCCAGACTCTCTTGGTTTTGTTGGTTATCAGTTCTAGGTGACATCAGCCTGTACTGGTTTTCGTGATATCCAGTCTCAGATGCAATACCTTTGCCCGCTTACATTCACTGCTTGACATGAGTGTCTCCATCTTGCTCTCTATAGAACTGTTTTGTTTTCTCTAGAAAGCATAAAAATCAGGGTAACACATGAATGATCTAGATGAGGAGAATTCATCTTCTGTCCAATTCTGTATGTGGATGTATAACTGTGGAGGAGTTAATGTCTCATGGTCAAACATCTATAGATAACATGTGAAAACCTCCTGAGAATTATGGAGTTTTATATTTATAAAGGAATATGTCCATTTAGCCCTTGCAGTGAACTAAGTTCATAAAGGGGACAAGCTTTGTTGAAAGAATCACTGAATGACACCATCAGTTTAGGACAAGTTTTTGATTTCCAGACCCATGCTCTTTTCACTACAACCTGATGCCAGGCTAAGTATACATGAACAGAGTCTTCAGGGACAAGCTGGATGGAGGACAAGGGTCTTTAAATTAAAAAAAAAATCTAAATTATAGTTGGCTTTATTCAAGTCTTTAACAAAAAGCACTAATTTGTGAAGAAACCTTAGCAATAACAAATCTTTCTTGAATTATCACTGATTAAAATGTCATGTTGTCTATTGATTAAAACAGTGTGTGTGAGCAAAGGAAAACTTGTAGCCTCATTTCTTCCTAATGAAATAGAATTTGGCATTCATCTGAAAAATTAAAAATGTGTTTTAATTTTCATGGTGCCCATTTCTGTCATTTCAGGCTATTGAATAATGGATAAGGAAAAAATATGGGGAGTGATAAGAATAAAACTTTTGTAGCAGGCACTTTGTAATGCTCACACTGTTGCCAAGCATGACTCTAAGTGGTTTAGGAATTTTAACACACATATTCCTCACAACAACCCTATGAAGTAGGCCTTGTTGCAATCTATATTTTAAAGATGGGGAAACAGAGGCACAAGAAGATTAACCAACTTACCATGAGTCAAAAAACAAAACAAAACAACAACACAAGAATATGGACAACATATCTCAATACTGAATTCCCAGAGTGAAATGATTTCTGAATCCTTATATACTTAGGGGCACCTGGCTGGCTCAGCCAGTTAAGCATCTGCCTTAGCTCAGGTCATGATCTCTCGGTGCTGGGATTGAGCCCTGCATGGGGCTCCCTGCTCGGCAGGCAGTCTACTTTTCCTTCTCCCTCTGCCCCTTCCCCCTGCTCCCTCCCTCTCTCCCTTTCTCTCTCAAATAAATAAATAAAAACCATTTTTTAAAAAACCTGATATATTTAGAAATGAATGGCAGAATGGAATGACCTTACAAATCTAAATGAAGATTTTTTTTTCATATCTGTTCATTTGATAGCTTCTGAAGACATTTGCTTAAATTTGAGTCCAATAATTCAGAGACCTATTCAAACCCATTCATTATTTCACTGATCTTCTCCACCCCCCATCTTCCTGACTGCTTTTGTTGATGTTCTTCCCCAAGGCACAGTTTTACCATAAGAATCATTGACATTCATGTAGTAAGACAAGGAAGACCAGAAAAACTCTATAGACAGTAAGGTACTCTGAAGACAAGTGCAAGCAGCAATAATATTGTATAGTTTTTATGTGAACACAGAGGACATCTGTAATGAGTTATATTCATTGGATAGTTTCATGTGATTGCCACCTTAAGTGAGGTGCCTACTCAGTGAAGTCAGTAATAGAAGGAAGAATGGCTTCAGAAAATTGAAATGAAAAAATAACTATGAATTCTAGATGACAGTAGAAAAAATGTTGATGGCAAGGGACGTAGAGATTGTTGGATTGAATAGAAGAATATGGTCTTCAATTAAATAAAAGAATTTGATCTTGCTTATTCAGAATTCTTTTGCAGAAAAACTAGAAAGTTTTTCTAACATCTAGACCTAGATAAATTATAGCACATACACTACAGAGAATCTACAACCATGATCAGTGTGTCAATATTTATTTTTGTATTTAGTTCAGAAATGCCACATGGCACATTACGTAAAGAACTTACGATGACCTAAACAGCTTCATAAGCTTACTGTGAATAAATCACTTGAATGGATTTATCCTCTTGGATATTTTCTCAAGTCATAGGATGGAACTGAAGTCTTAATAGAATGCAGAGTAGGAAATCCGTATTTTGCTAGTGTGTTTGTAGGGAAATTGATAAGGACATTGTTAATGATGCTATCTCATATGTTCTATGTTGGTCCACAGAGGAGATGTCAGACAGATTTCCATTATATAAGAAGTTGTGCTCCTCTTGAGTGATTGCTTATTACAATTCTTGGTACTTTACGTATCTGGTAAGTGAATGTTTTTCTGTTTGCTTTGGGCACTAGGAATCACAAAGTGAAATTCACAGAGCATTTTAAAGCTAGCTATGCTCCTGTTAGCTTCAAGTTTTATGTATTGAATCCCTCTAACAGGCCAGCCTTTATTCTCCTTTGCACCCATTTCTCAGTTTGTCCTTTGCTCTGTGGTGGTATCTATAAGCAACTATAAATCATTTTGAAAGCACTTTAGGGTATAATTACCTGAACAGATGTTTTGCCTTATCAAAACTTAAAAGTATGATAAACAGGGATAAAAGGAATGAATTATCAAATACGGTAAAAAGGACTTACCAGAAAATCACATACCATTATTTTCTGAGTATGATACTTCCATGTCTGAAGAAGATCAGAGAAATATTAATGTTCTATCATTCCAGTAATGGAAAGAAAGATGCAGATATACAACCAAAATACAGAACAAATACTAAATAAGTGTTATTGAAAGGAATTATGGCACCAAAGTCACTTAAAACTTGAAATTTACAAGATGGTTATGTATTGGAAACACTTCTACAAAAGTGTTTGAGATGTATGAGCTTTGTAACTTATTCTGGTTCATGTAAACCAATTGTAAATTATCCATCCTACTTGTTTGTCCATTTAGCTGGTGGGGGAATTCAAGGGACCAAATTTGATTTGTTATACATTTGCTTTGGCTTATTTAAGGGTCAGATTTTTGGAACTGAATTTCAATAACATAAATAACAGTGCTGGAATTGTGATTTGAGGCCAGGCAGCTTGTTGATTTCATCCTCTAATCACTGTGTTGGATTGTTTGTATCTGTAGGGGTAGATAAAGTTAATGTGCGGTAACAAATGACCTCCCAAACTTAGGGGCTTTACACCATAAAAAGTTGATTTTCTCATTCTCATTTACATGTTCACCATGGGCTGGCTGGGGTTTTGCCATTTGTTGTCTTCAGTCATGGACCTAGGCTGATGGAGAAGTTCCTATCAGGGCACTGCTGGGCTCATAATAAAGGGATCATGAATTCATGTACTGGATCTGAATTCCTGTGAAAAGTGGCATGTTTCACCTTCTATTCACATTTCATTGTCCAAAACAATTCTGGTGGCTAAGCCTGTTGTTGTCAACAGAATGGGGAGATACAATTCTCCAACAGAGGAGTAGTGAATACTTTGAATAATGATATAGTATAAACAGTATTAGAAAAAGTCTTACCCCTGGTATTTTTTGTTTTGCTAGATTGAATCTGGTACAGTGTTTAGTGCCTGAACTTTGGCTATCTGTCTAGTACATAGACTGCCACCATTGGATTCTGATCCTGGCACAAATAAATGGCACTTCCCTCATCCTATCATGTCAGGGATACCAACTCTTTGAAGGGATAAAACCTGAAACAAAAGCATCCCATCATGGCCTACTTTCATATATTCTTTCCTAAGCTGCTTTATAAAGGATAAGTAGGAAGGTATATGTGACCTTGGAAAAGGTATGAGGTCTGGTATACATTTACCTCATGCAGTTGTTTTGAGGATTAAATGAGATGTTTGAGGATGGAAGTCATCTTTAGCAGGGTGTTTGGCATATGATAATTGCTCAATACATTTTTGTTAGTAGTTGTATTCTAGCACAATGTCTGCTGCTGGCTTCATGGCTCACCTAATACTCAAGTAGTCATCTAGGGAAATTGCTTACTTTTAAAAAACTTGAAAAAAACTCCACATTCAATAAATTTGTGTTTTATTAATACAGTGGTACGTAGGCATACACATGCATGGACGCCCAAACAACTAGAAAAGATAGATGAGATAGATGTGAGAAACTGTATTTCATCTACTACACAGGGCAAATAGATGTGCCAAATGATTTGGAGATGCTTTACAATAAATAAATCTGCACCCTCTGGGCTGTTCTGCTCCTCCAAAGTTTCACGCTGACTTGTTGGTATATATAGACCTCTGTGTCCACTCCTTCAGTAGTGCCCTTATCCCACCACTGGCCTCTCCTTTACTGCCAGTCCTCTCACTCAGCATTATTCTGTAGGTTTGGCAGACCTTTTCGGTCAACATCAAGAGGCTTACTTAAATCTTAATGATTTCACATGAAATCAAACTCTTTTGAATTTAAATTTTCATTAAAGCACACATGGTTTTAAAATTGAAGGGCCAAAATATTCCATAAAATATGTTTTGGATTTAACGAACCCAAGACTGTGAGCAATAATTTGAATTCCGATGAAATCAGCATGTGTGGCAAAGATCTGTCTACTCTGGTAACCAGCAGTGTCTTTGTGCCCCAATTTTGACTTGACATTTTATAGAACTATAGCAAAAGGGAATGCAGTTGCTTGCTTAAGCTCAGCTTTTTAAGGCATTTCTGAATAAAATGGGGAAAACTCTTCAGGAAAGCAAACAAATGACCCCATTCACTAACATACATACAATTGAGTTGACTTTTCTCTAAGGCAATTATATATTATCATGTTAGTACTGTGCTTTGCATTTTCTTTGTCTCCTCCTCTCAAGAAATATTTTCCTTAGAGTGGAAATTCAATGATTTCTGTCCTTATAATTGACATTTTCTGTTTGCATGAGGAGAGAGTGCTTTCCTTCGATGTAGGAGGCACAACACAGATTCATGTGTTGGAGTGGTTTTCTATCACTGGAAACAAGCCTTATCACTGAAGCGTTGGGTGAATTAGTGTTTTGGAAAACAAAGTAATTTCTTTCCATTGATTTGTAACTATAAAAATATTTGTTTTTTATTCCTGATTGATTTAACTATATGACCTCACTTCCAATTTTGAAATTATAATCTAGGTGTAAATAAGAATTGAAAGGTAAAAGGAAACCTATATACTTTATAGAATTTTGAGATGAGCACTTTTATGAAGTAAATATATTATTTTAATGGTAGTAATAACCCTCCATTGATCTCTTTTCTAACTTAGTTTTTTAATATTTTGTCATATGCTTTGTTTCTTGAAAGCGAACATATGATGAATAATCTCTTTGCAATGTGAATGATTGCCCTGTAATCTTTCTCCTTTGGAAATAAGGACCAATTACGTGTTAGGTTTCAGGGGTTGCAGGATGGACCAACACAGCTCTGGGCCTGGAAATAAGCAGATTCTGAGGAATTTTGCTAAAATGATATGGCCCCTGATGGTGGGGCATAAGGTTCCACAAAGCCCTACCTGTCTTATGGAAGGGAGTGTTTTCACCTTCTCATGCCCTGGTTCCCATAGTAACTTGGTATATTATTTGCCTTTGGCATTAATAGTAGCATAGTGGCAAATCATGTTAAATTAGAGCCAGGGCCTCCGCCTCAAATGCTTTTGCTTCCTGATTTATGAAAGACAGCATGATTGAGAGAAAAGAATTTGTAAGTAGCCATTAGAGGAGCGAGGTAAAGAATTGCACTGAGATTTATTTTTTCAGCGAAGTGCAGTTAATGGAGCATGTAAATGGAAAGGACTTTCCATTCTTTGGCTGGCTGGTACATTCCCTGATTTAATCAAATAAGACTGAAGTGTGCCTTTTACTTTCTACACAGTCTGACAGAGGTAATTTAGAAAGGAGCTTTTAGATGAGTAACGGCGGCTGCTGCCCGACTTATGTCTTTATGAAGGAAATACAATTGCAAATGTCTTCCCAAGCTGATTGATAGGCAATAAGAAAGTGAAACAAGAGCCCAATCTCTACAAAACGAGAAAAAGTTGTGTTTGTTAAATGGGGCAGAAAGCTATTTGCTATCCTCCTGGGATTTTTGTCTCCAATTTAGGGCCTATGCAGATCTGTACTGTAGCACATGAAACCAGAGCCACATTACTAATGTAATACGCCTCATTTCAGTCCCAGCGTTTTCACTGAACTGCATATCCCATATTGCTCCAGAGCCAGCCTAAAAAATTTGGCTGATTGGAATTATCTGCATTTGTAAATTATTGATGTTGGATCCAGAGAGAAAAGAGAATTTACTGACTTTGGGGCTCTAGTACATAATTATAATTAATAGGAGGATTTAGATTTAGATCCTTATTTTCATCTTCAGATTATTTCCTCTCGTTCATATAAAATCTGTCCACTTACAATTGAAAGCAACACTGTAAGATCACAGTACTGCATTATTACTGCAACATATTCCTCCTTCTTCCCTCCTTCAAGTCTTTGGAACACACTGCATCTTTGCATACCTAACAAAGACATTGCCATTTGCTATAGAGGTGGACATAAAACTAATTAGGATGTAGAGTGTCTGGACAACAGTAGGTAATCTCAATACTAGAGTATTAAGTGTGTGTAAGATGTTGGGGAAGAGAAATAGTAACTCTGCGAGACAGTAACACCTGTCTGGGGGTGAGTCAGGGAGAACTTCATGAGGGAGCCCAAGGAGAAAAGAAAATTCCAGCCAGGAGAGGACTGATATGGAGACACAAAGGAGTAAAGTATGTTCAATTACTTAGCTCTGGTCAACACTTCAAGGAAAGCCCAAGAGCAAAGGGTAAGGACATTAACCTTTCCGTAATACTGAGCTGGCTTACCATGTTGACTTGAAATTTTAAGAGCAGATGGAGCTTTGGGACAAAAGACATAGTCAGGAGCAAAGGTTAAACTTTAAATTTCTCCTTGAGGAGGGATGCCTGTGTAGCTCAGTCGGTCAAGAATCTGCCTTTGGCTCTGGTTAGGATCCCAGGGCCTTGGGATTGAGCCCCCAAGTCAGTGTTGGGTTCACTGCTCAGTGGGGAACCTGCTTCTCCCTCTGTCCCTCCCCCTGCTTGTGCTGGTTCTTTCACTCTCTCAAACAAACAAATAAATAAATCTTCAAAAAATGTTTCTCCTTGATGAAACTCTGAGATGCCTAAGTGACTGTAATATGCAGCTATGCAAGGGGCACATGAATAAAGGAGAGCCAAATATTTGGTGCAGATAGCAAAGGCTCCTCAATTTAATTAGAATATTAAGAAGCAAAAGAGAAGATAACAAAGGTTTTTGTGAGGATTCTATCTTGGATTGCTGGTCATGTCTATACAGATATTGGATGAGTTGTATTTGAAGTACTGAGGAGCTGAGATAGTTACCTCATAGCTGGAAATACAAAGTTCGATTACAGGAAAGAAGCTGAGGTTGCAATATGCATTTGAGAGTACCCATCATACAGTTGGTAGTTAAAATCATGAAGTAGCAGATTAAAATACCCAGAATTGCTGTACTTCGAAATTCTAGGCAACCACAAAATTTAATTCATGGTCTAGGAGAAAACTGATTAGCATTTGTACATGATCAACCCAGCAATGATATCCCTACCTCCTCCTCCCTAACAGTACCCAGATTTTGGGGGGGGGGCATCCACACATCTTTCCATTATGTTGCTGACATGTTTCCTAAGAAGCTGACTTAAACCCAGCTCTAGGGATGAGTCCTGGTGTATGTAGCCATTCAGAGTAATCTTATACGGTTGCCATAATGATGGGGTCAAATAACCCAAACCTAAGATAATCAGAACATAGTATTTCCAGGGTGAGAGAGATTCATTGAGGAAGAGGCAGAGACCCAATTAAATTTAATTGGACATGACAGGAAATTTGTTGGAGTTTTTTTGGGGGAAAAAAACTCCTGAAAGATCATCTTATTCTGAGAGATGTGGCCTGTTAATGTGAAACATGGAACTTTTACAGCATAGGATGAAACTTACACCAGAGAAGCAGAATAGTAGGAAAGAAACCAGGTTCCTGATGAAGTGCCTAATCAAATTGGCCCTGAAATCTGCCTTAACTGAAAAATTTCAGTTATATTCATTTAGATTGTTACTGTTTAAAGCCAGTTTGGGTTGAGTTTTCCTTTATCTGCAATGGAAGTCATCCTCACTGATAAAGTTGTATTATCACAATCAAGAAGACATTGACAAAGTGACAAATGCCCCGGATTGCTGAAGTAGGCATGGGTTTAGCAATTACAGTTCCTTCTCTACCTTTGCTAGAACAGTTCTGGCCTAGTGGATAGGTGGAAGTAGATTTCAGTGGGTAGAAGATGGGAGATGAAAAAATGGCAAGTTCAATAAGGACAAGCATTTTGGTCTTTAAAAAAACATATTATTGTATCTCCAGCACTTAGAAGAGTTGCTGACACACAGTGCGCACTCAACACATTCTGGAGAGTGAGCAAATGTGCAAACATTCGTTGCATATTTCTCATTTACAAAGCAGGAGGAGAAGAGAATAGAGTGTGGTTACATGCTGAAAGAGGGTGGGTTAAGTAACAAAATAATTTAAAATTGGGAAATTTTACCTTGGCAACTTTTTAACTGAGAAATCAAAAAAAAAAATCAGGAAAATGTAAAAGGTGATAGAAAAGGCTGGAAAATGTGAAGGATAGTCCTAGAAAATTTTTGAGAAGGTAGAAGATGGAAAGAGAAAATCTTGCAAGATTTCAGGCTGAAAAGAAAAATAGACTACTTGCAAAGGGAGAAAAATGATACTGGAACTCTGGGAGCCAGAAGATGTTGGACTCACTGCCATAGACCACCAGGGGGAATGGGCAGCAAGCCGAGAATGTTGATGTAACTCATCTGCTAAGGGAAGAGAAAGATTTGTGGATTTGCAAAGATTCAGGGAGAATGTCAAGCACACACTCCAAATAGGAAAGATACTTGAAAATCTTATAGCAGACGAAACCTCAGTATAAATGGAGATAAAAAGAAGAAAGAATGGCAAGCAATAACCTTTAAAATGTACATAAGTAGATATAAAAATACAGAAATGTATATTAAACACATGTAAATGGATAGTGATAATGGAAGAAGGAATGCATCATTTAGTGCTAAATTCACACTATTAGAACAGAAGAGATGTAGAAGAAGGGAAGATTACAGTTGCTAAATGTTTGCCATAGCAACGCAGAAGTTAGGTGTGGGTGGGATGGGCTGGAGTAAAGATCTCATTCCTCAGAACTCATCATCAAGAGCAAGAGCGGACAAAGTTAGGTCTTTTAGTGGGCCTTGCTGGGGAGTGGGGGCAGGGGGGAAAACATATAATGGAGACATAGTTGATCTATGATCATGGGGAAAGGAGTATTTGATAATGGCTACCTAGAAAGGGTTGGGCAGGTTGTGCAGGATCAAGTCATAGTGACAGTTTATTGGACACTATAATTTTACATTCTACCTCATCTGATAATATTGCCACTCTCTTTTTGTTTATCTTTAGTTCCTCTTGTCCATCCTTCTGTTCCCAAACTTTATCACTCTAAGTGTAGTTTCATGAAACTGGATGTGTCTGCTTTCTTTTATTTTAAACCCAGTATCAGGTTGGAGGAAGGCAAAGGAGGATTTGATAACATCTGACTTTGAGCAAAAGCATTGGTAAAAACCACCACCATCGAATCCCTTCTAAGAACTGAGCAGTACAGGGTTTGGATGAGGAAAAGGACCTTGGGGGACAGGACCAACAAGCACAGAGGGATTCTAGAGAAAAGGTTCTAGAACTAACCCATAACTACTTGCTTAGGGATACTCCTTGGAGGAGAATCAATTCTCTTTTTAATTGTTTGTATATAAGTATACAAAGAAACCTACATAATTTGCATTAAAAATAAAAGCATAAAAGTAGATGCTTAAGTATAATAAAATGTGTTGGCATTGTCTGTTGGGGCTAAGCACCCTAGGCAAATATACATTAATGTTTTCCTACATTATTGACCTAGATACGTACATTTTAAGGAGGGTTACTAAGTCATTTTTCCAGTGTCTTGGTATCATAAGACTAATGTGTGCCACAAGGCTAGGCATAAGGAGAACAGAGTACATCCTGAATACTTTGGATCTGTGCTTCATCCTCTCACTGATTTTTCCTACAGAGAGATTAGTTTCAAAGAAACAGACATATACATAAAGATTTTATTGTTATTCCCCTAACCCCAGATAATAGCTTTAGATACCCTACAAAGATCTGGAGTCACCTTTATTTGGGTGATTTTAACTGAAAGACCATTTAGTGTAAACAATCTTGATAATTTGGATTTTTCTATATGTTTCTAAGAAGTATAACTATGATTTATATAAATATCAAAAAACAAGCAAGTTCTCCAGAGCCTAAAGAATTATCTTGCATGAAAAAGCAAAGTAACTTTGCGAAATGTTTAGATATATTTGTCAGAGGTGAGAGTAATTTTTCTTTCTCTAGCTATAGGACATTAGCCAGAATGCTCTCTGCTTAAAAGAAAACTCATCTGATGAATTCATGTACACAAGAAGGATAAATTCATTTACAGAGGGCTGGATTGATTGATGATAAGGTTGATGTTGGTGAGCCCATTTATAACTTCAGTGTGCAAATTTAACTTCTGATAACATTTTTTTTTTAATTTAAGTGAGCATGTTTCTTATAGTAAATGTCTTAGCATATTTGTGGTCATCAGAAGCTTTACTGTAGAGAGTTACATTCCTTTGTGATTAAACCAAAAGGTTAGTTAAGCAGTTGAATATTAAAGAGAGTCACTTTAATCATGCTAATAAGAAACAGAACTTGCATAGATTTAAGTTTAAATAAGGCAATTGCTTCTTCAGGCTATTCTCTGCATCACTGGCTTCCCTTGCTTTCTGTCTCCCAGACAGGTTCTACCAGGGAAAGGCAGAGGCAGGGTATTGAACTTTGGGAGGAGAATGGGCTGGGGTATTTATTTCCCTTGCTCCCTCCCTGTCCTCTTGCTACAGGTTGGCTGCATTGTCTCTGGATGTCAAGGCTGTCCAGTTACCCCTTTATGCACAGTTCTCTCTGGGTTCCAGTAACTGCCTTTTCCCCTGACTCTTCAGGCCTGGGTGTCCTCCTGGCCTCCACTATCGCCCCAGGCCACTGTACTCCACTCAGAGCGGTGCAGAGGACCCATTACTGGACACTCCTCAATACCTAGTATAATTGTGCCAAATGTTTGCTCTGAGGCCCTGTCCCAGTACCGCATACTCTGCCCCTCTCTTCTGCCTCTTATTCAGAAGTGCAGTTTCAACACAGGACATTTTTACTTAGGGCAACAAGATCGCAAAACAATTTTAATCAAATACAAGCTGACCTTATATTGGCACAGTTAAGACCAGCCAAAAAATATTGTTTACTTATCCCAATTTTCATACTTACATCCTGTTTAGTTAAGTTGCTAATTAGGGGCCATCCAGTTATGAGGTGGCTACTATGATCTCTGTGTTTCATCACTGTATATGTTTGCAGGTTTATGCCTATACCTCTTTAGACTGTGGAATTAACATGTTGACGTTTTCTGGCAATGCTCTGTCCTTAAGAGAATCCTGAGTAAGTCTCAGTGACCACGATGTCTCCTTTTGTTCTCCCTTGTGAGAGTGACTGTCTCAGCAGGGCCCCTCAGGGTGCAAAGAGGATGCGTGTGCATCTAAATATCCCTAGAAGAGGATGTCTAAGCCTGTGTGCTGTGGGTGGAGAGTGACGGTTTATCCGTTCATTCATCCAGTTAAGAATTCATATGGAAGGTGGAATCCCTAGAGAGTACACTAGAGACTTTCTCCTTCTCCAGACCCTTTAATCTAGCTAAAGACAGTGAGGTGTTTTTCAAACTGAGAAGATTCTAAAGAGCTTGATGGGAGGTGACCATCTACTGAAGGTGTTCACCTTGACAGCCCAACATGCAAATTGATGAAGAGGTTTTGTGAGTCTTGATCCTCAGGCTTGGCTTGTATTTAGGAAAAACGGTCCCTGCAATACACTGACTGAACCATGATGCAGACTCTTGCTGACACAAAACAGATGTTGGAGTGTTTCTGGCCAGGACTTTTGGCCACCTGATTAATGCTCTACCGCTCAGAGTCAGCATCTTTTTCCAGGGGCCCTGACCAGAGATCTAAGAGGTGAGGAAGGGGGCAGAGGTATCTCAGCTCCAGACCTGGCTCCATTCAGATGATGGCAAAGATGATGATGCAATGAAAAGGAGAAATTTGGAGCCCTAAGACAAATTTCCTCTAGAAAGAAGGATCCTCATCAGTTATGAGGAGGGCCACTTTGAAAGATGATTTGGTGGTTTCCTACAAAACTGAACAGACTCTCACCACATATCCAGCAGTTGTACTTCTTAGAACTTATCTGAATGATTTGAAAATGGATGTCCACACCAAAACTTGCACACATACAGGGGTGCCTGGGTGGCTCAGATGGTTAAGTGTCTGCCTTCTGCTCAGGTCATGATTCCAGGGTCCTGGGATCAAGCCCCGCATAGGGCTCCCTGCTCAGTGGAGAGCCTAGTTCTTTCTCTCTGCCTGCCACTCTGCTTACTTGTGTGCACTCTCTCTCTCTCTTTCTCAAATAAATAAATAAAATCTTTTTAAAAAATTAAAAAAAAAACTTGCACACAGATGTTCACAGCAGCTTTATTGGTAATTTCCAAAACTTAGAAACAAACGAGTGTCTCTCACTTAGTGAATGGATAAATAAACTGTGGTATATCTGGAACGTGGAATACTACTCAGCACTAAAGAAATGAACTGTCAAGGTTAAAGGATTATTGCTGAGAGAAGCCAATCTGGACACTTCCAGGTAGCATGATTCTAACTATATGCCATTCTTAAAGAGGCAAAATGAGGCAGACGGTAACAAGATTAGTGGTTGCCAGGGTTCAGGGTTGGGGGCGAGGAGGAATGAATAGAGGGAGAACAAAGATTCTTAGGGCAGTGAAACTATTCTGTGTGAAGTTATAGATGGTGGCTATGTGGTATTATACTTCTGTCAAAACCTGTAGACTGTGCAACACCCAGACTGAACCATGGTGAATCCATGGTCTCTAAGTGATAATGATGTGAATAAAAGAAGAGATAGAATGACTATTCACACCAAAGGCCAAATGAAATATTCTGTGCTACAATTGCAAGCTGTTGGAACCCTGAAGCTTTGAGGCAGTGTTTTCTGAAGCCCTTTATCTTCCAGTAGCTGCCAGTTGGCCAAGAGAGAAAACAGCAGGGGGCCATATTTCTTTGTATTACTATCCATGAAGGTTTTGGATATTTTCCCCAGAGAAACTGATGATCCTTTGGCAGACAGTAGATAATTCATCCATTATTCCATCCTTGCAGAGGAAAAAGTTTTCTGATTTCACAGATGGGGGAAATGTGATCACCAGCGGAGGAGAGACTGGCCAAGGTGTGGATCTGGGGAGAAAGTGTCAGAGACCTTGTTTCATGGTCAAGTTGAATGGCTTCGACTACTGGATACTCATGATACTGTGGGGTGCTGCTGCAGTTGTCAAGAAAGATTGGTTTGTCTTGACCTGGTCATTTCAGAAGTCAATGGATATACAGGGCAGTGTAAATTTGGGACAGAAGTGTCCTGACATTTCTCATGGGTGTGTGTTCTTTCATCATTCTCTTGGAAATTCAGCACATGCATTTATCCCATTAGTGGTAGGAGAAAAAGTACTGATTACCTCCCAACACATATGATGTATGTCAGTGGGTTAGAGCTGTGGTGGTAATGCATTCTTCTCTGCTTAGGCTGTACGTGTACTTAAGCATCCTTGAAATCTGAAAGTGGCAGCACTAAGAGCAGCTGAGCCCCTTTCCCTAGCTACTGCTCAGATATGGATTTCTAAGTTAAACAGATATCCTAATCCAAGCTGTGGAACTCTGAAGAAGGAGATTATGTCAGTTTCTATTTCCAGTTTCATTTCTTTGTGGTAGTTTGCCTTGATTTTACAAATTTAAGCTGATGTTAAAAAAGGAAAGACATGGAACACCTGGGTGGCTCAGTCATCTGTGTCTGACTCTTGATTTCAGTTCAAGTTATAATCTCAGGGTGGTGAGATTGAGCCTCGCCTTGGGCTCCACACTCACCAGGGAGTCTGCTTGAGATTCTCTGTCTCTCCTTCTGCCCCTACCCCTGTTCCTGCACTCCCTCGAAATAAATAAAATCTTTAAAAATAAATAAAAACAAAGGAAAGACACATCTTTTTAACACATACACACACAGGCATAATATCAATAAACTTGTCTAGCTTGAGCTTCAGAATCTTTTGTTCCAATATTGTATGTGACTGCTATTAGGATAGTATGAGAACTGTAGAGAAATACCAGTATCCTACTGGTCAGGGAGCACTGGGGTAATTTTTCATGTAGGGTCTGTTTCCTTACTGTAGAATGACATCATGAAAGAGTTGATCATTCTCATTTTAATGTCCTTTGTCTCCTGTGTTAGGTCTAGGCCAACTACATTTGGAGAAACGGCCGAGCTGAGTCCTCTGCTGAATTGTTTGACTCTAATGATGCTACTATGGTCTGAAATTTTTTTTTTTTTTTTTTTTTTTTTTGGTCTGAACTTTTGTCTTTTCCCCCACCCCCTGCCAAATTCATATTTTGAAAACCAATCCCCAATATGATAGCATTTAGAGGTTGAACCTTTGAGAGGTGATTAGGTCATGAGGGTGGAGACTACTAATGGGATTAGTACTCTTTTAAGAGACCCCAGGGAGCTTCATCATCCTTCCTTCTTGGGAGGACCCAGTGGGAAGACAGCTATTTATGAACCAGGATATCTGTCCTCACCAGACACTGAAACTGCCAACACCTTGACCTTAGATTTTCTAGTCTCTAGAACTGTGAGAAATGTATTAGTGTTTGTTTATAAGCCCCCCAGTCTATGGTATCCTTTCAGAGCAGACAAGTCCTAAAGAGTAAGTTGTTTTTATGGCAACAGTAGGAACAGGCAGGGGCATTGAAAAGCTGTATAGGGTAGGGATTGTGAATGGGTTTGGAGTTTGGGGGCTCACAACTTGAATCCCAACTTTGACTCTTAGTTGTTGCATGGCCTTGGGCAAGGTGTAATTTTCTCATCTATGAAAGGGTTTTACGAAAAAAATACATGCAGATAACACTTTTAGCATGGTTGCTGGCCTAGAATGAACATTCAGTATATTGCATAATGATAATAACACTGAAAATAGGTCAGCTTTGTATTTGAATCCAAATCCTGCATTCATTTCCAGCAACAGAATTAGAGAATCTGGGTAATCTGAGATTAGGGCCTAGACATGGGTTTTTTACAGATCTCTATAGAGGATAATATAGGGACTAGATGGAAAAATCACCCTTCTGGGGTTGAGACATTCTCTGACCTCACTCACCTTGGCCTCTGAATATCTAACTTGAGTGACTATAGACTCTACTTTGTACAGGTAAACTCCTAGTCTTGACTCAGCCTTTCTCTATTACTGTATGGTCTGTGCCTCATTGACACAACCATTTCTCTTCCTCACCCCAGAACCCCACGCTTCAGTGAGCATAGAGAGGGGTCATAGAAAGATGGTATTTGAAAGAGAACTCTAGTCAGACTGAGCTAGGACAGGTCTTTTGTATAGTAGATTCAACCAGTGAAAAGATGCTACATTTAGGAGTGGTAAGAACCATATAGTGCATGAGGAAGTTGCATAGACAAAAATGAAAACACATTTTTCTGATTCGTCTATATTATTGCTGAAATAACTTTACCCTAACTCCTTACATCCCTTGTGTCAGTTATGCAAGAGGGTAATAAAATTCTCAGCCTGGAATTTGTGTTAACTATGTTAGTTGTTGAGGGAATGGTAGACGTTCAAATATCCTGTTCACCTGTGGGCTGAGGGAAAAATAGATATTTTTGTTCAACTGTGGGCAATACCAGGGTCATAGAGGGAGCAGGGTTGGGAATGATCACAGCTGAGTAAAGCATTTGTTCATAGAGCATTCAAGAAGGGAACCAAACCAAGTCTTTAGTCAGTGAACATAATGAAGATAGTCTCTGAGACTGGGAAGTATAGCCACACATTGGAGTCCTAAGTGAAATTTCTAGAGCACAACTTGAGATCAGAAGTCCATTCATACGAACCTGGATTGATTTGTCTAATGTAGTGTTAGGAGCACAGGTGAAAGTGCCCCTAAATTAACTAGATATCAAAGAATAGTGAACAAATTGTAAATAAGGAGAAATCAGCTTGAGGTTTCCCTTTTTCAAACTGGGGAATAACCTACTGTTCTAAGCCCCTCAGGACCAGGCTCAAGTACTTCCAGTTGTTGGGAATCTTTAGTCAAGATCAGTAGGTTTAACTGTGAGGAAGGTAGGGGGAAAAAAAAAAAATGAAGCTAAAGGCAATGAGGAGAGGGTCAATACCATAGAGCATTCCCAAATTTGATTTTTCCTAGATGCAATTTGCGAAGTATTATTGCAAGTGAGTGTCACTACCACCTATCATTTATTAAGTTCTTAGTATGTGCTAAGAAGTGTACTTAGTATTTACATATGTCATCTGTTAATTCTTCCCAGCAACCCTATAGGCAGATTTATTTAATCACTGAGAAAACTAAGTTTCCGAGAAGTAATATGCTAGTTTGACAGAGCTGTCAGTGGAAGAGCTCGAATTCAAACCCAGATATGTTAACTACTCTCTATCTTCTGATTTTAGCTATGATGTGTTCGTCTGTGCTAGAAGCACAATAGTCCTTTCCAAAGTAGTTCACTTTACTCCTTTCTATTTGTAACTCCAGCTTTCCCAGAAGGAAAATGAGGACATGGGAAAAAAAAAAGTAAGAATATACACATCTTATATCCCTCTTTTTCCCTCCCTTTCTCTCAACCATCTCTATTATCTATTATCTATTTAATGTATATTTATATAATGCTAAGCAGCATCAATTGATAAGTCATACAAATACTGAGCTCCTATTCTGTCATAAACATTTAGGAAGATAGTGTGAGAAATTCAAGCATGTAGGAAACACTCTTCCTGAGCTCAAGGAAGTCCAGTTGCTCAAGGAAGCAATAAGATAGCTGCTGTAATAACGTGATGAAGGTCATATACATGCCATGCTATGCAAACAAATGCTGTAGGAGTCCAAAAGAGGGAAAGGCCTCTTTGGGAACTGGGGATGACTTTATGGACGGGAGGGCAGTTTGGTTAGGACTTCATAGTATTCTGTATGATACTTCATAGTATTCTGTAAAAATCAGCTGACTCAAGTTTGGGGCTTTATGTTTGCATCAGGGGTATCTAGCTGGGTGCCTAAGACGTAGTAGGAGTTCAGTGTTTTCAATTAAAAGAATGAGGCAATGAATGGTATCTGTTGATCATTTAGCTCCTCTACTATTTGCAACAGATTCATGGCTGCACACAAATTATTCCCTTTGTACAACTGTTGTGCATTATTTAAAGGCTAATTACATTTACCATCAAGCCTTTGAATCCAATCATCTTCTAATATTTGTGGTTATTGTTAGGGGCTCATAAGGAAAAAAAAAAAAACTGGAAATGGAAAAAAATCACTTTGACCTAGAAAAGAAACTCAAAGTGTTTTCAATTAGACTCATTAAATTGTGCATATCTCTATTTTTCCACAAGTAGAAGCTTGCAAAATCTTGTAGACATGCAGTTCTTGTACCATTGAAAGATACTCAAAAATATTTATTTTGTCTTTAGGCAACCAATAGTAATGTGTTATGGTCTACCAATTACAAATAGCTTAAATCTTCTAGTTTTTCTCTCTAAGGAAGGTGCATTAGCTATCTGTTTCTGTATAACAAATTACCTTAAAATTTACCAGCTTAAAATAGCAAACACTGGTTTGCAACTCAGCTAGGTGGTTCTAGGTCCGTGATTCTCATGACGTTGCAGTCAGTGCACCAGCCTGGGCTGCAGTTATCCAAAAGCTTGTCTAGAGCTGAGGATTTACTTCCAACCTGTATCGTGTTTGAATAGGAAGCCTCAGTTTATCATGAGCTGTTGGGAACAGACCTCAGTTCCTTGCCGCATCAGCCTCTGCATGGGGCAGTTCACAATGCCAGCTGGCTTCCTTCAGAATGAGTAATCCAAGGAAAGGAGAAAGAACAAAAGAAAAGCCTGCCTTTTTATGACCTAGTGTCTGAAATCTCATACCTATGTTTTCACTGTATTTTATTTATTAGAAATGAATATTAAGTCCTGCTCTTTTCAAGAAGAAAGGGATCAAAGAAGGGGTGGAGAAGCAAAGAATTCATGGAGATTTGTTTGAAACTACCTTGTTCACTTATTATGTTTGTCTCTATACATAGTCTTCCTGCCTTAGAATAAGAGAATTTTTTTCTTTTGAAAGGAATCATGGGCATTTTGATATATTTTGAGTATTTAAGAAACAGACCTTTGTGAAACTCTTTGTTCTGTTGACTATATGAATGTTTATCATGCTAAATATAGTTTTGCTCCATCTGAACAAAACATTTTTGCTTTTTTGGCCCTGAGAACCTTTAAATGAGCAGATTTCCTCCTCTTGCTATCTGTGAGATTTGAAATAAAATTTCTGCCCCAAATTTAGTGAAATTAAAAATCTTTTGTATGCATTTTGAGAATTAATTTCATAATTCATAATTTCATTCCTTGGCATAATTGGTCCTTATCCCAATTTTTTAACTTCCTCTTTTTGGCTTTTGTAAATTTTTCAAATTTTTTAAAAATGCATTTTGAAAATGTCCTCTCATCATTTTTGGAACAAAAGAGGCTATAAACAAGTGTGGGGTTTATGTATGTGAGTGTGTGTGGCAGTATATACTTTATCATTCTAAAATAATGATTATCATTTATATTGAATGTTATGTATAAATCATTTTATGGATATTTAATTTAATGTTCACACAGATCCTTTGATATAAAGAACATCATCCCTATTTATAGATGATGCAGCAAGATTAAAAATTGCTCATAACTGGCAGGAACAGAATGCAAACCCATGTCTGTCTAACTCCAAAGCCTCTCCCACAACTCAGAGCATAAGTAAACCTGCACCTTCAGCATCAGGCTCTCCCAAGGCAGCTCTCTTGACCATCACTATTTGATGAGTCCTGCTTGCCCAGGAGAAGACATTATGTTGCTATCTCTGGATCACCTATTTGAAGAGAAGCATTGGCTGTGGTACAAGAGGTTTACCTCCCGTCTATTTTCTGTCCCATACATTCCTCTCCTCCACAGTCCCCAAACAATATAAAACAAAACATAAGAAAGCACTAGTGGAATATGAACTAAGATTTATACAGCTTTGTGGACTTAGCATTCTTGAAAATTATCTCCGAGGGCTCAATTTGACTCCATAAAATATCCCTTCACATTTATGTATTTGGACTTGAGGATTGAGATAAATACTCATTTGATAGCAGCCCTACTGCCAAAATTAAACTATAGCCCCTTCCTGTTTTGAAAACAAATCTGCACAAATTACTGAACCATGCAGAATTTCTACCTGCATTAATAAACTGATGACCTAAAATCGTAGAGAAGGGAAGCTTGGTGTATACTTCATTTGATCTGTTGGCTGATGAAGGCAGAAAATCAACTTTATGAGATTCAAATTCACATTTTGCTTTCAATCATCTTTAAGTCTAGAGAAATATTCTTTTCACTGTCAGATTTTCCACATGAGTGGATTTTGGAGAAGTCTATTCAGTCCATTCTATGACAGGTTGGCGGGGATGGAAGCCCTTGATTTGATAGGCACAAGCCCTATGAGCTGCATGTAGTCTGTGATGTTCATCTGCTGAGTTGGCCAAGGGGGAACTCAATTTATTCAGCATCAGGCTATGAGTATTGGTTGATTATAGCTCTTGCTTCATTTGCTTCATATAAATGGCATTCTACTTTAGACCCAGGAAATAAGTCCAGATTTGAAGTTATAATGCAAATAGTTTATATTTTTATAGCAATCTTTTTTTGAATGTCTGTAGGGATTGGATTCCTTTAGAATGTAGATTTGGCAGAATGCTAAAGTATCCTAGAAGTTGAATAGAGCAGTAGAAAATGAGTCTCATGGGTTGAAATAGTATGATTATTAGACTTTCTCTAATTAAAAAAAATAAAGCAATCACTCTATCCTCAGAATGTCTGAAAATGTAAAATAAATTGTCTTCTCAGGATGTGGATGTTTCTCAGGATGTTGGAAACTAACAATTCTTAGGGAAGATTTAGAAAAGGCATTGGCTGGGGTGCTGATTTTTCTATGTCTTTTTGTCTCTAATCCTTTCTTTAAATTTGTAATTTCTGAGGAAATGGGGCAAAAAATATTTGATCTGATACAGCCAAATTTTTCCTGTTACTTAAACTAACTTGAAAAAACCAACACAACTATATATTGGAGATAGTAGAGTTTCTGGGGGTACAACAAATATAGAACATCAAAGATTTTGGACATTCATTCATTTATTTAACAATTTTTTGACTACCTACACTACTATCAAGCAGTTTTCAAGTTACTTGGCGATTCAGCAGTGGGAAGAAAAAGTGAAGAGAGCAAAGACAAAAATCTGTTCTTGTGGAGCTTGTGTACTAATTAGGGAATAAGACAATATATGACATCAGCAAAACTTATAGTTTGTTAGATAGTGGTAAATGCCAAAGAGAAAAAAACAGGGAGGCATTAGAGGTAGTGTTAGGCACAGGAGAGACTGAAAGTTGACAGCCTGTGAGCAGACAAGTCTTCATTGAAAAGATGGCATTTGAGTAGAGACATGCTGGGAGGGAAGGAATAAACCATGTTGAGATGCATGGAAAGGGTCTCCAAGCAAGGAAATAGCAGGGCAAAGATCCTGGGGTGATAGCCTTTCTGACTGATTATGGAACAGAATGCAAGGCCAGTGTACCTAGTGTAAAGTAAGGGAGGAAGGATTATAAGAGAAGAGTTAGAATAATGATTGTTGGGGGCAATAGGCAAATCCCTGAGAGGTTTGCATGTCTTAGCAAGGCCTGTTACTGTTCGTATTTGCTAATGCATTGTTCCATGTCTAGTAGTATCTCTGTCCTCTTATTAGATTACAGTGGCCGGTCCCCAGAATGAAAATTAAAAATGTCTCTAGACATTGCCAGATATTTCCAGGGGGCAAAATAACTGCAGAGAATCACTGCTTTAAGAGATAAAAGAAGCCACCGGAAGGTTTAGAAGAGAGGGTTGTATGGTCCCACTTAAGATTTAATAAAATCACTGACTGCTATTTTGTGTATAAACTGGAGGGGGCAATATTCAGACAATATTTCTGTAATTCAATAGATTCTGCATCGTAAAACTGGATGTTGACAATGAGAATTCTGTTGCCATATTCAGAGGCCACATCTCCTTGTATGATATCTGATTAGCTCAATACTTATAGGAAATTTGTAGCTATCATAGGAAACCCAAAAATGGAATCCCTCCTCTCCATTACAAATAGAAACATGAACTTTTCCTAACTTATTAGAGGAAAAAAAAAAAACCTCAGATCATCAATGTAAACTAACATTAGAAGACTGAATTTTATAGCCAGCTCTTATTCCATATATTGTTTTTTTAATGGAATTCTTTACAAAGTGGCAACATCTCATCCTAATATTAATATGTGTTTAAACTTAATATGTGCTTAATATAGTAATATTTGTTAGTGTTAACATATTTAAACATATATATGGCAAACTATCATATTAAGGATCAAAATTGCTGGATAACTTTCTTTCTTTCTTTTTTTTTTTTAAAGATTTTATTTATTTATTTGACAGACAGAGATCCCAAGTAGGCAGAGAGGCAAGCAGAGAGAGAGGAGGAAGCAAGCTCCATGCTGAGCAGAGAGCCTGATGCGGGCTGGATCCTAGGACTCTGGAATCATGACCTGAGCCGAAGGCAGAGGCTTTAACCCACTGAGCCACCCAGGCGCCCCATGCTGGATAACTTTTTATTTTCATTATCAAAATCCTAATAGTATATCTACTGTGAAATTATAATTAATGTCCATTAAAAAAAAAAGACTGAATTTCATCCAAAAATTTTAAAGCTTTGGGCACCTAGCTGGTTCAGTTGGTGGAGCACGTGACACAATATTGGGATTGTGAGTTCAAGCCCAGTATTGGGTGTAAACATTACTTAAAAATAAAAAAAAATCTAAAAAATTTTTTTAAAGGTTTTCTATTACAAACAGTGCCATGTAGTAAAATAAGGCAATTGCAAATATTATTTTTGGACAAATGCTATTTTGCAAATATATGTGACATATTTTTAAAATTGTTTATATTTTACATCTATAAATTCATATATATTTGAGTATATTAGATTGCATATACAAAGGATTAATATTAATACACAAATCTCTTCAGAGTTAATAAGGTAAAGAAAAAGACTCATAGCGAGAAGGACAATTGGTATCAATAAGAAGTGCACAATAGGAAAAAATAGATGAATAATGTAGAAAAATAATTTTAAAACTTGTTTAACACCTCTAAGAATCATAAATTCAAGTTAAATAATGTGGTGCTATTTTTCATCTATCAGACTGGCAAAGATAAAAGAGCATCTTATTTAATATTTACAAGTAACAGATAATTTACACCACTGGGTAAAGAGTTAAAATTAGAAACCATAAGTATTCTACTTCTAGGAATTTTTCCTGGGGCAATAATAAGATAAGTACCTAACCAGGTATGTATATCTTTTGTAGTTGCCATGCAAGAGTGGGATCAATCCCTCACCCAGGATAGGTTCAGATGTTGATACTGATGAAACCACACACGCACCAAGAAGCTATAAAAAAGTTTATAATTCATACAATAGGACTTTCTGGGAAGAGCAGAGCAGACACCCAAACTGACTTGGAAAGACTTGATTGGAGGGAGAGATGAGTGATTTTCGTTTTGAGTGTGATTAGGAAATGGGGCTGGGGTGAGTGTTTTTGTGCCGGAGCAGCCACTTGCATGGTTTGAATTTTCCAGGGGCACCAAAAGAAGGGAGGACCCAAGTCTTCTTATCCCCTCAGGTGAGGCTTGAAAGTTGTCTGTGGTCAAAAATCAAAAATAGAGTCAGACTCCTTATTGCAATTCACAGATTTGGGATTGATAATGGAAATATGTCATATTTTATTAAATGATTTTGAACTCGTTTACACCATTATGACATTCTGTGAGACCTGAACTCTAACTCATAAGTAAAGTGAAAGTTCCATTAAATACCTTGTTCAAGAACCCAATATTGTGTATTCTGAGAAGTAAAATGAGTGCCGTGGTTAACTATCAATAATGGCTAGAACACTGAATGGAATAAGGAGTGTCTTGGTGAAACCTTGTTCAATGGCTTTAGTATGTGTAGAAACATGTGTGACCCTGATTTGTATTTTGGGTGTCAGTGAGGCAAGAAATTCTTATTGGAAGAAACCTTGGATAAAGAATTGTTGTTGCTGTTGACCATTATCAGTGTTCCAAGAATCTGTAAAAATGTGCAGAAAGGGCTGATAATTGTCTAGCTCCTTTTCCAGTGCTAAGACAGTTGTCTGAAGTTGGTTCGTGATGCTGATCGTTGGATGCTGTCTTTGATCAGGGATGTACTAGTTAGAGGATGGACAGAAGCAACTCTCTAGGGAGCTCCCTCGTGTGTGAAGTGTATAAACTCCCTTTCTGATCACTCATTTGATTCCTGTGGGCTTCCTAAGTGGCCAGTGGGTCTGAACAGGGGTGACGTCCTCTGATACCATTGCATCTGGCAAGGGAATGAGGACAAATGAAGCCCCTTTCTGTTATAGGTAAAATATACCAAAGGGTCCAAGTTTGGCTCTATCTGTAAGTGCTGTTTCCATTCTAATAAGGAGACCTCTGGATGTCCTGAGTCTTCGGGGTTCTGTCCCCATAACCCAAGGCATAACAGTCAGTTAGATTTGAGGAGTCAGAGGCTCAGGGCTTGTGAAAGCCTCCATCTCCAGAAGGGTTCCCTATGCCAGAGGTTGCTGTTCTAACGGAGTGTAGCATGGGGCTGAGGAGGGAGTTTCTTGTACAGTGACAGTCTCTGGGAGTGCGTGTTCCCCTGCAGTTTGGATAGATTCTAGAGCCCTTTTTTTGTAGAGAACACAATTCAAAGTGGGCCAGTTGGTAAGGAACGGCATGAATGGGCCTACCATCAGCTGGAATTGAGACATGATTTAATCTGTCACACAGATCGATCGTGACCAAGACAAACAACCCAGGTCCACTTTAAGAGGAGCCCCAATTCCACACTTGTATCTCTAACATCAGTTATTGAAACTTGTGATTTTAGGTGGGTTACACCTATAACACAGGCTTGGTAGGATTCTACAAATGCGACAGAGTGTAGGCCAGCTCCAAATGCAGGCTTGCCAGCAGGTAGTAACACAACTCAAAACTCAACACTAGCTGGCACACAGCAGCCCAGAGTATGTGTTTGCCACAGGCAGATGATCCAGTTGGCAAGCCAGATGCAAGGGAACAAAGGTCCGCTGGTGGTCGTGGTCATCACCCAGACCATCATGCTTACAGCACCAACTCTGCTGTCGTGATCCTGTGGCTGCCAGGTCCACACTTCACTCAGATTTGGTCTGGGTGTTGAGAATGATGTCACACATACACAAAGAGGATACAAAAAGGTTTCCTATTCCTGTTATCTGAATGACTGGAACAAAAAGAAGGATGAGTACGTGGCTTTGCTTTCTGTTGGGGTTGAGGCTGGGATGAGGGTCCCTGTGGGGTTTGTGGAGTTTGCCCCAGATACGGGAGAAGCAGAAGAGGAGGATGGGGAAGGGTTTGAAAACAGGGGTCAAAAAAAATGAAGTCAGTCTATCAGTGTATGTTTAGCATAATTACATTTATATTGAAAGAATTAGAACTAACCCAAATACCCAAGGAGAGGATTGGGTAAATAATTTTGTAGGTCCATACCATGGAATATTGTGAGGCCAGAAATATTGCTAGGTGAGGAAATTAGGTTATACAGTGTAATTTTATTTTTGTCTATATCTACACGTGCATCAACACACTTACACACACACACACACACACACATATACAAATGCAATTAGAGGGAAATACACCAAAATATTAATAGGATTTACTTATGTGGTAGGATTACAATGGTTTTCATTCTGGTTTTGTTTATTTGTATTTTCCCTTAATGTATATTATGTATAATATTTTTTTTAAAAATAAGTTTTCTTGTGGAAAGTGTGTTTTCTTGGAACCTCTGATTCCAAGTCATTTCTAGACATGGGGCCACACATAGAGTTGAGGTGAGAGCTGGCTTTGCTGCACGTGGCTCTGGTCCTTCTGCCTGTGTGTTTCGTCATTATGTTGGTCTAGTTTAACAATGATCCAGATGGCCAAAAATGCTGTGTTGTGTAAATAGCTTTGTGGCATGGTCTGCTTAACTCTGATTTACCATGGTTCAAAACATCTTGAATTACTTTTGTATTTATTTTGTAATTTCATAAAACCCCCACATTTCAGAGGTAGAAAGATAAGATTATTCAGAGTTACTATGGTAAATTACCTTCCCCTCCACTTTTTCAGTTCCTTGCCTAGAAAATGATACCATCTTTATAATAAAATTATTGAATTCCAGTGATTGAATACAGAGAAAATCTAGTCCGTGATAATGATTACTTCATTAGTAAAACAAATAATTTGTGGAGGACATGAACATTTCATAACAAAAATGAAGGATAATAAATGAGACCATTAAAGACTACTTTGTATGTTTGAAAAAGCATTGCTTTCTAATGAAAATGAAATACTAATTTTTAAAAAAGATTATTAAACATTTATGTTAATGCCTTGTAGAATGTTAATACTAAATTCTTAATCGTAATTACTGAAAAAAGTATGTTTAAAAGTTACTTTAGCAGGTGATCTAAAATTAAAACTATTATGTGGTATTTACTTTCATTTTCAGAATATTAACTAAGGATGTAACACACAGAGGCTTCTAAATCTTTAAAAAAAAGTGGGGGTTAATGGAATTAAAAAAATCTTTACCAATCACTACATATATTACATTTGTTACTTTTAAATTGATAATTTATGGAATATATATTTACCATTTAAACATGCTAAACTATAAATCAGAAAACTTATTCTCCAATTGCTAAATATAAATGGTTTATATAACAGTTTCCAGAGAAGTGAGCATCATAAACTGAGAGAAGAAAATACATTTGTTACTTGTGTATCATGTGCCACGCAACATGAATCTTTACCTATATTTTTCATCTGTTCCTTATTTTTTTTTAAATTTTGTTTATTAGAGAAAGGGAAAAAGAGACAGAGCGAGCGTGGGAGAGAGCGTGAGCAGGGGAAGGGGCAGAGGGACAAGCAGGGAGCCTGACTCAGGGCTTGATCCCAGGACCCCAAGATCATGACCTGAGCCGAAGGCAGAGACCTAAACCACTCAGCCACCCCGGTGTCCGTGTTCCTTGCTTTTTACAACTTTATTACTAAAACAGTTCTTCTTGAGCAGCCATTGTGTGCCAGCCTTGACTTAGGGGGTAGTGCTCTCTTCCTTGATGGAATGTGCACAATTTCAGTCTTGTTACAAATCTTCAGGTATTTGTAGCTGACCAATGGGCAGAAGTTATCTTCCATATATATATGCTTATGACTGATGGAAGAGTGGAGAAAGAAAGGTGCCCGTGGCACCTGAGAGGCAAACTGACTCCGTCAGCCTCTGAGCCTGGTTCTCTGCCTTTCCTTAAGACCCAGTGAAACATACTTGGTTTTTTGTTTTGTTTCTTAAGATTTTATATATTTATTTGTGTGTGTGTGTGTGTGTGAGAGAGAGAGAGAGATAGAGAGCGCACGCACACACACCAGCAGTGGGAGTGGTAGGCAGAAGAAGAAACAGGCTCCCCGCCGAGGAAAGAGCCTGATTCAGAACTCCAACCCAGGACCCTGAGACCATGACATGAGCTGAAGACAGACACTTAACTGACTGAGCCACCCAGGCATCCCCACACTTTCTCTTTTAAATAAAGTTCTCCCCACCCCCCAAATCAGCTAGAGTCAGTGTCTATTGCTTGCGCATAAGAATTTAAGTAACTTAATATTACTAATCTTATTTCACCAAGGAGGGGAAAAGATCTGTCTGCAAAGCCCATGCTCTTTTTAATATGTCATGCTGTAGAGATAGCTTCTCTTGCCAGCAAAGCTGCCTCTGGGTCTGGTTTTACAACCTGCTGGAAAATCGCTCTTGGTTCATTTCGGTCTGTATGCTCTTCTGCAGTGGTACCCCTAATGAGGGTAGGAAAGGGCTTTATCGTCTTGACTCAACTGAGCTCATGTCTGTGGTGCTGCAGCAATCTTTAATTCATTCATTGTAGTGAGAAAAACTGCACCAAAAAATGGCTGTAGAAAAAACTCAGCATTGGGGAAGTGGCTGGTTGACTTACTGCATATTTTTATTTTCAAGTCATTGTTTTGTCATCACATATAAAATGACAGCTTAAAGTAAGACCTGGTCACCTTGTATTAGAGAGAGCAAGGCTGTTTGAAATGTTAGAGTTGGCACTGGGTTTGAGGGAAACATGGCTCATTCCGCATACTCCTGCTGTTATGTAGAAAATGCTCTTAAGATTTATGTTTGTTTTGAAGTTAATTATCTCAATGTAAACCTTATGTGCTTTTGATTAATTGGTTTCACACTGGTGGACTCTGATATGCATGCATGATCTGATGCTGAGACAGAAATGGGACAATGGGCTGGTTGTGGGGGGAGGGCTACTGGGTCCCACAAGACAGTGGTAGGAGGTCTTTCCATAAGATGGCACTCCATCCTGTTTATTCTCAATTGTATCTGACAAAAACCTGAGTACATTTTACAGTCTCAGAGGAAAAATTAGCATTTTACCACTCACATTGTGATTTCATGATGTATCATATTTCACGTTCAAACTCAGCAGTGACAGTTATAATGTGTGTGTGTGTGTGTGTGTGTGTGTGTGTGTGTCTGTGTGTGTGTGTGTTTAAACCTTCTAAAGGTGTATTTTGTGAAGTTCTGGTGGTTGTTTGTAAGGTCCTTTTTTGTGCACCAGAGTTCTTCTTGAATAAATGCTGAGTTTTTCGGATTTCATCCTTAGCCCTTTTTCTTCCCAAAATGACTACTTGGCTTCTGGAGTAATCCAAGGTGTGTTGGTGGTGGCTGGGGGGTAATAGAGGAAGTTTCATATCTGCATGAAAATCCAGGAGTTGTTTTCTCGGTCCTTGTTGTGCTCCCCATCTCCTGTCTTGCCCTCCTAGTCCTGCTTCCCAGAAGGACTACACCTGTCTTCCCTCCAATGGACCCATAAAAACCTTCAAGTGCCCCTTGCATCAATCATACCACATAAGTACAGCTGGCAGAAGTTCTAGAAAGATAAACTCAGGCCCTGCTTCTCCTCCATTGTGCCATTTAATTGTTTACAGTGTGGTCCTCCCAAAAGACCAAATGAGAAACCAGACCAAAACCCTCTCATTTTCAGTTTTTCCTGAACCTGTCAAATATGCCTCCTGTCACAACCTGAGATTTTGGCTGAAAGTGGGAAGGAGGTCTTGATTGGTTCTCACCATTAAACCTTTTACTCTTCCAGGCTTGGAGGAGATTTCTTTCTCCTTCTTAAGATTACACCTGTCTTATTACCTTCTCTGAACCATTAACGTTGGTCAAATTGCAACCAAAGAAAGTGATTTATTTTAAGAGAAGTTCTACAAAGTTTATGCTGCTTGTATGCATCCATTTAGTTCTATTGAAATTGGATATAATAATAATTATAATAATATATAGTTATTATAATTATTAACAATTATAATAATAATATATATTATTATATATAATAATATAATTAAAATTATTAATAATAATTTTCTGCACCTTATATTAGAACATAATAACATATCTTGCATACACTTCTTTTGGGGATGTACATATACCTAAATACTTTGGAGAATTAAAAAAAAAAAGAGTTAATAAGTAAAATAGTTCTCTGCCTTTCTCTTTCTCGCTCTGTCTCATGTTCCTCAAAGGGGACCACATTTATCCTTTTATACAATTTCTGTTTACATTTTTTGGATAATTATATCACTAGATTATACAGTATCATTGGAGGAGGGAAGCTGCCCTGCTGCAGGGAACTCCTCTGCTTCACCTGGAGGTGAACTTAGGGGGAGTCCGGGGGCTATGGGTGATGCATCAGTTGCATCTGCTATACTGTCTCTATGCAGACTTACAACAATTCATTTCTTATTGAGAACTCATTATATACTAAATGTATGGGTATAATTAAATTTACTATAGCATTTAAATTAAGCATGCCCAATTATTTGCAGATGTCTTAAAATGTGAAAACCACAACATTTATAATGAAGATTACATATATATAATAGGTATGTGTAACTGATAAATTAAATACATGATTCATGGGATGTGATTAAATCTTTATCGACCAATGCCCCTTTCAACTTTATTCAATGAGGGGAGGACTTTCCTCAGCTACTCAGGAGTTACTGAATTCACAGACTGTGTTGGAGTAAGTTTCTGTCCCCAAAACAGTCACGATTCAAAAAATAAAAGCATCTGCTTCCAACTGTTAATTAACACTTTAGTCTTTATTCAAAGATGTCGCTCACCTTCTCTCAACTAAAGCCTGGGATGAAGTGATCATTTATACTCTTTCTTATTCTTTTTCTCCTGTGGGTGTTCTCTACCCCATCAGTGATAAAGCATGGGAGAGAAGAGAGCTAATGGAATACAAATGTTGGCTGGATGGTTTTGTGTTCTCTGGGCTTGGCATGGTTAAAGCCCACTCTTTCTCTTGTGGTCCCTTCCATTGGCTCCTTTGAGAATTCTAAATGGGAGATTTTTTACTTGCTGTTCCCTTGATTCAAGAGACTGCTTGTCTAATCTGACTAGTGACTAGAGTATCCTCCTACAGCCTCTAGGGATTGCTTCTATCTCTAGCTTCTTGCTTTAGGACTTCTGCTCTTCTAGAATAGGACACATGGTGACTCCTTGCTAGCTCTGTCTCACTTATAGCACATAGGAAACACTTAGGCATTCCTTGTTCCAGCAAACTCTGGGGACACACACAACCTCAGTGATGAGGCAGCTATCCTGGCTCTGCCACCAAAGCACTCAGTGAACTGGTCTTACATCTTCTAGTTTTCTCTCCACATAGAACACTCCAACCCATTGCCAAACATTCCTCCATCTCTTCTCTCCACAAGCACCCTAGTTCACTATGCCCCCACCCTCATAGGTCCCAGAATGATCTCTCTTCAGAGTCTAATTGGAATCTCTCCCCACCAGAGTTCGAGGTGAGGGGCTAGGTTCCACAGTCTTCCCTCTTAGGAACTATGTCTTCCAGCATTATGAGGCTCTCTTCAAAATTCCTTTTCATTAAACAGTTTCTTCTAGGTCATATCCCTCTTCAACTCTCTTTTTATGTTTTTTATCTGGCCATGTTGTCCAAAGAATCACGGACCAGGTTTTGGATGCTATTTTGTAAGTTTCATTTGGCATTTCACCTCTGTAAATTTATTTTTTTATCTTTTTAAATTTTTAAATAGGTTACATATAATGCCTTGTCATGTACTTTTTCATCCAGATCATGAATCCTTCCTTTACATGATGAGTTGATGATAATTCACTAACTTGTAGCTTTTAGATAGAAGCCCTAATTTGTCTCTTATTTTCCTTTGTCTGCATTATTGAGGACACTTCGCATTCTACTAAAGAAACTACCCACACTTTGCTTAGGCAACTGTTCATGATGACAGTTCTTTCATGGATGTGAAAGGCAAGAATGCAACCTGAGCTTAGAAGGGATGTGAGCCAGGAACTAGAAGGTGATAGGAAGCCTAGGGAATATTCTCACTCTACTTTATATCCATGTTATAGATGTGTGTTTAAATCTTCAGTTGATTGGAGCTAACTAGTGGCTGGACAACTGATGGGACATGTCATCTCTAGCTCATTATATTCCCCAGTATTTCTTATTGTCCCTTCAACATAACATTGAGTGTCAATTGCCTTATATCATCACACATACTCTGAAATTCTACCAATATGAAAATCAAACTTTTAGCTGTAATTAGAATAAGGCTGCATTCTCTATGATTGCTTCTGTGGTATTTCCATGAGGCATAAAGTGATTGGCAAAGAATTAACTGAATATTGGGATAGAATGATCAGCCAGAGTTAAGCTTTACTGTATACACTTTTAAAGGGCTATGAGATAGTCATTTATAAAACACAGTAAAGCAGCACTTTTGGTTTTAAGTTGCCACAGTGAAAACCAGCTATTACTGCTATAATGTCCTTTGCCTTTTTTCTTTGATGGAATGGTTGAGAAATGCCTAAAACCCTATTTCCCAGACATAGGCTGGACTCATTTCTTCATCTCCTTCAGGTCTGCTCCACTTTCATCTTATTAGTGAAGCCTTCTCTGAACACCCTATTTAAAATTACACTACTTACCCCTTGACAGTCTTTTTTTCCCTTCTCTGCTTTATTTTTCTTCAGAGCATGTATCACCTTTTAAAACACCATATTTTTAGAATATTTGTTTTTTAGATATTTAGTCTAAAAATGTTTGCCCTCACTGTTACCTTAACTAGAATGTAGTTTCTATGAGGGCAGAAATTTACATTTGTTTGGCTCATTCCTAATAGCTAGAACAGTGCCTCAGTATATTTTGAGTGGATAGTTCCTGAGTGAAGAATCAGTGTGTGTTGAATGGATACAAAATGTGTGCTTTTACCTATTTATTTATTGAAGTATAGTTGACATACAATATTATATCAGGTTTAGGTGTGCAATATGGTGATTTGACAATTCCATACATTACATAATTCTTACCATGATAAGTACAGTTATCATCTGTCACCATACAAAATTATTATAATAGTCTTGATTATACTAACTATGCTGTACCTTCCATCCCCATGACTTATTTCTTCTGTGACTAGAAATTTCTACTTCTTAATTCCCTTCACATATTTTTCCCATCTTCCCACTCACCTTCTTCCGGCAACTACCAGTTTGTTCTCTGTATTTACAAGGCTCTTTCTGTTTGTTTGTTCTTTTGTTTTACTTTTTAGAGTCTACATATAAGTAAAACCATATATTTGTCTTTCTCTGACTTATTACATTTAGCATATAATACCCTCTGGGCCCATCCGTGTTGTTGTAAATAGCAAGATATCATTCTTTTTTATGGCTGAGTAATATTCATTCTCTATATCTACCATAATCTTCTTTATCCATTCATCTATTGATGGACACTTGAGTTTCTTCCATAATTTGGCCATTGTAAATAATGCTGAAATAAATATAGGGGTGGATATGTCTTTCTGAATTAATATTTTCATTTTCTTTGGGTAAATACCCAGCAGGGGAATTATTGGATCAGTAGTATTTCTCTTTTTAACTTTTTGAGGGAGGGAATTCCATATTGCTTTCCACAGTGGCTGTACTAATTTACATTCCCACCACAACTGGTGCATGAGGGTTCCCATTTCTCCACATCCTTGCCAACACTTGTTATTTCTTTTCTTTTTGATAATAGCTATTCTGACAGTGTATGATCTCTCATTATGGTTTTGATTTGCATTTCTTTGATGATTAGTGATACTGAGCATATTTTCATGTGTTTGTTGGCTGGCTGTATATCTTCTTTGGAAAGATGTCTATTCAGGGACTCTGCCCATTTCTAATAGGATTATTTGGGGATTTTGGTGTAGAGTTAGGAGTTCTTTATATATTTTGGATAGTAACCTCTTATTGGATAAATGATTTACAAATGTCTTTTTCCATTTAGTAGGTTGCCTTTTTGTTTTGTTGATGGTTCCTTTAGCTGGGCTAAAGATAATTGTCCCAATAGTTTATTTTTGCTTTGTTTTATTTTGAGGAGACATACCCAGAAAAAGTTGCTAAGGCTGATCGCCAAGAGATTACTGCCTATGTTTTCTTGTAAGAGTTTTATGGCTTCAGTTCTCACATTTAGGTCTTTAATCCATTTTGAGTCTATTTTTGGGTATAGTGTGGGAGAGTGGTCTACTTGCATTCTTTTGCATGTAGCTGTCTATTTTTCCCAGCACCATTTATTGACAAGATTGTCTTTTCCTCATTGTATATTCTTGCCATGTGTGCCTCCATTTTAATGGATAATCTAAACAAATATAAAATAGGTTTCTCCAAAATTTGAGTTATAAATTATTCAAAAACAAATTCAATCAGTTATTTGCTTACTTTACATTGTTCAAGATGAAATGGAGGTTTTCTCAAGGGGAATTATGAAAAATATTACTCTCCTTGTTATAAAATGTTGAATTTCTTCAGAAGAGCATGAATATTCATTTTGATCTTAAAACAAAATCCATAAATATGTATTTTAATGAGTATTTTCAGTGTTTGTAACAAATGAGGGTATCAATAGTTACTAATTCAGAGTCATCTAGAATCTTAATTATTTCTCATTAATATTTCTTTCCTATGTATTTGCCAAGGCAGAGAGCTAAATTGCTAAATTCAGAAAGCATGTACACCCTAGGAGAATTCTGTATATCCTAAAAGCTTATTATAAGTAAAAGTAAGCTGGTTGGAATGAAAAGGATATGGCACATTTGAACTTTTTTTTTTTTTTTAAAGATTGATTATTTATTTATTTATTTATTTGACAGAGAATGGGGGGTACAAATGGGGAACAGCAGGCAGAGGGAGAGGGAGAAGCAGACTTCCCTCTCAGCAGAGAGCCAGACATGGGGCTTGATCCCAGGATCTTGGGATCATGACCTGAGCAGAAGGCAAATGCTTAACTGACTGAACCATCCAGGTGTCTTGAACTATGATTTCTTTTTACTTTTGTTGTTTTTCTATCGAAATTGATTTTGGGCATTTTTATCTGTGCTTGATATTACTAAGAACATTGATTAAATTTTGCTCTGATTTTTATGATTTACTAAATTTAATTAAAACAAGAGAATGTTTAAGATAACATAATTAATATGAAGCCCCCTTAGAAGGGATACTGAGGTGATCTATAAAAATTGTCTTAACAGTTTAATAAGATAAGACATGGAAAAAATAGTTCTAGTTGATGCATTAAAGTTGAACTTTCTCCATGTACTATATGGTGAATTCTAGCTCTTCCATATATATTTTCCACGATCCACATCACATTTAATTAGCTGGAGGAATTTGTAGAGTGTGGTATTTTAGTTATAGGCTCTTCGCAAATAGATGGCAGGAAGCAGAAAAAAAAAAAAAAACCAGCGTGGATTTCTAAGTTAGATGGATGTGTTTAGGCCTAGGTGCAGTAGTAAAAGCTTAAGGAAGATTCTCTTTTATTTATGGTTTTTGTATTATGGACCTAGAACAATGAACAACTCACTTTAAAACCATAAAGGCTTTCATTAGAATAGTCAATCACAATTTCATGTTATTATAATTGTGGGCTTAATTTTGCTAAGCCTTAGTTTTCTCATCTGTAAAATGGGTGCTATTTTACACACACACACACACACACACACACACACACACACACATTGGGGTAAAAGTTGTATATTCTTCCTAAACCATATGATAGACACTAACCCTGACTGTGGTATTGATCAAAGAGGTTTAATGACCTAAGACCTCATAACTGGTAAGTGGCAGAGTCTGGTTAAGCCTGACACAGCTTCTAATACTATAGTCTTCATATTATGCCCCACAGAAATCAGCACCTGCTTTATAAGACCTGTGGCAATCAAGGGGTAGAGAAATAAAGAGTTGGAAATCATGAGAGATGAAGGGACAACAGTAAAAAGGAGAGCAAATGAGAGAAGAGATAGGCCAATGTCTAAAGATAAATATTTTTATTTTTTTCATTGAGATACAACTGACATATAACATTGTATTAAGTTCAGGTGTACAACACAATGATTCAGTATTTGTACATACTGTAAAATGATCATCACCATAAATCTAGTTAACATCCAGAACCACACATATTTATGAAATGTTTTCTTGTGATGAGAACTTTTAAGATCTACTCTCTTAGGAACTTTCAAATATACAACACAGTTTTATCAATTATTGTTACCACACTATACATTATATCCCCAGGATTTTTTTTTTTAAATAATGTGGAAGTTTATACCTTTTGACCCACTTCACCTGTTTTGCTCACCTTATCCCTTCCCTCCCCTCTGGCAACCAACAATCTGTTTTCTGTATCTTTTGAGGTCTCTGTTACTGTTTTTGTTTTAGATTCCACATATAAGTGAAATCATATGCTTTGCCTCTCTGTCTTGTTTCACTTAACGTAATGCCTTCAGGGTCCATCCATGTTATTGCAAATGACAGGATGTCCTTTTTTAATGACTGAATAATACTCCATTGTATATATATATTATATATATTATATATGTGTATATATATACACACATGTGTAAATATGTATATACACACATGTGTGTATATATATATACACATGTATATCCATATATCCATATATAATATACACATACACAATATATACATACCATAACTTCTTTACTCATTCATCAGTGGACACTTAGGTTGCTGCCATGTCTTGCTACTGTAAATGATGCTTCAGTGAACATAGGAATGCAGATAGCTTTTTGAGATAGTGTTTTTGGTTCCCTTGGACAAATATTCTGAAGTAGAATCACTAGATCAAATGGTTGTTCTGTTTTTAATTTTTTGAGAAATCTCCACACTCTTTTCCATAGTGGCTATACCAATTCTCATTTCTACCAATAGTGCACAAGGGTTCTTTTTTCTCCACATCTTTGGCAATTGTTGTTATTTCTTGGTTTTTTATTTTGTTTTGTTTTGTTTTGTTTTGTTTTTGATTCGAGCCATTCTGACTAGTGTGAGGTGGTATCTCATTATGTTTTTCATTTACATTTCGCTGATGATTAGTGATGTTGAGGACCTTGTCACATACCTGTTAGCCATCTGTATGTCTTCAGAAAAGTCTATTCAGATCCTCTGTTTGTTTTTCAAATTGGGCTGTTTTCCTGCTATTGAATTGTATGATTTCTTTATATATTTTGGATATTAACCCCTTGTCAGATATGCTATTTGTAAATATTGTTTTCCATTCAGTACACTGCTTTTCATTTTGTTGGTTTCCTTTGCTATGCAGAACCTTTTTAGTTTTGTATAGTTCCATTTGTTTATTTTTGCTTTTGTTGCCATTGCTTTTGGTGTCTAAAATATTTCAGATTTGAATAAAAGTGGAGTGAATCCTAATCATGAAAGTGGAGCTATCATATTTACATTTCATTTACCAAAACTTGACCATATGTGTTCAGTATACAAAAATCAACATTTATCTATTACAGTATGGGCCTTATATATTAATTACCTTATCTTTATTTGGTGCATACTAAGACAAAAACAAAACAATTCAGACCTATGTTGGAGAGAGAGTACACAAAATTACATAATGTAATATATGGTGATTTAATGGGTTATTGAGGGTAATGTTGACTATGGAGATTTCTCCTCATGCACTTATTTGAAAGCATAAACCAAGTTAGAGGTGGTTTTATTGTGATGCTAATATAGATGGTTTTCTATGAGTTAAGTTAATTTTTGCATAATCTATGATAATTCATAGATTTGTGCCAACATCTTATATTCTGCAAAAAATTTTAGCTAGTACAGAACTGAATATTTTTTATGGTGATATGCTTATAATTTCTATATTTACTAGTTCGTATTTATGTGGTTGGTAGTTTATTCATATATTACATTCAGGTGCATATACAAATGTTATAAATGGTAATTACTGCTCCCCCCAACTCCAGAAACTGCAATGTACCTGAAATATTTATACATTCATAATGAAAACAACACAATACCACCTTGAAAGTGAATTGCCCTAGATGATTCATAAGGGGGATAAATAGACCCATAGTAATGCTTTGAAAACATTGAAAGAAATGTGCCATCAAAATGTTAATATGTTTTCACTTAAAAAGAAAAAAAAGTTCTCTCTGGAAACTGGTTTACATAGGATTTGGAGTTAACATTCCAGTTTTTCAACTGATTGAAACCATTGGCTATTTTATTTACCAGTGTTCTCTGGACTTAGTACCATCTGCTGTTTATTGTTAGGGCATGCAAAATTCCTCGGATTATATATCCTCCAGCAGATTTCTTTGTTATGGTCCATTTTTGTAGGCTGTTAGTTCAATTTTTCTTGGTAGCTCCAGTATTCCTTTACTAAAATCTGTGTTTTGGTGTAGTTCTTCCATGACCTGAACGACAAATTCCTACTTGCCCAAAAGAAATAACAAAGCAAATGTAAATTATAATAGCTTAACTTATTCTGACCCTGTTAACTACATTTAACTTTTTTTTTTTTTTTTGCTTTCAATAACTAGATATGTTTTCTTTCTTATTTTCATTTGTTCCCTGAACTAAAATCATTTAGCTTACCTTGTTACCTTAGGTATGGTTAAGCAGTACTTCATTCCACTATCCCATTAAATAAAGCTCTCCCTGACTTATTGCTTATTTTAATGGTTGATTGGGTCTCCGTATTTCTCCCAGTTTCTAAACAGGAAAAAAAAGTACTGAGTCTCAACCCTCAGTATCTCAGAATGTTACCTTTGGATCTAGGGTCTTCTTAGAGGTAATCAAGTTAAAATGAGGTCGTTAGAATGCGTGCTACTCCAATATGACTAGTGTCCTTATAAAGACAGGAAATTGGAAAACAGACACACACCTGGGAGAATACCATGTGAAGATTGATACTATGTTACTATAAGCCAAGGTACTACCAGAAACTAAAAGAAAGGCCTGCACAGATTTTTCTTTAGCACCCTCAGAGGGAGCATGACTGCTGACGCCTTGGTCCCAGATTTCTAGCCCCCAGAACGGTGAGACAATACATTTCTTTTAAGTTGCTCAGTATGTGGTAATTTGCTACAGTGGCCCTAGCAAACTAATACACTTACTCACTAATCTTGTTGCTCACTCTGCTTCTTCATGTCCCCAAAGTTTCCCAGTTCTTTGGCTTTTTTTCATTGCTATTCCTTTATAATGGGCTGCCTTTCTCTCACACTCATATACTCAAAATTTATTTCATTTAAGGTCCCGTTGCACAAATGCCAGATTGTTTATGAAAATTACATGAACAGTAAAGCTCTCTTAAAACTAAGGGTATTTCCTCCCCAATGTTGCATTTTGAGATCTTTAGTTAAATTCCAAATGGCTAGCAGAGTGTCTTTCCATCACCGGAGTAGATATCTAGGGCCATGTATTCTGGGAAGGTTTGTTTAATGAGTTATTGGTAGGAGACATGAGATATACACATGAAAACTGCTAGAAAGAGATGCAATGCTCTGGGACAGGTGCTAAGAAGTCCATACTTATGGGGAAGATGAGTAGTACGTAGGAAAATTCTCCCTATCTAACCTAAGCTCAGTTTCTGCACATTCCTTCAATCGCCCTGGGAAAATTTTTTCTTCGTTCCACTTATTCTGGTTCTTCCCAGGCAGTGAAACTGCTGCAAAAATGTTCTTCTGTATTTTATTCTGGTTCATTTTCATTTAGTACTTAGCATTTAATATGAAATTGATTTGGGGTGCAGTGTGACCTTCTTCTACAAGTTCTTCTACAATTTTCTCTACAAGTCAACTTTTTATTTTACCACATATTAAAATCTTACATATGCCAGAAGCATATCCTTCTATTGATTGATTTTGGGGGCTAATTTTATATTATTTTAATTATTTCAACTCCATAATAAATTTGAATGTTATTATGCAAGGCATATCCCTTGGATTACCTTTTTGTTTGTAAAACACATATTAACAAGATGTTTACTACTCCGGTTAAATTGAAATACATCTTTATCTTTGAGTTTAACATAAAATTTTATTATGGAAAAATGATACCTTTATAGTATTTCACATTATCATTATGAATGTGAATTTTCACTCTTTAGCAAAATTTTCTAATTTTATTCACACTTAAATTTTTCTTTTTGAGGTCATTTGTAATTGTCTTTATTATTTTTCCTCCATTAAATTAGGATTATAAATGATTATTCACTTGGATGGGAATAGTCCACTTTTATTCAAATTCTTCACTGAAGTAATGTTTCAATTCTAGTAAGCTTTTGGTTCATTTTTAAAAATTTTAGAAGTACAAAATTGTTGAAATAAGAATGGCTCTTCTTTTTTAATATCTTGTTACATCAATATTTTCTGATTTCTTATTGTAATTAGTTAGAACTTCTAAAAACAAAGAATAATAATGACCAGAGTCAGCACCCTTGATGATTTCTGTTTGAATGGAAATTTTTTTTACCTACCACATCAAGCATGAATTGGTGTGAGATATTCATCGATTGTCTTTTCAGTGTCTTCTGAGATGATTATACAGTTTTTCTTATGCAATTTATTGTTTTGATGTCTTAAAAGATTTAATAAACTTTAAGTTCTTCTTATATTTCAGGTGAAATCTAGCAACATTTTATAAAATTCACAAATAAAATATTGAAGAAAATGTCTTCCATAAAGCTTTGAAGGAATTAACTGATAAGAATATGTTATATTAAAGTCTTTATATGAACAAAGTTTTTAATATTAAAAAAATTTCCTTTTTAGTGTTTTGGGCTTTGACATGTGGGTCAATCTTGATACCTTATATTAGCAAATCTGCCTTTCTATTCTCACTATAATTTCTAATTTTAATCATGGTTTATTTCTATTCTTAATTGAATAGAAATTTGTTACTAAATATGTTTACATATCTAAATTTGTACAAATATATGTATTTGCTGCTTCTGTTAATATTGATTTATATTTTTATCACTATACTTTTTTCCTTCTGAATTCTTTGCATTTTATTATTATTTTTTTAATTTTTTTCATTGAGATACAGTGACATAAAAATATATTAGTTTGAAGTGTGCAATACAATGATTCAATATTTGTACATATTGCAAAAAGATCACCACAACAGGTTTATTGGTTAACATCCATCACCACACATTGTTACAAAAACTTTTTGTTATGATGAAAACTTTTAAGATTTATTCTCTTAGCAACTTTCAAATATACAACACAGTATTATTAATTGTAGTAACCATGCTGTACATGACATCTCCAGGACTTAAATATTTTATAGCTAGAAGTTTGTACCTTTTCACCCCCTTTTCCCATTTCATCCACTCCCATGTCCTGCCTCTAGCAACCACCAATCTGTTTTCTGTATCTATAAGCTTGCTTGCTTGCTCTCTTTCTCTCTCTTTATATTCTACTTATTCTTTCTTTATATTCCACATATGAGATCATCTGATATTTATCTTTTTCCATCTAAGTTATCTCAACCTATATTGTGAAAGTCCATCTACGTAGTTACAAGTGACAAGGTTTCCTTCCTTTTGTAACTGAGTAATATTCCATTGTGTATACATACAAAAACTTTTTTTATCTATTCCTCTGTGGATAAACACTTAGGTTGTTTCCATGTCTTGGTGATTGTAAATAATACTGTAATGGGGGCGCCTGGGTGGCTCATTTTGTTAAGTGGCTGCCTTTGGCTCAGGTCATGATCCCAGGGTCCTGGGATTGAGGCCCGCATCGGGCTCCCTGCTCATCATTGAGCTTGCTTCTCTCTCTCTCACTGCCTGCTGCTCTGCCTACTTGTGCACTCTCTCTAGCTCTCTCAAATAAATAAATAAAATCTTTTTAAAAAAAATAACACTGCAATGAACATGGGGTTGCAGATATCTTTTCAAGTGAGTGTATTCATTTCCTTTGGATGAATACCCAAAACTGAAATTGCTGGATCATATGGTGGTTCTATTATTAACTTCTTTTCTATAGTGGCTGCACCAGTTTACATTTCCATTTGTAGTGGGCAAGAGTACCCTTTTCTCCATTTCCTTGCCAACACTTGTTATTTCTTGGTTTTTTGATAATAGCCATTATAATAGAAATGAGGTGATCTCATTGCAATTTTCATTTTTATTTCTCTGATGATTAGTGATTTTGAGTAGCTTTTCATGTACCTGTCAGCCGTCTGTATGTCTACTTTGCAAAAATTCTATTTTGGTCCTCTGCCTATATTTTAATCAAATTTTTAAAATACTGAGTTTAATGAGTTTTTATATAATTTGGATATTAACCCTTTATCAGATAAAGAATTTGCAAATATTTTCTCCCACTTAGTAGGTTGCCTTTTCTTTTGTTGATCATTTCCTCTGCAGTGCAGAAGCCTTTTAATTTGATATAGCCCTAATTCTGAATTTTACTTTTGTTGCCCTTGCTTTTGGTATCAAATTCAAAAAATATATTGCCAGTATCAGTGTTGAGGAGCTACTGCCCATGTTTTCTTCTAGGAGTTTTATGGTTTCAAGTCTTATGTTTAAGTCTTTAGCTCATTTTGAGTCAATTTTTGTGTATGATATAAGGTTGTGGTCCAGTTTCATTCTTTAGCATATGACTGTTCAGTTTTCCAAACACCATTTGTTAAAGACACTGCCCACTCCACACTGTATATTCTTGGCTCCTTTGTCCTAAATTAATTGGCTATATATTCATGAGTTTATTTCTGGGCTCTATATTCTATTCCATTGATCTGTGTATCTGTTTTTAAGCCAAACCAAACTGTTTTAATTATTATAGCTTTGTAATATATTTGATATCAGGAAGTTCAATGGCTCTAGATTTATTCTTCTTTTTCTAGGTGATTCTTCCTATTTGGAGTTACTCTTTTGTGGTTCCATACAAATTTTAGGATTGTTTGTTTTATTTCTGTGAAACATACCATTGGAATTTTGATTGCATTGAGTCTGTAAATTGGTTTGGGTAGTATGGAAGTTTTAACCATGCTAATTCTTCCAACCCATGAGCACAAAATATCTTTCTATTTATTTGTGTCTTCTATAGTTTTTTCATTAAGGTCTTAGAGATTTCTTTGTATAGGTTTTTCACCATCCTGGCTCAGTTTCTTCCTAGGTATTTTCTTCTTTTTGATGCAATTATAAAAAGATTGTGTTCTTAATTTCTGTTTATCATAGCTATCAGTGTATAGAAATGCAATACATTTTTGATTATTGATTTTGTATCCTGAAACTTTACTGAATATATTTACTTGTTAGTCCTAACAGTGTTTTTGGTGGAGTTTTGGTTTTTCTATATATAATGTCATGTCATCTGCAAATAGTGACAGTTTTAATTCTTCCTCCCCAACTTGGATGCCTTTTATTTATTTTTCTTGCCTAATTGCCCCAGCTAAGACTTCCAATATTATGTTGCATAAAAATGGCAGGAATCAGAGTCTTTGTCTTGTTACTGATTGTAGAGGAAAAATTTCATCATTGAGTATAATGTTAGCTATGGGCTTCTCATATATGGCCTTTATTATGTTGAGTTGTATTCCCTCTATTCCCATTTTGTTGGGAGTTTTTATCATGAATAGATATTGAATTTTGTCAAATGCTTTTTCTGCATCTGTTAAGATGATTGTATGATTTTTATCCTTCATTTTGTTAATGTGGTATATCACACTGATGGATTTATGGATGTTGAATCATCCTAGAATCCCTGGAATAAATCTCCCTTGATCATAGTATATGGTGATCTTAACATATTGTTGCATTTGGCTTGCTAGTATTTTGTAGAGGATCTTTGCATTTATATTCATCAGCTTTCTTTTGGTTTTCCTTTCACATAGAATATCATTTCCCATCTCTTCACTTTCAGTCTGTGGGTATCCTATATGGGAAGTGTGTCTTTTAGCCAGCAAATAGATAGGTCTTGTTTTTATCTATTCAGCCACTCAAAGTCCTTTTGATATGGGAAACAAAGGAAAAGGAAAATATTAAATTTCTTTACTGCATACAGTCCCTTGACAGACAAGTCCTTGAAACAGGAAGAGTGACATTCTTTTAGGAACTCAATTGCCTGGATGTTAATACTTTGCTAAGGACAAAACGTAATCTTAGTTTAACTTTATCCCAACCCCTCAGGGACTTGTAAGTCTACTTTGACATATAAAAATTCCTTTGGAAACTTCCTTTATCTCAATCCCCCAAGATATATGTTGGCAATTATCCCGAAGAATATGGCCCACTGATGTACATCTGAAGGGTTTCATGACTAAGGTTTTATTAGACAGCAATAAATGACCTTTTCCTATAAATAGTTTGCCCCCTCAGAATCTTGGAAACCTTGTTTCCAAAATACCTTGGAAGCTTGTGCTATCCCTAACGCCCTCACAACTTGAAAATATATAATCCCAACTTCTCACAACCCCACTGCAGCTCTTTCTGCCCCCAGGTACTGTCCCCATGCTTTAATAAAACCACCATTTTGCACTGAAGACATCTCAAGAATTCTTATGTAGCCATCTGGTTCTGAACCCCAACATTTCCTACATCACTTTGATCGCAGAATTTAGCTCATTTACATTTAGTAATTATTGATATGTATGTACTTATTGCCATTTTGTTAATTGACTTCTGACTATTTTGTAGTTCTTGTTTCCTCTCTTGGTCTCTTCCATATGATTTGATGATGTACTGTAGTGGTATGCTTAGGTTCTTCCCTCTATGTCTTTTGTGTATCTATAGTGAATTTTTGCCTTGTGGTTATCATCAGGGTTACATAAAACACCTTATATTTATAACAGTCAATTTTAAGAAGTTAGCAGCTTAAGTTTGAATGTATTCTAAGCTTTACATAATCCCCCCCCTCCACATATTATGTTTCTGATGTCACAATTTACAAGTTTTTATTTGGTGTATCCATTAATAAATTATTACAGTTATAGTTGTATAGTATAGTTGTTTTTACTACTTTTTTCTTTTAACCTCATATTACATTTATAAATGATTTACTGACCACCTTTTACAACTGTCATGTATTCTGAATTTTACTGTATATTTTACCTTTACCATTGAGAGTTATGCTTTCATAAGTTTTCTAGTTACTAATAAGTGCTCTTTAACTTCAGCTTAAAGAGATCCCTTTAAAATTTTTTTGTACATCTGGTTAATGATGATAAACTCTTTCAGCTTTTGCTTTTCTGGAAAAGTATCTCTCCTCCTATTCTTAATGACAAGTCTTATTCTTTCTTTTTATAAGGATGTATGTCTTTTTGAGTTCTATTTCTTTTAAATAGTTAATAAAATTTGGAATAGAAAATTACCTAGTACTATATGTTTATCATTCTATATGTTTTGATGTATAGTATTTTTATTACTCTATAAATTGTCCACAGCTGTTTTAGATGTTCTCTTTGTTATTATGGGTAGAGTATTGATTTTTAGTTTCTGTGGTTGGATATGTTTGGTTTTAGATTGTGTGTTTTAAAATTAAAACTTTTTGCATTATGGAGAATTATAGATTTTAAGTTTATTGTTTAAAGTTAAGGAGATGGCATCCTCTAATATGTAACTACAGGACTCTGATTTTAGCCCAACAACTGTGTAGGAATTACTGAGTAGATTTACCACTCTAAGTCATGAGGACATGAGAATTTTGAAATGACAGTCACTTTGATTTATGAATCTGACCAAAGTTCTGATTCAATCTTCATGATTATCTTAGGTGATTAAATAGTATTTTCCCAGCTAGAAAAAGAATTAATAAATAAGGTTAAGGAAGTGATCAATTTCAGCTAAATGTCCCTGGACAAAATATGAAAATGTTTCTTTCCTTTGCAGTATGGGAAACTAGTCATATGTCTTCAGTTAATTTTATTTAAGTAAAAACCTCTTATTTCTTCCCCTCTTATGTTTATGTACTTGATCTGTCGAAATGGAAAGTATCTGATAGAATCTCCCACTATCATGTTTTCAGCAATTTCTATTTATCCTTTTTGTTTGTGTTTCTGTATGTGTATGTCTATCTGAACCTCAGAGAAAAAATTCCAAGTAAATCACATACCTCAATACCCAGTGCAGAATTATTGATGGTCCTGCAATGCCCCTCTTTTCCTTTGATTTCCATTTATTCCTTTTCACCCTCATTCTCTATTCCATCTACCTCCTACTCCCCAGCACACATTCAGGTAAGAAACCTTTTTAACTGGTTTGACAGATGTCTTTCTCTTTGTTATTATGCATATGAAATATATATTGCATAATGTGCATATGTTATTTAATTTTCCTAAGTGGTATTATATAGTGTATCTTAACTGTTTTTCACTGTTTCACAAAGTACTTATGCTAACATGAATATCAATTTTGCTGTGCATGTTGCTTTTCAAATCTGCTTGGTATTCCAAACTAGTATGTATGTATTCATCACATTTATCCATTTATTCTCTCAATAATGGGCACCCAGATTGCATTCAACTCCATACAGCAAATCTGAACATATTTTCTAATGCACTTCTTTGGTATATAAAGACAAGAGAAAGATTTTCAGAAGGAAAGGTATCAATCTAGATTGTAATCAGATGGTAATTCAATTAGATAGTTTCAGATTTCTCACAAGCGTTGCAATCTGCATTTCCACCAGCAAGACATGAAGATCTCTATCCTTCTTATCCAGCCAGCACTTGGCATTATTCAGCTTTCTAATTGTTCACAGTCTGAAAGGTATGAAATGATACCTCATTTAAATTTGCAGTTCTGATTATTGGTTTGAGCATGTATTCAAATGCTGAGGCTTATTAAATTACATTTTCTATATTTTGTTTGCTTTTAGTTTTTGCCTACTTGGTATAGCTATTCTTCCATCATCTTGTTTGTTTGAAAACTTTCCTTTACAGTCTGGGCCAGAGGTCAGCAAAGTTTGGTATGCAGGCCAAATCTGATATGCTGCCTGTTCTCATACAGCCAAGAGGCTAAAAATGGTGTTTATTTTTTAAATGGTGGGGGGAAATTAAAGAGAAGAATAATATTCAGGGAGTGACACATGAATATGATATGAAATAGAATTTTAGTGTTCATAAATAAAGTTGTATTGAACATACCTCATTTATTTATGTGTTACGTATTGCTGGCTTTATGCTATAATATGGCAGAGTTGAGTAGTTCAAACAACATAGGACACCCAAAGCCTAAAATATTTACTAGGTGTTCCTTTGCAGAAAAAATTTTCTGACCTCTAGTCTGAAAGAAAGTTTCTGATTGATTTCAGACACTGTAAATTCAATCTCTCAATCTATGCTCATTAATCTAGACTTTATGCTCTTCAATTAATAGCCACTATTTTGATATATCAAATTGGTTTTAAAAATAATTTTGTCTGCTACTCTGTGCTTTTAAGGTTATGTTTAAAAAGTTCATTTCCTCTTCTATTCACAGATATTTTCTTACATTATCTATAGTTCTGTTTTACTTTTACATATATGTGTTTTATAAAATATGATTCGATCTTTGCTAACTAATGAGCTGAATTTTAATTTTTCTCTATAGTGAATCATTTTCCCAAAACCATCTAATAAACAACCTGTTCTTTGCATTTAGTACATAAATATGTAGTGCCATCTTTCTTATATGTTAAGTTTTTATATGTTCATGGGTCTATCTCCAAACTTTGATTTTGGAGTCCATTTATTTTTTTATTAGTTACTGTAATAATTGAAAGAGCAAGTGTTGTTCTTTGCTTTTTTGGTATATGTCAATTTAGTTATTTGCACACTTCTATTTTGTTTATGTAACCACCAAATAGTCCTTTTTTTATATTTCAGATGATTTTTTTTTATTCAGTTGAGTAATAGATTAAATTGGGAAAAACTGATATCTTTTTAATTTTTTTTCAAATTCCAGTTTAGTTATCATTGTTATGTTAGTTTCAGGTGTGCAATATAGTAATTCTGTAATTCTATACATTACTCAGTGCTCATCATTGTAAGTGTACTCTTGAATCCCCTTCACCTATTTCACCCGTCTTCCACCCCAACACTTACCTTCACTACAGTAATCATTACTTTGTTCCTTATAGTTAAGAGTTTATTTTTTTGCTTGTCTCTTTATTCTAGTTCCATTCAGGTTGTCACTAATGTCAAAATTTCATTCTTTTTTATGGGTAATATTCCATTGTGTGCACATGTTTGTGTGTGTGTGTGTTACATCTTCTTTATCTATTCATCTATTGTTGGACACTTTGGCTGCTTCCATAATTCAGCTATTGTCCATAAGGCTGCAATAAAAATAGGGGTGCATAAATATTTTCAAATTAGTGTTTTCTTATTCTTGGGGTTATACCCATAGTGGGATTAGTGGTTCATATGGTATTCTAATTTTAATTTGTTCAGGAACTTCGATACTGTTTTCTCCAGTGGATCTACCAGTTTGCATTCCTACCAAAGTGCACAGGGATTCCTTTTTCTCCATATCCTCACCAACACTTGTTTCTTGTGTATTTGATTTTAGCCATTTTGACCATGTGAAATGATATCTCATTGTGATTTCGATTTTGATTTCTCAGATGATTAGTGATGTGGAGAATCTTTTCCTGTGGCTCTTGGCCATCTGTATATCTTCTTTGGAGAAATGTCTGCTCACGTCTTCTGCCCATTTTTAATGGGATTACTTGGGGTTTTTTTTGGTGTTGAGTGGTATAAATACTTTTTATTTTTTGGATACTATCCCTTTATCAGATATATCATTTGCAAATATCTTCTCTCACTACTTAGGCTGTCTTTTAGTTTGGTTAATGGTTTCCTTCACTTTGCAGAAACTTTATTTTGATGTAGTCCCAGTAGGTTTTTTTGTTTTTGTTTCCCTTGCCTCAGGAGACATATCTAGAAAAACATTGCTATGGCCAATGTCAGAGAAATTACTGCCTGTGCTTTCTTCTAGGATTTCTATGATCTCAGGTTTCACATTTAGGTCTTTAATCTATTTTGAGTTTATTTTTGTGTATGTTGAAAGAAAGTGGTCCAGTTCTATTCTTTTACATGTAGCTGTACAGTTTTCCCAATGTCATTTGTTAAAAAGACTTTTTCCCATTGCATATTAGTGACTCCTTTGTTGAAGATTAATTGACCATATAGTTGTGGTTTTATTTCTGGGCTCTGTATTTGTTCTGTTGATCAATGTATCCTCCCTTCCTATACTCTCCAGTTGTGGCCTCTTCTCCTCATTTAGCCATGGAGATTCTGTTTTGTCAGTCTTCATTTCATTTTCTGGGTTATTTATACTGAGGTGAGTGCTACCTTGCTGTACTGAGGATGAGATGAGGTTAGGTCCTCCTTGGCCATCTTTTCTGGAAGCTCTGATATTTTTATAATATTAAATGTACTTATCCACAGCACAGAATATATTCCATTTATTCATATAATTATCTACATACACTAGTAAAATGTAGCATTTTTAAAATTTAAGTTTTATGTATTTCTCATAATTTTCAAGTACCTTAAATTTTTATTGTATAGGAAGGGATACCTCTTTTTATTTTCTAGTTGATTTTTGCTAGAGAATGCCATTGATTTTTGTATATTCATTTTCTCTGGCAACCTTGTTGAACTGTTATTATTTGTTAATTAAACTAATTTGTCTAGGTATATGAGAATAACTCTAAACAACATTTTTCCATCTTCCTTTAGAAGCCTAATACCTTAACTTCACCATCAGCATCATTATTATTGTTATTATACTTTATAGTATTGGCAAGGAGGTCTGATACAATGTTAAATGACACTACTGTTGGTGGGAATCTTGTTCTTTAAAATGAAGTAACTCTTAAGTTTTCTATTAAGTGTAGTATTTATTATATTATTTGTGTGTGTGTGTGTGTGTGTGTAGATAGAAACTTTAACAAGTTAAGGAGATTTCCTTCCATTCTGGCATGTGATTGTTTTTTTCCCTAATAAATGAATCTGGAAAATTTTCAAAGATTTTTCTTCTGTCTTTCTTGAGGCAATCACATTATTTCCCCTCTCTTTATGTGGGAAATTATATTGTCAATTTTTCACAATATGATTCACACACCATTAAATCAGCACTATTAAAGTATACAGTTGGGTGATTTTTAGTATATCCATAAAGGTGTCTAGTTCCAAAACATTTTAGTCACCCCCCCAAAGGAAAACCTATACCTATTAAGCAGTTATTCCTCGTTGCTGTGTCCCCATTCCCTGTAAACCACCACACTGATTTCTATTCCATGCATTTGCCTGTTCTGTGCAGTTCATATAAATGGAATCATACAATATGTTTTCTCTCATGTCTGACTTCTTTCACTTAGCATAATGTCTCCAAAGTTCATTCATATTGTAGCATATATCAATACTTCATTATTTTTAAAGCTCACTAGTATTCCATTATATAGATATACCATATTTTATTTATTTATCACTTCAGTATTTGGGATATTTCTACATTTTGTCTATAATGAATATGTTGCTATGAACATTTTATACAAGTTTTAATATGGATACACACACACACACATGCTTTCATTTATCTTAGATACATACCTAGGAATGGAATTTCAGCATTATAAGGTAACTCTATATTGAACTTTTTGAAGAATTGTCAAACCATTTTTGAAAGCAGCTGCATCTTCTCCAATCCCATGAACTATACATTAGTGTTTTCCACATCTTCACCTATAAATTTTTTCTTATGGGGACTTTTTATTATAGTCATTCTATTAGGTGGAAAGTGTGACCTCATTGTAGTTTTTGCCTTGCTTTCCCCTAGTAATTATTAACCATTTGTATATCTTTGGAGAAATATCTGGTCAATTTCTTTCCACATATTTTAATCAGGTTATATTTTTGTTATTAAATTGTACAAATTCTTGCCAATCTAGATATCTTTTTTTCTTCTTCCCTAATTGCTCTGGCTATAGTCTCCAGTACAATGTTGATAAGAGTGACAAGAGCAGACATCCTTGACTTGTTCCTAATTTTATGAGGAAAGTATTCAGCCTTTCATCCATAATATAACAGTTGTGAATTTTTCCCAGATGCCTTTATCTGGTTGAGAAAGTTTTTTTGTTGTTGTTTTGTTTTGTGTGTTTTTTTTTTTATTCCTAGTTTGTTTAGTGTTTTTATAGTAAGGGTGTTGGATTTTGTCAAATGCCTTTTCCGCATCCATTGAGATGCTCATGTGTTTTTTATTCTTGATGAAATGGTCTATTGCATTGATTGATTTCCATATATTGAACCAACCTTGTATTCCTGGACTGAATCCCACTTGGTCATGGTGTATAATACATTTCATATGTTGTTGGATTTGGTTTCCTAAAATTTATTATGAATTTTTTGTGTCTATATTCACAAGGCATATTGGTCTGTAGTTTAATTTCTTTTAATGTCTGTGTAATGATTTGGGAATCAGGGTAATATTGGCCTCATAGAATGATTTGTTAGTCTTCCAGCCCCAAACAAGAAATCCAGACAATGCCAAGTGGAATAAAATAATCACCCAGCTGATCTAAATAACCCATAGAATCATGACAGATAATAATCACTAAACCCCACTTCTTAAAATACAAAAATTATAGTCTTGCTTCTTTATCTGAGTATATCCAAAACTCCTTTTAAGATCTGCCTTGTGAGCAAGAGTGGAGGGTCTCTTGAAACTCAGGGAAGATAAAGTGTTCTGATGCTCATTAAGGGTGAAGAAGGTCGTCCTTACCTGAAGTTAGCAAAATGTAAAGAGGCTATTTCAAAAGAGGGTACTGAGAAAATACATTTGAAAAGGAGGTAAATATATATATTTGAGGAGAAAGGGAATCATAGTATTCATTTAGAAAAATAAAGGGATGTATGACAGTGAAGACCTATAAAAGGATTGTGATGTTTGTTCAAGGAAGTAATACACTGAGAATCATTTCGTTCAGGGTTGCCTGGGTGGCTCAGTCAGTTAAGTGTCTGCCTTTGGCTCAGGTCATGATGTTGGGCTCCCTGCTCAGCAGGGAGTCTGCTTCTCCTTCTCCCTCTGCCTCTCCCCCACCTTGTGCGCTCACGTGCTCTCTCTCTCTCTCTCTGCCAAATAAATAAACAAAATCTTTTAAAAAATCATTTTGTTCATTCTTTGACTAAATATATGACATAAGGTTTTTTGGGGGATTTTTTTGGCTTGTAGATGGGCTGAGTTCCTCATCTTTATAATTGATCACTTTTATAGTAGCCGTTTCAAGTTGGTAGAACCAACTATAAAATTATGTGGGGTTTCTTTCCCCTCTATCTGGCTGTTTACTCAGTGTCCTCTTTCCAGTGGAACCCTTGAAGTTCATTGCATCACTGTCAGTAATGGATGGGAGGTTATTTAGAAGATTGAGATTTGTTTGCTCTCTAGGACATGCATTCTCTAAAGACATATGACTGAGCACTGGCACAATGTCTAAGACTGGTCTGGGAAGGAATCATTTATCATAGAGAATGAAAATATTTTGTAATCAACATCTTTATTCCAGCTGATTGTTTATTATCTAGGTGAAATGAGGCAGATTCAATCAGTATTTGTAGGATACCCAAAGCCAGACTGAGTGAGACACAGAATATTTCCTATTAAGAAATACATAACACTTTGACATTTGAATATACTGTCCTTCATAGAATATTTGAACTTTCAATGTTCTAAGACATTTAGTAAAAACATAAAGCAAAAATGTTACTTTTCCCAATAGCTGTTCTATTTCAAGAATCCTTTATCTCTTTTTTCAATAGCCCCGATTTTGATGTGTGCAAGTGGGAATGTCTTTCAGCTTATTCTACTAGAAGTTTGTTGACTTTTTTGGGATGTGTAAATTAATATTTCCCACAAAATCAGGGAGGGTTCAGCCATTATTTTTTCAAATATTATTTTCCCTTTCTCTTTCCTTCTGTTATGTATATGTTGGAATATTTGATGGTATGCCCTAGGTCCCTGAGCCGGTATTCATTATTCATTTTTTCTGTTCCTCAGATCTGTTCCTTAAACTACCTTCAAGTTCATAGATTCTTTCTTCCTCCAGCTCAAATCTACTTTTGAGCCTCTCTGATAAAATTTTCATTGCAGATATTATACTTTTTATTCCAGAATTCCACGCCCTCCTTTTTTTTCTTTCTTCCCTTTTAAGTTGTTTGACCAGTTTGTTGTTTGCCCCAGACATTATTGGTGTCTCAGGAAGCTAAGAGATTAAATAGTTGCTGCTTAATGTCTTTGGCAAGCCACTTAATGGGAAACAAACAAAAAAACAAACTTTGCATTAGGCAAATTTGAGTCAGTTCAAATAAAGACAAGCCATTTTAGTGATGATTTTATGCGAACTGCCAGACAAGTCAAATAATGACACTTATCTGGAGCTTTGGAGAAACTCCAACCCTTTCCTCTCTCCAGTGACTGATTCTCTTGGTTTCCCTGTGACTGTGGAATTGGTTTTTAAAGCTACCATGGAGCTGGGGAGTGAGGTATGAAAGCAGGCCAAGTTCATATGCCAGAAAGGTAATGTTGTTACTGAGATTCAACTTTTTTTTTTTTTTTTTTGAGGTTTATTTATTTATTTGACAGAGAGAAAGAACACAAGCAGGCAGAATAGCAGATAGAGGGAGAGGGAGAAGCAATCTCCCCACTGAGCAGGGAGCCCAATGCGGGACTCAATCCCAGGACCGTGGGGTCATGACCTGAGCAGAAGGCAGACACTTAACCCACTGAGCCACCCAGGTGCCCCAATTCAACTGTTCTTGAATAAATGCTCCCCAGATTGTTTTAGCCTTTGGTTACCTTTTAGGTTCTGAAAAAGTTAATTGGACAATTTTTGTTAGTGTTCTTATTGCTTTTATGCAGTAGATTTTAAGTGACCTTTGGTTCACAAGTTCCATTGACATCACTCATTCATTGAATGATTTTTTATACAGAATTCCCTGTGGATAATATTAAGTGATTACAATGCATGATTTAAAAAAATAAAAGACTGTTGAATTTTTTAAAGCTAAATTTTATTTGGTATTTTTGAACAAGATGCATAAGTGAAATTGTATTTGTTGTCATCTCATTTTGGAATTCTAATTATACTTTTCCTGAGAAATAATCAAACTATCATTCAAAATGACAATGTTCACTGTTTAATCATTATGGAACACAGCCAATCAGAATGTAAGCAACTAATACAACTGTGTAAGAAAGAATTAATTGAATATTATCTCTGCCCATTAGTCCAGACAGCATTTGTTATTTCCTTGGGCAGCTTCTGTCACTGTTACCTGTGTCTGAAAGATTGGTAGAACTCATCTGTAAAGTCTAGGACTACTGGGGGGCAGGGTGGGGGAAAGATGTTGACTGTACTATGTTTCTTTAATGTTTCTTATTTGATATTTCTATTCACTTTCGATTAACTTTTGACATTTTATACTTTTATAGAAATTAAAGGATATTAATATGAAGTTGTTTATGATGCTCTCTTGTTTTTGCTTTTGCCTCAGTCATGACCTTCATAGCTTTTTTCCCCCCTTGTCCACAGTCTAAGCCAATAATCATCATTATATTTAGCTTTTATGTTTCTTTAGCCTCCTTCAATATGTAATAATTCTTTAGCAATTTTTGTTATTCATGATATAGGCATTTTGAAGAATTTGGGTCATTTATTTTGTAGACTGTTTCTCAGTTTTATTTGGTCTAATGTTTATTTATGATTAGATTCAGGTTGTACTACTAATATGGGAGTACTATTAATATGATGTCCTTCTAGGAATCATAATCTTTAACACAAGTGCTTGAAAATGTCTTGTGTTCCCAAAACACAAGATTCTAAAGCATTAATTTTCTTATCAATTTATAATTTGTAATCATCAGGGGAGAGATTTTTTTATCACATTGACTCTTTAAAATGTATTGAGGGTTTTTTTTTTTTTTTGTATTTTTGTAAATGTTTCATGTGTACTAAAAAGAATGTATATTACCGGGAATAATAGAAATTCCCAATTTCATTTAAGTGAAATATTTTCCTCTTTCTCACTGAAAGCTTAACATAGGGGAAAGAGGCATGCTTTGTTGTACTATTTCTTTGTTTGTTTCCTCCACCCATTCTCATCATTTCTTTCTCTATATCCTCTGATCTTGAATTTGATGGTGGACAAAAGTGGGAGAGGAAGAGGAGAGAGAAGACTTTTATTTGCCAGCTATTATGCACATCTATGTTGATGCCCAGTGGATGTTCAAAGTTGAATGTTTCTCTTGAGGGTAGTCCCAAGGGGTTCCTCAAAGATTCCCCAGCTGGAAACACTTGGCTATGGCTCCCTGATGCATGCTGTGCCTCTTTGGCTAGTTGTTTATTCCCTCTACACTGAAGTACTGCTTCTAATGATAAATGTCCCCCTCTTTCTACTAGTAGCATTGCTCTTCAAGCTCCAGGAGACTGGAATTAATCTCTTTGTTTCTTAAAGCTCCTTAATAAGTATAAAAGATATCTCTTTCTTTTACCTGTGGAGGAGGGGAAAGAAGTTCTCTCTCCTCACTTCCCACACATATTTGCCCTGAATGTAGTTCTTGGTCTGAGTGTTGCAAACTACTTAGCAACTACTCCAAAACAGATAGAAAAAGACTCATTTTAAAATAATTACTCTATTATGGACTCAATATGATACCAATTATGTTCTCTAATGACAATGCACTATAATTAGAAATTGAGGAAAAATGATACTAAAAAGTTTTTTTCATGTCAATGAAAATTTCATAGCTATAATAGTTAAGATGGTGCAGTAGTACCACAGAATTAGACAGAAAAAGACAAATAGAAGAGAATAAAGAGCCCAGAAATAAGGCTGCACATATATGGGAACATGAACTGTGACAGAAGTACAAAGTACAAAGTAACTAGCAAAAAAACTGAAAATTATAAATGGTTCTTGGAGGTCCTGCATGTCTACTCCTACCACATGTTGCATGCTGCCAGCCTCAGGCCCAGCCTGGGCCATCATCTTGTGTCTGCTGCTGTCACCCAACCAGCAGCCTTAAAGTCTTCTACAACCAGATCTTCATAAACAATGAGTGGCAAAATGCTGTTAGCAAGAATATTCCTCACCACCAATCCATCCATGGGAGAAGTCATCTGTCAAGTAGTTGAGGGAGACAAGAAAAATGTGGACAGGACAGTAAAGGCAGCCCTGGCTACCTTTCAGCTGGGTTCACCCTGGCACCACATGGACAGGTCTGAGAGGGGCCACCTGGTGAATAGCTTGGATGATCTGATTGAGCAAGACTGGAGCTACCTGGCAGCCTTGGAGACCCTGGATAACAGCAAGCTCTATGTCATCTACCTGGTGGATCTGGACATGGTCCTCAAAAGCCTCCATTTTTATCCTGGTTGGGCTGATAACTACCATGAGAAAACCATTTCCGTGGATGGGGACTTTTTCAGCTACATCCACCATGAATCTATCAGAGTGTGTAGGCAGATCATTGTGTGGAACTTCCAGTTCCTGATGCAAGCCTGGAAACTGGGTCCAGCCCGGCAATGGGAAAGGTTGTGATGAAGGAAGCTGAGCAGACTCCACTCACCACCCTCTATGTGACCAACCTCATTAAGGAGGCTGGCTTTCCCCCTGGCATGGTTAGTATTATTCCTAGATTTTTGCCCCACAGATGGGGCTACCATCACCTCCCATGAGGATGTGGACAAAGCAGCCTTCACAGGCTCCCCTGAGAATTGACCACCTAGTCCATGTTACTGCAGGAAGTAGTAACCTCAAGAGAGTGACCCTGGAGTCGGGTGGGGGGCCCAGTATCATCATGTCAGCTGCAGATGTGAACTGGGCCATGGAGCAGAACCCCTTTGCCCTTTCCTCAACCAGCATCAGTGCTACTGTACAGGTTTCCAGATCTTTGTACAAGAAGATATTTACACTGAATTTATGAAGCAGAACTTCACCCTAGTCAGATCTCATATAGTTGGGAACTCTTTGACAACTAGGGATCTCAGGTAGATGAAACTTAGCTTAAGAATGTCCTTGGTTATACAGATCTGAGGAGGAGGAGGAACAGAGCTGCTGTATGATGGAGGGGTGACTTCTGATTGTGGCTACTTTGCCTAGCCCACCATCACCATTTGGAGGTATATAAGACAGCATGACTACTGCCAAGGAGGAGATATTTGGGCCAACGGTGCAGATCCTGAGGTTCAAGACCATAGAGGAAGTCACTGGGAAAGCCAAAAATTCCATGTGTGGCTGCAGCTGTCTTCACCAAGGACTTGGACAAGGCCAATTATCTGTCCCAGGCCTTCCATGCTGGCACAGTGTGGGTCAACTGCTATGATGTGCTTGGGGACTAATCACCACTCAGTGGCTACAAAATGTCCAGAGTGGTCAGAAGCTGGGAGAGTATGGGCTGCAAACGTATACTTAAGTGAAAACCATCATGGTCCAAGTGCCTCAGAAGAATTCCTGAAGAACTGTGCCAGCTCCTTCACTCACCCAGTGACAGAGTAAAACCAAGAAAAATTACCCTTGTACACTAAAAGTCTCAAAAGATATTCTCCCACAAAATCTCTTGATTAGGAAAGTCCTAGAATTTGAATTGATAAATGGGGTGGGTGTGGGGCAAAAAGTACAGAAGGTCTTTTACACTGCAATAGTAATACTAGCTTCCATGCTGATTTTTTAAAAACTATATTCAAATATCTTATCCTGTCCATCTGATATACTTTTGTAACTTGCTTTTATGGGGGAACAAAAAGTTGTTCATATGTGTACTAACAAGTCAGGGCAACAACTAGTGCCCTGCTTTGTAATCTGGACTAAAATTCATTAAAAACAATGCTACTGTTCCTTTTTGGTTACATAAATAAATAAATAAATGGTTCTTGGAAAATTGATTATCCAAATATAAAAAATGATAAATTATTGCCTCATTTTATACACAAAATTCAAATCCAGTCAGATTAAAGAAAAAATTGCAAAAAGCAAAACTTTTAATTAGAAAATGTAGAAGATATCAAGACCTCAGGGTAGGAATACCTTTAATCATGATACTAAGAATCTATTTCATAAAGAAAAGTATTGTTGAATAATTAAAATATCTATGTAAAAAAATCATCAAAGTTGGAGGTAAATCAGTTAAAAGTAGACAGAGATTAAAAAGGTAATTCTTTGAAGAGGGAACCCAAATTAGCAATGCGTATGTTCAATATCATTTGTGGAAAAAATAGAAATTAAAAATAAGATTCTGCCTTATATCTATCATATTGGCAAACATTTGAAATGCCAGGTAATGCCAAGTATATTAGTTTGTTAGAGCTGGTATGACAAAGTATGACAAAGTACCATTAATAATTTGTGTGGTTTGCACAACAAATTATTTATTGTTTATTTATTTTTTCATGGGCCTGCAGCCTAGAAGAATAAGATCAAAATATTGGCTCCCTCTGGAAGCTGTGATGGATAATCTCTTCAGGCTCTGGTTTGTTGGGCAATCTTTGGTGTTCCTTGACTTCTGTTATATCACACCAATATCTCTCTGCTTTTATCTTCACATGGCATTATGCCTGTGTCCAAATTTCCCCTTTTGTTAAGGACACCTGTCATGGGATTAAGGACCCACCCTACTCGAATATGACCTAATTTTATTAATTTTATCTGCAGTGACCCTATTTCCAAATAAGGTCACATTTGAGATATTGATGATAAGGATTTCAATATGGAATTTTCAACATGACTTTATGAATTCTGGAGGAAGACACAATGTAACCCATAACACACCAAGTATTGCCAAGGATGTGGAATAATGCAAACTCTCAATCACTATTAATGGAAACATATATTAGTACTATTGATTAAAAAGCAATTTGACAATATCTACTAAAAGTAAAAATATGTAACCACAACCCAGACATTTCACCTATAGTTGTCTGTCCTATGGCCACTATTACACATGGACATAAGATGATGTGTTTAAAGATGCACATAATAGCATTGTTTGAAATGGAGAGAATGGACTGGACAAATCGGCAATTGAAAATGAAAGAACTGGTACCTCATATTTTAACAGGTATAATGGTCAGAAACAAGAGGTTAAAAAAAAAAAAAAGAAAAACCATAGAGTGATTCATATTCTATGGCATATTTAAAAGTATGTACAGTCTATAGCTATCTGCATATGTAGAATTAGGTATATAAATCTGGGATGAGAAGTATACATAATACCTTCAGGATGGTGATTTAACTAGGGAAAAGAGGGTGGGGGATAGGATTTCAGAGTTCTCAGCTGGGCTGCAACTCTATTTAAAGTTTGGTTTGCTTAAAAACATAATAACCTAAAGAAAATATGGTATAATGTTAATATGTATTATATTTGGGTTTGGCCACATGAGTTTTCATTATATTCATCTCTTTTTCCAAATGTTTGAAATATTTTACAAGAAAAATATTTTCTAAAATCTCAGCAGCGTGGAACAATGTGCTGGCAATAACAAGATGAAATTTAGGATATGAATTAAAAAAATCGTAACCTTGAATCAACTAGAAACCCCACCAATTGACTGCATACATAGTAGAGGACATAGGAGTTAGAGGGAGAACTTGTTTAAATATCTATGGTTTGATTTAACTACAATTTCATGTATCAATATTACTAAGGCTTGCCAACAAATCTAGTTTGTCCTTAAAGCCAAACAATATGATTGAAATGTCTAAAATAGAAAAATGATAGAACTAATAGACTGTCTCAGCTAAAACTTATGTTGTTCAATTTTATAGAAACTGGAAGCTATTTGGAGGACAATGACCACAACATAAAGAGGAACTATTGAGCTGTGTTAGTGCAGCACTAACAAATGCTTGGCTTAGAGAAGATGAAGTTCAAGATGGGTATGGTAACCATCATTACTTATTGCTGTCCTATAGAAGTGGAATTTGGCTCATTTGCTATGACCTGCAGGGTAGAACAAGAGCCAAGAACCAAGAAATTGTGGGGAGATGATTACAAATGTTTTTACTGCAACATAAAGAACTTTCCAATAGGAGTGGCCAAATAAATGACATGGTCTTCCTCAGAAAGCAGAAAAGTCCTCCCCACTACAGTTTCTTGAGTAAAGACCATGACTATTTAGTTGTTGAACAGACTAGAACAGTGATTTTGGGTTTCATGGATCAGTATAATTTCAAATGAGTAAATGGAGAACCAACAAAATTTCCAACCTACTGTTTTGCTAAGGAAAATTATTACAGCATCTGTGAGTATTTTTCATCTATTTGCACCATTACTTTAACACCAAAATCAATGAAGTGCATCATTCCGGAATACTTTTCTTCTCAAGAAAACAACATTCGCCACTTTGTACTGATATTTTTAAAGTATATATTTAAATACCTTCAAATGGAAGAAATAGAAGAAATAGAAGAAAATTTAAACATTTTTAAATTAAATTAAAAATTTTAAGTGGTTTTTCTTGATTAAATGTATCAGTATGAAATTCATAAATATAATTGTATACCACAAAATGGAATTCAAATATTCAACTATTCTTGAAGTTTTTTTTTTTTTTTTTAAGATTTTTATTTATTTTAGAGAGAGTACAGGCAGGAGAAAGGGTAATAGGAGAGGGAGAGAGAGACTCTTAAGCAGATTCTGCACTGAGTATGGAGCCCAACATAGGGCTTGAGGTAGGGCTTGATCTCATGACCCTGAGATCATGGCCTGAGTACAAACCAAGATTCAGAGGCGTAACCAACTGAGCCACTCGGGTGCCCCCAAATTTACTTTTGTTTATAGTCCTTCCAAACATACTGTTCGGCCTAGAGGTGGAAGTAAATGCCTAATGTCATTCTGCTTAACTTAGAATATTCTAGGCTCACTGAGAAAAACCAAAAATAACACTTTATTTGGCTCCAGGCTCCCTTTTGTGTCTTTCTTTTTAGGCCAGAGCAGGTCAGGATCTGAGAGCCAGGTCTGTTACAAGAGAGGAAAAGAGCTATGGACTCCAAATTATTGCTTGCAAGGAGGGCTTCCCAACTTGGAAATAAGGAGAGAAACCATGCTTTTCACCCCTAGTTGATACATACATAGCAGGAGAATTGTGACTCTAAATGCCCGCTTTCAATATGGACCCAAAGGTCAAATATCAGTAAGAAGACCATGCTTCCTCACAGACTGGGCTGATCCAGGGAACACTGATCTACAACAGTGTTTCTCAACCTCTGCATTTGATGTTTGGCAATATGTGCTTTCTTGTCAGGGGCTCTCCTGGGTGTTGTGGATATTTTTCAGGATTCCTGGCCTTTACTCATTAGATTCCAGTAAACTCTCCTACTTTCCAGTTGTAAGAATAAAAATATTTCTGGGCATGCCAAGTGTTCCCTAGTGGCAAATTGCTCCCAGTGGAGGACCACTTGTGTAGAAGATATGTAGACACTTCTGAGCCTGGAGACCTTAGGATCAATCTTCTTGAACTGTGCTAATGTGTATAAAAGAGGTTTTCTAATGGTCACCCTAGAATCATTCATTTGTTTTTTTCATGTCTTATTAAGCACAAATGAAGATCAGAAAGGGGTTGAGGTTAGGCAGGTTTACAGGCTCTCCCTTATTGAGTCAGATATCTTTTTGCTTTTGGACATGGATAAAAATATCTGGGAACAAGTTTCAGCTGTACTTGAGTGTAGGGAAACTGGTGAACCTTTAAATGCCATACTCACACTCTTTGGATTAATCAGTCTTGATGAAGGCTGTGGTTCTTTTATCATCCTGTTTCTTCTTTTTAAAAGATTACCTCAAAGTATTTGTAAAACATTTTTAAAGTTTGTAGTATGACCATTACATTTCCATCATTCTCCTAAAGTCATCAAAAAGTTAACTTCATTATTTAGGGAAAATCCCTACTTATGTAGGCAACTTTCTCAAACACATACATATGGCTTCTCTTATTCTAGGTTTGGCTTTCTGCCTGGATCAAAAGTAGGAACTGTATTTGCCTTTGAGAAAAGGATTTGTGACCTGACTTTTGTTTTCCAGTGCCGTTTTGTAGAAATCTGCAACCACATACTACCCAGATGTAAGTAGCTATAATGGAAAAATCATACTTTGTAAGAGGGACTAAAACTACATCTGCAAGACACCACTGGGACTTGCAAAGCAAGCAAAAGGAATGAAGTGTTATACCAATTAAATGACTATTTGGGGATTTATTTAATCAAACAGTGTAAGATAAGGAGTAGAAAACTGAATTTGGAATAAAGCATGATTTACATGAAGATACTTATTATTAATGAGTAGATCACATAAATAAATTTCATACAGGCTAACATCCATCTCAGTTTCTTAATGGAGCTGTATACAGTGCCTATGCTTTCAGAATTTTGACTCTTGCTTATGCTCGGAATCCCATTTATTCTAGTAGGACAAAGAAATCCCTGTCACCAATTATGGTAGATGAACATCCACTGGTCTGTAAAGAATTAGCTCAAAAAAGGTATAGCTCGTAGGCCAATCATTCTAGGATTTCCTAATCCCATGGATTGGAAATCATTAACTGTTTAGAAAAAAATGATGTAATGGGCTAGTCAGAGTAGCATTCTTATTTTTTTTTAAAGATTTTATTTATTTATTTGACAGAGATCACAAGCAGGCAGAGAGGCAGGCAGAGAGAGAGGAGGAAGCAGGCTCCCTGCCGAGCAGAGAGCCCTATGCAGGCAGGACTCGATCCCAGGACCCTGAGATCATGACCTGAGCCGAAGGCAGAGGCTTGACCCACTGAGCCATCCAGGCGCCCCAGAGTAGCATTTAAAAAAAATGTATGTGTAAATGGGTCAAGACTTCTAGTTTCAGATATAGATACTGCCAGAGGTAAAAACAAAACAACTGAAAAATATCTTTAATATTTAAAATCTTCCCTATAGTCTTATTATTCAGTTCATTAAAGCTTTGGGGTGTTTAAAAATGAGGAATGCCCTTTTAGGAAGGTCAATGTCAGCACCTGAGTTTTGGGTTGACAGAGTACTACCAGGCATTCTCTTACCTCCTTCCCCTAGGAAATTAAATGGTTATGATCTTCTATCTTGGTTTTGCTCACACTTTTCCATCAGTAATTACCTGAATACATATCCAGGTCTCATTTTGTTGCTTTGCTCACAGTTGGAAATTTCTCAAATATGACTTGTGCAAATGTCTTTGACTTTGTTTTTATTCATCTTTTTCTTCTTTTCAGATGCTGAGAATTTAATGATAAGTTTCTGTATGCTTCTTTTATATCTGTATTTCAGATACATGTTCTTCTATAGGAATTTACTTGTGGTTTCAGTAAGGTTCTTTGTGTGACAAATAAGTTGGCTTTTTGCTGAATGTGAGGGATTTTTATTACATTCCTATAAATATCACATACATAAATTTCATTTTTATACTAACAATACTATTATCAGATTTTCGTCGTATTTTTCTCTTAGGTGTTTTTTATATGAGGATAGAAATTTTTTCTTCTCTCATGCTTCTCTGGAGCAAATATTTCCTCAGGATTAATGATTATGCACCCAGCATTAATGACGATAGCCTCAGGACTGCTTAAATGTCCAAGAGCTCAGTGGGCAAATGGCAGTAAGAATGAGACCCATAAGGTGAGACAAGTTAGATAGGAAGGGGAAGAACTATGATCCTGATGTCTGCAAAGAGAAATTCTCCTTCCAGTGACAGTAGGGGAGGTTCAAGAGAGTGAGTATAAATGGGGAGAGGCACAACTAAGTATGTTGTTACAAGACTGATAAAGTTACAATAAAGACTCCTCTACAGAGTCATCCCCTTGTACAGTAGTCAACCCAATCTCAGACTGGTTGAAAGGGCAGATTACCAACTCTATGATTATATCTAACATTAATATTAGTTTGATGTAATGTCTTTGACTCTGTTTCATATATGCCCAGCAGTGTTGAAAAACAGCCTATGACATAAGAGCTCTATGAAATAATGTCCACAGAAATTCATCTAAGAGGGCACTGACGTGGGTCTGGCCTCAAGAATATGGCTCATTGCTGGCTAGCCATTCCCAGCTCCTGTAGTATACATAACCTTTTCTATGTATACTTCTGCAGCACCCAGACATGGTATGCATTTTGTTCACCACTGTATCTCTAGCGCCCTTAATAGTATTTAGCACATGGTAGACCTACACTAAGTATTATTAAAGGAAACTGATATTCAGAGACCTTAAGTACCTAGTTCCCAATTATACATCTCAAGCTCACAAGCATCAAAGCAAAAATTTGAATCCAGGTCAATCTGGCTCCAATTTATGTTTTTCTTATGTTCACTCATGCATCATATGATTTATTTAATGCACACTACTTACCATTTTTAACAAATCCAGGGTTCAATACACAATACACAAAAATCAGATTTAAATGTTATGTAATTTTAATGCATATTGTTGATGCAAATTGAATAAACCTTTTAGAACTTCTAAAAGTAAGAAAGAGTTTCATTGGAGTCCAAGTTAAGGAGACATGTTCTTCACAAGGAAGAACATGTTCTGGTGAATGATCAGTTTTTATGCGGTTTAGACTTTTTTACATCTTTCAAAAGCTCAAAAGGTTATAGATTAGCAAATAGGCAGGAATCATGAGTTTTATCATAAAGGAATGCAGGGAATAGCATTATTTGGTATCTCAGGATCAAGATGGTTTTCCTTTAGGTTACTATTTCACAAAGCAGATGTGTAATACATGCTTGGTGGGCGATAAATCAGGCTTTTGGTTTGAACAAAGTTCAAAGTTTATATACAGTCAGGTAGACTTGGGAAGAAATCTACAAAGGCTTCCCTTATAAATCAGGCTTTAACAGAGTTTTTCTCTCATCATTTCCCTTTGGATCGATAATCTTTTGACAGAAAGCATTCATGATCATTATTTTGTCCCTCCATGCTAGGCATCTATATGGGGAGGTCAAAAGTATGGGCTTTTTTTTTTTTTTTTAAAAGATTTTATTTATTTATTTATTTGACAGAGAGAGATCACAAATAGGCAGAGAAGCAGGCAGAGAGAGAGAGAGAGAGAGAGGGAAGCAGGCTCCCCGCTGAGCAGAGAGCCTGATGTGGGACTCCATCCCAGGACCCTGAGATCATGACCTGAGCCGAAGGCAGCGGCTTAACCCACTGAGCCACCCAGGTACCCCAAGAGTATGGGCTTTAATAGTCTATTTTTTTAGATCAATTTGAGATCAAATTGTAGAAACATTGTACATGTGCTTTGTGATGTTTGCCTTTACATTTTTGGTAACATTTATAGTAGACATGCAGAATTAGTAATAAAAATCCAATTAGTAATTCCCTCTCCTCCTGCCCCTCCCCCCACTTGTGTTCTCTTATCTAACATAAATTAAATCTTAAAAAAAAATCCAGTTACTAACATTTGAAGTAACCAATGGGAAATACGCACAACATTACAAAGAAAATCTATCACAAGTATTTTGATAATCTTAAATTAGAGTATCCATTTACCTTCTTTATCTACAGTTATTTGTGCCTTGTGATACATTTGAGCTGGTTGGTTTAAAATGGTATATTTTCTGTTATTAAATGTAAGAATTTCTCTCAGTCAGTTAGTTTCCATAGATATGTGTCGTGGCTGTTGTAATTCTATTTCTCCAAACATTTGGTCATCAATATCAGTGTATGTTTTGTTAGTATCATGCAATTCTTCCTAGTTTCTGGTTGCTTAGCCTTGTAGCTGGCCTATAATTTTGGGCATAAGAGAAATAATTTAGACATGGCAAAAGAATCCCATTTGTGTCACCTGAGACTTAAATCTCTCAAGGTTATTCCCACCTAGAGAACAGCTTGAATAAAAGGATCTTCAACTCAAGTTGAGGAGATCCAGATATCAGAAGAACTCACCAGATACTCCTGTGAGGTGCTGAGAAGTCAGAGGGGCACAAAGGGCCTGTGGTGTACTGAGTGCCAAGTTCCAGATGACCTCTAGATGTTCTCAGGTGATTTGCTTTGATATCCTGCCAATTTCACCAAGAAAGATCAGCACAAATTGAACAAGAGTTTTATTTGAGTCCAAGTTAGGATAGCTGCCTGGAAAACATGCTCTTCATGAGGAAGATGGTGTTCTGGAGAATAAACAGTTTTTATAGGGTTCTATTACTTTTTAATGCCTTGTAAAAACCCAAAATATTATAGATTAACATGTAGGCAGGAATCATGAGTTTTGTCATAAAGGGAAGCAGGGAGGAGTCTACTCATTCACAAAGCAGATGTACAGTATGTGTTTGGTGGGCCATAAATTGGGATTTTGGTTTGAATGAAGTTTATAAACAGTCATGTTGACTTAGGAATAAATCTATAATGGTTTCCCTGGTATACCAGGCCTTTAGAGAGTTTTTCTGTTATCATTATAAATAACTGATGTCACTTCATGAAGTATAACAGCACCAACACTAGTGAATCCACTATTTAAAAACTAGAATGCTATTGTACAGGCCAAGTGCAGGCCACCCCAAGATAGGACACTTCGGCATGAACATTATTTTGAGTTAAAAGCAATCTAAACCCAGCAAATTCAGAAAAAGCTTTTTACCTCCCTCTCAAATTCCTTGTACCAGGAAGAGAGCTATTAACAGATTCCTCTTTACCTGAGACACTTACCTACATAATGGAGTAAACTTTGTTTTCCAAACATCTTTCACCTTCTTGCTTAAAGTTTTTCTCCTCTTTGTATCTTCAGACCCCTACTCCTCTCCTTACCTCATACAAGCTTCATGTTGCCTGACTGTCTTTGGAATTTCCATGTCTGTCTGGATTCCCTGTACATACACTATTAAATTTTATTTTTCTTGGGGCACCTGGGTGGCTCAGTGGGTTAAAGCCTCTGCCTTCAGCTCAGGTCATGATCTCAGGGTCCTGGGATCGAGCCCCACATCGGGCTCTCTGTGACGCAGGGAGCCTGCTTCCCCTTCCTCTCTCTCTGCCTGCCTCTCTGCCTATTTGTGATCTCTGTCTGTAAAAAAAAAAAAAAAAAAATCTTAAAAAAATTTTTATTTTTCTCCTATTAATCTGTCTCAGGTCAATTTAAGTTCAGCTAGAAGCTAGAAGGACCTTGAAGGGTAAAGGCAACTCTTCCTCCTCAACATTATCAACATCTCTGAGTTACAAGGTGTATTCCTCCAAAGTTCCATTCCTCTACTTCCCTTCCAGAAGTAACAGACATTTTCTTATCTTCTAAAAGAAAATTTTCACATATGTAGCAATCTTTATATAAAAAGCTGCTTATAAAATTTACAGCATGTAATTATATATGTGTACATATTTTATATTAAGCAGCTACGTAATATTTAATTTTCTCCAGCTTGCTCTTTTCATTCAAAACTGTTTTTGATTTGTATATTTTGTTGCCCGTAGCTATAATTCATTTTCAAAGCTATATAATATTCTGTGATTGTCATAATCAATTCATCCACTACTGTTAGATTTTTGTTACCTGATTTTTTCTACCATTTAAATCATTGTCAATTATACAATTCTTGTACATATTGTCTAGGACTCATATGCAAGTTTCTCTAGGTTTTGTTACTAAGACTAAAATTCCTGGGTTAGAGGTAAGTTTATGTTCCAATTTACAGAATTACTGTTTTCCAAATATACACCCCTAGAGCTATATATATTTTTCATTATTTCCTTGCCAACAATGGATACTATCAGAATTTTTTATTTAATGTAATGTAAATAAAATGATACTTTGTGATTTTTAATTTACCCTTCTCTGATTACCAATGAGACTGGGCCATTAATATTTTCTCTAATTTGAAATGCATATTTTGGTCATTTATTATTTTTGTTTGTTTTGTGGGGTGAGGTGTTTGTCTTTTTCCTGTTGATTCATAAGAGTCCATAAGAATTTACTTAATGGTGGGGCGCCTGGTGGCTGAGTGGGTTAAAGCCTCAGCCTTCTGCTTGGGTCATGATTCCAGGGTCCTGGGATTGAGTCCCGCATCAGGCTCCCTGCTCAGGGAGCATGCTTCCTCTTCTCTCTCTGCCTACCTCTCTGCCTACTTGGAATCTCTGTCTGTCAAATAAATAAATAAAATCATTAAAAAAAAAAAGAATTTACTTAATGGAACTAATCCTTTGTTGAATTTATGTATGTTGCAAATAGTTTCTGGTTTATTTCCATATTCTTTATGGTATCTTTTGATAAACAGAAGTTCTTTCTATTAATGTAGTTGAATTTAGCAATTTCTTTTCACTTAGTTAATATTTCTCATATTCTGCAATCATAAAACTTATCTTCTATATTTTCTTCTAAAACTTTCTCTTTGGAATTAAATTTTTAATTTGCTTAGAATTTTATAATACATGTTATAAACTATAGATTTTATTGTTTTTTCATATAATTAGCTTATGTGCTTTCTCTAGTGATCAATAACATCCTATTTCTGTTTATGAAGTTATGTTATGCATAGGTCTGTTTCTGCACTCTCTATTTTATTGAATATTCTATTCCACTGGTCAGCTAGTCTCTCCTTGAGTTAATATTACACTATATCCATTGACATAACTTTATAACAAAGCTTAATCTCTGGTAATACAAATTTCCTACTTTATCCTTCAGTTATACTTTACCCATTTTGGGGTCTTTGTTTTTTCAAATAAGTTTTAGAATTAATTTTTCAAATTTCTTAAAACTCCTATTAAATATTGATTTTTTTATTTTTTTTTATTTATTTGTCAGAGAGAGAGAGAAGCGAGAGTGAGCACAAGTAGAGTGGCAGGCAGAGGCAGAGGGAGAAGCAGGCTCCCTGCCGAGCAAGGAGCCCGATGTGGGACTCGATCCCAGGACGCTGGGATCATGACCTGAGCCGAAGGCAGCTGCTTAACCAACTGAGCCACCCAGGCGTCCCTCCTATTAAATATTGATTAAGACTGTAGTGAAATTTCAGGAGAACTGACATTTTTATGATAGTTACTCCATCCATAAGCAAGGTATGTCTCTCTTTTTGTATTTGTGATTTAGCTTTCAATAAAATTTTAAACCTTTAACTTCTTGTACATCTTTCAAAATCTCTATTTCATTGTATTTTTAGTATTATAAATATGTATTTTAAAGTATGCTTTCTAAATTTGTAGCAGATGTATATTAACACATTGATGTTTGAGTATTATAATATTTAGGCACCCTGATAAACACTAATTCTTTTTTTTTTTTTTTTTTAAAGATTTTATTTATTTATTTGTCAGAGAGAGAGAGAGAGAGCACAGGCAGACAGAGTGGCAGAGGGAGAAGCAGGCTCCCCGCGGAGCAAGGAGCCCGATGTGGGACTCGATCCCAGGACGCTGGGATCATGACCTGAGCCGAAGGCAGCTGCTTAACCAACTGAGCCACCCAGGCGTCCCCTAAACACTAATTCTTATATTGTTGGTAGATGATTTGAGTTTTTTTTTTCTTTTTAAGATTTTATTTATTTATTTGACAGACAGAGATCACAAGCAGGCAGAGAGGCAGGCAGAGAGAGAGAGAGAAAAGGGGAAGCAGGCTCCCTGCTGAGCAGAGAGCCTGATGCGGGGCTTGATCCCAGGACCCTGAGATCATGACCTGAGCCCAAGGCAGAGGCTTTAACCCACTGAGCCACCCAGGCGCCCTGATGATTTGAGTTTCTATGTAAACAATCATATAATCTGTGAGTAGTAACATTTTAGTGTCTTTCCGTATTTATAGTAATTATTTTCTTACAAAATGGATTGGCTAGCACTGCAGGATACTATTGAGCACCAGAAAAGTAGCTAGTTTGAGCAACTGAGTTTTTAACAATTTATTTTTATTTACTTGTCAACAGAAGCAGAGGAAGTAGCACACAGAGGGAGAAGCAGGCTCCCTGTTGAGTAGGGAGACTGATGTGGGACTTGATATCCCAGGACCCTGGGATCAAAGGCAGACACTTTACTGACTGAGCCACTCAGGCATCCCAACAGTATTTTTAAGTTTAAGTAGCAATTTTATTAGAAAGGATAGATCTAATAGTTTTGTTCTATTTTATCTTTAACACAGAAGTTAGCCATCATTTTATTATTTACATTATTTCTTTTTAGACTAATTCACATATTAATCAATGAAATTGGTAAACATTTCTTCTTGCATTTTATAACTCTTTTGTAGAATCTTTTCTCCTTTAGTGTATCATTTAGAATGTACAGTAGTAAAGGTCCCTTACTGGTAAACTCTGGCTTTTTCTTTTTTGTACATGTTATTTTGATAATGACCTTGAAAAAATTTTTTTACAACACAATTTTAAGTTGATGGTTATTTCCCTCTGCATTTTGAAGACTGCTCTAAGGAGTTTTGGCTTTGACTAAAGCTATTGAGAAATCTTTGGATAGTCTCAGTTTTCTTTCTTATAGGTATTCTGGTTTTTTTCTCTGGTTGCCTTTCAGATACTTAATCTTTTGTGTTCTGAAGTTTTGCTATATTTTGCATATTTATATTATATATTTATATATAATAATTATATATAATTTATATATTATATATTTATATTATATTATATTTGCAAAATATAAATATTATATTGTATTGTATTGCAAAAATAAATATTGTGTATCTTATATTTTAGTTTCTATCGTTAATTATTCAGCCATTCTTAGCCTACTTCTAACTCTTCCATTATGCCTTTTGCATTCTTTCTGTATTATTTTTCAAAAACTACTATTGCATGTCTATTTTACCTTCTTGTGCTTATTCTATCTTCAATAGTTCTTAATTTTTTTTTTATTTTCATGTTCTTATCTCTCAGTATTGCAAATTCTTTAGTTCTTGTTTCTAGTTCATTGTTTCTTTAGTTGTCTAATTTCAGTAAATCTGTTTTTTTATTCATAAAATTTCTACTTGGTCTTTTTACAATCTGCTTGGTCATAATATCTCCAGGTTTTGGCAGTTTACATTTGTTTTGTATTCTATCTGCTCACTCTCACTCATGGTGGCCTATTTCATTCATTGTCAGGTGATTTTAAAAGATTGTGAGGTTAGGGATACTTGGGTGGCTTAATTGGTTAAGTGTCTGCCTTTGGCTGAGGTCATGATCTCTGGGTTCTGGGATCAAGCCCCATGTTGGGCTCCTTGCTCACTGGGGAGCCTGCTTCTGGTGCTCCCCCTGCTTGTTCTCTCTCATTCTGTGTCAAATAAATAAATGAAAATCTCTTTAAAAAATAAAATAAAATAAAAATTGTGAGTTTATTTTAATTAAGTAATTTGAGAATTCTGAAGGTTTAATATATGGTGGCTTTCTGTCACATAAGATTTGTATTTTCTTCCCTGGAGCCAAAGGCACATATAACTGCAACTACCTTAGTTCCTGTGGCGCAGCATTCTGTTCCCCACCCTCACCTTGCAGAATGGCTTACGTGTCTTGTCAGCCCAGAATTGCTATTAGAAATGAGGAGACTTGACTTTTACATTTGTTTACTGGCACTATTCAGGGTTTAACTTACTGTCTTTTTGCTTCTTCTCCCTCTTTTTCTTTTCTTTTCCTCATCTTGGGAGATTTCCTGTGTTTTCTTTTTTTCTCCTTTTCTTTCTTAAACCCAACTCTGCTTTAAAAAAACAAGCATGTTGTAGCCATGCAGGATGCACTTGCATTGCTGTAAGAGCACCATTTGGAACCTCTATCCCCTGATTCCGTTAACATCGGAAGTTAGCCCATGACTTTTATTCAGTAGCTTCTAGAGCCTTGAGGCATTTCTGGATTTTAAAGTGCTTACTATAGAGCATTCAGCACTAGAATTGGATTGATTCACTTGTTTCCTCGAATGTCAGACTTTGAGCTTCATTAACATCTATTCAGGTAATTAATTATCTCAATGAAATATGGACAAAATACTAAATTATCTCTGAAAAGGAGGGGCACCTGGTTGGCTTAGTGAGCAGAGCATGCAACTCTTGATCTCAGGATCATAAGTTCAAGCCCCACATTAGGGTTATAACTTAATTTTTTAAAAAATTACATCTGAAAAGGAGACATAAGGTTTACATTTATGGTCTTCCTTAGGAAAACAGTTTCCTAAGTGGTTGTAGATACATGTTTTTATTTTTCCAAAATTCATCCTTCTGGCCTATATTGTCTTAAGATTATAGAAGGCAGAATGTGGAAAGAATAATGAATCTGGGGTCAGGGAAATTACTATAATCTCAGTTTAGACACTAAGCATATGATTTTCAACAGTGTAACTTCTATGAACCTCTATTTCCTCATTTGTATAATGGAGGTAATTTATATTTCACACAGTTATTATAAGAATTAAAGAAAATAGTATATGTGGAATTACCCATGACGATGTCCAGTAATGGAGAGCAGAATATGCCCCCCCAAAATATACCTTTTTGGCATAAAGATTATCTTGAGCTGCTTATTCTTAAGAAACAGCAGACATGGGGGGGGGGGCGCCTGGGTGGCTCAGTGGGTTAAAGCCACTGCCTTCAGCTCAGGTCATGATCCCAGAGTCCTGGGATGGAGCCCTGCATCGGGCTCTCTGCTCGGCAGGAGAGCCTGCCTCCCCCTCTCTCTGTGCCTGCCTCTCTGCCTACTTGTGATTTCTGTCTGTCAAATAAATAAATACAACCTTAAAAAAAAAAAAAGAAATAAACAGCAGACATGGGAGAAGGTCTGAAAACCAAGTAGAAGTTATCCTTTTTGTAAGGGAAATTTTTTATATGGATGTCTCCCTTTCTGTATCAGGAAAAGAAAGATGACAAAATCTCTAGAAATTTTTAGCAATGGAAAAGGCAACAACTTAAATCCACATTATAGCCTTGTTTATTTTGCCTGATAACCTCCCGTAATGGTTTTCCTTTCCCATCCAACATTTTTTTTATAATTTTTTATTTTTTTATTAACATATAATGTATTATTAGCCCCAGGGGTACAGGTCTGTGAATTGCCAGGTTTACACACTTCATAGCACTCACCATAGCACGTACCTTCCCCAATGTCCATAACCCAACCACCCTCTCCACACCCCTCCTCCCTCCAGCAACCCTCAGTTTGTTTTGTGAGATTAAGAGTCTCTTACGGTTTCTCTCCCTCCCCATCCCATCTTGTTTCATTTATTACTTTCCTACCCGCCAAGTCCCCCATGTTGCCTCTCAACTTCATCAGGGAAATCATATGCTAACTGTCTTTCTCTGATTGACTTATTTCACTCAGCATAATACCCTCTAGTTCCATCCACGTTGTCACAAATGGCAAGATTTCATTTCTTTTGATGGCTGCATATACAATGGAATACCATTGTGTATATATATATATATACCACATCTTCTTTATCCATTCATCTGTTGATGGATCTCTAGGTTCTTTCCATAGTTTGGCTATTGTGATAATTGCTGCTACAAACATTTGCCCCTCCCAACATTTTTTGTATTTAGCTGGACCGTTTTAGGGGAGTTACTCAGTTTTCCTGGGTATCTCCCATGTATACAGGAGATAGACATGTCTAATTAAATATACAGATTAATAGAAGAATAACAGCTTTTATTACAGGGGTGTCTAAGGAACCTAGAAGAGTATAAGGCAAATTATTTTTCTTCCCCTACAGTTTGACAACCCATGATGGGACCCATTGAGATACTATACTTGCCTGCAGATAGGATCCTGGAAGGCTGACAGAAGGTAAGACTTCTTACTAAAGTCAGCTCTCCTGGATCTATTGCTATTTGCCTAGTTTAGAGGAGGAGGTTAAACACACACACACACACACACACACACACACACACACACACCAAACTTTATTCCTTCATTTTCAAATCTAGAATAGCAGGAGAAAAAATTGTGTGAATTAGTTTCTTGGGTATAGTGACTTAGTGACTGCTAAAGACTTTAATGAGTACTCTCTTTTTTCTATCATTCCCTTTCCTCATAGAAGTGGTCATTGTATAATTTTGCCTCTTTTGTTATAAGGAGGAAAATCATAGGCAAGATGAGGTTTCCTTTTGTCTTATTCTGTCTTAAGAGCAGGGCTTTATGACTAGTGAGGATATTTTCTGTTGTCTCAGCCAGCTGAAATAGGCAGGGGATCCAAGACTCAAAGTTACAAGAAGCATTCTCTTTTTCTGACCAAGTTGGCTCTCAGGGGAGTTTATCTTAAGGGGTTCTGGTCCATAAGAAGCCTTTGTCATCTGAAACTTTGTTGTTAATGCTGAAAAAGTTCCATTCCAGTAGCAGATTAACCCAGTGTCACAAATTAGTGGGTCTATGATTGCAGGCATCTCCTGATTTTGTGGGAGACCAAAGATGTTGTTTTTGCTAAAACCATTCTTGTGGCCTGTAACAATAAATTGATTTCTTAGGCTAGCTGTGGAGGTAAACTTTTTGTATCAAGGGGGCTACATCTTCTGTGCCCTCTTTGGGATGCCTTTTGCATCCATAGTGAGGCCATGAAAAGGCTTATTGGTTTGAGTTACCATTGAAATGAATATATCATTGAAAATCCTTGTCAGTGGCCAAACAATATATCTTCTGAACTACAAAAAAATTTTAGAGATCTCTCATCCTAAACAACTGTTTTATTTGAACCTATGGAAAGATGACATTATACAAAGCTTTTTTTTTTTTTTTTTTTTTAACCTCCATTTGCAGAAGATCCTACCAAAGTTAGAGAAGAGTTAGATCAGTGGACACTCACAACTCTACTCACAGGAAACTTGATTGGCTGATAAGGGGGTGTTTTTCCCACCCCTTATAATGTAGTTAACAGACAAGCCAGATTGTCCTCTGGGGAAAATGCCTTCATAGAGAAAACATAACTTTCTCCCAGACCCTCTTACAAAAGATCAGGATATGTCTCAATTGGAGGTCAGTTTGCATGGGCTGATAGAAGAGGTTTTTCCTCCTAAGGTGAATTGGTCTAAGGTTGAATTGTACACTAAAAAAAAGGTAAGCACTTATACAGATTTTACAATGGCATATGGCATTAAATCCTGAACCCCTGGAATATAGGAATTGTTTTGATTTCCATCTTAGTTGGAAATCTCTCTGATATAAAGATAATGTATTTGATATCAAGGGCCTAACCCACCCATCCATTTTAGGCCACAGTCCAGATCTTTGAGGAATTACAAACTCTTTGTCTTAAAAATGCTTACAAAACCAGAAATGCACCTCTAGAGGCAATTGAAACTCCACCTATCATTACCAATTGTCAAACCTCCGCTATTTATCTCAAAATGTTTGCAGATTTTGAAAAAAAAAAAAAAATCAGAACATTGGAAACAAGAATTGTCCTGCACTTAAGAAAAAGAAGGAAAAATTTAAATAGTAATTATATTAGACCTCTGGTAACAGTCAGATATACCACAAACTCCATCCTGGAGAAAACTTGGATATCCTTTTTTCTGTGCCTTCAAATATACCTTTCTACCCTGTCTTCTTTGTATGCAGACAGTCCTTTCTTTGTAATGCAAACTTTAGGGAAATGTTTCTCCTCAGGAAGGGAAAAGGGAGCTAAATAGAAATTTGGCAGATAAAAACCTTAAGTGTTTTTTTCACAAATATTGGTAAAATAGCTTTAGCCATCTGAACAGATGAACTTATTTCATCTGCCAGAAACATATTCTGGATCCAACTGTTCTATAAAATAGTGAGTTTTATATTATACCTGACACATAGCTAAAATTTTAAAACATAAGCTATAGATGTGGTATTTTTCTACCTCTTCATGGCATTACCAAAATTAGTTTGTAAAAGCTATATTGTGTTGGCCTGAAGGAAAATGTTTGAATGGATTGGGTATCCCCAAAATTTCAGAATTAATAAAAACTAACCCTAATGATTTTTAAGTTGATATGATCTGGAATATTCCTCTGTAAGTAAAAACTGGCTGTAGTTTGTTGGTTTAATTAAAACGACACATAATAGCATTAACTATTATGCAGATATGCAACTTTTATTCCACCTGGGATTACTAGTTAAATGAGAGCCTACTGTTTGTGTTACCAAATTTGTCAGCAAGAGAAAAATAAGATGGCTTCACTTTACCTAAAGTCTCAGAATTCTCATGAGCAATGTTAATATGATTATTAAAAAGTGAATTAAATAGATATAGGTGAAATAAAAGTTTATAAATGAACTTTTCAACAGTGATGAGGTTTCATTGGCTATGTTTATTTTGAAATAGCTTCCAAAATATTTTTGTACTTCAAGTCTTAACATTTTGCTAAGTGATAGACAATACAGAATACTCATCTATCTAATTTTGGTTTCATTTTACAAAAAAAATAAAGGTATTTGGGTCTGTTAGTTAACATGTCTTGTGCCACCTTGGCAAAAGAGGCATATGCTTTTCAAAATTATGGCATGAATTCATAAATTTGCTTATTAAAGAATTCCAGCATAACAGTTCATGATTGCTTATTTCTGAGTTTTCACTAGAAATTAAGTTTTCTAAGGGTTAGGAATTTTAATAAATATATGTAATTAGAACTACTAGTGATGGTAAGAGAAACTATTTTATGTTGGTATTCAGGGAAAATAGGATATGTCCTTGGGTAAGAAAAGGTATAAGATAAGGAGATACATTTTTGTTAAGGGAAATGAAAGTAATTTTGTCCTAAAGAACAACTAGCTATTTCAGGATGGGAAAGAAAAGAATCTCACCTTGCATGGCCAAGCTGGCTAAAATTGAATTGTCATTATAAAGTTTTTTAAAAAAGCTTTTTTTTTTTTTTTTAAAGATTTTACTTATTTATTTGACAGAGAGAGAACACAAGTAGGCAGAGAGGCAGGCGGAGAGAGAGGGGGAAGCAGACTCCCTGCTGAGCAGAGAGCTGATGTGGGGATGTGGGGCTTGATCTCAGGACCCTGGGATCATGACCTGAGCCAAAGGCAGAGGCTTAAACCACTGAGCCACCCAGGCACCCCTTAAATAAGCTTTAAAATCAGTAATGTACTTATGTAAAACTAACATTTAACTTTGTCCTTTTAACAGCTGAAAGAAACTTGGATTATTGGTCTGCTGTTGATAAAAGGTAAAGAAAAGTCTTTCACAGTCGCTTAAGTAATATGCCTCAAAAGCTAAGGTTTAATATTTTATCAAAATAATTTCCTGTGCCTCATGCTGCTTTATCAGGTCTTCAATTACTTAAGAAAACTGAATCTTCTCCATATTAAAGGAGGTAGGCTTTGCTTACAAGTAATATACATAACATTCTGTGTTTACCTTTAAAATCTTTTCTCCCTTTGATTAAATAGATAATTAAATAGTATTTCATAATTATCTGTGATCCAATTTACTCAAATGTCCAAAACACTTTGATATTTTTGGCAAAAATCCCAAAATCAAATTCTAAATGAAGTCTTTTTGACTAACTTTGGAACATCTCAAAAAATTTATTCTACTTTTGAATAGAAAGATGCTACAGCAATTAGGTTTTTTTGATATGTTAAATTACATAGAAAGCATTGTCAAATAAGAAACAATTCTAAACCTTTTTGACATTATATTGGGAGGGGTATATGTTAATTTAAGTATCCTAGAATTCTATGATTCTTAGAACTCTTATATGTCCTGGTTTTATATTATTAGTCATAATTCTATTATCATAAAACATATGTCAGAAACAACCAAATTTCCTTTTCAATTGCATTATAATAAAAATGTCCATGGTTAAATATCTAATGAGAGTTTAAGTATTTTTATCATTTATAGACCATTATTGTTTTACTTTGATGCTCCTGCAAAAGTGTTCTCTCTTCAAGGAGAAAATCCATGGAAAGGACTTTGACATGTACAGTTTCCTGACAACTTTCATATCATAACTGAAGTGGGTCCATATTCAGAGAACTCTTGTGGAGAAACTGATGGATTCATAAAACTGCTAACAAGGGTCAAAATCAACAAGGATTAATCACATGGGACGGAATGAATTCATCATAAGGATGTCTTTTTGTTTGAAACATTGCTGGTTCACTAATGTTTTGTATTTCCAAATTTAATGAGATTTTTCTCTCATTTATGACTTACAAAATTTGGTAAATTTTCCCTTTGCAAACAGAAAGGAAACAATTTCATTTTCTCCCTACTGGATCGATTTAGAATTTAGAAACTCATAAAGTTCAATAAGAGTATTTTCTCTTTGGGACGCCTGGGTGGCTCAGTTGGTTAAGCAGCTGCCTTTGGCTCAGATCATGATTCTAGCATCCTGGGATCGAGTCCCACATGGCGGGGGCGGGGGGGTGGGGTGGGTGTCCTTGCTGGACAGGGAGCCTAATTCTCTGTCTCTGCCTGCCACTCTGTCTGCCTGTGCTAGCGCTCTCTCTCGCTCTCTCTCTGACAAATAAAATCTTCAAAAAAAAAGAGAGAGTATGTTCTCTTTGTAATAGGTCACAGAAACAATTCATGGAAATATCCTATTTGAGAGTGATGTGCATAAATCAGATATGATCAGAGATTTTTAAGGATCTAGGTGGACTTTATGGAAACAATAAAGCCCCTTGAAAACCTTTTTTACCTTGCTTATAGTGTTCCTATCAGCCCTACCAGGTGAGTAAAGAATGTCGCAGGAATCTCAGAGTATCTTGGGAACCTTGAGAGGAGAGGAATTTACTCAAATCTATGGGTATTGCAGGCAAAGTCTAATGGGGAGTCCCACCCTGAAGAGGCTTTTAATTGCCCAATCTAAGACTCCTTATGAAAAGTTCCAGCAAAGCAGACAAAAAGAATTTATACAATCAATCACTGTTCTTGTTGCACTAATGCAAATAATCATTCCAGGTTTAAGGGGAGTAGACTTATTTTGTAAATAAATTAGTATCTGTGGTTATCTTTAATAGAAATGAGGGTATTGTAGAATGAAAACTTATGTTTCAGTAGAAACTACAATATCCCTTTGTAGATATTAGATTCTAATGCTATTTACTATCTTTGAGGGTTTGTTTTCTACATGTAAACTGAACTGGATCTTGAATTTTTCTAGTCTCCTCAAATATTTGGCCACAACTTTCAAACTAATGTTTCCAATTTTCTCTCACTTTTTTGACCTGGAATCCCTAAGAACAACACTTGCCCTTTTCCCAAAGCACTGTACACTGAAACTGAAAGACTTATTATAAACTTTAGGGAAACCACGATATTTCATTTATGGACAATCTTTATGCCTGGTGCTGTGTGGGTCATTCAGAAACATCACCAGAGACATTCGAGCTGCAAGCCAGAAAAATTTGTCAGATTGCCACTGCCTGTCCTCATTCCATCTGAAGATGCTTCAAGCCTTACAGAAATTGTAGGGGTCAAGAGCAGGCTACCCCAAGATGGACCACTTTGGCATGAATGTTATTTTGACTTAAAACCGATTAAAACCTAGCAGATTCTGGAAAAGTTCTTTACCTCTCCTCCTCAACTACCTGCTTATATCAGAAAAAGAGCTATTAACAGAGATTCCTCTTTAGAAACTTTTATGCATAATAGAGCAACCTTAGTTTTCTCTCACTTTCCTGTTAGTGATCATACTCTCCTTTACATCATCAGACCATTATACCTCTCCTTAGCGGATATCATATAAACCTCATCTTGCCTGTCTTTGGAATTTCATGTCAGCGTGGATTCCTTGTCCATATGACACTCAATTTGATTTTCTCCTGTTAATCTGTCTCCTGTCAATTGCCTTCAACAGCAGAGAAAATTCTTCCTCTCCAACAGTTGGCAAAGTCAGCAGGATAGCTCAGCTTGCTGGACACTGCTCCCCCCCACACTGCGATAGCTGGCAAAAGGCAGAGATTTCAGGGGACTGACATGGTGAGAAATTTTATCTCTGGAGTCTAATGGAGCAAGGGTGGTAAGAGTCCTTTTTCTTTCCTAAATTTAAGTTAGCAGGAGAAAATACTTTTTGGAACTAGTTTTTTGGACTTAGTGACTCTTTGGTTAAATTCTGTATAGAACTCCTTGGTTACCCATTATTTCCTCCCAGGGATGGTCTTTGTTTTTCTTTGTGTCTTTTTTGTTTGTCATAAAAAGGTCAATGTTCAAAGTTCTCACCAGACCACCATCTGTTTAGATAAACTTAGCAGCAGCCTTTAACCCACAGCAAAGGGACATCTTGGAAGCCAAACCTGCAAAATTGGTGGGAACTGGTCAAGCACTTACAAACTAGTAGATTGTTTACCACCTACTACTACTAGTGTGTTAGGATAAGTCGGTCATGGAACAGGTTAGATGGGCACTAGTTCACCCACTAACCTCAAGAAAACTTCCATGCAATAAGGTTTACTGTAAAACAACACAGAGTTCCCAGCCTTGTAGCACATCCCTTCTAGGTATTCATGTGGCTCCAAGAGACTTAAAGCTTAGCCAAGAGAAAAACCAAATGAGGTTTTTTTCCTTTCACCTGTTCTGTGTTCTAAGAACTTGGCTTTTTGACCACTGAAGATATCTGTCTCCACCATCTGGAAGGTGCCAGGGTGCTCCTTGGTGGTCAAATAGACTGGGGATCTGAATCTCTCTCTCTCTCTCTCTCTCTCTGTCCATTTGTGCTAGCTCTCAGGGGTGTTTGTCATGAAAAGTTCCAGCCTGTAGGAGCCTGTGTTGCTTGTTAGTTCTGGAAAGTCCCAATCTACTAGCACCTGCCCAGTGTCCCATATTAATGGGTATATGACTAGAGGCCTCACATGATTTATGGGAGACCAGATACAACATTTTCATTACACCATTCCTACCACCTGTGCAACAAAGGCCTTTGCCTCCTAAGACTAATTTGAGGAGTAAACTTTTGGATCATAGAGACTCCTTCAGCGATGCCCCATTGGATATCTATTATGACTTTGGTTAAGCCATTTAAAAGCTTATTGGTTTAAGTTGCTAATAATAGATCCTACTTGCCAATGGACACATGCCGGATCCTTTAAATTGGTTATATTTTTAAAAAAATAGTTTATATTGTCTTATTGTATTGTCAATAAAATTTGTCAGTTGTCTTATTAGTATAATGACTAGCCTTAAGGACACCCATGACAAGATTAAAGAACAGAAATTAGACTTATGTGTCCACTTCCAACATAAATTTCCCTTAAAATTCAGCCTCATCTGACTGTTTTATATTTCCTTTCATCACAAGATTTACAGGAAACATGTCAACCTCATCTCTAGGTTCAAGTATATAGTTGGCTCATGTAAAGCTTAAAGCCAGGAAATGAGTTTAATAAAAGCACCCAAGATTAGCACTAAGGATTACTTTGCTCCTACCTTCCAGAGCTCAATAATCAGGTTCTGCCTGCTTTAGACTTTCCTATGTGATGTCCTTTGCAGGTGTATCTCAGACCCCTGCACTGCAAAAGAGTTCATGTCCTCCAAACACCAGTAGGTCTTTTAAATTATAAAGCTCTTTTGCCTCTATTTTTAAAAGATTCTACCAAATTTAAAGAGATTAAAAAGATTAATGACTATCCACAACCCCCCTTCACAGAGGAAAAAAGATCAAAATTTCTCTTAGGTCCTCGTACAAATGATCTGTGAAAGGCTAATATTCAGGGGCTAATAAAAGCCAAGTTGAATTATATACCCAGAAAGAAGGCTTTTGTTAAAATGCTTTATAAAGATTTAAAGATATAAATCTTTTTGATCCCCATTTTAGCTAAAAATCTCCTTGATATAAATAAGCAAATTTAGTTAAAAATGGGCCAGTGCTTTGATGTTAAGGCTATAATCTAATTCTTCGGAAAATTAAAAACTACCATTTTTGTCTTACAAATCTCTATCAAAGATTTGTAAATCTCTGATAATCTGAAATCGGAAATGAAACTCTAGAACCAAGTCAAAGCCCACCAATATTAATCTCTAAACTTTGCCTATTCATCTTAAAATATTTGTAGATATTTAAAAAAAAAAAAACAGAGAAACTAGGATTTTGAAACAAAATTGTCTGGTACTTTTAAAAAAAGATTTACTTGAGAGAGGGAGCAAAGGGAGAGCATTTTTCAAGCTGACTCCCCATTGAGCACCCATGAGATCATGATCGGAGTCGAAACCAAGAGTTGGACACTTAACCAACAGCTCCACCCAGGTGCCCCTAGGAAATGTATTTAAAAATTGCTAATCTGGGGCACCTGGGTGGCTCAGTGGGTTAAGCCTCTGCCTTAGGCTCAGGTCATGATCCCAGGGTCCTGGGATCGAGCCCTGCATCGGGCTCTCTGCTCAGCGGAAAGCCTGCTTCCTCCTATCTCTCTGCCTACATGTGATCTCTGTCTGCCAAATAAATGAATAAAAAAAAAAAATTGCTAATCTAAAGAACACTAGTATAACAAACAGTTCACAATTATTTATGTCAGAGAGGAAGACCTTCCTCAGCCCTTGAAGGTCCTTCTAAGTGGACTTAGAATCAAATTGACATTAGACAGGTAAATAAGAGGAAATCAAATTTAATAGTTGTATGTATGGAAAATCCACACAGACATGAAATTCCAAAGACAATGAGGCAGCATGAGTAAGAAGAGGGGTAGGGTATGAGAATACAAAGGGAAGACCATTATAAGGAAGGTGAAAGCAGAGGTTTTGAAAAAGAAAGGTTACCATATTATTCAGATAAGTTTGTTAGGTAAAGGGGAATCTCTTTTAATGGGCTCTTTGCGGTCTGAGCCCTCCTTTCCAATGTAAATGTAGACAGTTGAGGACCTCAGAGAGAGCTTTTCCGTGCATCTGCTGGGTTTTGCTTTCAGCTCAAAATAATATTCACACCAAACTGGCCCATCTTGGGGTAGTCTGCCCTTGGCCCCTACAGTTAATAAGAGAAACAACTCTGTGTGCAAGGAAAGTACGATGTCTTTATGGGAAAAAAAGGGTTGGGGCATTGGGAATACGCTTTTGTTAAAGAAAAACTTTGTACAAAATCTGTAAGAAAGAAAGTTGCAGATTTATGGAAAAGAATCTTCAGAAAAGAATTTTATATATAGTCAGTACTGGCTAAGATTAAGATAAATTTAAGTAAATGAACTTTAATATTAAAAAATACACCGATGTAGGGGCACCTGGTTGGCTCAGTTAGTTAAGCCTCTGCCTTCAGCTCAGGTCATGATCCCAGAGTCCTGGGATGGAGTCCCACATTGTGCTCCCTGCTCAGTGGAGAGCCTGCTTCTTCTCTCCCCACCACCTTGTGCTCTTTCACAAATAAATAAATTCTTTAAAAAAAATACACTGATGCAAAATTTAAATGTTTTTGTAAAAAAACCTAAGTTTTCTTGAACTACTGATCTATTCTTAAGAAATTGTAAACATGTTTTTCCTTACTTTTAACGGTACTTGATCAGAAAACAAGCATTCCGTGTTTAGGCAACATATTTTCCTATATCTAAGAGCTAAATTTTGCTTGAAACTATAACCTGTATTTGCCTTTGATATCTTTTATTGTCACGTGGGTTAAATGGATAAGTAAATTTGGTTTCATAATGACATGATCCTATTTAATCAAATGTCCAAATCTTTTGATGTCTGGCCACATTCTGAGGTGTTCTTGAGAACTCCTGGAACATTTCAAAAAAATCAGAAAAATTTGTGAGAAATTAACATACCAAATAAGCCTAATTAGCTTAAGTTATATGGAAAGCATTGTCAAATGATACTAAATCCTCTTAGATCATATTTACGTAGCTATATTATTAAAATAAGTGTCCTAAAAATAATATGAAACTCCTAGAAATCTGATGTCCTAGAATGTTATTGGCTTGAAGGGTTGTCTATTACAGAAGTAACCAAATTTCCTTGTCAGTTGCATTACAATGAACTCTAATCAGATCTTTAACTAGGGCCATCTTTAAGTCTTATCATTTAAAGTTACTGTTTTACTGATGCTAATGCAAATGTATTAGGTGAACTCTGAGAATAGGTTTCTGATAACCTTAAGTTCATTAAACCCAACTGGGTAAGAATTTTCAGAGCTAGTGGAAATATTGGGTTCAAACAGAACAAGAATTAATAACATGGGACTAAATAAACTGAAGAGAATAATTGCAATTTTTATGACTTTTTGTTTTTAAAAAAAGTCAGCAATGTTTTAATCTGGAAAAACATAACCTTAAAAAAATAAACTTTCTCTTAAGCTAACTGACTTACAACAATTTGATTGTTTACATAGGTATATTCTAATTGAAATGTTTATCTTTTATCCCTGATTTCAGAACTCAGAATTTTGAAACTATCAGTATTCTTATATTATTATGGCAGTAAATTTGCATATGTTCAGTAAGAATCCATTCTTTTTCTAGTAGGAAACTATTGGAAATAGTGGTTATATTACCAAGGCTTTGAATGGAATGGAATATTTGGGAGAAAGATGCATAGACTCATGTATGACCAGACAGCTTTGAAGAACTCAGGTGGACTTTATGGAGCTATAAATAGCAGCCTGATACTAGCTTATAGAATTCCCAACAGTCTTACCAGGTGAGTAAAGAAGGTATAAAAACACAGGGATATTTTAGGGAACTCAAGAAAAGAGGAATTCATAAATTCAAAAGAGAAATCTATAGGTAGTGCAGGTAAAGCCTGAGGACAAGTGTTTGGCTTGGCTTCTGACCTTTAGAGGTTGTTAAAAGTTCAGTCTAGAGATTTCTTATAATAAGTTCCAGGAAAGCAGGTTTTAAGAAGCCTATGTGGTCAACTGCTATTTTTTCCCCCCCTAAGATTTTATTTACTTATTTGAGACAGAGAGAACATAAATGGGGGCGGGTGGGGGCAGAGACAGAGAGAGACAAGCAGACTCCCTGCTGAGCGGGGAGTCCACCTGATTCAGGATTCCATCCCAGGACCTCAAGATCATGACCTGAGCCAAAGTCAGACTCTTTTTTTTTTTTTTTAAAGATTTATTTATTTATTTACTTGACAGAGATCACAAGTAGGCAGAGAGGCAGGCAGAGAGAGAGGAAGGGAAGCAGGCTCCCTGCAGAGCAGAGAGCCCGATGTGGGGCTCCAACCCGGGACCCTGGGATCATGACCTGAGCCGAAGGCACAGGCTTTAACCCACTGAGCCACCCAGGTGCACCCAAAGTCAGACTCTTAAATGACTGAGCCACTCAGTAGCCCGGATCACCTGCTCTTCTTGTAGCACTTATGTAAATGATGAGACCCAGTTTTTTGAAACTAGATTTATTTTGCACACAAATTGATATGAATTTGACTATCTTTAGTAGAAATGAGTGTGATTATAGATAGAAAATGTTTCAATAACATAACTGAGTAAATGTTCATAATAAACTAGACTAGATCCTGATTTCTTCGTTTCCTCCAGTGCCTAGCTACGACTCTCCAAATGAATATTTTCAAATTTTCCCCACCTTTCTGAGTTAGATATATTTGAGAACTGACACTTCCTTTTTTCCTGAAGCTCTGCAAGCTAAATATGAATAGCTTGATGTAAACTTCAGAGAAATCACTGTACCAGCTCATATAGAGGCAGTCTTCATGCCTGTTGCTCTGTGGACCACACAAAAGATCACCAGAGAGGTTTGAACTACAAACCAGGAGAATCTGTCTGATTGGCAAACTGCCTGCTTGACATCTAGAAATCTTCTGGTCTGGCCATTCTCAGAACTCAGAAATTAGTTTCTGAGAAATTTGATCCAATCATTAGCTACTGTTTTTTTGTTGTTGTTGTTGCCACATAAATGCCTCTTATTTAATACCTGATTACTTGAACCATAGGCCCAACTTTGAGAACATAACTGCATTACCACCTCCTCAACTGAGTTTAACTGAACTGACCTATTATCAGGACTAAGACTGGTTCAACAAGATGAAACAGTCTACCAATTCACTTTTAAGGAGTGAAACTTAAGCTAAATTTCAAAGGAGGGAATTTAGGAGCCCAGGTCAGGTTGCCCCAAGGTGGGCCACTTTGGCAGGAATGGTAAAAAGTAATCAAATGGTTAAAATGTGGTTAATGGTTAAAAGTAATCAAAACCTAGCAGATTCAGGAAAAGCTGTTTACCCCCTCCTCAACTGCCTGCTTATATCAGGAAGAGAGCTATTATTAGAGATTCCTCTTTATCTAAGAAATGTACCCTCTTATGCAGGCAACTTTGTTTTCTAAACATCTCTTGTCTTCTTATTAATGGCCATCTCCCTTTTGTATTATTCTCAGACTCCCACCCACTCCTTAGCTCAGGAAACCATATAAGCGTGATGGTGTCTGTCTTTGGAATTTCATGACTGAAATTAAATTTGATTTTCTCCTGTAAATTTGGTTCTTAGTCCAGCCAGAAGGACATTGAATAGCAGATAAAATTCTTCCTTCCCAACAAAATCTTCTAAACTATCTGCTTTCCTGACTCAGACTGGGTTTATAGTTGGCTCTAACCATTAATCTCCCCCCCCCCATAGAAATGCATCTTATTAAGTACATGATTTCTTGTACCTTATGGACCTAACTTTGGAAACCCACTTGCCACACCACCTCTTGAAATGAAAAGCAACTGTTTAACCGAACTTACCTATTCTCAAGATTAAAAGATTGGTTCAATGAGATATGGAACGCTCTTATCAATTCAGCTTCTGGACTTTCAAAGTTATTAGGGAAATTTCAAAGGTAGGACCTAAGCAGAACAGAGTGTACTGCCCCAAAATAAGCCTCTTTGGCAGAAAGATTATTTTGAGCTAATTATTTTTAAGACGCAGCAGACACAGGAGAAAACCAGTAGAAGTTACCATTTTGTGAGAGACATTGACATTTTTTTTTAAATTTATTTATTTATTTTTTTTGACATTGACATTTGTAAGGGAAATCTCCATTTATAAGGGTATCTCCCTTTCTGAACCAGGAAGAGAAGGCTGACTAAATCTTGAGAAACTCCTATCAGCCATAGCCTTGTTTACTCTGTTTTGCCTGATAACCTCCCCTAATATCTTGTCTTTAGCTGTAGATGGTATTTAGGTGGTGGTTTGAGTCATTCCAAGGAGTAACTTATGTTTCCCAGATATTTCCCATATATACAGGAGGGGTATATATGTTATTAAACTCTACTTTTCTCTTATTAGTCTGTACTTTATTACAGAGTTTGAGTCTCATCAAGAACCTAGAAGGGAGAGGGAAAATTATTTTTCCTCCCTACATAGTGGACAGTCAGACAGTATTAATTTGTCTTCCTGTCTTATGGAATCTTTGAGCTAATGTGATTAAATGTATGATTTCCAAAAATATATCTTGAATTTTTATTGATATTCCTTCACTTCTAGGGAAGATCTATCTGCCTTATCTCTGTCTTACGTTGAGAGTTAATTTAAAAAAATAGTGCAGAGTATAACTCCTACCTATACAAATTAAGTTACTTTCAAGATATGGGAAGTTAGGTCTGATTGTAGTTAAAAATGTGAACAATGTTTATGTAACTTTAGTTAGGCAACATCTGGAACTGATCTTCAGAACTTTGATTAACAGAATCAGCCTGATGAATCCCAGATGTTTCAACATGGCTGTGTTTCTTAGACTCACTGGATTATGAGAGTGAATACATGGAAGGAAGGGAAACATTTACAAGAACGAGGTGTCAAAGTGGCCAAGGGGGTATTTGGGTGTTGGCTTAGTTGTGGGTTGAAGGGGAAGGGGTTCTAAATGAACTTCCCCCTTTAAAGTTTTATACATGTTATTTTTTTTTAAAGCCTAATCTTTGATAACCTCAGTAGTATGTCTTAATAACTTTATTCATATTTGTTCCTGCACAAGTATATTTTTGTGTATCTACTATAGTTAAAGTTCTATGGTCAGAAAGATAAATAATAAACATTCTCTGCCTTTGAGTCACTCAGTTTAGTGAAGGAAATGGGTATGTGAACAGTAATTACAACTGCCATGTTAAAGGGCTGAGTACAGAAAGGAACCAAGACTGCCAGGGAAGGTAGGATGGTTTCAAAAAGAATGAGATGTGGGGCTCAGGATTTCTACATTATTTCTATAAGCTGCATTTGGCTTTGCTAATGTAACTTCTATATAATTATATGTCCATTAGATCATGGAATCTTTGTCATGTCATAAAAATATATTTAAAGCAACAATTTTTGAAATCATAAAACCAAAGTACTTTGACAATGCAGTCCATGAATATAATGGTAAAAACAAGATTAGCATTCATACGGACTTCACATCATTTGGTAAAGTTTCTAGAAAACCATATATTTTAGTCTTTCCCACAAATTGTGCTTTTAAGTGAAGGAATTCCTTTTCCTTTTGCAGCTTTTTTCTTGCTCTCATGCTTGACCAATACTGTGGACAGGAAGTAAAATCGTAAGTGTTCGGAGTCCAAAATTACTTTAGAAGCCTTAGGGGGGAAAGCCGTGTCCTGTTTTGTGACATACTTTAGTTTTCATAAAATCTCCATTCCACCCCACCCCACCCCAGGAAATATCAATTCTGAGTGAAAAGAAACAATGGAGAGAGCCCAAAGGCGTTACTGACAGCATTTTTGAAAAACAAACAGAAAACTAAAATGCCTTAATAGCACAGTTTCAGAGGTAGAAGAGAGGGATTAAGTATAAAATAGTTTTTCTATTCTTGTCATCAAGTTACTAATTCTTATGCAGAAGTTTTCAGGGAAAACTAGTGTCACAGCTTTTGCCAGTCAAGACTAGCAATACCTCAATGCCTCCTTCTTTATCACCCATCAAATCTAAACTGCCCATCAGGCTTGAAATTGTTTCCTCTGAGGTAACAAATCAACCTATCTCTACTTTCAGAGAGCCTTAACTAACAGACCTGGGCTTTTCCCTCATCTTGGACAGTCTCTTGAGGCTTTAACTCTTTCCCCAGAAAATACCTACTGGAAAAAATTGACCTGACTGGAGCCATTTCTAAAATAGAGCCAGAGTGGTTTACACATTTTTTTTTTAAGTGGGCCAAAACTTTTGGACTAGGCACAATGGCAAATGTTAGAGAGTCAGCAGCCGAAAGGACATTCTGACCATAAGACTGATACTTACGGACCTTCTAAAGGTAAAACCAGTACTCAACACAGTGTAGCTTAGCTTCTTAACCCCATAGACCAATCTTTCTTTTCTTCAACTAATGTAATTGCACCGTTCCGTTCCCTCACAAAAATTCATGGCTTTCACCCAATAAGCTGGACAGTATTTGGGTTTCTCTCTGAACCTGTGCTCCCCTTTAATATAAAAATAAACACACAATTGCTTCTCACTGTGGCTTTTTATTTTCAGGTTGATACTAATTTTTCAAAACTTTGTTTAAATGTCAGTTGCTTAAAAAGGATTCCCTCAGTGTTCTAGGTTTGGTAAAATCCACTTGTTGCATATGTCCGTATTACCCCCATCACATGGTCCTCATCACACCTGTAAATGCCTGCTTAGTGACCTTCTCACCTGACTGTAAGTTTCAGGAGAACAGGAACTTTTATGTCTGTATTAATCATTTTATTTCTAGCTCATCATATTCACATAGGAGATACTTATTGAAAAGAATACGTTCAATATCTTTATCACTTTAATAGTTTATGCCCTTGTATATCTTGACTGATTTATCTAGAAGGTATGTCTTAGACCTTAGTGCCTTCGACACACTGTTCTCTCTGTCTGGGCCAACTTCTCAAAGATGATTACTTTTTCACCTTCAGGCCTAGCTGTAACTTTACATCTTCATGGAAAACTTCCCTCACCAGTCTAAAGGAGGGAGTTATTTTCTATTTTTTTTCTTCATAGTAGTCACCACAATTTATAATTATATATTGATTTTTTTTAAAAACTTATTCAACTGCTACCTTGAGGACAGTGTTGTGTCACCCCAAGCCTAGCTGGGTGTTGGATAGATCGGCAGGTGCTAATTTTTTTTTTTCTTCACTAAATGAATAGAAGTTACATGTGTGAATGGTGAACATTTCTTTAAATATATTGCATGTTTCTTAGCCACAAGGGCTGTGGCATTTCTTCACTGTTATTTTAGCACCTAGAATGCTACTTTATATGTCTTAATTCTTTTTTATTAGATGACTGTAAAAGTGTTTTAGAATCATCAAAAAGAAACTTTGCATTGTCTTAGTCTATCATTTACACTGTTTAGAAAAATGTCCAAGGAAGATGAATTGCATGTGTAAAACAGTAAAATGCCAACTGCAACACAACTATATAACTTCTATTTAGTAAAAATTAATAATGTACCAGGTGCTATTGCCCTCTCTGAATGAGACAGAGACCATCTACTCAAGCAGTCTTATTACTATAACTGGGGTAGCCCCAGCCTCAGTGTTTTAGGGGTGCTAATATTGCATTAGTCATTTTATCCCATGCTGACATTTGACTTGGGAATCAAAGGCAGAAGAAAAATTATTAAATTTCCTTACCACCTATAACCCATTGACAAGTCCTTGAGACAGGCAGAATGACATTCCTCTAGGGACTCAACTGTCTCAATAATACTTTGCTAAGACCAAAAAACAATCCTAGTCTGAGCCCCCCTCCCCTCAGGATCCTGTAAGTCTACTTTAAAGTATAAAAATTCCTTTGGAGACTTCCTTTATCTTTAAACCCCCCCAAGCATATTGCCCACCAATATACATCTGAAGGGTCTCATGACTAAGGTTTTATTAGAGGGTAATAAAATGACCTTTTCCCAACAACAGCTAGCCCCTCAAGGTTCTGGAAATGTTGCTTCCAAAATTCCTTAGAGATTTATGCTATCCCTAGCCCCCTCCCAACTTGAAAGTATATAATGGGCCACTCCTCATGACCCCATTGCAACTCTTTCTACCCACGAGTCCTGTCCCACTGCTTTAATAAAATCACCTTTTTGCACCAAAGACATCCCAAGAATTCTTTCTTGGGCATCGGCTTCAAACCCAGAGTTGAGCCTCTCTCTTCATCTATTAGGAATAGCAGCAAATCCAAAATAATCCCTTTTCCAGAGATCCCCTAAGGCTAAACACTCAGGGCCAGACTCCCAATGCTGCCCTGGTAATGAATGTCTCAGACTGGCAATTCTGATGTGCAGAGCCTGGGGTCTTCAGGGATGCTAAAGCCTATGCTCTCCTAAAGCTTCTAGATAGCTTCACCAGGGACTTGTGAGGCCAGGGGCTAAACTGGGTTCTCTGTTGAAATCCCTGCCAGGTGCTAAGGGATAATGCCTCTTCACAACCTTCTTTCACCTCACTGGCAGTTATTTCCCAGGCCCTAGGGCAGGGAGAAGGGAAAATAATTTTCTTTCTACCTTTCTAGCTTCTTGGCGGAAGTCCCCCTACTGGTTTTGTAATAAAAGATTAACAGGAGAAAAAATAAGCTTGATAACATGTATACTTTCTGTATATTTGGAAGATACCCAGGAAAACCAAGTAAAACTACCTGAAATGGTCAAAGCCACCACCTTAAATGCCATCTCCAGTTAAAGACAAAAGAATGATATCCTGAAGGTGGGGGTCAGTTTCAGGAGATTACCAGGAAAAGTGCAGTAATAAGGGTCAGGCTTGTTATGCAGATTCAAGTTGTTGCCTTTCTCCATAGATTAGAATTTCTGGAGATTTAGAGTCTCCAGGCAAAGGCAGAGCTGGGAAAAAGCATGGGACATGACTGGGGAAGAGAACTGGCAAGTCATAGACATCTTTGATTAACAAACTACGGAGACTCTAATTTGGTCAAGAAAAATAATTTTAATTAGGGCTGTGGTATGTGTGTAGAAATGATGGGTTTGTGAGCATTGTTGGAAACCTGAAATTTTCCAGGAAAGGAATTAATGAGAGCCTAATCTTGAGTAGGAGTAGAGGGAAAGGCGAGGAGAAAGACTGGATTATAGAATTCCAGTGGCTGGTGGTGGTGTTCATTGTGAGGTGAGTGGAGAAGATTTTACAGTCCTGCCTTGTTGTCTCAGTGAAATTGCTGATCTGAAGAGTGCCAGCAACCAGATACTTACTATCATCATGGCTCAATATCTGTGCCTCTTTCCCAAATTCCTAATCTGTTAAAAAAAAAAAAAAAAGTCTGCATGGAACATTTTTAATTGAGCTGGACCTCAAATTGGTATCCATATCACCTGTATGTCTAGAGCTCATGGCTTCCCCAGATAGCATCATACTCTGGGCCAAGTTGTACTTTTCATATGTATCCCTCCCTGCCTGACCAAGGAAAGTCTTACAAGTGACACCAGATAAAGACTGAACTTTGTGAAACATAGTCATTCCTGCAAGTATAGTTAATTCCACATATAAAGAGTTTATCATAATTATGCATACATTATGCTATTTTAACAGTTTTTAAAGTGATGTAATTTTTTCAAAAGATTTTATTTAACTTATTTGACAGAGAGAGACAGTGAGAGAGGGAATACAAGCAGGGGATTGGGAGAGGGAGAAGCAGGCTTCCCGCTGAGAAGGGAGCCTGATGTGGGCTCAGGGCAGGGCCCGATGAGGGGCTTCACCCCAGGACCCTGGGATCATGACCTGAGCTGAAGGCAGATGTTTAATGACTGAGCCACCCAGGTTCCCCAAAGTGATGTAAATTTAACTAGATCTGTCTATACACAAACAAGCTTGACTTGCATGCTTTTGTTTCATTGACCAATAGTTTAATTGATTTAACTCAATGAGTTAATTATTTTTGTGATGTTTTGGCTGTAGAAACCATGTGTGCAGGCTGTGGCTGTGATATACATTAAGCCCTGCTGGCACAAATAAGCAGAACATGGTGACTACTCCTCGTGAAGTTTATATTAGATATTTTAGTCAGCATTTAGTCAGTGTCTGTATTCACAACTTTAAAAGGAGTGCACAACTTCTCGCTGTAAAGCTCTTTAACACACTGAATTTCAATAGAAAAATGCAATTTCTTTTTAATGTTTCATATGGACAATCCAACATGGTGTTACCCTTCATACCAGGGGACAACTTAAAATTGTGTCTTCTCCCACCTCCTTGCATTTTAATAAGTATGCCTTTACTTTCTTCCAATTCTACTTCAAATAATCAATTTGAGCTGTAGAAAATACTGGAGAGTTTCACCTCAAAAGAAAATTTTTGGCAAGTTTTGAGTAAAAACAGAATTATAATAGAAACCACTAAGCATACCTCTACTGCTGAGAGCAGACCTCATGTTTTTACAGTCACCCAGTGCTAATGCAGCAGGAGGGCCCTGCCCTGGATTCTTTGTGGCTCCAGACTACTTCATTTCCTTTCTTCTCACCATAGGAGAATGTTTCCTTTTTCCCTGTGTCTCAGGGCCTGTGAGACAACATTAGCCCTTCTGGCTCTATATCTTGTTATTTATCTTTTCTCTTTCTTCTGTTTCAGTTCTCTTATTTTTAAATTTCTGCTTCTGTGTGAACAAGACTGGATTCACTTTTAAATTAAAAGCTGAAGGAATAGTAGTTCATAGCCACTTCTGAATACCTGCTACGTGCCAGAGAGTATAGGTGTTTTGCATCCTTTATTTATACTTCTAATGAAACAACCCTGTGGGCAAAGTGTTGCTATCCACATTTTGCAGTTGTGGAAACTGAAGCTTGGAAACTAAAGAAATGCTAAAGGTCAAGCAAGCAGTCAGTATGCAGCAAACTTGATGGAAGACCTCATGATGGTTGCCTTCTAAAGGCTTCACTCTCTCTTTACTAGGCTATGAGTCTATCTACCTGGTCTAGCTTAGCATGGGTTAACTTCCCAGGCATGAGACACTAAACGTCTAGGAACGACTAAGGGACTTTTGTCCTTAGGTATGGATTAAGTTTCTTCTGTAATTTTCCTACCTTTCTTTTGCCAGCATGACCGGAAACCATAGCTCTAACTGTGAACCCCCTAGACTGTGCACTGTTGTTAGACTTCAAAGGTTCTGCTCCTTGCATCTTGCCATATTTCCTATCAGCATGATTGATCAGTTATCACCCATTGACCAACTGCTGGAAGCCAGAGTAATATTTGAATTTCAGTGGCCAAGTTTTTTTGAAATGCTTTCAATCCTGTAATTGAAACTTTCTGATTTACTTTAGATACACCTCAACTGTTCTTTTCTAAGTTGTTTCTCCTAAGGCAGTACCAATCAGAATACAGTTATAAGAAACAAAAATTTAGCTATTTCAAGTAGAGAAGGATTCAAAACAAAGAAGTAGCTTATAGGTATGGCTCTAGGAATGACCTTCAGAGCTGTAATGAGGAACCCACAAGTCAGGGACTCTGCTTCTTGTGCCACAATCAAGGGGTAACAATCACAAGGCCACTACAGCACCTGTGTAACTGCTGCTGGGCATCTACGTCTTAGTGAGTGGGCATTGAAGCACCATTTCAGAAAGATCCAATATCTATAACTGTCCACAGAAAATAGCAGTATGGTAGATCATTGGGTTTTGCCCCATTTCCATCTTGTGGACCTTGCCTAAATGGATCTCATTGGTAAACTGTATCTAAAACCCTAGCTACAAGGGATTGTGAAGTACAATTTCTAGTTTGTAGATATGAGCCCCCAAAACCTCTGGCTTTGAAAGCCAATAGGGCTCAGATCCAAGAGGCCCACAGACTATAGTGAACTGAGAAACAATTCTTAAAGGGCTCCCACACACAGACCTGAATCTGAATCTAAGGTCCAGCACAGGAGTATTTGACTGAAAAGGACCCAGATATTCTGTAAAAGATGCTTATTTGCCTATCTTAAACCATCAGCCTGAGTCTTAAGCATCTAATTTAATACCCATCTAGGGGCTTACTGAAATACTCTCCACAGATAGAGGCCCATTGGTACCATCTTTGCATTTTCCTCCTGCCTCACCTCAGGTCACTGGTATCTACTGGAAACCAGTTTGTACATCTGTCTGACACCCCAATTTTGGCATCTGCCATCCAGGGGATACCTCTATATCACCTGGCTCTGGTGACCAAGGGAGCTTACACTCATAGGTCTCATAGGACTGTAACCAATGGAAAAAAGAGTTCTTAACTACATACCACCTATAGGGCAAAGCATAGAGGCAATAGATTGAGGGGCCCAGTCTTTCTATGAAAGAAGTATATATAGCTTATCCTCATAGCTATGGCTTGAAGAGCAGTTTTTTAATTAAACATACATCTAGGGATGACTATAGTCCTCTCCAGAGACTGGGAAAGAGGACAGGCACATTATTCTCACTCTCCCTTTGCTCCACTCCAGGTTATTGGTGTCTCTGAGAAAGGAGCTTACATATAAATTTGGCACCCCGGCATTTGTATCTGCTGCCCCAAAGACACATCCCTTGAAATCATGGGTCTGGTAGCCAGAAGGGCTTATGTTTACAGGTTTAACAGAACAGTAGTGTAAGGGCCTATTTAGCCAGAGCGATGCCATCCGGTTAAACAGTGATTTTGTTGTTTATGCAGTAAAACTTAAACTGACCCTGCTCCCCCTCAGGGAACTTACTTAAAAGCAAGTCCCAGAAACCAGGCCGGTAACAGAGCCCAAATACAAGGGTGGGTCAGGCCAGGTGGAGATATCCAATCAGTGGGGGCACATGCAGTCTTCCTAGCTACCAAGGAGTATGGGCCCCGCCTTTTGGGCGCCTTTTGGGCACCAATTCTGACCAAGGTGATAAGCTAGTTTATTACAATTTACCCTACTATAGGGTAAATTGTAATTCAATTGGTCACTCGTGTGTGACCTAGCATGACTGGGCAGCTTTCTCTGTGTGTGTTGCAATCTCATTGGCCACCATGGCCTTTGCCCTTAAAAGCTAGTCTGTAAGTCAGAGAGGGGGTTGCTTCTTTGTAAGAGATGGCCCCGAACGGTCGGTTTGATTCTCGATGCTTGGCGCAAAATAAAGCTTTGCTTGACCTTCACTTTGTATCAGTCTCGTTCCTTTAATCACGGACCCATTATTGGAGGACCTTCCAGTAGCAAAGTAAGAAACAGTTCTTCACTGGCTATTACCTCAAAGTTCAGAAGAGAGGGAATAGACAGAAATGCTAATATCCCAGCCTTCTCCTGAAAGAGGTATATTTTGTATTTTAAATGCTGCTGCATGATGGTCTGGCTTCCAATCAGCCTGAATCTAGGTGGTGACTGTGATCCTTCCCTTTGGATACTGACAGATCTTGGTACATGCTCAAATACCGGAAACCACGAAAAATAAAAGATGCTGCTCAAACAGTCAAAAAGATTTGAGAGACAGCCAAGAGCTAGGGAAGAATTGAAAAGTAAGTTTCATCTCCTACGGGAGACCATTCCTTCAAGACTACGAGTTAGCTGTTTTATGTAATGCATAGACCAACACAGAGAATTAAGGAAAATGAAGAACAGAGGACTATGTTCCAAACGGAAAAAAGCAAGAGAAAACCCCAGTAAAAGTCCTTAGTAAAACAGATGTAAGTTATTTTCCTGAAAAGATTTCAATTGTCATACAGATGCTCACTGACCTCATGAGAAGACTGATTGAACAAAGTAAGAATTTCAACAAAGAGAAAAACATAGGAAAGTACCAAATAGAAGTCACAAAGCTGAATAACACAATTACCGAAAGATAAAATAAAACGGACTAGATGATGCAGAAGCAAGGATCAGTGAACTTGAAGACAGGGAGGTGACACACTTTTAGAGCAATAAAAATTTAAAAAGTGAAAAAAAGTGAAGATTTACTTATTATGGGACAGCATAAGTGGACCAAATTTGCATTATAAGGGATCAAATGGAGAAGAGAGAAAGGGTCAGAAAACTTATCTGAAGAAAAAGTGGTAAAGCTTCTCTAACCCGGGATAGGAAACAGATTTCTAGATTCAAGAAACCCAGGGATACCTACACCAAGAGACACTATAATTAAAGACCAAAAGAGAAGCTTAAAAGCATCGAGAGGAAAAACAAAAACAACAAAAGCAAAAACAAAAACTTACTAGGAAACCCTCATAAAACTACTGGAAGATTTTTCAGCAGAAACATAGGCCAGAAGGGAATAGCACAATATATACAAAATATTGAAAGAAAAAACTGCCAGCCACAAAGTTTCCTTCAGAATTGAAGGAATGATAGAATTTTCCAAACAAATGAAAAGCTCAAGGAGTTCATCACCACTAGATTGGCCTTGCAAGAAATGTTGAAGGAAATTTTTTAGGTTGAAACAAAAGGCAATAATTAGTAACAAAAGAATATGAAAGCATAAGTGCAGTAGGTAAAGAAAATATACAGCAATTTCAGAATCATCTAATGTAAAAAATTGGGTTAATTTATAAAGCTAGGATGAAGGTTGAAAGACAAAAGTAAAAAAATGTATAATAATTTGTTAATGTACACACAAGATAAAATGATGCACATTGTGACAGCAGAAACATGGGGAGGGGGACTAAATATGTAGAACTTTAGAACACATTCAAACTAAAGTTATCTTAAAATAGATTGCTATAGATGTAAGTTTTTTTTTTTTATGTAAACCTCAGTGTTTTATATAACCATAATGCAAAAACCTAAAAGAGATACACAAAAGATAGAAAAAGGAATCTAAGTGTATCACTACAGAAAATAACCAAATCCCAAATGAACAGAGCAAAAACAAATTATAAAACAGCTAGAAATCAATTTTTAAAACAGCATTAAGTATTCGCCTAATAGTAGTTACTTTCAAAGTAAATGGATTAAATTCTCCATAAAACAGTGGCTAAATATGCTGCCTATGAGAAACTCATTCAGCTAACAAAAACAAAAACATACAGACTAAAAGTAAAAGGATGAAAAAAGATATTCCATGCAAATTGAAACCAAAAGAAAGCAGGAGTAGCTGTGTTTATATCAGACAAAATAGACTTTAAGACAAAAGCTACAGTAAACAAAGAAGATTATATAATGATAAAGGGATCAATCCAGTCAGAGGTTTTAGCATTTATAAATATTTATACATCCAACATAAGAGCACCTAAATATATAAAGCAAATATTAACAGACATAAAGGGAGAGCTAGATCATCCAGACAGAAAAAGGAGTAAGGAAACACTGGCCTTATACAATGTGTTAGACCACATAGATTTAACAGACACATACAGAACATTCCATTTAAGAGATGTAGAATACACATTCTTCTCAAGAGCACACAGAACATTATCCAAGGTATATCATATGTTAGGCCACAGAACAGGTATAAGAAATTTTAAAAAGAATCATTTGGATCATGAGGTAAGAAATCAATTACATAAAGTAACTTGTCAAATTCACAAATATGTGAAGATTAAGCAACATGCCACTGTATAGCCAATGGATAACTGGAGAAATCCAAAGAAAAATCAAAAACATCTTGAGACAAATGAAAATAGAACTAAACCCATCAAAACTTACGGGACAGAGCAAAAGCAGTTCTAAGAAGGAAATTCACAGTGAATAAGTGTCTATCTAAAAAAAAAAAAAAAGCAAAACAAAACAAAACACCACACAAGCTGCTTTACACTCTAAGAACTAGGAAAAAAGAAAAAAAAAGAATGAATCTCAAAGTTAGTAGAAGGAAGGAAATAATGAAGATCAGAGCAGAAATCAAAAAGTTTAAAAAGTGGTGAATAAACAATGAATTATGGATCACTAAAAAATTAAATTAAAAAATTAATAAAATTATCAGCTGTTTTTGAAAACAAAAAATTAACAGAACTTTAGCTAGACTTACAGAGAAAAAGAAGGGGGTTTCAAAAATCAGAAATAAAATCAGAAACAAAAGAGGAGATGTTACAACTGATACCACAGAAATACAAAGGTAAGAGACACTATGAACAATTACATGTCAACAAATTGCTAACCTGAAATAAATGTATAAATTCCTAGAAACATAAAAGCCACCAAGACTGAATGGTGAAGAAATAGAAAATCTGAATAGATCAATTATTAGTAAGGAGATTGAAACAGCAATCAAACACTTCCAACAAAAGTTCAAGACCAGATGGCTGGCTTCACTGGTCAGTTCTACCAAAGATTTGAAGAAGAATAAATCCCAATCCTTTTCAAATATTAAAAAAAAAAAAAAAGATGATGATGATAAGGGAATACTTTTAGAATCATTTTATGAAGCTGGCATTACCCTGTTATGAGACCAGAAAAGGACATTACGAGAAAAAATTATAGGCCAAAATCTCTGAAGAACAGATGCAAAAATCTTCTCCAAATATTAGCAAACCGAATCCAGCAATATATTAAAAAGATCATAAACTATGATCGAGTGGGATTTATCCAGGAATGCAAACATGATTTAACATCTGAAAAACAATCAATTTGATATGTTACATTAAAAAAAGAATGTTAAAATTGATATGATATCTGAATAGATGTAGAAAAAGCATTTGATGAAATTCAACATCCATTTTGATAAAAACTCTTGAAGTGGGTATAGGGGAATTTCTCAACATGAGATAGGAAACATACAACAAGCTCATAGATCATCATCATATACAATGGTGGAAACCTGAATGCTTTTTCTGTAAGATCAGGACCAAGACAAGAATGCCCATTCTCATCACTTTTATTCAAGATAGTATTGGAAACACTGGCCAGAACAATTAGGCAAGAAAAAGAAATAAAAGCCATCCAAATTGGAAAGAAAGAAGTAAAACTGTTACTCTTTGTAGATGACATGATACCATATATATAGCAAAACATGAAGATTCTGTCAGGAATTGTTAGAACTAATAAATGTGTTCAACAAAGTTGTAGGTTACAAAATTGATATACCAAAACCTGTTGGATTTCTATGTACCAATAATAAACTATCAGAAATAGAAGTTAAGAAAATCCCATTACAAATACATCCAAAGGAATAAAATATTAAGAAAGAAATTTAAGAAGTGAAAAATTCTATACACTGAAAACTAATATATTGATGAAAGAAATTAACATAATAAATAAATAGAAAGATACCCCATGCATTGGAAGAATATTGTCAAATGTCCATAGTACCCAAAGCAATCTACCATTCAATGCTTATCAAATTTTCAATGGTATTTTTAAAAAAAATAGAACAACCAATCCTAAAACTTGGATGAAACCATGAGAGACTTGGTGTGGCCAAAATAATCTTGAGGAAAAAAGAACAAAGGTGGAGACTTTGTTTTGAAATCAAGACACTCCTTGATTTCAAATTACGGTACAAAGCTGTAGTAATCAGAACAGTATGGTATTGGCATAAAAAGAAAATATAGATCAATAGAACAGAATAGAGAACCTAGAAATAAATCCACACATATATGGGCAATTAATTTACAAGAATGAGTACAGAGTTGGTTGGAAGATGGTAGCAGAGTGGGAGGACCCTAGGCTCACCTCATTCCAAATCATCCTAAATATCCCAGAAATTTACCTGAAGACTGACAGGGAAAATGCCACAACTAAAGGAGAGAAGAGGCCACATAGAAGAAGGTAGAAAATGTGGAGATGCAGAGAAATCTTTCTGGGAGATTTTTTGGGAGAGAAATGGATAATAGCTGCTGCAGTGGGGAGGGAGCCATGGTCACAGAGAAGAGTGAGAGACTAGCAGGAAGTGGGCACACAGAGAAAATGAATCCCCATAGCAATTGGCTTGGAAAGTGAGAAGGGATGAATTTCATGACTTCTTGCAACCAACAGTGCATAAAAGCCCTTTAAGTTCAGAGGAAGTGGCTGGGATAGAGAATGGAGGGCATTGAGGCTGCTATTGGGGTGAAGGGAAGTAAACAAACTGCAGACATATAGCATGAAAACAATGATCTAAAGAACACCTGGGGCACACAGTGGGGAAGCTATTTGCTTATCTTAGTATGTATTGCAGAGAGGCAACATTCATAGGGAGACCCCTCTGGGAACAAAGGAAATGGTAAGCTCCCCGCCCCTCAGCACAGCATAAGGCCACCTGTGGGAAAGAGTGCAGAACCCACACTTACTATTTAACTTGCTTACACAAAGGTCCATCCCCCCCATTTTCTTGTGGAACTAACCTTCCCAGTGTCACTTGTCTCAGAACAGAAGAGACAAAAAGGAATTAATGCAAAATGAGAATAGACTTGGAGAACTCAGTGACTCCATCAAATGTAGTAACATTTATATTATAAAAGTCCCAGAAAAAGAAGAGAAAAGGGGGACAGAAAATTCATTTGATGAAATAATAGCTGAAAAGTTCTCTAATCTAAGGAAACAGATATCCAGATCCAGGAGACCAGAGAACCCCCATCAAAAATTAACAAAAGCAAATCCACTCCAAGACATATTGTAATTAAATTGGAAAAATATAGTGATGAAGAAAAAATTTTTAAAGTAACAAGACAAATATATATATATATATATATATATATATATATATATATATATATGAACCTCCATAAAGTGAGCAGGAGAATTTATAGCAGAAACTTTCTAAGCCAGAAGAAGGTGGCAGGATATATTCAAAGTGTTGAATGAGAAAAATCTGTAGTCAAGAATACTCTATCCAGCAAGGCTATCATTCATAAGAGAAGGCGAGATGAAGAGTTTCTCAGACAAACAAAAACAAAAGGATTTCATGACCACTAAACTAGCCCTATAATATATATTAAAGAAGACTCTTTGACTGGAAGAGAGAGACCAAAAGTGACAGTATAAACATAAGAAACACGGGAGCAAAAATGAATATTTCCATTAAAAAAATCAGTCAAGGAACCACAAAATAAAAGAACATAAAATACGACAACACATACCTAAACTGTGGGGAGGAATAAAGAATGGATTCAAACTTAAATGACCATCAACTTAATCTAGACAGTAATATGCAAAGGAGGTTATACACAAACCTAATGGTAACATTATATCAAAACCCACTAATACATATGAAAAGAATAAAGAGAAATCCATGTATATCATTAAAAATAAGGAAACCATGAAAGAAAGAAAGGATCAGAAAATCTTCAGAAACAACTACAAAGCAAATAAAATGACAACTACATATCTATCAATAATTACTGAGTGTAAATGGACTAGCACTCCAATCAAAAGACATGGGGTGACAGAATGGATTAAAAAAAATCTATATGCTGCCTACATGAGACTCATTTCAGACTGAAAGACACCTGCTGACTTAAAGTGAGAGAAAGGAGAAATATCTATCATGCAAAATGATGCCAAAAGAAAGCTAGAGTAACAATACTTATATTGGACAAAATAAACTTCAAAACAAAGACTGTAACAATAGACAAATAAGGACCCTACAGAATCATAAAGGGGACAATCCAACAAGAAGATATAACAACTATAAATATTCATAGGCATATCCAAATATATCAGTTAATAACAAACATAAGGGAACTTCAATAATATCACAGTAATAGTAAGGGACTTCAAAACTCCATTTACATCAATGGACAGATGCATCTAAACAGAAAATCAACAAGGAAACAATGGCTTTGAATGACACACTGAAACACATGGATTTAACAGATATATTAAGAATATTCCATCCTATAATAGCAGAATACACATTATTTTCAAGTACACATAGAACATTCTCCAGAATAGATGATATATTAGGCCACAAAACAAGCCTCAGCAAATTCAAGATGGTAAGAGTCATACCATGCATCTTCTCTGAGCACATTGCTATGAAACTAGAAGTCAACCACAAGAAAAAATCTGGAAAGAACAGATACATGGAGGTTAAATAACATACTGCTAAACAATAAGTAGGTCAACTGGGAAATAAAAGAAGAAATTTAAAAAGTACATGGAAACAAACGAAAATGAAAACACAACAGTCCAACACCTTTGGGATGCAGCAAAAATGGTTCTAAGAGGGAAGTTTATAGCAATACAGGCCTACTTCAAGAAGCAAGAAAAATCTCAAGCAACCTAACCTTACAGTTAAAGGAGCTAGAAAAAGAACAAGCAAAATGTAAAACGAGCAGAAGGAAGGAAATAATAAAGGTTAGAGCAGAAATGCCCTAATAAAATAAAACAATATATAAAACATATAAAGTAAATGAAATTGATAAACCTCTAGCTAGACTACCAATACAAAGAGAGAAAGAATTCAAATAAAGGAAATCACAAATAAGAGGAGAAATAATAGCCAAGACCACAGAAATAAAATTACAAGAGAATATTATGAATAACTGTATGCTAGCAAAGCCAGCAACATAGAAGAAATGTATAAATTCCTAGAAACACATGAACTACTAAAATTTAAACAGCAAGAAACACAAAATTTGAACAGAATGATAACCAGCAAGAATTTGAATTAGTGATCAAAAAACTCCCAACAAAACAAGTCCAGGACCAGATGGCTTCACAGTTGAATTCTACCAAATATTTAAAAAAGAATTAATACACATTCTCAAAACTTCTACAAAATTGGGGTGTCTGGGTGGCTCAGTGGGTTGGGCCTCTGCCTTTGGCTCAGGTCATGATCCCAGGGTCCTGGAATCGAGCCCCACATTGGGCTCTCTGCTCAGTGGGGAGACTCTCTGCCTACTTGTGATCTCTCTCTGTCAAAAATATAAATAAAAATCTTTAAAAAAAATCATTTACGGTGATCAAGTGGGATTTATTCCTGGGTTGCAAGGATAGTTTGATATTTGCAAATTGATATGATACATTACATTAATAGAAGAAAGGACAAGAACTATATGATCTTTTCGATAGACGCCAAAAAAGCATTTGACAAAGTACAACATCCATTCATGAAAAACACTTTCAACAAATTAGGTACATACCTCAACACAGTTAAGGCCATATGTGAGAAACCCACCACTAATATACTGAATGGGAAAAAAACGGAGCTTTCCCCAAAGGTCAGGAAAAAGACAAGGATTTCCACTCTCACCATTTTTATTCAGCATAGTACTGGAAGTCCTAGCCACAACAGTCAGACAACAAAAAGAAAGAAAACGCATCCAAACTGGTAAGGGAGAAGTAAAACTTTCACTATTTGTAGATGACATGATACTACATATAGAAAACCTGAAAGACCACCAAAAACTACTCAAACTGATAAATTCAGTAATGTCACAAGACAAAAAAATCAATGTACAGAAATCCGTTGCATTTCTATACACCAATGAAGCAGCAGAAAAAGAAATGAGGAAAATAATCCCGTTTATAATTGTACCAAATATAATAAGATACCTCAGAACAAATCTTACCAAAGTGGCGAAAGACCTATACTTTGAGAATTGTAAAACACTGATGAAAGAAACTGAAGATGACACAAGGATAAGGAAAGACATTCCATGCTCATGGATTCAAAGAACAAATACTGTTAAAATGCCTATTCTACCCAAAGCAACCTAAACATTTAGTGCAATTCCTATCAAAATACCAACAGCACTTTTCACAGAACTAGAACAAACAATCCTAAAATTTGTATGGAAACAGAAAAGGGGGAAAAAAACCAAATAGCAAAAGAAATCTTGAAAAAGTAAAGCTGGAGGCATCACTAGTCTGAACTTCAAATTATATTATAAAGCTTTAGTAATCAAAACAACATGGTACTGAATATAAAAATAGACACATAGATCAATAGAGCAGAACGGAAAATCCAGAAACAAGCCCGCAACTATATGGTCAATTAATCTTTGACAAAGCAGGGCAGAATATCCAATGGGAGAAAGACAATATCTTCAGCAAATGTTGGGGATACTAACTAGCAATGTGCAAAAGAAATTGGACCATTTTCTTATATCATACACAAAAATAAATTCAAAATAGTCTAAAGACCTAACTGTTAGACCTGAAACCATAAATATCCTAGAAGAGAACACATGTGGTAACTTCTCTGACATCAGCTGAAGCAAGTTTTTTCTAGATATGCCTGCTGGGTCTAAGGAAACAAAAGCAAAAATAAACTATTGGGATTGCATCAAAATAAAAAGCTTCTACACAGTGAAGGAAACAATTAAGAAAACTAAAAGGCAACCTACAGAGTGAGAAGAGATATTTGCAAAGGCATATCTGATAAAGGATGAGTATCCAAAATATATAAAGAACTTATAAAACTCAATACCCATTTACCACCAAATAAGCTAATTAAAAAATGGGCAGAACACACAAACAGACATTTCTCCAAAAATGACATATAGATGGCCAACAGACCATAAAAAGATGTTCATCATCACTTACCATAAGGGAAATACAAATGAAAACTACAATGATATATCACCTTGCCATTGTCAGAATGGCTAAAAACACTACAAGAAACAACGTTGGTGAGGATATGGAGAAAAAGAGACACTTGTGCACTGTTAGTGGGAATGCAAACTGGGCAGCCACTTTGGAAAACAGTCTGGAGATTTAAGAAGTTAAAGATATAACTACCCTAATATCCACTAATTATACCAATGGGAGTTTACTCAAAGAATACGAGAAGACTAATTCAAAGGGATACCTTATGTTTCTAGCAGCTTTATTTACAATAACCCAGATATGGAAGAGCCCAAGTAACCACTGATTGGTAAATGGATTAAGAAGAGTTGGCATATGCAGTGTGGAGATTCCTTAAGAAATAAAAAATAGGGCTACCCTATGACCCTGCAATTGCACTACTGGGTATTTACCCCAAAGATGCAGATGTAGTGGAAAGAAGGGCCTTGTGTACCCAGTGTTCATAGCAGCAATGGCCACAATCACCAAACTGTGGAAAGAGCCAAGATTCAACAGATGAATGGATAAAGAAGATATAGTCCATATATGCGATGTAGTATTATGCCTCCATCAGAAAGGATGAATACCCAACTTTTGTATCAACATGGATGGGACTGGAGGAGATTATGCTGAGTGAAATAAGTCAAACAGAGTGAGTCAATTATCCTATGGTTTCACTTACTTGTGGAGCGTAAGGAATAACATGGAGGACATTAGGAGAAGGAAAGGAAAAGTGAATTGGGGGAAATCGGAGGGGGAGATGAAGCATGAAAGACTGTGAACTCTGAGAAACAAACTGAGGGTTTTGGAGGGGAGGGAGTAGGGGGATAGGTGAGCCTGGTGGTGGATATTAAGAAGAGCACGTATTGCATGGAGCACTGGATGTGGTGCATAAATAGTGAATCTTGGAACACTGAAAAAATGAAATTAAATTAAAAAAAAAGAGGTGGCATATGTATACAATGGAATATTATTCAGCCAAAAAAAGAATGAAATCTTGCCATTTGCAATGACACGGTTGGAGCCAGAGAATATAATATTAAGGGAAGAAAGTCAGAGGAAGGCAAGTAGCATAATCTATAATGATTATCCAAAATGTCTAAAAAACTCATACAAGTAAATAACAAAAATAAATTAAAAATGGACAGAAGATCTGAATAGGTATTTTTCTAAAGAAGACACACAAATGGCTAACAATAAGCTAATAAGTGTTCAACATCACTAATCAGGGAAACGCAAATCAAAACCACAATTCAGTATCACCTCACAACTGCTAGAATGGTTATTATGAAAAATACAAGAAATAACGTGTTGGCAGTGATGTGGAGAAAAGCAAATCATTGTGAACTATTGGTAGGAATGTAAATTGGTGCAGTCACTATAGAAAGTGGTATGGAGGTTCCTCAAAAAATTAAAAACAGAACTGCCATATTATCTAGCAATTCTACTTCTGTTTATTTATCCAAAGGAATAAAAACACTATCTCAAAAAGGTATCTACACTCTTCTATTCATTGAAACATATTTATAATAGCCACAAAATGGGAGCAATGTAAATGTCTATGGCAGATGAATGGATAAAAAAAAACCTGACATATATATTCACTGGAAAATTAATATGTCATAAAAGAAAGAAATCTTGGGGCGCCTGGGTGGCTCAGTGGGTTAAAGCCCCTGCCTTTGGCTCAGGTCGTGATCCTAGGGTCCTGGGATCGAGTCCCACATCGGGCTCTCTGCTTCAGCGGAGAGCCTGCTTCCCCCTCTCTGTCTCTGCCTGCCTCTCTGCCTACTTGTGCTGTCTGTCAAATAAATAAATTTAAAAAAGAAAAAAAAAAAAAAAGAAATCTTGCCACTCGCAACAATGTGGATGGACCTTGAGGACATTATGCTAAGTGAAGTCAGTCAGAGAGTGAAATACTGTATGAGAACACTTATTTATGAAATAAAATAAAAAGCCAAGGTCACAGATAAAGAGAACAGACTGGTTGTTGCCAGAGGCAGGAGGTAGGGTGTGGGCAAATGGGTGAAGAGGATAAAAATAATTTATACAATACAATTTATACAATAAGTAAGCTATGGATGTAATGTACAACATGGTGACTATAGTTAATACTGTATTGTATATATGAAAATCACTAAAGAACAAATTTTAAGTGTTTTCATTTAAGAAAAAATAACTGGAGTCATGTATGGTAATGGATGTCAATGAGAATTATTAGTTTGATCATTTTGCAATATGTACAAACATTGAATCATTGTGTTGTACAACTGAAGCATGTTTTATGTCAATTATATCTGAATAATGTAAAAGAATTGAGTATTGGAAATTTGATTAAAAATATCTATATAAACACAATTGCTAAGCCTGTTATAGTTCATTTCATTCAATTTTACCACAAATTTATATACATCGTTTCATAGATGAATTATGTAGTTTTACCTCTCCATTAGAATGATGGCATGTCTAAAATCAAAATAAAATGTGAATTCTGGATTTGAAAACATAAATACAAAGTTATTACTGTCAGAATTTGCTGGCAGGATTACTTATTTCCAATAGAGTTACAAAGGGAGTTTAGTTTATTTAACAGGTTTTTAAGGCTATGTTCCTTAAATGCAGAGCATGACACAAAAATTCAAATGCAGATTTTTTGAGGGAGAGTTCTTCAGAAAAAAAATCTGTAAGACAGGCTGTAAAGCAAGATAAGGAAGGTGAACAAGAGGGGAAAGGCAGCAACCCAGGGTGGCGGGTGGGGGGTGAGGCAGCTCCTGTCAGCTGAACAAAGTTCCCTTGAGAAGGGGGAAAGCTACAAGGGTTTAATAGCCACACTCACAGGAGCCGGAGTATGAATGCACTTGCTCTTAGAGATGGCGGTTGAGGACCACACATCTATTACAGTAGTGAAGGAGAAACTGCAATTGGCATAATATACAATTGTAATAGTTGCTTCTCTCTGGCCCAGTCTAAGGAGAACTAAGCTATTGGCAATAGCTACAGAACATGTGAGTCTGGATGATCATCTCTGTACCATGGGATAATCAAAACTACGGATGAATGGAGGACCAGGGCCAGGCCTGGAACAAAGGATAGTTGATCCATATAGTGGCCAAAAAGCTGTGGTAAGACCAGATTTAAAAGCTACGCTAGGTGATCAGCTTTCTTAGTTTGATAATTTGAAGTAGTATTGGGAGGAGTTGAAAAGTCGAAGAGGTGATAATGATGTAATTTATAGACTGATGTTATGAGGGAATTAGGAACTATGACCGTGACTATGACCATGAGGTAGAAATAGGCATATAGACAGCATAGGGTGAAGAAACCATTTGCTGGAGAAATGTAGGATGAGAAACAAAGTAGAAACGTAAAGCATAATCACATTGGTAGAGCTCCAGAACAAAGAACAGCAGCGTCCTGATGTTATTTTTCTTTCATCAGATAGGAAAAATTTCTAAGAGCATGATCAGGAAACATTAGACTAGACAAATTGCCCTCTAGAGAGGATAAATTTTTATTTGCGTGATTTTTACTATTATTATTATTTTTTGGTCAAACACTGAAAAGCACCTGGTATGCTTGAAACTGCAACTTCTCTGCAGAAGACAGACTAGAGAATTCTAGAGGCCAGGGTACCGCCAGAAGGAGAATGATAAAGAAGGTGACTGAGGCAGATAGATAGCAAAGCAGGATTTTGAGGTTGTTAATGGCAGAGTGTGCAATGTAAAATAATTTCTACAGTGGGTTTTTTGGGGGAATGAAGTGTGATTCAACTCTGAGGATGAGGGAATAGTGGACATCTAGACTACCCAATATTATTTGGTAAATGCCCTGAGAAAGGGACAGAGATGTGCAAAAATTCCAGGTGAATTCCCAGAAAGAGCACTTGTCAGTCAGGAAAGAATTTCTGGAGGAGAAGCCAGAGAGAGGCTCAAAGGATGAGCAGGAGTTGGTGTGGTGAAGAGGAGGGGAGCTAGGTCTTTGTTTCGGACAACAATGAGAAGTGTTGGATTTGATTATGTCTACGAGCCTTGCTAGTTTTGAGTCAGACTCTTTATAGTGTTCTTGAATGTAAGATCTTGGGCATTCTGAGCTCTCTCAGCAAGTGGGAGAGAAGCTTGGCTGGCCTGGGCCAGAATTTAATAAGGGGAGTCCTTTCTATAATGCTGCGAGTTTCTGAAACAGTGATAAGGTAGAGAAGCTAGAACTTGATTAGGTTATCACCACTCATTCCCCCCTCTCCCTCACAAGAATATTCTCTAAGAGGTAGTAAACATACAAATTTTAAAGTCAAACGGAATGGCAAATTTTCCAAGAGTTGCTAGGTCATCTTTAACATTTATACTGTGAATTATTTGACCAAGAAAACAATGTGTGTGTGTGTGTGTGTGTACATTCATTGATCCACTTTTATAAGGTCAAGAGAATCTTAGACATACTTTGTTATTTCTGCATTTGCCCTTTGTATTTAAGATTTGGTCAACTGATTTCCCAAATATGTCATTAAAATATATTAATAAGGAAGCTTCAAAATATACAATTAAATGAGTATATAATATAACAACAAAAAAGTGGGGTGAGTAGATTGAGAACATGTTCATAGCATAATGAGCCCTCATTATGTGTGCTGGTATGTGTGTCAATTTCTTAATTTTTAATTTTTTTATTAACATATAATGTATTATTTGCTTCAGGGGTACAGGTCTGTGAATCATCAGTCATATAGCACTATGTGTGTCAATTTCAAAGGTAGAGAACATTTAACATGAATTCAGAAACATCTCAATAATCAGTGGCTTACCTAGCTATGAATTTCATGGGTTCCTCTTGCTTTGTCTTAGAAACATTTTCTAAAGCTAACGTATATCTTTTCTCCACCCCATTTTCTGGAGGGTATCTAAGAGATAATTTCAGAGCTTTTGGCGCTAACAATGCTAATCTTAGCTAGTCAGAGTCCTTAACTTTAAGTGGAGTATTTCCCCATAGTTCTCACTGTGTGTTGTCAAAGATAAAATGGGGGTGGATGGGAGGATGGGTTAAACAGACGATGGGGATTAAGGAGAGCACTTGCTGTGTTGTAGGGAAGTTTTGAATCACTATCTTGTAAACTTGAAATTAATATTACACTGTATGTTAACTAACTGTTATTTAAATAAAAATCTTAAAAAGTCCATTAAAAAGAAGGAAATACAACCACTACAAGAAAAAGTATTAATCAGATCAGGTTAAGGTTAGAATTTAAGTGGAATGCTCTAAAAGTCAAAACAGAGTTTTCTTAATGTGATAATATGTACTTGTAAACAGGGCTTTGTGGTCGATGCCATCAACCACTTGGCAAAATCTTGCCAGTAACATTATTGCTATAAAAATTGGAAAGTTGATTAGTGGGTTACTTAAAACCGTAATCTTAGTCTTTAGAGGATTTATTTAAATCTAATTTTAAAAGTTTTTTAATATTTATTTTAACAGAAGTTAACTTAGAAATTTAAGATGAGGAAACAGTTTGAAATGAGGGCTGCTGAAACTAATATGTGGATATGTGGCTTTCGTCCACAGTGGTCATGTTTCCCTCGAGGCTAATTTGTCATTGATGAAACATCTGTCCAAAACCATTCATGTGTGTTTGGAAAACCTCAGATCAATCAAACTGTTTGGATAGGCACTACTGCTTTCTAAGTAAAGATGGATAATGATAGGTGAATATATTTTTTGGTTTAACTTTAATGATGTCAATTTTTCTGAAATCGGAAAAATACCAGGATGGTATTTTGTACTTGCACCTTATCTCACAATTAAGTTCTTTTTGGAAACTCTAGAAAAGGAAACAGTCAAAGGGTATTTAGAAGTTTTATGAGACATTTTATTTTGTGCCCATGGCGCTTTCTTATGAAACTGAATATCCTTCCAATGATGGAACTGGCTGTCTATAAAAACAAATTACTGATTTTTTTTTCTGTTTTGAAACTTTTTTATTCTTTGAGGCACCAAAACTATGATGTCATTTTCTATTTGAGTGTCTACATACTCCATTTTTTATCTCCCGGATCTTCCTCTTCCCTACTCTAGTCTCAGACATACGGGAGGTATAGTGTGCTAATAGATGCAAGAATTGAAATTTTTAGTCTTTCCCGATATACAGTAAACAATAACTTAAAATTTAACTCTCCAGAAAGAGAGATGTACTATATGTTATGCTTTTCACTTAACCATTTGTTCATTTATTCACTAAGCATTAATTGAACCCCTGCTTTCAGACACATTTTCTATTACACTGTAATTCTAAACTAGTTGTTTAAAACTAGGTGTTTAAAACTCTCAGAGTGTGAGAACTTCTATCTCAGTGGCTGGATTGATGAGTAACATTTAGTATGTTTTATAGACATACTTGTCAAATAATTGAATGTGAGGATTCAAGAATGATTTAAGAAAGAAGAGGTGGGAAAGAGACACCTAAGATTTACTTAGTATGTAATATATGTCAGCTGTTTTGTGAATCACTTCACTTACATTATCTTTTTTGCTTTATTAAACTACTAGAGTACACCTTTGAGGTAAAGTAAAGATGAGTAACACCAGGGAGATTTAGTCACCTGTTCAGAGTCAGTGGGTTGGAAAGTTAGAACTGGAAGTCGAGCTCATGTCCGTATGATCTCAGAGTCCACGTGGTGAGATTGCAAAAGCTGCTCACCCTACAGAAACCCTTGCCATTCTAACCAGGTTACATGAGGGAAAAAATCTCTGTATTACATTAAAAAGAAATTTAATAAGCTTCAAAACCAGATCTACTAAGAGTGTTTCTTTTTTAAAGACTTTATGTATTTATTTGTCAGAGAGGCAGAGAGCGAGCGGGTGCACACAAGCAGGGAGTTCAGCAGGCAGAGGGAAAGGGAGGAGCAGGCTCTCCAATGAGCAGGAAGCCCAAGGTGAAACTCGATTCCAGGACCCCGAGATCATGATCTGAGCTGAAGGCAGATGCTTAACCGAATGAGCTACTTAGGCGCCCCAAGAGCATTTCTTTTAATGCAGTAGCCACTACCATGTGTTGTCTCTAAAACTGGGATATGGAAAACAGCAAGGGTTATCATTATTTTAAAAGTTCTAGTTAATTAAAAAGGATACGAAAGATATACATTAATAGCAACTACAGGAAGGTGAGAAAATATTTGTAGTTGATACGTTTAGATATTTAAGAAAAATCAAAAAACTCAACAAAAATTATTCAAATTTAAGTGAATTAATATAAGTAGCCGGATGCATGTCATACTTAACAATGACCATTCAAAAAATTCATTCAATAAATATTATGTGAAGTTAGTATTCTAAATACTAGGGAAACAATGGGGGGAACAAGAGAGACAGAAAAATACTGCTTTCACTGAGCTTATATTCTTTTTTTTTTTTTTTAAGATTTTATTTATTTGACAGATAGAGATCACAAGTAGGCAGAGAGGCAGGCAGAGAGAGGGAGGAGGAAGCAGGCTTCCCACTAAGCAGAGAGCCCAATGCAGGGCTCGAGCCCAGGATCCTGGGATCACGACCGGAGCCGAAGGCAGAGGCCCTAACCCACTGAGCCACCCAGGCGCCCCTGAGCTTACATTCTTAAGGAAGGAGATAAATAATGATATTTATACATATATGTAGTGCTTATATGTCAAATACTCATTTTTCTAAGTGTGTTTTTCTCTCTTTCTCACTGTCTTCTCTCTCTCATGCACACAAAAACAGGTTTAAATTCCATGATTTAACAGCCCTATGAGGTAGGTTCTATTTTTTTCTCATTTTTAAGACGTGGAAAATTGATCATAGAAAGGTAAGGAAATTGCCCAGAGTCATAACAGTGAGTGGTTTCAGTGAGACAAGTGAGACAAGTTTCGAATCTAGGCAGTTCATGCTATTTCGGGTTTGATTAGTGATATGAAGAAAAACTGAAGTAGAATAAAGGGATAGAGAGCGGCAAGGGTGCTGTTTTATTTAAGGTGTTGAACAAAAGCTTTGCGATGAGATGGCATTTGGAAGAGACCTGATTGATATAATAATTTAGCCATGATGTCAGGAATTCCTAGGTGGCTCAGTTGGTTAAGCGTCTGCCTTCGGCTCAGGTCATGATCCCAGGGTCCTGGGATCGAGTCCTACATCAGATCCCTGCTCAGCAGGGAGTCTGTTTCTCTCTCTGTTCCTCCCCTTGCTTGTGCTCTCTCAAGTGTGTCCTCTCTCTCTCTTTCTCAAATAAAATCTTTAAAGCAAAAAAACTCAGCCATGAGGTTATCTTGGGGGAAAAAAGGAATTCCAAAAAGTAACAATAGATGCAGAGATCCTGTGGTTGCAGGATGCTCGATAAATTCTAAGTATTGCAAGGAATTCAGTGTAACTAGAGCAAAATAAGTAAGGGAGAGAATGAAAATGAGGTCATATAGTTACCTATGTGCCATACTATGGGATTTTTAGACCGTGAATGGACTTTGGATTATTCTGTTAGAGATAGGAAACTATTAGAAGATTCTGAGCATATATATACTATAATCTAAAAAAATTTTTAAAACTTCGTAAAGATTAGACTGTGAATTTATAGGATTGGAGACAAAAAGATTATTTAGGAAGCTTTTACAGTTGTTGAGGATAATAGTTCTTGGACCAGGTGGTAGGAAGTGGGTAGATTTTTAAATGTATTTTGACAGAAGAACCAATGAGATTTACTAACAGATTGGCTCTTTCAGTGTGTGAGAATGAAGAGGCAGGATGATTGCACAGTTTTTATCTTGTGTAATTGGGTGAATAGTTGCTGTTTAATAAGAGGGGTAATATTGGGCGAAACCATATTGGGGGTAAGAATAAGTAAGTTTGTTTTGAACGTTTAAAATTTTTAAATGCTAGTTAAACATCTAAGTTAAGATGCTGAGTAGATAGTTGCCTATATGAGTCTGAAGACTGGGGCTAGAGCTACACATTTAGGAATCATCAAGTCATGAATGATTTTAAGACTGAGGGCCTGGATAAAACCACTTAAGGAGGAGTATAGATTGAGAAGAGGTCTCAGGACTGGGTTATAAGGCATTCTTACATTAAAAAGTTGGTCGACGAGGAAAGTCCTACAAAGGATCTTAGGAAAAAATGGCCAATGAAATGGGAAGAGACTTAAGTGCCTTTCGTTCCAAAAGTCAAGAAGAAAGTTTTTGGTAGAGGGAATCATCAATATTGTTAAATGCAAGCAGTAGATGGGAAGAAGACTGATGGTCAGATTTATTGATGAGGAGGTCACTGGCGAATGGTTTTGGTCCAGTAGTGGCAATGTAAGCCCATTTGAAATGGGTCCAGGAGGGACTGGAAGAGAAGAGATGGAGAGAGTAGATATAGTGAATTTTACTCTAAAGACAGTAGTTTGTGGGATCATGTGAGATGAAGGGACAGGTTTTATCAATATTGGAGATATTGTAACATGTTTGCATGTTTAAGAGAAGAATCAGTAATTGGTAATGTAGGAGAAAGAAAGCCATTTGCCAGAATGACGTTCTTCAGTGGATGAGAAAGCATGAAATCTAGTGAACTAATGGAGTATTTTGTCCCATAAGGATAAATATCTCAGTCACTATAACAAGAAAGGTACAGAGTATAGGAATTGAAATGTAGAGGGTTGATAGATACAAAGCTGGGATGATACAGATTTTCTCTTTTGATTGTTTCCATTTCTACATGAAATAAGAAGCAGAGCCATTTACTGAGGATGATGAATGGAGATGCTGTGGCTTGTGATCCCCTAGCACCAAAGTCATGTGATGAATCCGACTCCCAGTGTGATGGTATTTGGAGATGGGACCTTTAAGTGGAAATTAGATTTAGATGAGGTCATGGTATATGGCCCTCATGATGAAGTTAGTGCCCTTATAAGAAAAAATGGCAGATAGCTTGCTTCCTCCTTCTCTCTTTCTTCATCATACAAGTATACAGTGAGAAGGAAGCCATCTGCAAGCCAGGAATAGAGCCCTTATCAAGGCTAGCACCTTACCTTGGACTTACCAGCCTCTAGAACTATGAGAAAATGAGTTTCTGCTTAAGCCATCAGCTGCTGTGTTTGTAATGGTACGCTGAGTACACTATTTTGGGGGTAGAGGTGCTGGAGATTTAAGAAGTTAGATAAAAGTAATATGGGGGGGGGGTGCCTGGGTGGCTCAGTCAGGTAAGCGGCTGCCTACCTCTCAGGTCATGATCCCAGAATTCCGGGATCGAGCCCCGCATCAGGCTCCCTGCTCAGCAGAGAGCCTGCTACTGCCTCTCCCTCTGCCTGCCACTCTATCTACTTGTGTTCTCTGTCAAATAAATAAATAAAATCTTTTAAAAAAATAAATAAAATTAATACAGGGGAATAGTAAAGAAAATTGATAGGGAAAGTTTAATAGTTTAGAAGGCAGAAGGGAGGGCTAAGGTAGGATTTTTACTCAAATTCAAATTTGGTCTGTTTAGCATGTTACTGAGTTTTATTCTAGTTATAATCAACTACTTCAGTGTAGACAGAGTAGTATTGGATAACTAGGCCATTTGAGTTACTGTGATGTATGATGGAGAGAAAGGAGATAAAGGCATTATGGTGTTCACAACCATACAGTAAACATATTGAATAGAGATCACATTGACTGTAGCAATTAAAAATAATTAGGAGTGTGAAACATATAATTGTATTGTATTGTATTGTATTGTAAGTAAATTCTATTGAGAGATGTGGATTTGTAACATGTCACTTTGACTAGACTAAACCATGTTGCTCAGAATTCCTTTTCTGTATATTTCCAGTTATAATGGGTCACTAAAGACATTTTTATAGGGTGTTTGGGAGATGGAAGTTAAACAAAAACATTAGTGTTTCTCAACACAGAAATGGTGATGCTATCTCAAACGTTGGTGTGGGACACTAGCTGGGTCTGCGATTTCACCACCTTTCCCTGGATCCTTCTTTAACTCTGCAAATCCTGGCAGGTGTGTTTAGCTTTATGAAGAAGTTCACCCTTTCAGTGTGGGATTACATCATCAAGATCACAGGTGGTAAGAATTGGCACGGGTTTTAATTTTTCTTCATGGGTTCCAGCTCCTTCTTGTGAGTTACAACTCGTCCTCATTCTTTCCTATGCTATATCCATCTTCTCTTCCCACTTTTATCCTGCAAACTTCAAGTTCTAGCATAAGACAAAAGATAGCAGCCTTATAGACACTGCTTAGCCAGCTCTCAGAGTTGTATAAGATTCAATCCTGGTAACAAGTGCGTTATCATATATGATGAAATTTATCATATATGCTGAATTTGATGAAATTCTTATAGAAAAGAAGGAAGTATTAAACAAGTGGAGGAACATATTTATAAACTAGGAAGATTATTGCATAGGTATTGATTATCTAAATTCATTTATTAGATTAATAGTCTTGATAAAAATCCAGCTGGAGAGATAGGTGTTAGAACTTTAAACATCAGTAAGAATCCTTTAACGGTAAGTATGTGACAGAGCACAAAGAGCAGCTAGGTTCTGCACTATGCCTGGAAACATTCTATAGGTAAGTTGTATAAAATGTCTATAGCAAGAAATCAAACTATGAACCAAGATTTTTCACTTCACATGGCAGGAATTAAGTAGAATAAAATTATAGTTACAGCTTGTACATATATGGTGCTTTATGTGTGAGAAACTCATTTTCTAAGTGCTACATGTACATACCTACATGCTGCCCCCTTCCCCAGCCATTTAATCATGACAACAGCTCTATGAGATACATCATCCTATTTTTCAGGCAAGAAAATTGAAGCACAGAGAGATTAAGGACCTTGAACAGGGCCACACCAGAAAGTAAGAGTAAACTCACACCAGAGATTAATAGAAGTCAGAACTCTTATCCCATCCCAGTCTTTTGCTTTTTCTCACTGAGAGGTGAGGTCTGCTCTTAGAGAACTTCACCCTGGAAAAGAAAGGCAGACAATGGAGTAGATCAATGTCTACAAAGTTTCTTGGGAGGACGGCAGAAGAAATTTATCTTGTAACTAAATGAATGCATCTGGACCATTTAAGATGGAGAAAATCATCTCCATTAATAGAGCTAAGTAAGGACAATTGAAAGTCATTATTCTTGTGGGTTGCTGGGTTGTTGAAATAAAGCTGACATAGTAGCCCTGGGAGAGACTATTGAGTGAAACATGTATGGACCAAGAATCAAGAACCAAGTTGTTTAATATCTGGACTTTATAAGTGGGACATTTTAAGGCACACCAACTTAAGAACACTCCTTCAGCTCATTGTCAAGCCAATCGTCAACCCTCAGCTGACAGATCGGTATTTAGAAAGAGAGGGAGAGAAGTCATGTTGCTCCAGCCCCATTTTCATGGTCAAAAGACATGGTAGCAACATTGGTTAGAACATGCTCTGCCTCTGGGGAACAGGAAATGGTTCCTGTGTGTTTGTGTAGGAGGAAAGGATTTGGAGGATTACTAATTTTCATAAAAGGTCTCATAAGGTTTTTATCTTTATGTTCATAAAGGTCTCTGACTTTTTAAAAGATGCACTAAAAACTACAATGAGATCAAATTCTTCACCTATCAAATTAGCAAAAATGCTAATGAATCTGAAATGAAAACACTGGTAAGTGTATGATGGAACGTTCCAATTATTGCTGGTGGCAGAGTTAATGGGTGTGACCTTTCTGGACGGCAGTTTATCAAATATGTACGAACAGTCTTAAGAAACCTGATGTCCTCTCAACAGTAATTCCATCCCTGAGAATCTACCATAATAAAGTAATCCCAAATTTTGCAGAGGGCTTTACACTCAAAGAAATTCATAAAATTATAATTGTGAAAAACTAAAACAGAATGGTTTACTTAATTCTTATGATTGGACATAGCATATTCACTTATTAAAATACATAAGTCTAAATATTTATGAAGATTACATAAGAACATGAAAAATGTTGATGGAATTATAAGTGAGGAGAGTAGGATATGAAACTACATAATTCTGTATTTGTGTATTTGTAAGTGTACATATTTTTGCCAAAGGCTTAGAAGAACAAGACCAAAACTGTGAGAAAAAATAGTTGAAGGTAGCTGGTAGGAAAATTGATGATTTCTGCCCCTTTGTTTCTACTTGTCTGAATTTTCAAGTCTGTTTATGAATGTGTTTTGAATGAAAAAAGATAAGTCAAATGCAGTAACAATAACATAAATAAGTGTCATTTTAATCATCAGAAAGAAAAGGGTACCGTAATAAACAAGCCTGAACTCGTTAAGCCCATTCTCATTAAGGCTAAAGAGAAGTTCCAACCCTTGAAAAATGCGATTTAATGTTCTATTGGAGCTGTTCTAGGAATAGCTTTCAAAAGGGAGGCTCATAATAGAACCTAAAAGAAAGAAATGTTCTGGATATGTAACAGAGCTTGGTTTATTTGGAATAAGTTGGCTCAGAAACTGTTCTGATTAACCTGCATGGAGCAAGATGGAATTTAAATTTGGTTATATTGCATCCATCTCTCATTTTCTCCTGGAAACAAACAAACTTAACGAACTAATATTGTATTGGGAAAGGGTAAGGGTGGGAAAAGTCAGGAGAAATTTTTGTCAAATGTGTTTTAGATTAGAGACACCACTAGACTACGGCTTCGAAGTGGAATTAGTCATTGACACAAATGTGCCTTTTTAAAACTTTCTGGTGCAGAAGCAAAGGTGTGTGTGTGTATGCCAGGTTTCCTCAGCTTCTCTTGCTTTGCTGTGTTGTCACTTGAACTAGGATTTGAGGTAGGAGATGGCAGTCAGGTCTTCTAGTATGTGATCCACTACATAGGATTATTTTTTAAAATTTCTTCTGAACGACTGGTTTTTTTCAGACATGTTTAAAAACTTAATAAATAGTATTTGGGGGTTATTGTCCTAAAACTATGGTTTTGTATACTTCAGACCAAAAAAAAAAAAAAAAAAAAAATCCTGCCATTTGCAACAACATGAATCAACCATGAGGGAATTATACTGAATAAAAGAAGTCAGAGACAAATGCTATATGATATCACTTATATGTGGAATTTATTTAAAAAAACAAACAAATGAACCCATAGATACAGAGAACAGATTGATGGTTTCTAGAGAAAATGAGAGATGGATGCAATATAACCAAATTTAAATTCCATCTTGCTCCATGCAGGTTAATCAGAACAGTTTCTGAGCCAACTTATTCCAAATAAACCAAGCTCTGTTACATATCCAGAACATTTCTTTCTTTTGGGTTCTATTATGAGCCTCCCTTTGAAAGCTATTCCTAGAACAGCTCCAATAGAACATGTCATCTCTATTCTCTCTTTCTAGAGGCACAAAATAGATATAAGTGGTCAAAGTTACAAGCTTTCAGTTATGAAATAAATAATTCCTGGGGATGTAATGTACAGCATGAGAACTAGAGCTAACAACACTGTATTTTTTATTTGAAAGCTGCTAAGAGTAGATCTTTATTTAAAAATTGTTATCCTATTCTTAGTCTTTGTATAGTATTCCTTATAATTAAAAAAATCAATAAACTTAAAAAAATAAAATAGATAAAAATAAAAAAGATAGTAGATCTTAAAAGTTCTCAAATGGGAAAAAATACAGCTATTTGTGGTGATGGATGTTAACTAAACTTATTGTAGTGATCATTTTGCAATATGTACATATATATCAAATCATTATGTTGTACACTTGATGCTTATACAGTGTTATATGCCAGTTTTATCTCAATTAAAAAAAGGTAAGGAATTAGAAAAGCCAAAGCAATAATACTTTTGGATAAATAAATCTGACTTACACTGATAGTGTACAAGATACTCTATATAATATTACTTTTATATAATATTAATATTATATAAAATATATATTATAGATATATATATATACACACACACATACACACACACTTCTTTTCCATCTGCTATTCTTTATTATAAAATATAGCCAGATACCTTCAAAGGATTTTGGACATTTTCAAATATTAGAAGATAGACACGTGTAATAGATCAGGTCTCCATATTTTTGCTCTTCATTTTCTGCATTCCTGGTGAGAATTATGTTATGGGAATTTGTACATTCTGTCTATAGTGACACTATCTACTATTTTTATTTTCCAACTTGACTGCTGCCTTCAGCATTGTGCAATGTTTGGCTAGCATTACGTTTTGGCTGTGGCTGTGTCAGGAGTTTCTTATGTTATACATTATTGCAATAGATTTTGTTATTGATTCCAGATATGTTTATGTGTCTTTCTTGTTCTCAGTTTCTGGAGGTTAATCTGTCTAGCATTGTTCCTTTTCTTGCAGAAAGGAATCTGGGAATCCCTGAGAGTTGGATAAAACTGGCACCCCAAAAAATGGGAAAAAGAACCTGAATGAAATCCTTGGAAGAAAAACTATAAATTGACTCAAAACCTTTCTTAGGTCTGAAAAATCTCAGGCAAATTTAAAAGTATTTTTTATCTATAGTGTCTTTACATTCTTGCTGAGTAAAACAAACAAAAAAATGCAAGTGAAACAACAACCACAAAATCACTATTCGATGATAAGTTCTTGAATGAATAAAACATTACATAGGCTTCTCAATTGAAACTAGCTCTATATTTGGCCAGCAAAATAACAGCATGGCAAAAGTGGATAGTGCAATAGTGTAGCAGGCAACATTTTTCTTGGTCAATCAGTATGATGGGCAGGTGGACATAGATAGGTTTATCTTTTTTTTTTTTTTTTAAAGATTTTGTTTATTTATTTGACAGAGAGAGATCACAAGTAGGCAGAGAGAGGCAGAGAGAGAGGAAGGGAAGCAGGCTCCCTGCCCAGCAGGGAGCCTGATGCGGGGCTCGATCCCAGGACCCTGGGATCATGACCTGAGCCGAAGCCAGAGGCTTTAACCCACTGAGCCACCCCGGTGCCCCGATAGGTTTATCTTGAAAGTTTTTCCAGCCAAACTGGTTTTCATAGCAAGGGCTCTATTTTGTCCCTTGTCCCAATATAACCTAAACAGTTTTATTTATAACTCCTATTGTTTCTTCAAACTTTTAGTTGAGCAAAGATTTTTTTCCTATCAGATTCAAACTTGGCAGATCCCAAAAGGTTATGGTCACTGTATAATAGTAACAGTTACTTTGAGATAAGACAGCCTCAGTGCAAAATTTAACAATAATCCAGTGTAAGATATTCATTAGAATTTTGGTTTTTAATCCAGAGTAAGAGGCTCAGGCCTGTAGATAGTAAGCTGGGGCATTTGGGGAGGAGAAAGAGAAGCTTATCAGTAACCTTCCTGGACTTGGACTTGGCGAGCTGTCGTTTTCGACCATGCCAACATTAAAGGAAGGAAGGAAGGGAAGAAAGGGAAATAAGGAAGGAAAGTTCTTTGCTGCTGGTGGCTGGTATCTTCGTAAGCTAGCCTCTCACTCTGGTCCTGGTGGGTTTCTGGCTGATACTTTCTTCTTTGGGTTCCCTGAAGACCCCTCAGTGGCAGCTCTCATAGTATGAAATAACATCTCTCCTTCTGCCCTCAGCCCTGGTGTGGAGATAGCCTTCTCTTGGTGCTGCATCCAAGGCTTTATGCTCCCAGCCAGCTCTTTCCCACAGAGCCCACATTTGGTTGATGGGAATCAAACATTTCTTTGCTTTTACTAATAATGGAACTATAGCTCTTTGCAAACATGGCCATGTCATCTCTATTTTCCTGAAATAAACCACTCTAACTTTCTCAGACCATGGTCTCTCTCAGTTATGGAGAGTATCATGTCCCTCCATGGGCTCTGGCTGCAGCCCTTACTCTCATTGAGATGAGGAACAACAAACTCCTCTTTTCCCCTTGGGGAGAGGATGTGGGGCTCAAGCTCAGCTCTTTCCTGGAAACATTCTGCAAAATATCTTTTTCATTCTCTGAATATTTCCCCCCCGCCCTTTTTATATTCTTGATCTGACTGAATAGCCCTAGAAGTGTGGAACCAGTTTTTGTACATTCTGTTTGTGAATTTTGCATCTTCTCTGGCTCCTAGCTTTGGCATGCATCACATTTTGTATTTTGTTGCCTGGACCAAAACCCCGCTTAACACACTGTTACCCTGATATCAACTCCAACAGCAGTTCTGTTAGTTAGATCTTGGCCTAAGATTGCCAGAAAAGATGGAGAACACCTATTTAAATTTAAATTTCAGATAAACAATGAATAATTTTTTACTATGTGTATGTCAATGCACTATTGGAGACATGTAAACTGCTTGTTTATCTGAAATTCAAATTTATGGGCATCCTGAATTTTATTTGCTAAGTCTGACAACTTCCTCTTAGTCAAATCCTTTTAAAGCTACTGAAATACATTTTAATTAACATTTTATTATCTACAGAGCTGTATGTATGTATGTATTTATGTCTCACATGTCCAATTTGGATAATTACGTATAACCTGTGCTGGAGACCTAAAACAACTGTTCAGCAAATGTGTTCTAACGACAATATGGCTCTGTTTCTGGGCGTGTAAGATTTGCCATCTTCCTGATGACTAATTCATCTTGTACCTACACATGTTTAATGAATCTCGAGGGTAAAGATCATTTTCATTTAGCCATATCGAGGCCTAGTTTTGGGAGGGTTATAATATGATGAAAAGAATTGTAATACAAGGAATAAGCTGTTTGTTCTGCTATTAAACACTTGTTGCAGTTAACTATTTTTCAACTCATAAATGCTTGTTATTTATAATGTGTCTTATAAAGAGTTCAAAGTGTATTACAAAAGCATCCTATTAAGGCTATCTGATTCCACTGTTGATATTATTAGACATCATGGTATGACCCTGCTTTTAATGATAAACAAATGGGTTGAACAACGAAGTTCCAAAAATCAGAGCAAGAAAGCAATTTACCAAATCAAGATTTCTACTCAACATTTTCAGTTCACCTCATGAAATTAATTTAATGGCACAATCTTTGGAGAAGGAGTCATTTTGTAAGTTTTATGTGTTTTCAAGATTCTGGTTTGGTGGCAGAAGGAGAAACAGGTTTTTCACAATAAGATCTCTGAGGCATGTTTAGAGTATAGAGATCCTGAGAAGACTGTGGGTGGGTGTTTCATGGAGGATGGGAGCCTCCTTAGCTGTGGATTCTGAAAATTATAGCAGAGGATACAATAGTGGAAGAAGAGGATTTATGGAAATTACCTGGGTAGCGCTTTAAATATATAACAAATGTTTCTGATTAAAGGTGGTAAATTGATCATTATTCTTTCCTTGACTGAAAATTTACAGCATTACCACTGCATACTTCACTAGTTTATTTTAAAACTTAAAAAGGACAGGGTCTCAATGAAGATTATCTTGTATCTGTAAGAAATGCATAGGATGGAATGGAAAAGAACTACCTTAAAAGAAGCTAATGTGAAAAAACTCCATAAATCATAAACATAATCTAGTTATCTTATACCACCAAAAATTCTAAATAAGCTAATGGTATGATGTCACTGGATAAAATATTAATGTAGTCTTGGCCTGCAAAAGTGCATTCTGGTATGATCATCTCTGAACTCACTTTGGGGTATGTCTTATGTAAGAATGCACAATGCTTATGTGAGGAAGAGAAAACTTAAGTAACTGAAGTGGGACATTCTAGCTGTCTTTAAATATTTAGAGTGCTCCCTCATGTAGAAGATGGATGGACTTAGAATAGTTGCAGAGCATAACCATAGCATCAATTAACAGAACTTAACCAGGAGTCACATTTCAGCCTGTACACTAGCTAACAAATAGAACGATCTAAAAACGAAAACCGGCTTCTCTGTTTGGTCGCAAATGGCCTGTTAAGAAAGAGAATACTTAAAGCTCAGCTGATAACCTTTCAAAAATATAGAATAGATGGTTTTAGTGCAGATCACTCAGTTCAATGCTATGATTTCATAATTCTAGATATTCTGACAGAGCATGATATTAATTAATTAATTAAAGTACTCACCATCTTTAGTCATTGTCCTGAGGGTATGCACTCATTCATCCTTTCACTCAGAAAATATTAACTACAGGTATCAGGCATTGTTAATGGCCCCAGTTTTTGCCTTCCTAGAGTGATATTCTAACTAGCATAATTAAAAAAAAATTATATGGTAAGTGGAAAAATGATATATGTTCAAGTTAAAAATAGAACCAGGAAATAGGATGGGGGAGTCCCAAGGGAGGATTTGCAATTTTAAATGGAGAAGACCTTGCTAGGAAGACTATTATATTTAAGTGAAGCCTGGAAGGGGATGAGGAAGCAAACCATTTGAATATCTAAGGAAAGAATGATCCATGGAGAGGGAACAGGAAGTGCAAAGGCCCTAAAACAAAACTTGCCTTTTGTTCTGAACAGCAAGGAGACCCCTGAGGCTGGAGGCAAGTAGCACAGGGGAAGGTAAAAGGAGTTGAGGTCTGAGAGGTAATAAGGGGCCAGCTTTTGTAGGGCCTTTCAAGTCTTGGTTGAGAATTTGCTTTTTCCCCTGAGCAAGACAGGCAGCCACTGAAGGGTTTTGGCAGGGAGCAACATGATGTGGTTTACTGTGTGATTTACAGAGAAGGATTTTGGGAATAAGGGAGACAGTTAAGGAGGCTGTTGAGATAATGCAGGAGAGAGAGGATGGTAGCTGGCCCCATGCTGGTCACAGCAGAGAAGAAGAGAAGTGGCCAGAACCTGCATTTATTTTGAAGGTAGAGACCACAGAATTTGCTGGCAGATCGGATATGGGGTATGATAGAAAGGAGGGATTAGGATAACATCATGGAGTTGGGCCTGAGCCCTGAGGAAGGACTGAATCAACATGAAGACTACGAAGCTTTGGGTAGGTGGGAGGGATATCAGCAGCTTTCTAAGAATTATCCTTTTAACCATCTTAAAATGCTTTGAGGTTATAATCTCCATGCTACAGAAGATGAAACTGAAATAGAAGTTAGGAAACCGGGCAGCATTCAAAGCAAAGGCAAGTTCTGAACACAGGTACCTGACCTGGACTTGTCCTCCCAATAATTGTGTTATGATGTCATTTAACAGACCTGGTCAAAACATAGCCCATGTTCCTCAGCAGAGAGCAGATGGTACAGGCTCAGTAACACAAACCACCATTGAGTTATGGGAATCTGAGGAGGAGACTGAAGGTACAGGAACAGGAAAAGACCAAAACTCTAATTTATACTGTAAGCATAAACAAAGACTCCTCTCTCTCACTGATTTTTACTGAGGAAGAAAAACATTTTGAGCAAAGAGACTTTTCTCTGGTTAGCTAATTGTTGAATTTTTTAAAAAAAATCCTAATTTTTCTATTATGGAATTGATTTTGTGTCATTTATGTAAATTGAACATGGTGATACTCTTTTTTCCCTTGAATAAATGGTTTCACTTTTATTTTTAATCTTCCTGGCTGTCAATTTTCATCATGATAAAGGACTTCTAAATTTTGTATTAAAACTCAGCTATGTTCCCTTTTTATGAATATTAAAGATAATTTGAAAAGTATAGCAAAGTATTAACATAATCAAAGTCACACTAAGAAGTAACCATGAATGGTATTTCATTACATTTCCTTTTTATAATCCCTTTGGGGTTTTTTTAGTACATATTTGTAGATAGTATATATGACAGATATTATACAATATATATAGCTTTGTATTGTGCTTTTTCACTGACATAATATGACAGTTTCGCCAGGTTATTAAATTCTTTGTGAATGTAATATCCATTCATAATTCTTTGAAGCACCCCTTGTTGTTGAACTGACCTATAATTTTGTAGTGTCTTTTTAAAAAGACTTTTACCAATATTGTTAATATTTTCCAAATACAACAGCTTGTGTTTAGAATGAAAACATATTTTGGAGTTCGTGCAGTCTGATGTTCCAGTTATGTTGTTCCCTCTAAAAGAGCCATTGGTGAGAGAAAAAAGCTTGAACTGATAAAGTCACTTGGACCAGAGATCTATGTCCCATGGTCTTTGAAAATTTGATTTATTAATGCTTTTTTTCCACATCAAGAAACTTTGTCATGGACAACTCTTAAAAATAGGCAAAGAAGCGATGTGCTCCATGCCAATATTTGTAATTTTGTTAGTTTTCTTAGAACTTTTATAGGAAGCAATAAATGCAAGCTTCTCCAAGTAACATTCTGAACTTCTATTTTATTTTAATGATTCTTCTTCACTAAGTGGTGCTTAAGTGTTTAATGTTTTTTAGGTATTAAAAACTAGCTATTGATGCATTCTGTGATGAGTACATGGGGATATATTGGTAAATTTCAAGTTTTGGGGATTAAACTTGCTAAATGTCCTGGAAATATCCTCTGTGTTTTCTTATTTTAAAGAATATATTCTAATATTCATCTCTATTTCTACCTGGATAGATTCTTGCTGCAATAACTTAGTGATCAATCTATGATGATAGTATGTGCCTACTTTATTTTTATATAGAAATACATAAATATAAATCTCAGCAATTTTCATGAAATTATGTGTGGTAGCCCATGCTTAGGGTCAAATTTATAATATCCAAAATAGAAATTTTACCTATTTAACCTGATTAAACAAAGGGATATGCAGTTAATAGCAAATTATATTTTAAAACTGTGTAAGTAGATGACCAATTTTAAAAAAAATGATTGTGAGAAAAATATATACCTAACATTAAGATAATTCTAAGTAGAATTTAATCTTTGATGATTTGTACATTTCTTGAATTATAAAAGATTTAAAATATAAAAATCAACTGCTCTTGTAGTGTGGGTGTTTTGAAATTTATTAAAAACAAAACAAAAACCCCAAACAACAGCAAACAAACAAAACAAACAAAAACAATCCAAAGAACCCAAGAATATTAAAATTGAAAGGGTCTACAAACTTTATCTAGTATAAAATTACTAGATGGATAGTAAGTATGAACAATCTTAGAAATAGGTTCCAGGTTGTCTGGCCTCTAATTCATCTATTTTTTCCTACATCATTCCTCTTTATGAGGCATAGGTTTATAAATAAGACTTAATGTTAGCTCAATCACCTTCTTGTCCAAAGATCCCAAGACAGAAATGACATTACCAAGATGGTGACATGGATCATTCTTGACTTCACTCTCTTTCAAAAGAACAACTAATAATTATTCATAGAAAGACACCACTGAGAAAGTCTTAGAACACAGGAGTTAGACTGAAACCCCACTGAAACTCAAACTGAACTGATCGATGAAATACTGTCTCTGCCATAGTGAATTTGTAAAGACTAGAAAAGGAGACTCCTTAGTCAAATATACAGATACCAATGTAAGGAATCAAGGATCACACACACACACACACACACACCCCAAAACAAACAAACAAAAAACCCCCAAACAAAGGAAAAAAACAAGTAAGCATGGACCACCAAAGAACATTAATAAAGCTTTAATAACTGACCCAAAAGATATGGAAATCTATGAACTGTAAGACAAGGCATCCAGAATAATCATCTTAAAGTTTAATGAACTAGAAGAACACACAATACACAATTAAATGAAATTAGGAAAAATAGTGCATGAACAAAACAAGAAAACAAAAAACAAACAGAAAATAGTGCATGAATAAAACAAGAAAACAAAAAACAAACAGAAATCTTACAGCTGAAAAATACAGTGACTGAACTGAGAAGCTCAATACAGACCTTCAAAAGCAGATCCAGTTATGAAGAATCAGTAACCTAGGAGATAGGATATTTGAAATTGTCCAGTCACAGGAGCAAAAAGGAAAAGAAAAATAAAAAAGAATGAAGAAAGCCTATGGGACTTATAGGACACAACCAAAAGAAACAATATCCACATTGTGGGAAATCCAGGAGAAAAGAGAAAGGGACAGAAAGCATATTTAAAGTAATTATGGCTGAAAACTTCCCAAGTGTGTGGAAATGGACATTCAGATCCCAAGCCTAAAGGATCACAAATAGGGATATACCAGGACACATAATTAGATTGTTAAAAGTAAAAACGAATGTTGAAATCAACAAGAGAGAAGAGACAAGTTACATACAAAGGAACCCCCATAAAACTATGAGCATATTTCTCAACACAAACTCTTCAGGCCAGGAAAGAATGCAATGAGATATTCAAAATACCAAAAGAAAATAAGTGTCAACCAAGAATTCTGTATCCAATGAAGCTGTCTGTCAGCAGTGAGGAGAGATGAAGATTGTCCCAAATAAACAAACCTGAGGTAGCTTATCACCACTATACCCATCTTACAAAAAAAAGTAAAGGGAATTCTCTGAGTGGAAATAATGGATGTTAATTGACATCATAAAAACATAAGATAGCATAAAACTCACTGATGATACTAAATATGTGTAGTCCAAATAAAATTCTATAATATGATAATAGAGGTGTGCAAATCACTTACAACACTAATTTAAAGTTTAAGAACATAGTAAAAATAACAATACTTACAATAATCTGTTATTGGTTTTACAATGTAACAATATATAAACTGTAATATCAATAACTTAAAATGTGAGGGGGAAGAGAAGTAAGAGTTTAAAAGTTTAGGAATGCTCTCAAGGTTAATTTGTTAACAGTTTAAAAATGGGGTGTTATAGTGGGTGTCTGGGTGGCACAGTTGATTAAGTGTCTAACTCTTGATCTTGGCTCAGGTCAGGATCTCAGGTTTGTGAAATCGAGTTCCCCATTGGGCTCCATGCTAGAAATAGAACCTGCTTAAGATTGTCTCTCTGCCCCTCCCTCTCTGTCACTTGTTCACTAAAAAATAAAATAAAATAGAATATAAAATAAAATCGGGTGTTATAATTTTAAGATATCTTACATAAGTCTCATGATATCCACAATGGGAAGACCTATAGTCATTATACAAAATAACATAATAAAGAAGTCCAAGTAAAAGGACACAAAAAGATATCAACACATGCACAAAAACTACAGCAAGATTAGAAGCAAGAAACAATGTATATACAAAATAGCCAGAAAATAATTTATGAACTGGCAATAGTAAGTTCTTGTCTATCAATAATTACTTTAAAAATAAATAGATTAAATTCTCTAATCAAAAAACACAGAATGGCTAAATGGATAAAAAACAAAACAGCAAAATGAGACCCAATGAAATGTTGTCAACAAGAGACTCACTTTAGCTTTAGATGCACATAGACTGAGAGTAAAGGGATGGAAATAGATAATTCAAGCAAACAGTAACAAAGCCAAACAAAGCAAAGCATAACAACAAAAAACAGAGGTAGCTATAATTAGACAAAATAGACTTTAAGCTAAAAATGGTAAAAAGAGAGAAGTTTATTAAAAAAAAATATATATATATGGATAGATAGATAGATAGATAAAGAGATCAACCCATCAAGAAGATATAACAATTGTAAATGTTTATGTACAACACTTGTGGACATAAATATATAAAGCAAGAACTAACAACTAAAAGGAGAAATAAACAGCAATATGATAATAGTTAGGAACTTTAATACCCCACTTTCAAAAATGGGTAGGTCATCTATATAGAAAATCAATAAGGAGATATCAGATTCGAACAACACTATAGACCAAATGGATGTAACAGACATATATAGAACATTCGATCTGACAACAGAAGAATATACATTCTTCATCAGTGTGCATAGAGCGTTTTCTAGGATAGATTGTATTTAGGCCACAAAACAGTTTTTAGAATTAAAGTAAAGAAAACTGAACTCATACGAAGTTTCCTCTCTGACTACAATTGTTAGAAACTAGAAATCAATAACAGGAGAAAAACTGGAGAATTCACAAATACACGGGAATTAAATAATTTTCCTGAATAATCAGTGGATCAAAGAAGAAATTAAATAGAAAATAAAAAAGGTTTGTGAAACAAAAATGAAAACACAACATGAAAAAACTTATGCCACACAGCAAAAAGCAGTCTTAAGAGGAAACTTCATAGCAATGAACCCCTACAGTAAGAAACAAAGTTCTCAAACAATCTAACTTTATACCTCAAGGAAATGAAAAACCTGAGCCCAAAGTTAGCAAAAAGAAGGAAATAATAAAGATTAGAGCAAAAATAAATGAAATACGGAACAGTAAAACAAAAAAGATTAACAAAGAGTTGATTATTTGAAAAAATTAATGAAAGTGATAAACTTTTAGCAAGACTAACATTAAAAAAGAGGACCAAATCAATAAAATCATAGAGGAAAGAGCAGATATTATAATAGATAGTACAGAAATACAAAGGATCATAAGAAGGTATTATGAACAGCTATATGCCAACAAATCGGACAACCTGGGAAAAAAAGAAAAATTCTTAGAAACATACAACCTACCAAGACTGAATCAGAAGAAAAAAGAAATCTGACCAATTACTAGTAAGGAGATTATAGGCATAATAATTAAAAAGAAAAAATCTTCCAATGAAGAAAAGCCCAGGAACAGATAACTTCACTGGTGAATTTAACCAAACATTTAAAAAAGAATTAATGCCAATCCTTCTTAAATTCTTCCAATAATTCAAAGAGTAATTTTATGAAATTAATATTATCCTGATAGCAAACCAGAAAAGGACACTATAAAAAAACTACTATGGGTCAATATCAATGATGAATGTAGATGCAAAAATTCAATAAAATTACTAGCAAAATGAATCCAACAGCACATAAAGGACAATTCATCATGATCGAGTGGTCTTTATACCTAGGAGTCAAGGATGATTTAACATACATAAATCAATGTGATATCTCACGTTCATAGAATTTAAAAAATTATATTATCATCTCAATATACATAGAAAAAGCTTTTGACAAAATTCAATATCTGTTCACAATAAAACCTCCAGACAAATTAGGTATAGAATGAACAACTGCAACATAATAAAGGCCATATACTGCAAGCCCTCAGTTAACATCATACTTAACTGTAAAAGGTTGAAAACTTTCCCTCTTTGACCAGAAACAAAACAAGCATGCCCACTCTCACTACTATAATCCAGCATAGTCTAGAAACCCTAGCCAGAAAAACCAGGCAAGAAAAAGAAATAAAAATCATCAGAATTGGGAACGAGGAAGTTAAATAGTCTCTACTTGCAGATGACATAATTTCATATGTAGAAAACCCTAAGGACTCCACCAAAAAGTAAACCTAAAAGACAAATTCAAAGAAGTTGCAGAATATAAAATTAACATATAAAAATCAGTAACATTTCTACACACTAGAAACATTTTTTTGAAAAAGAAAATGATTCTATGCACAAAACTAAAAAAAAATAATAAAATACTTAGGAATAAATCTAACAAAGGAAGTAAAAGACCTCTACATTGAAAACTATAAAACACTGATGAAAGAAACTGAAGAAGACAAAAGTAAATGGAAAGGTACCTGTTCTCATGGGTTGGAAGAATATCGTTAAGGCATGCCTGGGTGGCTCAGTCAGTTGAGTGACTGGCTCTTGATTTAGGTTCATGTCATGACCTCAGGGTCATGGGATCAAGCCCCACATGGGGCTCTGTGCTCAGCGGAGATTCTACTTGGGATTCCTTCTATCTTCCTTTCCCTCTTTTTCTCCCCCTGCTCAGGCTTGCCCTGGCTTTCTCTCCCCCTCACTCTCTCAGATAAATAAATTAAAAAAAAAGAGAGTATTGTTAAAATGTCCATACTACCCAAAGCCATCTATAAATTCAATACAATACCTATCAAGATTCCAGTGGCATTTTTTTTTTCAAAAGTAGAAAAAGAGGGGTGCCTGGGTGGCTCAGTCGGTTAAAGCCTCTGCCTTCGGCTCAGGTCATGATCCCAGAGTCCTGGGATCAAGCCCCCATTGGGCTCTCTGCTCGGCAGGGAGCCTGCTTCCTCCTCTCTCTCTCTGCCTACTTCTCTGCTTGCTTGTGATGTCCATCTGTCAAATAAATAAATAAAATCTTAAAAAAAAAAAAAAAGGTAGAAAAAGAATTCTAAAGTTTATATGGAACCACAGAAGACCCAAATAGCCAAAACAATCTTGAGAAAGGAGAATAAAATAGGAGGTATCACATTATCTGATTTCAAGCTATAATATAAAGCTATAGTAGTCAAAACAGCATGGTACTGGCATAAAAACCAGACACACTCTCCAATAAAACAGAATTGAGGGCCCAGAAATAGACCCATTTACATACAGCCAACAAACTTGATAATCAATTTTAGAATACTCAATGGAGAAAAGACAGTCTCTTCAATAAATGATACTGAGCAAATTGGATATTCACATGCGAAAGAATAAAACTAGACCCCTATTCTTCACCACTCACCAAAATTAATTCAAAATGGATTAAAGACTTATGTATAAGACTGGATGCTATAAAATTCCTTGGAGAAAACAGGAAAGAAATCCTTTGACATGGGTCTTGGCAATGATTATTTGGATATGTATGATACCTAAAGCACATTTAACAAAATAAAAAATAACTAAGTGGGACTACATCAAAAAGTTCTGCTCAACAAAATAAAAAACAACCTATCAGATGGGAAAAGATATTTGCAAATCATGTATCTGATAAGGAGTTCATATTTAAAATACATAAAGAATTCATACAACTTGATAGCAGAAAGACAAATAATCCAATTAAAAAAGGGCAAAGGACCTGAATAGAATATCTGGAATATTTTTCCAAAGACAATATATGAATGGTCAACAGATATGTGAAAAGCTGCTCGACATTCCTAGTCACCAAGGAAATGCAAACTGAGACTACAATGAGATAGCCCCTTCCACTTGCTAGTATGGTTATCATCAAAAAGACAAAGGACAACTCATGCTAGAGAGGATGTAGAGAAAGGGAACACTTCTGCCCTGTTAGTGGGATTGTAATTTGATCCAGCTAGTGTCAAAAATAGAATGAACTTACTTCAAAAAAGTAAAAATAGAACTACCATATGATCTAGCAATTCTGCTTCTGGGTATTTATCAAAAAGAAATGAAAACATTATGTCAAAGATGTATTTGCACCCCCTTTTCATAGCAGCATTATTTACAACAGTCAAGACATGGAAATAACCTAAGTTTTCATGAACGGATAAATGGATAAAGATATGATTACACACACAGACACACATACATACACTAGAATACTATTCAGCCATAAAACAGTAGGAAATCTTGCCATCTGCAACAACACGGACTTAGTATTATGCTAAGTAAGATAAGTCATAGAACGACAAAGAGCGTATGATCTCATTTATATATGCAAACTAATAACAAAGATTTGTGGTTTCCAGAGACGGAGGTGGGGGAGGAGTAATGGGATGAATGTGGTCAAAAGGTACAAACTTCCAGTTGTAAGATAAATAATTACTAGAGGGGGTGCCTGGGTGGCTCAGTGGGTTAAGGCCTCTGCCTCCGGCTCAGGTCATGATCCCGGGGTCCTGGGGTCGAGCCCCACATCGGGCTCTCTGCTCGGCGGGAAGCCTGCTTCCCCTTCTCTCTCTCTGCCTGCCTCTGCCTACTTGTGATCTCTATCTGTCAAATAAATAAATAAATAAAATCTTTAAAAAAAATAATTACTAGAGAGGTAATGTTTAACATAATGACTACTCCAGTTAACACTGCTGTATAGTACACTTGAAAGTTAAGAGAGTAAATCCTAAGACTTCTCATCACAAGGAAAACATCATCAAAAGGAAAATCTCCTTTTTCCTCCCATTCCCCTCCTGTACCTAAATGAGATGATGGATGTTAACTAAACATTGTAATCATTTCACAATATACATAAGTCAAATCATTACGCTCTATACCTTAAATTTATACAGTGCTATATGTTGAATATATCTCAAGACTGGGAAGAAAAGATGCCAAGGAAAATTTAAGGCTCTGGTGCTTTGATATTATCAGCTACTGTCCTAGTCTTCTAGTTTTAAGATGCCGTAATTTCTTTTTTTTAAGATTTTATGTATTTATAAATAATAGTTATTAATTATGGTACATAATAATCATATAATTGTATATTACATAATTATATCATTATAGTTAATAATTATTGTTAAATAATAAAAAGTAATTTTTTATTAAAAATAGTGAGAATGCACAGATCACAAGTGGGCAGAGAGACGAGCATGGTGGGGGGGGGCAGGCTCCTTGCTGAGCAGAGAGCCCAATGTGGGGCTCAATCCCAGGACCCTGAGATCATGACCTGAGCCTAAGGCAGAGGCTTAACCCACTGAGCCACCCAGGTGCTCCGCCATAATTTCTTTAATAAGAATGGTCTAATTATAGTAGTTCAGAAAAAAAAACAACAACAAGCAAACACCATTACAAAACTATTACATCATTATCTACTTTAGAAATAGTAAAATGAATATCTTAGATTCAAAGATATAATTACATGTACTCTTTTTGCAGGTACTCATTGGCTTGATTACATTTAGTCTCTGCTCAGGCACAATTTAAAAAGATCACTTATTGACTTATTCCAATAAGAATGCTTCCTAATAAGCTGTGAATCCTCTAAATCTGTTGGTGATCCAGGATAGTAACTAGAGTGTCATGTGGGCTTTCATTTACATGCCCTTCCTTAACATATCTGAACAGGTTTACTCAAAACTTTGTAAGATCAACAAAATAATTATTTGAAACTTAAAATCCACTTCTTAAAAATATTCAATTTATACTTAACAGAAGCTTAAAGACCAGTATTTCTTTCAGGTTGCCTGTGGCATTTTTCTAAGCTTCAGAAAGCAAATTCATGACCTAAGTGCCACTCATTATGGCTCTTCTACCTTTGACAGCCGTGGAGCTAAAATATGGAGCTCATATAGAAATGACATACAAAAATTAGAACTCTAGAACTATTATCCCATTGTCTGAATTGGCTCTTTGGTTGAAAACTATCAACCATTTTCCTGCTACTGGTGAAGTCCCTAGGTAGGTGTGCTTAGAATGATATATCTATTAGAGTCTTGGTCTATTTGAAATACTCATTTTTTCTTAGTTTTGTTTCGGCCCCTGACCCATATGGTTTACTTCTATCTTCTACATCTGGGGCTCATTGAGAGCAGTGAATGTTTGCCTGCCATTGTTCAAAACTCTTTTTGTAAGGGACATATGCTTTCTGTCTGAACTCCATGTATACTATCAGTTATAATTCTACTGCTCTTCTATTTACTATTGCTCAAATAGATATAAAAGGGGAGTTGTAGGAACTACAGTTCTCTTGTGTGACTCCTTCCAAATGCTCTCAAGTAACAAGAATGGCCCAAATACTTTTTGAATGAGTTTTGGCAAGAAGTATAATATTGCCTGTATCAAGAGCTGCTGAGAGACAGTCTCTCATGATGGAAATTCTTTCTCAATCTATTTCCTTCATAGTTGCTGACTGTCCTACTTAAAACCAATAAAAACAAAAATAAATGTGAAAAAAAAAAAAACCCACCCCCACCTAAACAAAACAAACTAAACTGTTGCCTTGTTGTCCTGTTTTTGCAAAAGGTCATAGCTTAGAGTTTTGCTTACAAGAACATGTGAAAGCACTCTTTCTTTATTTTAGGCTATTTGCAGACCATGCAGAAAAAAGACTGGTCATAAGAAAGAGGTGATTCCAAATCTTGAAAAATGAAACAAGAGTAAGTTAGTATAGAAATATTAGATGGGTCCATGGTAGTTCTCAAATTCTAAGTCCATGGAACACTGTTGTTTCTTGAGCTGAATAGATTCCAATAGAGAAGAAAATAAAACAATTAATAGTAGTCTTTTCCAGATGCTAAGAAAAGAAAGACTCCACAGACATCATTTTCCCAATTTTAAGTTATTTCAACTTTTTAATCTTTGCTGATACCATTAGGGTATAGTACTGCAAATGAGACCCACAATGAAGAAATTGCAAATTTAATCATTTGCTTTCCTTATGGACTTGTGTATCCATAACTATTTGTATTTTATACACTTAGGGGAAAAAGAGAGGTAGAGTAGGGGAAGAGAGAAAGAGATCCTGTTATTAAACAGGATTCTACTTTATATAGATATGTTCAAAACAGGATAGTTTTAGTAGATGAATTCCATCAAAGAAAAAGTTACATCACTTTGTAAAGAACTCTGAGTTTGTTACTTTGACATCTGAACAAGATTAAGTAAAACTATCCAGTAAGATTCACCCACAGTTTTCATTGCCACATCAGAGAATTCTGCTACCACCATAGTTTGGAGTCCTACTCTATTCCCTCCAAGGGCTTTCTGGAGAAGTCCAATTAAGAAATTTGTAGGCAATTTCTTCAGCTAGCAAAGTTCCCCCTCAGCACTTAGGAGATAATATTCTTCCTCAAGTTGTTTTTTTCTTGATGAAATGTTGAGATATTTTGTCACATAGTTGGTACATTTCCCCACTCAGAATGGCACTATTTCTCCTTGCCCTAGCAATTAAATCATCTTGGGCTTATTAATAACATCATGGTAGTGATGTTATTGCAGAAATGTAGAATGAAAGAAATGAATGCTTAGCTTTTGCATTTTGAAATAGATTTCTGAAGTTCAAGACAAGGCTGATAATATTATGCTTATAATTTTGAACTACAAGATTTTTGAACTGGGTTTTAACATTTTTCAGAAGCAGAAAAGTTCAAAGCATAAAGTTCAAGCCAAGAAAAATGGTTACATTTTTTTCAATCTTTTTTTCTTTAAATACGGAATGCTTCACGAATTTATGTGTCACCTTGCACAGGGTCCATGCTAATCTCTGTATCCTTCTAATTTTAGTACATGTGCTGCCAAAGCAAGCACTCATTTTTCTTAGTCTTGACAAAAATCCTTCAAGTTGGGCTTAGGGAGAAAATGGAAAAAAAAAAAAAAAGTACATCAGAGTGAATGCTGGGTGTAAGTGTCTAAGATATAAGTGAGTCATGCTAATCCCCCAAACTTGGGTAAAAACCCAGAAACCTGGGGCATCTGGGTGACTCAGCAGGTTAAACCTTTGCCTTTGATTCAGGTCATGATCTCAGGGTCCTGGGATCCTGCCCCACATCAGGCTCTCTGCTCAGCATGGAGCCTGCTTCCTCCTTTCTCTCTCTCTGCCTGCCTCTCTGCCTACTTGTGATCTCTCTCTCTGTCAAATAAATGAATCAAATCTTAAAAAAAAAAATCACCCAGAAACCTGGGCAAGACAGAAAGGAAACTCTTAGATGACTAGCTTAAATTTGAAATGGCTAATTTTAGAATCGACTAAAATCAGGTAGGATAGGGGTTTGAGTTGATTTATAGAAAACTATGGAGGCACGTTATCTTTATATATCTGAATATTAGGACCTGGTAATTTAAATTAGCTAACATGTACTTGATTTCTTCCTATTTCTATTATAGAATCTTGATGGGAATGATCCTATCTTAGGGTATAGAATTACTTTTTAATTAAAGATTCATTTCTTAAACCAGGCTGTAAAGCAAAATCCTTTACAATGAAAAGTAATTCAAGAAATTCCTTAGACGAAGCATGCAATACAATATACAGTATATTTATGGAATAAATCCCACAAAGGCAGTTTTCTCTCCAGGACTGGAGAATAGCTGTTTCTTTTGGTGACACCAGATTAGGCTGTTTGTTTTGTGTCTTGAGATACTTAGGTTGCAAGAAACTCCCCAAATCAGAGGCTCATGGGACTGGACATTATATGAGAACAGATTCATTCCTTCCACCTGCCACTCTGAGGCACTGGATCATCCAGCAGAAAGAGCTTTTCCCACATTGTTTATTTCTCTCTTCTACAAACATGCTGGCACTCACTCTCTAAACTTACTCTTGTATATTTGAAAGAATTGTATAGGAACAATTGGACTCTTGTGTTCATTCTTGAATTTTTGATCTGGACATTATGGCTCTGGGCAGATGGCCATTGTAAACATCCTACCTGGCTTGACAACTTTGGGTTAGATCCAATGTCATTTAAACTCAGTCTCTTTCCTCCCAATGGTCTGTTCTCCATCTCGTAGGGTTAAAACAATTTGGGCTTCTATCTTCACCCAATACACAGAGGTTTTCATAGTACACAAACATTTTGAAAATTGCACCTGGCTCAAATGAATTAAACAACTGCCTATTTGAAACAGAAAACTTGAAAGAAACTTCTAACTTCCTGTAAGCAATGAATTTTTATCTTCAAAATGAAGACCCATTGTTGATGACAAGTTAGTTTTTATTTATTTGTTTATTTTGGTAAATCAGTTTTAAAAAGCAAAATTAGTTATACATTCCTAACTGTAAGCTCAGATTCCATAATTTTGTTCTTTAAAATTAAACTTTTATTATTTTAAGCTAGGAAAAACAAATTATACTGAATTTTAGTGTTACTGATTCTTATTGGTAATGACTAATAATTATAGGCAAGGATTGAAGGTAGATAAAGGTTTTGTGGGAACTAAATTTCAATTTATGATGCTCTTGAACAACATGGGTTGAATTGTTAGGGTCCACTAATACACAGATTGCTTTTATAAATACAAGACTATAAATATATCTTCTCTTCCTTATAATTTTCTTTACATTTTTTCCCTAGCTCACTTTATTGTAAGAATATAGTATGTAATACATACAACATACAAAATATGTGCTAATCAACTGTTGATGTTATTGGTAAGGCTTCTGGTCACCAGTAGGCTATTAGCAGTTAAGTTTTAGGGAAGTTGAAAGTTATATGCAGATTTTCTACTACATGGAGGGTTGGTGCCTTTAACTCCTGTGTTGTTCAAGGGTCATCTATATGTACAATATTATGAAGTTAAAGCCAGGCATTAAAATTAAATTTAAAATGAGATTAATATATAAAATGTTAAAAATTAAGTTGACATACACCACAAAATCACATAATTCCAGGGTTTCTCCCTAGATCTCAGAAAGGGGCCCCAAACAAACAAAGTGCCCCAAAACATATTTTATTGGCTGCATGATAACATCACCCTGGGCACAGTTTATTGGGCATCTCTTAAATAATAAACATTGAACTGAACACTTTATATTTGTTATTTCATCTGTTATGTTTTATAGTCATCCTATTTAAAGGTTAGGAAGTCAAAGTCCAGAGAGGGTGAGAAACTTGCCAAAGGTCACACAGCTAATAATGGATAACAACAATTTTAATACATTCAAGTCTGATTAATTCCAAATCCTTTATTTTTTATAATACTTGTTTAAAGTTTGATTAACACAATTTAAGATGTTACTTTATGTAATATCAGTTGCACCTAAATCTAGAGACAGAAATATGTCCTTCTTTCTTCACCCATCCTTTCTATTTAATTTGCATGCAAGTTAAATCTTAACCACGGCCAATATTTTGACAAACATTAGATTTGTTTCTGGATTCTGGAAACAATTGTTTTATAGTAGATCCTGGATAAAAGGGTAGGCATAGTATTTTAAAAATCTCAGTAGCACTATTAACACTCAGGTAAGTAACTATATTCACCTTACCGCACATTGAAAACTGATTACTCTTATCATATTTTTTTAGATTCATCCTGTAATATTGTGCTTGGGGGCAAAGAATCTGGAAATATTGGCTTCAAACTTGGGTTTGTAATTCAGCTAAGCCCCAAGCTCTGCGTCTTTTAGAATCAGAATTTTTTCTGTACTTTGATTAGTATTTGCTCAGGTTATTAATTTTTGTCATTTTCCTTTGAGTCTGGAGTTTGATCTTTATTATGCTTTAGCCAAATGACTGCAGAAATCTTCAGGTTCCAAGCACAGAGTAGGGTTTTTTTGGTGTACTTACAATTTTTCAGGCATGTGCGTGTGTTAAAGTCAGAGATTAAACAACAAAAAAAGGAAAACCATCTTTACTTACATATGTATATATACATAGAACATTATAGAACATTTATATATTGGCAAAGGTTATTTATATTTAAATGTGGTAGTTTTTGACAAGATGACCCCTTATACCCTCACCGGTGGTAGATGTCGTTTTACTTCAAGAGCAGGTCATGGCTTATCTGCTGCTTTGGACCCTTAACTGTGTGATCCTTTTGTTTTTACCCTTGGTTTCATGGTTTTTCAGACTGTGCCATGACTTAGTTCATATCATCTTGACTTAACTTTCATATGTCATAGATCAAGTATCTTAATCATGTGCTTTCTTGCTTCCTATGATCTCGCACGGCTGGTCCCCTGTCAACACCAGTTTTTAAGTTGATTTCCTTTGGCAGCAATGGACCTATACACACACACACACACACACACACACACACACACACAAGTATATTTATATATGTATTTTTTGCCCTGGAGTTTGGCCATACATTTCAACATCTGGGTTTTAATGAAGATTTTAATTTTGTTCTAGTGACTTCCAATTTACTACTTTCTCAGGCAGGCAGGCACTTTGGAAAAGGGGATATGAAGAGAATTTTCTATTTTTCATTGCTAGAAATATTATCAGCATAATATATGAGTAATATAACTTTGTAACTTAAAAAGAAAAGGATGGTGATTGCTCTTCAGATAAGAGTGGGGAGAATGAACTTTTTATAAAAGAAAAGAAGGGTTTTTCCTTATTTAATGTTTAAGAATAAATTTTCCTCAGAATCAGGGCATAAAACAAGCACTGTTGAAAAAGAATTAGAGTCCTATTATATTACTTTTTAGTATCTGTTTTTTATTTTGTTGTATTATTCCAGGAAATGGTGTTATTGATTGATTGGGATCCAAGAAGTGATTAAAAACATACATCCTATATAAAATTGTGAATTTGGTTAGTCTTTTTCAGAAAATTGCTTGCATCCTGCTAATAGTGTTTAAACCTAATCACTGCTGATATTATGTGATAAGCTTTGGCATTTAGAACATAAAATGTGAGACAATCCTAGTTCAGTTCAATCAATGACTCTTATATGTCTACTATGTGGCAGAAAATGTGCTTACTGATGAGGACATGAAAATGCCTAATGTATGCCTTCACCAAGAGCTCACGATTGATAAAATAGGGCATTAACCAAAAGGGAAGTAGGCCATTTGTTAGAGACAACAGTGGAATAATTTTGTCTGAGAAACTTCATCAAATACTATATTCAGGAAATATACTGATTATCTCTGTTCAACTAAGTTGTGTAACAAACACTAGAATAATGCATCACTGATCTCTACAAATTTATTATCTCAAAGGAAATAGTAGGGAGAGAGTAAAACCTCAATCTAGTGTCAGACCTTTGGTCTGGTCAGGCAGTCTTGGCTCTACTTACTGTAGAGTGACTTCGTTTTAATATATGTAAAGTAGTAACAATATTACATATTGACAGATTTTATTATGAGATTATCTACTACATAGTGGTTTGATAATACAAGCCTTCAAAAATGTTGTTTATTAATTTGATCACTACTAGAAGTAATGAATGGTGTAGAAAGATGTAGAGACCAAAGACGACAAATCAAAGTAGCAAGATGATCATTATAGGGCCATTTTCTCTTCTCTAAAAATTTGTAAGAAATGAAAAAAGGAACCATATGCTCTCAAAAATGTTTTCAGAATATTCATGGAGCAAAGTAATTCTGTAGAGCAGTAGTTCTCAAAGTGTGGTCACTGGAACACATCAGTATCATCTGAGAAGTTGACCAAAATGCAAGTTTTAAGGTCCCACCCTAGACCTATTGAATCAGAAACTTTGGGAGCGGAGCCCCATCAATTTGTGTTGTAATGAAGTTTCCAGGTGTTTCTGATGCATGCTAACATTTGAGAACCACTGCTGCGTATTGATATCAATATGATATGTCTTACTAGACAAGTCATTTATGTCCAGTCTTTTATAAATCGCTTCTTTATTACTAAGTCTATACTTAGAGTATAACCCAATTTAAATTCACATGGAAACTTTCAAAGTCACTCCTTATAACAAAATTTTCCTTTCCACTTCATTAAAAAAAAAAAAAATGTTTTAGTTACTGAGGAAGAGGAGGGAAAAAAAGAAATGAGAATAAAGTTGAACTTTAGTTGAAATTATGTGAAATTTAGTATAGCTTGAGATATATAAAGAAATAGAATGTTCTGGGGACTTTTCTGGGGGGTAGTGAGGTCTTGAAGGTAAAAATATTTTTTTGGTTTCTCCTTATCATAATATTTATGTTACTATTGTTTTTTCTATAAATGAATTTTTCTTTTTGACAACTTTTGAAAACTATCTTCTCCAAATACTTTGTATTTATTTGGTAGAGAAGATAAATGTTCGTAAACATAGTAGGACAGAGGGAGCTTGAGGATCTGAACTTTAATATAATTTTGCATTCATAGTATCTACCCATGTGCCTAGTACATGCAAGTGTTTCATAGATATTTATTACAACTGCATTAAAATCATTTCATAGTTCAAAGCCAAAAGGAACCAATGCCATAGATGAAATAAAGATTAAAAAAATCTAAGATTTCATAAAAGGGAGATTACTTCCATCTGGAAGACTAAGAAATATTTCACAATATAGATGGAATGTAAGCTAATCCCTTGAAGAATGAGTAGAATCTAGACCTGCTTGGGTGGAAGTTAGCAGGCATCTAGGCAGGAAATCTAGGCAAAGTGAATAACATTTTGCAATACACAGATTGGAAGTGCAGGATATGTACATGGAATGAAATGCTCTGTAATACAGAAAAAAAAAAAAAAAACAGAAAATAGCATGACAAAAATTTTTCTGAGGCCAGACCATTAAAGAATAACAGACTTGGCATCCAAACATTATTCTATGTGGTGTAGGAGCCATTTTAGATTTTTGAATAAGATATAAGTGCTTAGAGTTATGCTTCAAGATGATTAATTGGCCAAGTATAAATTACACTAAAGAAGGAGATGTTGAATATAGGCAAAGGAGGGGCAACCTGAGTTTGAGAGAATTAGGGAAACTCAATTACCACTCATTATATTTAATGAGGTATGAGGATCAAAGAAGACAGATGTCATTTAAATTTAAAGTCTAGATCATTAAGAGAATAAAAAATCAAAGAAGAGTGTTAGAGAACAGAGGCAGAAGAGGTTTAAATTTTGGACATGAATTTGAGATACCTTCAGACCAAAGAGGCAAAGAAATCTAGAAAGTATTTGAATATTAAATATTGGAGTTTAGTAACCAAGTGAGATTGGACATATATATTTAAGAGCTATATTTTATTTTTAATATTTTATTTATTTATTTGAGAGACAGAGTGAGAGAGAGAACACAAGCAAGGTAAGGGGCAGAGAAAGAAGCAGATTCCCCACTGAGCAGGGAGCCCGATGCGGGCTTGGTCCTGACACTCCAGGATCATGACCTGAGCTGAAGGCAGACACTTAACTGACTGAGCCACCCAGGTGTCCCATGAGCTATCTTTTTAGATTGAATATGAATTTTCAAGGACAGAGTGCAGCAAAAGTTGAAAACTGGTTTTGGATAATATCTAGACAGGGTGGAGGAATAAAGTACCTGTCTTCTTCAGTCATGTAGTTAATAATGGAGAAACCCATTTCTCTCCCACAAAACCCAGAGTATTGAGGTGGGACCCACATGACTGAGGGAGGAAAGAGATAGGAAAGAGGCAGATAAGAAGATCAGAGGGCATTAAAGGGATGTGGTTCCTATAGACACCATACTGGACTCCAGCAGGAAGCCTGAACAAGAGCCACTGGGAAAACCTCAGAATACCCCCTTTTGGTCTGCAGTTATCCCACTGCCCAAGTGCTACACCCGTATCTTTCCCCACTCTGAGGCTGGCTCCTTATTGAGCTCTGACTCCTTGTGAGACTTCAAGGGCAGCAGCAAGAGTTAGCTCTGGAGAACATGGAATAAGCCCAGAATGCAGGCCAAAAACCTATGAACAGAAAGAAACGAATTTGAGCTATTGCACCAACTTTGAGAATACAAAAGAGGTTTCGACCAGCATGATTAGTTTTAAAACAAGAAAAGATATACAAGCTTAAAGATTCTGCCATAATCAGTACCCAATTATGAGAAAAACTCTTGAAAAAGGGGTAGAGAATGTACCTCAAAATAATAAAGGCCACATAGGATAAACCCATAGGTAACACTATACTCAACAGTGAAAAACTGAAAGCTTTTCCTTTAAGGTCAGTAACAAGGCAAGAATGCCCATTCTCACTGCTCTATTTAACATAGTAAAAGAAGTTCTACCTGAAGAAATTAGGAAAGAAAAAGAAGTAAGAAGCAAACAAATTAGAGAGGAGAACTGTTACTTTTGTAGATTACATTGTATTGTATAGAGAAAACCATAAAGACTCCACCCAAAAACTGTTTAGTAAGGTTGCAGGATAATCAATATATAAACACCCACTGCATTTCCATATACTAACAAAGAAATATTAAGAAAACCATCTCATTTACAATTGTATCAAAAAGAATAAAATACCTAGGTTGAGATTTAATGGAGGAAGTGAAAAACCTGTACACTGAAAACAATAAAACATTCATGAAAGAAATGGAACACACAAATAAATGGAAAAATATTCCCATGCTCATGGATTGGAAAAATAAACCGTGTTAAAATGTCCATACTACCCAAACAATCTAGATTTCAATGCAATCCTTATCAAAATCTCAGTGCATATTAAACATATTAAAATAGCCCAAGCAATCTTGAGAAAGAACAAAGCTGGAGGTGCCACGGTCCTGGATTTCAAACTGTTTACAAACCTATATTCATGAAAATAGTATGATATTGGCATAAAAACAGAGACATAGGTTGATGGAACAGACTACAGATCCCCCAAATAAACCTACACAGATATGGTCAATTTATGTCAAAGGAGACAAGAATATACAATGGGAAAGGACAGTCTCTTCAATAAATGGTCGTGGGAAAATGGACAGCCACATTTCAAAGAATAAAACTGGAACACTATCTTATACAATACACAAAAATTATCTCAAAATGGATTAAAGTACTTGAATATAGGACCTGGAATTATTAAACTCCTAGGAGAAAACATAGACAGTAAGATCTTTGATGTTCGTATTGCAGTGATTTTGTATATCTGACTCCAAAGCAAAGGCAACAAAAGCAAAAATAAAGTGGGACTCCATTAAACTAAAAATCTCTGCACAACAAAGGAAAAAAAATTATCAAGATGAAAAGGCCTACTGAATGGGAGAAAATATTTGAATATCATATCTAGTAAAGTGTTGACATCCAAATATATAAAGAACTTCTAGAACTCAATAGTAAAAGAACAATCTAATTAAAAAATGGGCACAGGAACTTAATAAACAAAGGACAATGAATAATTTGATGCAGTCACTGTGGTAAACAGTAGTTACGTCCCTCGAAAATTAAAAATAGAACTGCCATATGGTCTAGTAATTACACTTCTGAGTATTTACCAAAAGAAAACAATAATTCAAAAAAATATATGCACCCAAGTTCACTACAGCATTATTTACAATAGTCATTATCTCAATTCAAAACATTCCAAGACATATTAAATTGTTAAAAATCAAAAGAGAATCTGAAAATCAGCAAGACTGTAACCCCGAAGAAACCCCCATTAAGTTAGCAGATTTCTCAGCAAAAACCTTAAAGACCAACAGACAGTGGAATGATTTATTTTAAATGTGAAAAGGAAAAAAAAAAAAAAAAAGCCAGCCAAGGGTACTCTATCCAGTTATCTTTCAGAAATGAAGGAAAAATAAAAACTTTCCCAGACACACAAAAGCTGAGGCAGTTAATTACTAGATCTCCCTTACATGAAATGCTGAAAGGATTTCTTCAAGCTGATATAAAAGACAGTAATTAGTAACATGAGAACATATGAAAATACACAAAAACACTGGTAAATGTAAATATACCCTCAGATTAGAAAACTCATTCTGTAATATGATGATGTATTAACCACTTAACTGTAATATAAAGGTTAATGGAAAGGAATAATAAAAATGACTATAGCTACTCTAAGTTGTTAGTAAATAGTAAATATAAAAAATTGTGAGGTTAAAAAAAAGAGGAGTAAGAGGATAGAGTTTTTGTATGAAATTGAAGTTAATTAGTCATTAGTTTATAATGAACTGTTACATATAAGATTTTTTATTTAAGCCTCATATAGATTTACAAACAGGAGAGGAAAAGATATCAGAGCCTATCACCAAGGGGGAAAATAATCACCAATTCATGAAAGTAGGCAAAAACAGAGGAAAAAAGGAACAATGAAACTACAAAATAGTAGATTAATAAGTCTATCTTATTACATATCAATAATTATTCTAAATGTAAATGGATTAAATTCACCAAACGGCACACAGTGTATCCATTCACTACTGGAATTAAAAGTAAGTCTCATATACTGCCTATAAGAGACCACCTTCAGCTCTAATGACATACTTAAGATCCAAGTGAAGGGATGGAAAAAATTACTCCATGAAAGCATAAACCTGAAAAGAGCTAGGATGGCTATACTTACATAAATAAAAATAGATTTTGTGCCAAAAATGGCAAAAAGAATCAAAGAATATTATTATGTCATGGCAAATGGTGAATTCATCTTGAAAATAGAATAATCATTAATATATACACATTCAACTTCAGAGACCTTAAATATATTAAACATCAGCTGATCTAAGGGGAGAAATAAAGAATACAGTAATAGTAGGTGACTTCAGCAATGGATAGAATATCCAGATGGAAAATCAACAAGGAATCATTAGACCTGAATCATACTTCAGTTCAAAAGGACCTATACAGAACATTCCATCCAACATAATACACATTCTTCCTCTTCTTTTTTTTTTTTAAGATTTTATTTATTTGAGAGAGAGAGAAAGAGAGAGAACATGAGAAGAGGGAGGGTCAGAGGGAGAAGCAGACTCCCTGCTGAGCAGGGAGCCTGATGCATGACTAGATCCTGGAACTCCAGGACCATGACCTGAGCTGAAGGCTGTTGCTTAGCCAACTGAGCCACGCAGGCACCCCAATACACATTTTTCTTAAGTATATATGGAACATTCTCCAGGGTAGATCATTTGACAGGCCACGGAAGAAGCCTTAGCAAATTTAAGAAGATTGAAATCTGACCAACTATTTTTCTTAAATACAATAGAATAAAACTAAAAATCAACATGAGGAAAGCCAGATAATTTACAAATAAGTGAAAACTAAACAAAACCCTCTTGAACAACCAATAGTTTAAAAGATGAAAAAAAATCTCAAAACAAATGAACATGGAAATACAATTCACCAAAATCTATGGGCTGTAGTAAAAACAGGTCTTCGAGGATTGTTTATAGTGATGAATTCATATATTAAGAAAAATATCTCAAGCAACCTAACTTTATACCTCAAGGAAGCAGAAAATAAACTAAGCCCAAAGTTGGCAAAAGGAAGGAAGTAACAAAGATCACAGTGGAAATAAAGAAGACCAAAAAATGAGAAAAAAAAATCAATGAAATTAAAAGGTTTTTTAAAGAAGATAAGAAGATTGACTAAACTTTAACTAGACTAAGAAAAAAGAGAAGACTTCAGTAAATAAAATCAGAAATGAGAGGACATCACAACTGATAACAAATATAAAAGAATCATAAAAGGTTACTATGAACAATTGTATGTCAATAAGTCAGGTAACGTAAAAGAAATTGATAAATGCCTAGAAACATACAAGTTACCAAGATTGAATCATGAAGAAATTGAGAAAATATAAGCAGCGCAATAATGAGTAAGCACATTGAACCAGTAATATAAAAGGTCCCAGCAAGGAAAAGCCCAATCAGTAACAGATGGTTTTATGGGTGATTTCTACAAACATTTAAAATACTGACACCAATATTTTTCAAATTCCTCCAAAAATAACTGAAGAGGGAACAGTTGTAAGCTAATGTTTTGAGAAAATGCTTCTTTTTCTGAAAAAAAAAAAAAAAAGCAAGATTAAAGATAATATTCTTATTAGATATAAGCACATTGTTAATATACCTGTAGTTATTCAATTTTGTCTTTCATTCCAATAATTGCAAGACTAGAATCTTAAAGTTGTGAGGGCCTTTAGACATAAGCTAGTCTTAGTTTATTATTTCTCAGTAAGTCTCATGTATCATAGGTAAACAAGTTTGGTCTCTAAATGTCCCTGATTCTGTTATGACCAGGAAAAAACACTGATGGAAAGTTTGCATTTGAATTAAAACTCTTAGATCTTGAGAAAATAAATGCCTTATAGTAAATAATCCACCTAACTTCAAGTCAACAATCTTCGGAAGGAGATCCTGTTTAACTTGCATTTTAATGTAGGCAAATGTTATTGCCATGAGTGGAAGCCTAGTTTGATTAACTTAATTTTCCTGTTAACACTCCTAGTATGCATACATCCCTGAACTCCTTTATATCCTCATTGCTGTTACTTTTTAAAATTTCAGTTGACCTACAGTGTTTTATTAGTTTCAGGTATATGATATGCTCACCACAATAAGTGTTGTTATCTGTACAACCATACAAAGTTACTACATTATTATTGATTATATTCCTTAAGCTGTACTTTTTTATACCCATAACTTAGGTTACTTAAAAATTTTATGTTTATATAAATTATATAAGAATTTAAAAAGGACAGCATTACCCCAATACCAAACCAGATAATGACATTATAAGAAAATTTTTGGCCAATATCCCTGATGAATATGGATGCAGAAATTCTCAACATATTAGCAAACTGAATTCAACAACACATTAGAAGGATCATGCACCGTGATTGATTTAGATTTACCCCTAGGATTCAAGGACAGTTTAACACAGAAATCTGAATAAATATGACACACATCATATTAATAGAATGAAAAAATATAGTCCTCTCAATAGGTGCAGAAAGAACATTTGACAAAATACAACATACTTCCATGATTAAAAAAAATTGTCAACATATTGTGTATAGAAGGAAAATCTCAACATAATAAAGGCCATATACAACAAGCTAACATTATAATTTTAGCCATAGCTAACATAATAGTCAATGGCGAAAGACTGAAACCTTTTCCTCCGAGATCAAAACCACCACAATGGTATCCATCTTCAACACTGTTGTTCAACATACTACTTGAAGTCCTAGCTAGAGCAATTAGGCAAAGAGAGAGAAAAGGCATCTAAATCAAGAAGGAAATAAAATTGTTATCTGCAGATAATCTGATCTTATATACAGAAAATCCTAAAGACTCGACCAAAAAAACTGTAGGAAGTAATGAATTCATTAAAGTTGCCAGATTTAAAAAAAAAAAAAAAATCAACATACAGAAATCAGTTGTGTTTCTATATACTAATAATGGAATAGCTGAAAAATAAGGAAAATAATCCTACTCACAGCAACATCAGAATCAACAAAATACTCAGGGATAAATTAACAGGAAGTGAAATGGATATTTATAACCAAGGAAGTGAAATGAATACTATAAAAAATATAAGATTTTGATGAAAGAAATTGAAGACAACAGATGTATGGAAAGATACCCTGTTTTTACAGATCAGAAAATATTGTTAAAATACCCATATTAAAGCAACTTACAGATTTAATGAATTCCCTATCAAAATTCCAATGGCATTTTTCAGAGAAATAGAAAAAATTTTTTTTAATTTATATGGAACCGACTTCCAATACCCAAAGATATCCTGAGAAAGAACAAAGGTAAGGTCATCACACTTTCTGATTTCCAACTATATTATAAAACTATAGTAATCAAAAGAGTATGGTATTGCCATAAAAATAGACACAGACCAATAGAACAAAATACAAAACCCAGAAATAACCCCTCATACATGTACAGCCAACTAATATGTAACAAGAGAGTCAAGAATACTGGATGAGGAGGAAGACTTTTTAATAAATTGTGCTGGGAAAACTGGATAACGGCATGGAGAGAAAGGAGATTAGAACCCTATCTCATGTCACTCACAAAAATTAACTTTAAATGGACGAAGGACTAAAATATAAGTGATGGAACGATAAAACTCCTAGAAAAAGCATAGGGAAAACCTCTTTGATATTGGTCTTAGAAACAATTTTTTAGTATGACACCAAAGGCACCACCAAGAAAAGCAAAAAACAGGTGAGACTCTATCAAACTAGAAAAACTTCTGTACAGGGAAAAAAAAAAAAAAAAGAAAGAAAAGAAAAGAAAAAAAAGGCAATTTATGGAATGAGAGATGGTATTTGCAAACCATGTTTCTAAGAGATATATATAAAATATATAAAGAACTCATATAACTCAATAACAAAAAATATGATTAAAAATGGGCAGAAGACCTGAATATTTTTCCAGAAGAGACAGCCAGATGGGCAAAATTTACATGAAAATATGTTCAACCTCACTAATCACCAGGGAAAGGCAAATCAAAAACCACAATGAGATATCACCTCATACTTGTTAGGATGGCAGTCATTAAAAAGACAAGAGATATCAAGTACTGGCAAGGATGTGGAGAAAAGGCAACCTTGTGTACTGGCGGTGGGAATGTAAATTGGTTTAACCTCTATGGAAACCAGAATGGAGACTGAGGTTCCTCATGAAATTAAAAACAGAGTTACTATATGATCCAGCAGCCCCACTTCTGGGAATAAATCCAAAGGAAATGCAAACAATTATTGAAGAAATATCTTCACTCTCATATTTATTGCATAATTATTCACAATTGCCATGACTTTAAAAAAAAGGCAACAACAACAACAAAAAACCTAAGTGTCCTTTAACAGATAAATGCACTTGGAGGTGTGGTATATATAAATAATATTCAGCCATGGCAGAAAAAGGAAATCCTGCCATTTGTGACAACATACATGGACCTTGGGAGACATTATGTTAAGTAAAATAAACCAGACAGGGAAAGACAAATAGTACATAGTATCTCTTGTATGTAAAATAAAAAAAAAAAAGAAAAATTGAACTCATAGGAGCTGAGTTGAAAAGTGGTTGCCAGAGTAGTTTGAATGATAGTGGAAATAGGGAGAGATGGTAAAATGATACAAATTTTTTTAGCTGTTAAATGAATAAGGTCTAAGAATCTAACATATTTCATGGTGATTCTAACGCTGTATTATATAATTGAAATTTGATAAAAGTAGAGAGAAAAGGGTAAATATATGAAGTTATGTATGTGTTAACTGATTAGATTGTAAGAATCCTTTTGCAATCTATATGTGTATCAAATCATCACAAATACACTTTAAATATCTTACAATTTTATTTGTTAATTGTACATTAATAAAGCTTAAAAAAAGAAAGGTACCAAAAAGGAAATAAATGCAATCAGAGTTGATCAAATTCAGGATAAAATAGAAGAATCATCTCAGAAATAAAGAATAAAGAAAGTCTAAAAGACAGAAGAAATTCAAGTAAAACGTTAATAAGGAATACTCAAGAAAGACACAATAACATCTAAAAAACAGAGATAAAGGAATAAATAAGAGCAGTAAAGGAGAAAGTGGTTCAAAGGAAATAAAAAAAGGTTCGATACTTGTAATTGAGGTCTCTAAAACAAAAATTATGGGACAGAATGTTTAAAACATATAATCCAGGGGAACTTGGGTGACTCAGTTGGTTAGGTGTCTGATCCTTGGTTTTGGCTCAGGTCATGATCTCAGGATCATAAGATTGAGCCCTGCCATCAGGCTCAGCACAATCTCCTTGAGATTCTTTCCCTCTCCTTTTCTCCCTGTTTGCACTTTTACGTTCTCCCTCCATTTCTTTCTCTCTCTCTCTCTCAAATAAATAATAAACTTATAATCCAGGAAACCTTTTGGAAATAATACATCAATTGACAAAACAAAAGGGTCTACTATATACCTATTTATAACATTAGATTTTTTAAAAAGTGGAAAATATCCTCAGGGCCTCCATGCAAAGTGATCTGTTTATTAATTAGGTTAAAAAAGTTGGGTTGGTATGAGACTTCTGGAGGAAATGACAACACAAAGGTTATATATAGTAGACCAGTATTTTTAAGAAATTCAAGGAAACAATTTATGAACCAAGAATGTTGTATATAGCCAAACTGTTCTTTAATTATCAGAACTTTAGAAAAACAGTTTTGGACATATAACCAGGCGCAATCTATAGGTGTGTCAAATGTAACCAGGGGATACCATTCAGAAGTGTTGCTATTGAGAAATTCACAAATAAATGTTATCTGACCTTGTGATAACTGAGGAAACTTTAGCAAAATAACTGATGGCAAGCCTAAAACATTTATATGTGGTGTATTTAGTTAAAAAGCCCAAACAAAACACATGTGGGAAGATGAGAGGAAGAATATATGTGTTATACATTCTTGTAGACTAAAACAACTGCAACCAGGGGCACCTGGGTGGCTCAGTGGGTTAAAGCCTCTGCCTTCAGCTCAGGTCATGATCCCAGGGTCCTGAGATCAAGCCCCACATTGCATCGGGCTCTCTGCTCAGCAGGGAGCCTGCTTCCCTTCCTCTCTCTCTCTCTGCCTGCCTCTCTGCCTACTTGTGATCTCTGTTGGTCAAATAAATAAATAAAATCTTAAAACAAACAAAGAAAAAAACCCAACTGCAACCAAAAAGAAGAGACAGAAGTGGAACGAGACTATGGTTGTTAAATAGGTAATAGGTGGGAGTCAAAGGAGGCTATTATTAAAAGGCTACCTAAGAAGGTAAATAAGAAAGAAGGATTACAAGCTATACAAAAACTATAAATATAAAAGATAACCAGTAATATAAAAACAAAACAAAAACAAAAACAAAAGCCTGCAAACCTTCCTGAATTCCAGTAGAAAATTTTAGAAAAGTAAGACGTGTCTGATAAACAGAGCAAATTAAGTATAATACAGTATTATATAAATTATGAAGATTTGAGAGCAAAAATATAGCAGTATAATCAAAAGATGTAAATTGAATTTTTCTATTAAAAATGCTTTCAAATGTAAGTATTTGAAAATCCAAAATATATATACGTATGTAAGCACATATATGAATACATATTTTCAAATGTCATAGCAATTTGGTTCAGACAATAACTATCAGTAATTATGAATAGGTGAGGGGGTGCCACTGAATGCCATTTGGCACCCCCTCACCTGTTTTGTTAAGCATTTCTCTCTTGATCTCAGCTCAGGTTTTGAACTCAGGGTCATGAATTCAAGCCACACATTGGGTTACATGCTAGGCATGGAGCCTACATAAAATAATAATTATGAATAGGTGAGAAATCTTAGGGGAAGTGGGTAGTGGGTGGTCTGATGAGAGGTGGGCTATTTATATTGTCCTTAAAGAATCTCTCACAAGACAAGAATAAGATTAGGCACAAGGGGGAAAGAATACTTATATGAAGGAAAAGAGCAATTATCAACTCAAACTTAATTTTAGAAATTAAGGACAATTGGACATATGTTCCCTAGATATGATACCAAAAGATAATAGCAATGTCATATGTGTATTATTCAGGCTGGAGAGGCATGATCTGACATAATCACAAGGGACTGTCAGACAAATTTAAACTGAGTATCATTTATATGAAATGACTTGTTTGTATTTAAAAAATGTGTCATGAGAAAATCTAAGGAATTTTTTAGTTAAAAGGAGATTTAAAGAGATATAGCAAGTATATACAAAATGTTTTTCTGGAACCTGTATTGAAAAAAAGAAAACATTATAAAGGACATTATTAAGACCATTCACAAAACTGGAATGGGAATTGCAGATTAGAGTATTGTATCCTATATCTGGTCAAAGATGACAACATAGAAGACTGAGCTCACCTCTACCCCACAGACACGCCAAATCTATACTTGTTTATAGATCAATCCCTCCCGAAGAAGAACTGAGGGCTGACTGAATAGCTTCCATATAGGAAAAGATAGAAAGAGCAAATGGAAAATAGCAAGAGAGGAACACATGTTAACAAAGGGAACCCCCATCCCAGACACTGTGAACTGCAGTCAAGAAGAATGGTACTGAGGGACTGTGAGCACATTTGTCTGCTCTGGGGCACGTGTGCATGCATGTGCACACACATGTGCGCATGTGCATGCACACACACACACACACACACACACACACACACACAAGCTTCCGTTTACAAGAACAATTAGAATATAAAGACACTAGCCCTAGAACACTGCCACATAGCAAGGGAGCTGCTGGAACTCTGTCAGGCTGTGAGTGTCTAGTGAGTAACCATGGTTTACACTTCCTGTCCACCTTGACAGCATGGACAGGAGCCCTGTCCAACCTACCACCACAGTGAGCCCTGGGCTCTTAGCTCACACCAGCTCTAGCTATTCTACCAAGGTGACCCCAGCTTCATACACACCAGGATAACTCTAGTCAGCACTCACTACAGTTACAGCTATCCTGCCAAGGTGATACATGTGCAAAGCACCCCAGAAGACCTCAGGCCCACACCATGATCACTTGCTAAGACACTCTCAGTGCAGAGCACTCTGGACCTCCTTGCTCATGCCTCCTTTGGCTCCAGCTACTCCACTAAGGTGCCCCTTTAATGAAGCAAACTGAGGAACCCTGACCCATACCTGCCTTGATTTCAGCCACCCTGCCAAGGCACTCCCTATGTGCCCTGGGATTCCTTGGCCTATACTCCACCTCAGTTTCAGCCTCCCTGCCAGGGTACTCCCTGCACAGAGCACACTGGAACACCCCAGCCTGTGCCAGTCTCACCTCCTTCACCCCACCAGGGTATAGGGGCCCCTGCACTAAGCACATTGGGATATCCCAGCTTACACACACTTCAGGTTCATCTGTCCTCCCAGGTGCTGTCTGAATGGAGAGCTCCAGGACTTCCTATACCCATTTCAGCTACAGCTGTTCTGCTGGTGTGCCCCCTAGGCAGAGAGCCCTGGGACACCCCCACCTCCACCCAGCTTTTGCCCAATTCAGCTTTAGGACATCCTATGAGGGCACCCTTTTGTATGGAGAGCCCTGGGCCCATCTGGATTGTACCAACTTTAGCTTCAGCTACCCTGCCAGGACATCTTCCATGAGGAGAGCCCTGGAACCACCCCAGTCCACATGTACTTTTGCTCAAGCCATCCCACTAGGGAAGCCCAAACATGGAGTGCCCCAAGACCCCAGCTGTGCCAGACACCAACCAGCCAAAGTCACAAGACACATACAATCTACATATGGGAGAACCATACACAAGAATATTCCTTCAAGTTTAGGAAAAGTAGCAGTTCCATTTAATTCGTACAGACACACGCAGAAAAGTAAGCAAAGTCAGGAGGTAGAAGAATATGCTCCAAATGAAGAATAAGACAAAATATCAGAGAAACAATGAAATAAAATGGAGGTAAACAATGTACTGATGTAAAGTAATGATCATAAAGATGCTCACCATGCTGGAAAGGAGGGTGGGTGGAAGAATTTAGTGAAAATTTCAACGAAGAGAATATACAAGAAAGAACCAGATGGAGTTGAAGAATACAATAACTGAAAGGAAAATACATTAGCAGCAATCAACAGTAGATTAGGGAGTGCATAATTATAGATCAGTGATGTACTCATCTGCTCAGCAATCTTTTTTGTAAATAAAGCGATGTCAGCCTTCAAAAGAATATATGGATCAGTGATGTGGAAGACAAAATAATGGAAAGCACCCAAGCTGAACAGCAGAAAGAAAAAGAATAAGGATAAGTTAGGAGATTTCTTGGACAACATCAAGCAAATATTCACATTTACATTATTATAGGGTCCCAGAAGGAGAAGAGAGATAAAGGGGCAGAGAACTTATCAGAAGAAATAACAGTTGAAAACTTCCCTAAGTTAGGGAAGGAATGAGACATTCAGGTTCCAAAAGCACAGAGTTCCAAACAAGATGAACCCAAGGAGGTCCAAACCATGACACATAATAACTAAAATGTCAAAGGTTAAAGATAAGAAGATAATTTTAAAAACAGCAAGAGAAGGAAAAAGTTATGTACAAGGGAAACCCCATAAAGCTATCATCTGATTTTTCAGCAGAAACTTTATAGGTCAGAAGGGGGTGACATGATATATTCAAAGAGCTGAAAGGAAAAAACCTGTAATCAGGAATAATCTACCCATGAAGATTATTATTCATATTTGAAGGAGAGATAAAGAGCCAAATAAACATCAAAGGAGCACAGAACAACTAAATCTGTCTTCTAAAAAATATTAAAGGGACTTTTTTAAGTGAGGGGAGGAAAAGGCCAAAATTAGAAGAAAATTATGAATAAAAATATATATAAAATATGACAACATATACATAAAATGTGGCTAGGGAAAAGTTATTTTAGAATGTATCTGTACTTAAGTGACCATCACTTAATATAGATCACTATATACTTAGGATGTAATATATGACCCTCATGGTAACCACAATTCCAAAACCTATAATAGGTATACAAAAAATAGAGAGAAAGAAAGTCAAGCATAATACTGCAGAAAGTCAGTCACAAAGAAAGAGAGCAAGAGAAAAAAGGAACAGAATTATAAGAACTGGAAAACAAGATGGTTGTCTACTACATACCTATCAATAATTACTCTAAATGTAAGTGGTCTAAGTGCTCCAATCTAGAGACATAGGGTGGGAAAATAGGTTTTTAAGAAGGCTGATTTATATGCTGCCTGCAAGAGACTCAGTTCAGATCTACAGACATATACAGACTGAAAATAAAAATATAGAAAAAGATATCTCATGCAAATGGAAGTGGAAAAAAAAAAGCATAGCAATATTTGTATCAGATAGAATAGACTTTAAAACAAAGACTTGCATGAGAGACAAAGAGATTATATAATGATAAAAGAGTCAATCCAATAAGAGGATATAAAAATGATAAATATCTATGCACCCAACATCAGAACACCTAAATACATAAATATTAACAGACATAAAGGAAGAAAATGACAGTGATACAATAATTGTATTTTGTATTGTAATTATAAAAAGGGCTCTAATACTCTACTTACATCAATGGATAGATCATCCAGGCAAAAAATCAACAAGGAAATAGTGTCTTTAAGAGACACATTGGACCAGATGGACTTTACATAGAGAACTTTCCATCCAAAACCAAGAGACTACACATTGTTTTCAAGAGCACATGGAACATTCTCCAGAACAGATTATATATGAGGCTAAAAACCAAGTCTCATTACATTTAAGAAAAATGAAATTGTATCATATAACATTTCTGACCACAACAGTAGGAAACTAGAAACCAATCACAAAAAAACAAAAACAAAAACAAATAAAAAACAAAGCAGAATAAAACACAAATATGCAGAGACTAAATAACAGGCTACTAAATTGGTCAATAAAGAAATCAAGGAAATAAAAAATACATGCAGACAAATGAAATTGAAACTCAATGGTCCAAAACCTTAGAGAATGCAGCAAAAGGAGTCCTAAGAGGAAAATTTATAGTAATACAGAGCTACCTCAAGAAACAAGAAAAACCTCAAATTAACAATCTAATCCTACACTTAAAGAACTAAAAAAGGGACAAAGTGCAAGGTTAGTAAAAGGAAGAATATAAAAAAGATCAGAGCAGAAATAAAGGAAATAGAAAAGATCAATGAAACCGAGCTGGTTCTTTGAAAAGATAAAATTAGGTTTTAGCCAGGTTCATCAAGGAAAAAACAGTGCATACACAAAATGAGAAATGAAAGCAACAACAAACACTACAGAAATAGAAAGGATTATAAGAACACTACAAATAAATATATGCCAACAAATTGGACAACCTAGAAGAAATAGATTAATTCCTAGGAACATATAATTTTGTGAAAAGGAATAGAAAATCTAAATAGACCAATTACTAGGGAAAGAAAGAAAAAGGGAAAAAAAGAGGAGAGAGGAGAGAAAAAGAGGAGAGAAAGAGCGAGAGAGTGAGAAATTAGGTCAACATTTCTTTTGAGTTATAGATGCAAAAATCCTCAATAAAATATTAGTAAGCCATATTCAACCACATTCAATACAGTAAAAAAAAAAAAAATCACTCACCACGATCAAGTGGGATTTATTCTGGGATGCAAGTGTAGTCAATATTTGCAAAATCAATGTGACACACTGCATCAACAAAACAAATTAAAAAATCATATGATTGTCTTCATAGATGCAAAAAATCATTTGCCACAATTCAGTATCAGTTATAAAAATTCAACACAATGTGTTTAGAGGCAACATATATCAACATAACGAAGGCCATATATGAAAAACTCACAGCTGCTATCATCCTAAATGAGGAAAAACTGACAGCTTTTCCCCTAAGGTCAGGAAAAAGACAAAGATGCCCACTCTCATCACTTTTATTCAACGTAGTACCAGAAGTACTAGCCACTGCAATCAGAGAAGAAATAAAAGGCATCCAAATTGGTAAAGTTCAACTATCACTATTTGCAAATGATATTATTCTATACATTAGAAAAAATGTAAAGACTTGACCAAAAAGTATTAGAAGTAATAAATTCAGTAAAGTCTCAGAATACAAAATATACAGAAATCAACTGTGTTCCTATAATACTCGTAATATAGCAGAAAGAGGGCGTGCCTGGGTGGCTCAGTCAGTTAAGCATCTGACTCTTGATTTCAGCTCAGATCATGATTCAGGGTCTTGAGATCAAGCCCCACATTGGGTTCCCCACTCAGCAGAGAGACTTCTTGTCCCTCTGCCCCTTCCCCTCCCTGTGTTCTCACTCTCAAATAAATAAAATCTTTTAAAAATATGAAGCAGAAAGAGAAATTAAGGAAACAATCTTATTTACAATTACACCAAAAATAATGAGACCTAGGAATAAGCTTAATCAAAGAGGTGAACAACTACCCTCTGAAAATTATAGACTATTGATGAAAGAAATTGAAGGTGACACAAACAAATGGAAAGATATTCAATGCCCATGGATTCAAAGACTTAATGTTAAAATCCCCATGCTATCCAAAGTAATCTACAGATGTACTGCAATTCTTATCAAGATACCAAGAGCTTTTTTCCCAGAACCAGAACAAATACTAAGATTTGTATGGGACTTGGGGCACCTGGGTGGCTCAGTGGATTGGGGCCTCTGCCTTCGGCTTGGGTCATGATCTCAGGGTCCTGGGATCGAGCCTTCATCGGGCTCTCTGCTCAGCGGGGAGCCTGCTTCCTCCTCTCTCTCTGCCTGCCTTTCTGCCTACTTGTGATCTCTTTATCTGTCAAATAAATAAATAAAATCTTTAAAAAAAAAAAAAGATTTGTATGGGACCATAAAAAACCCAAATAAAACCAACCGAAATAAAATAAAAGGCTTTTCACAGAAAAGGAAACCATCAACAAAATAAAAAGGCAACCTACTGAATGAAAAAGGTAATCACAAATGATATATGTGATAAGGAGTTAATATCCAAAATATATAATAATTTATACATTAACCCATAATATCCTATTAAAAATGGGCAGAGGACATGAATAGGCATTTTTGCAAAGAAGGCATATAGATGGCTAACAGACACATGAACACATACTGAACAACCACAATGAGATGTCCCCTTACATTTTTCACAATGGCTAGAATCAAGAAGACAAGAAATAAGGAATTAAGGAAATCTTCTACACTGTCGTTGGGCATGTGAATTGGTAGTCACTGTGGAAGACAGTATGGAAGTTTCCCCCCAAATTAAAAATAGAATATCACGTAGTTCAGCAATTCTACCACTGGGTATTTACCCAAAGAAAACAAAAATGCTAATTCAAAAAGATAAATGCACTCCTGTGTTTATCACAGCATTATTTACCATAGTCAAGATATAAAAGCAACCTAAATGTTCATTGACAGATGAATGAATTAAAAAAGGGTGTATACATTTAAAATGGAACTTAGTCATAATAAACAATGAGATTTGGCCATTTGTGACAACGTGGATGTACCTTGAGGCTATTATACTAAGTGCAATAAGTCGGACAAATATCATATGATTGCACTTTTATGTGTAATCTAAAAAGCAAAACAAAAAACCACAAACAAACAAACAAACAAACAAAACCAGATCCGTAAATACAGAGAACTAACGGTACCCAGAGAGGAAGGAGCTTGGGAAAATGGGCAAAATAGGTGAAGGGGAGTGGGAGATAGAGGATTCCATTTATGTAATTACTAAGTCGTGGGGTAAAGATTCAGCGTAGGTAATAGTCAATAGTATTGTAATGGTGTTATAAGTTGACAGATGGTAGCTACATTTGTAAGCATAGCATAATGTAGAAACTTACCAAATCACTATGTTGTACACCTGAAACTAACTATAATATTGTGTGCCAATTGTACTTCAATAAAAAAGAAATTGAAAATGAAAGTGCTGTATCAGTAAGTTTTCTGAATTTGATGATGATTATATAAGAATATCCTTGTTTTTAGGAAGTTCACATTGAAGCACTAGTGTTAACATAGCTTGATATATGCAGCATGTTCTCAAAGGGTTCAGAAAATATAAAGAACGTGTGTGTGTGTGTGTGTGTGTGTGTGTGTGTGTGTGTGTGTGTGTGTATACAGTTAGATACAGACAGGGAGAAAGAATAATCAAGTGACAGAAATGTTTAGCATTTGTAAGTCTGGGTTTAGGGTTTTTTTCATTATTTCAAATTTTCTTCAATTTTGAAATTATTTCAAAATAAGTTATAAAAGGAATAATGTTTCATTCAATAAAAAGTTTTACACTTTTATTCTTTTAGATTTTTAAACAGTATTTCTCCTGTGTATGTATATACATACTACATCTTTTTTATCCATTCGTCAATCCATGGGTGGACACTTAGGCCTTTTCGTAATTTGGCTATTTTTGATAATGCTGTTATAAACCCTGAGGGTGCACGTATCCCTCTGAATTAATATTTTTGTATCCTTTGGATAAATACTTAGTAGTGTAATTGCTGGGTCATTGAGTAGCTTTCTTTTTAACTGTCTGAGGAAGCTCCATACTATACTCCAGAGTGGCTGACACCAGCTTGCATTCCCACCAACAGTGTAGGAGGGTTCTCCTTTCTCTGCATGCTTGCCTATATGTGGTGTTTCTTGTGTGGTTAATTTTAGGCATTCTGAGTAGTGTAGTTTTGATTTATGTTTGATGTTATGTTTTATGTTTGATTTATGTTCACTGTAGTTTTATGTTTCCCTGACGATGAGTGATGTTGGGTATCCTTTCATGGGTCTCTTATCCATATTACTGAGCCATAAAAAAGAATGAAATCTTGCCATTTCCAAGAACGTGGATGGAGCTAGAGAGAATAATGCTAAGTGAAGTCAGTCAGAAAGATACCATAGGATTTCACTCAGATGTGGAATTTAAAAACCAAAACAGATGAACAAGGAGGGGAGCAGAAAGAGAGGCCAACCAAGAAACGGACTTTGACTTTTAACAATGAAGAACAAGTTGATGGTTACCAGAAGGGAGGTTGATGGAGGGTGGATTAAGTAGGTGACAGGGATAAAGGAGGGCACTTGTGATGAACAATGGGTGTTATTCATAAGCGATGATTCACTGAATTCTATACCTGAAACTAATATTTTACTGTATGTAACTAGAATTTAAATAAAAACTTAGCAAAAACAAAAACAAAAACAAAAACAAAAACAAAAACAAAAAACCAGTATTTCTCTTCCTGGGTCATCTATGCTTAAGCTGTGTTTTGCTTGTAATGACTTCAAGTAATATTTGTTTTCTCATAGGTGACTTGTCCATGACAAAAATCCCATTCACTACACAGTCCCAGTAAAATGTATGTAATTGCATATAATTCTTCTGCAATTCTAATAATTTTTATATAATCAGAAAAATAAAAAAACAGCATTGACTGGGGATACAACCAAATTACTAGCATAACCCTTTATAATGCAGGATTTCTAGTATCCAAAGAATGTCCGCAGAAAGAAAGCCCAAACTAAGGGGTCTAATGATTTTTATTATTTAACAGTGCATATAAATATGGACTACAGCCAGCTTCTCAGAAAGCCTAATGAACTACTGGTTAGTACAAATAGAATGTGTATAGTACCTCAGAATTCAAGTAGTTTCAGTAATAAGAAGTCAAACACAATAAGAACAACAACAACAACAAGATGCTAATACCTAAAATGGAAAATTCTCAACAACTTCCAGATTATACCTGGAAGTCATACTGCCCAGTTAAACATATTTCATATTAAATGGGCATACACTTATATAGAGCTTCTAAGTTGCAAAGTATTTTTATATACATGGGGCCATTTAAATTTTGAACTGATAAGTTGTTATTTAACTTATTAATTTATTGTTTATTTTTTAAAGATTTTATTTATTTATTTGACACACAGAGAGAGAGAAATCACAAGTAAGCAGAGGGGCAGGCAGAGAGAGGGGGAAGCAGGCTCCCTGCTGAGCAGAGAGACCCAGGCAGGGCTCGATCTCAGAACCCTGAGATCATCACCTGAGCTGAAGGCAGAGGCTTAACCCACTGCGCCACCCAGGCACCCCTATTTATTTATTTTAAAGACTTTATTTTTAAGTAATCTCTACACCCACCATGGAGCTTGAACTTATAACCCCGAGATCAAGAGTCGCATGCCTTACTGACTGAGCGAGCCAGGTGTCTCTGTACTGATATTTTAAAATAAATAGGTCAGAAAGCACCCATTTTACAGTTGAGAAAACCAGGATGTCAATGATGAAATGTTTTGCTCAATGGTAGCTATTAAGTTACAGGAACACGCAGCTATTGAATTCAGTGTTGATTCTACATTTATTGCATTATATGGTAGAGACACCTTAAGATCTTATGTCTGTATTTATGACAACAGGAGTAAACAAAGACAATAGAGAATGCTTCCCGACAACTCAGGTTGAAAGCAAGAAGACTCCGATTAATACTGCTAGCAAACACAACAACCCCAGTTACACAGAGCACCTGGTATGTTCTGATGCAATACAACTCTCCCTTCCATACATAGGCTATAAGAAACCTCTTCAAGTCTCTGTGATATCTAATACCGTTCTTGTAATTACATCTATTTAGAGTTGAGGAATCGAAGCGTGGTTTAAACTAACTTATTCAAAATACAGAAACAAGCCAAGCATCTTTATGTGACCAGCATGTTAAAGAACATTGCTGACTGAAGATTTTGATTGAACCAATCATCTGCACTTGCTCTTTGGGGAGGCATTCTGGGATGATGGATACTTGGACCACTCAACTGATTGTACTGTTGGATAAAAGATCATGGATTTCCTGTGGGTTTTGGAGCTTAAATAGCTATCTTTTCTCCGACCCTTAACATGTGGACTCCCGCCTTCCTCTAATAACATTAGTATATATTTACTTTGTGAAAGGACAGTATACCCTCTAAGCAGTTTCAGATTCCTTCATTTTTAAGCACACACACTTTTTAAGAAGATAAAGAAAGCAAATTTAACTGTATAAGGGATTAGCAATACTTAACCTCCTCACATTTCAGTTGAGCTGATGGTAAAGATTAATCCATGGATGCCAATTCCAAGTGGAGCCTGTTGTTCTGCCAAATCCAGTAAAGTGTAGGGTTCTGAGTATTAACTGCCAAATCCAGTAAAGTGTAGTGTTTTGAGATTTAGAGCCAGATTTCTGGATTTGAATCTTAGTTCCATGCTTATTAGCTGGGTACCTGGAAGAAGTTAATTAACCTCTCTGAAGCTGTTTCCTCAACTATAAATTGGGAACAATGATAGGATCAATGTCATTGGGTTGTTTTGAAGATTGCGTGGCTCCCCATATATAAAGGAGCCAAATAGGGGATGGGGCACAGCATACTACAGACAATTAAAAAAAATTATCTATTTAGTGCCAATGTAGAGATTCAAGATCAATGCTGTTTATGTCATAAGTTCTCAGGGAGTAAACATACACTCAAACCAGATCAAGCATTTCTGGGGCAGGTCCAATTCTATTAACAAGAGCATTTATGCACTCCCACTTAAATTTTGGAACTTGGGCCACCACAAGTGAAAATCGGGCACCAATAAAAGCCATTAAAAGAGCAAAGCTGGGCCATAACTGTGGCCAGAGTCAAGCCATGAAAATGTCCCAACACATAATAGAAGCCTAGACGCCAAGTGAATCCCGGAGTGAATAAGTGATGAGAAAGTTACCACAGAAGGCAAGTGGCTGGCAAGGCAGGACCTTTTTGCTGTCTAGGCATCAGTTTCTCATGACTGATTTATTCCTCTCAGGTGCTAGACTCTGAGATCCTTGAGGGCAGCAACTGATTATTGTTTTATTTTAAAAATATTCCAATGCCTGTCATGTTAACAGATGCTTGATTATAAGGATAAGCATATGTCCCATCTTGCTTGGGAAAAGCCTCATTTACTATTGTCCCAACATAATTATGAATAACATTTCCATCTTTTAGATTCCTTCTCCAAAGTATCTCATCTTGGATAATTACACATTTTTTACCATTAATGGTGGTAGCTGAAGGAATAAATTCTCCCTATCCATATATCTGTCTTCTACCTCTAATTTAGGTTTTCCCACATTTCCAGCATTTTCCCCTATAAATAATAAATGAAGAAGGTACTATATTCAGGCAGGTATGGGCTTTTAGTGTATTTTTGTTCAAATATTTTTATTTTTGTAGAATGGAGACAGAATAGTGTAAAATGGCATAGCATGTTAATTAGTAGAAAATAGTATGTCTTTAGACAAGTCAGGAAATGACAGATGTCGTCGAGGATGCCGAGAAAGGGGAACCCTCCTACACTGTAGGTGGGAATGCAAACTGGTGCACCTCTCTGGAAAACAGTATGGAGTTTCCTCAAACAGTTGAAAATAGAGCTACTTTACAACCCAGCAATTGCACTACTGGGTATTTATCCCAAACATACAAATGTAGTGATCCGAAGGGGCACGTGCACCCGAATGTTTATAGCAGCAATGTCCACAATAGCCAAACTATGGAAAGAGCCCAGATGTCCACTGACAGATGAATGGATAAAGAAGACGTGGTATACACACATGGGCACACATGAATATTATGCAGCCATCAAAAAAATGAAATCTTGCCATTTGCAAGGACATTGGTGGAATTAGATGGTGTTGTGCTAAGCGAAGTAAGTCAATCATAGAAAGAAAATTATCATATGGTCTCACAGATATGTGGAATTTAAGAAACAAGGGGAAGAGAGGGGAAAAAATAAAACAAGATGAAACCAGAGAGGGAGACAAACCGTAAGAGACTCTAAATCATAGGAAACAAACTGAGGGTTGTTGGAGGGGAGAGGGGTGGAGGGATGGGGTAACTGGTAGACAGACATTAAGGAGGGCATATGATGTCATGAGCACTGGGTATTGTAGAAGATTGATGAATCACAGACGTATACCTCTGAAGTCAATAATACATTATATGTTAATTAAAATTAAAAAAATCTATTTTGCCTTTGTGAGAGTTAATATATAATTTAAAGCCATTTCAGAAAAGTTGTATGGAGAGGCATTTCACAGAGTAGAAGCAGTTTTAAAATTATAAAATTAGGCAAAAAAAAATTTCATTTCTTTGATCACATCTTCATATACCTAAATTATATGCGGGCAGCTGTTATAGCAAGTGATTTTATCAGTATAGTGAATGTATTATAAGAATGTACTATAAGCACCAAACTGAATCCAATAGGAAGTTTCTAATGTTTTTTCAAAAAAAGGATTGCATTGATTAGTTTAGCTCTAAATTGGCAATGTCCATAATTCCATGTAAACAACTCAAAAAACGCCAAGAATTATTTTTGCTAGTATACTCAAACACTGCTATGATCAATCATGTTTGTTTCTTCATCCACTTATTTTGCCAGATACAATCTGATCTAGTTAGAAATTCTTCCAGTATTTTATTTTCTTTCATATAATTCATTTCATTTGAAGTCCAACCAACCAGAATATCACCTTCCATTGTCGCAATACATAGCTTATTTCTAGCTATTAAAGACATGGTTCAGATTTAGTGTCATCTTAAAACATGTCCATTGGAAATTTGTGCCAATGGAAGGAAAGTTAGAACTCATCTTAAGTCTTTTTCTCTTTGAATAAACAGTAATAGAAAATCGACATAATAGTAATAGTAGTGGAGGCATGATCTCTCCCTCCCCACCAACTCTTTCCCCATCCTTTACCTTGGTTCATTCTATAGAGTACTTAACACATTTATAATTTTTATTTGACCTTAAATATTAATTTTAGTGGGATTCCACCACAAATATTAGTCCAAATGTTCATTTTCTATTTCCTTATCCTTTCCCCCAAAATGTAAATGACAACACCATTGCTTACTTAATTTGTAGGTAAATTAGGAGTTAAAATGTTACAAAACTGTCTTACACTTTAAATTCTTAGGGGAACATAACTGCACGATTTTAAGTTTTTAAATATCCACATATTTTAGTCAGATAAATACTCATTGTTTAATTGCTAACATTTCAAATGGATGAGTGTTTTTATGTGGCAAGTTTAGTTTTAATTTTGAAAAATCACTCAGGATAAAATTCAGTGGAAAAGTTTATTAATATTTAAAACATATGTTTGCTACATCTAAAATGGTGTTATGCTCTTCTGCTTTAAATTCCTATTTTAAAACTCTTTGTATCATAGAGGTCTGGAAAGTCTATAAATATAAACAATCTATTTTCTCATTATCTTTTTACTCCAGGAAAATTATAAAATAGAATGTCATATCACTGACTTTATTTTTTTTTTAAAGATTTTATTTATTTATTTGACAGAGACACAGTGAGAGGAACACAAGCAGGGGAAGTGAGAGAGGAGGAAGCAGGCTTCCCACCAAGCAGGGAGCCTGATGTGGGGCTCGATCCCAGGACCCTGGGATTATGACCTGAGCCGAAGGCAGACGTTTAACGACTGAGCCACCCAGGCACCCCACCACTGACTTTATACAATATTCTTGACTACATATTTAGGATACACTTTTGGAACATACTTCGCTGAATCAAATTCTAGCTATAGAGTAATATAATATAGAGAAACTGATTCAGCAGTGGCTAATTTTCTCCATGTTGTAAAGCCTTACTTTCCTAAATTTAAATCTTTTCTGAGGACCAAGAAGCAGGCATAATGGCCTTAAAAATTGGACTGCCGACACACAAAAGGAATAATTGTTTTACTTAGAGTATTCAGATTAGGGAGGAACTAGATTTAATTCACTCCGGTGGTTTTTAATGCTAAAATACTATAGTTACCATTTTATTACTTGCCCCTCTTTTGTTATGAACATGATACTGCTTTGCCAGGTTGTTATTTTCTCGCCGAATAGTAGATTCTGCAAAATAGATGGGTGATCTCTTTGCCATTTCCATAGGTAGAAACTCTGATCGGCTGTTTTATTGACATTAAGATCATAGGCCACAGCAGAAATTATTTGAGACCCAGTCCAGTGACTTAACATTGTATGGGATTTTATGTGGCCATGCAGGTAAGCATCTTTTGGGGGAGCAGGTTCTAAGCTTTCATACAGCCCTCAAAGGAGTTTGAGAGCTCAAACTGCTTGAGAAACAGAGTCGTGCAGTGGTAATTAGGCCAGAGGTAAAAAGAGACACAGTTTAAACGGATTCACATGGCAGGGTAAGTAATTTCACATTTATTTAGTAAGACAGTAGTTCCCATTTGGGGCGGGCGTGCATCTTTTTTTAGCACCCTGGAAAGGAGACTAAACACTAAACATTGTCAAGTATTTCAAAATGCCTATAAAGGTGGCTACTTGACCCCCACTCCCTCCCCCCACCCAAATTTTAGCCTTGTGTTGTGACTTTATTTAAAAGGCACTAGTTATTAAGTAAGGCATTTGGGGAGTCAAGGTTTCAAAACATGGGTCTCTTAGAACAAAAAAATTAAAGAAAACTTTTGCAGTGCTTGCAAACTGTTGCTATTCCGTCACTGGAGTAGATAAATTCTAGCTAGATAAATTCTAGCTTTAAGAATTTGTGTCTACTTGGATGTGGAGATGAAGGGAGCGTAAATGAATGAAATTAACCCCTATCTTTCTAATCTATGCATAGGCAGAAATTCTACTCACTCAGATTGGGACTCAAAGAGGCATTCAACAGACAACTTCAGTAGCCCAGTCTTGGAGATTAGGACTGAGTATGTCAATTCAGTGGGTTATGGGGGGGGGTATAGAATAAAAAGAAAGAATCCTTGGTGAATTAAAAGATGGATAGATAGGATAGCTAAATGCAATGTGTGATCCTTGATAGATCCTACATTGAAAAGTGGGGGTTGCTGGGGTGCCTGGATAGCTCAGTTGGTTAAGCATCTGCCCTGTGCTCAGATCACGATCCTTGAGTCCCAGGATTCAGTCCCAGGATCCGGGTTCCTGCTCTGCAGTGAGTCTGCTTCTTCCTCTCCCCCTCACCCTACTCCTGTACTCTCTTACTCACTCTCTAATAAATAAAATCTTAAAAAAAAAAAAAAAAGTCTCTTATGGGTTTGTTTCCCTCTCTCCTTTAGAAAAAAAAGTGGGAGTTGCTGTAGCTACAAGGGATGTAGTGGGGAAATTTAAATATGGATTGTATATTAGATATAATTGCATAATGTTAAATTTTCCAAATGTAATAATTGTTCTCAGGAGATATATGCTAAAATATTTAGGATGAAATAAAGATATTTGCATTTAACCCTCAAATACTTTTGGGAAGAAAAAAAGTGTGGGGAGCATGGAGACAATAAGGAAAATGGGGCAAGTTATTAGCAATTGGTGAATCTAGAAAGGTATTTGAGTATTTGTTATTCCTATGACTTTCTAAAGGCTTAACAATTTTCAAATTAAAAAGGACATAGAAAATAATGAACTGGTTAAAGAGAAATACTGGAGTAAAAAGCGAGACAGGGATGCACCTGATTCAAGTGTTAGGGAAGGAGACAGCGGCCATTGTTGCTCTCGGAAGGAAATTGGACTCTCAAAGGAGGACAACAGTTTAAAGAGGAGAGGACGTTTGTTGGGAAACTAGATGAAGACAGATATAACGTATTTAAGAAAGGGATACTTTAAAAGGAGACCAGATAAAAATTTTAACAACAAAGCCCAGACAAGAATTCAACGAGTGTTTAAAAGCAGATGAATATTTTGAAGCAAGTCTGTACAAAAAGTGGTTCTCCAAACGCTTGGTTTTGATGGGTTTGTTGAAAGCAAAAATCCTTTGACATTTTTCCTTATTAATTTTTAATTTCAATCATTTAAGATTTTAGAGTTTGTTAGTTAAGATTTGATACAGCTCTTCCAGAGAAACCATTTCTTTTAGGGAAGACTGTTTCAACTTCTTAGTGGTAATTATAATAATAATTACTTTTGAGTACTTGACTGTTTTTTTGGTACTGGGCGAAGAGCTTTCATTGTATAGCCTGGTTTAATTCTAACAATCCTATTTATAAATACAGATTTATTGATATTCCAATGTTATCAGTGTTACAAGGGAACTAGACAAGGATGGCTTAACTACATGTCTTAGGTCGCAGCTTGGAGGTTACAGAACCAGGACTCAAGCCAAAGCTTTCTGACTTTAAAGCCTGTGTTCTCAAATATAAGACGTTTATTTCACTTGAGAACTATTACAGTTCTAAAGGGTATTACCAAGTCCTCAGTTGGGTATTGCAATTTCAAGGGCTTATTTTAAAGCTATTATAAACTTAAAATATCTCAGTGTAATAAGTTTATGAGCTGCCTTCCCCTCCTTTTCTAGCTTGAAGCATTTTGCAAATTAGATTTTTTTGCTCAGTCATTCATATCCATTTATTTGGGAAATTGCTTTGCCTGTCCACTCATAGCTGATAAGGCACATTGTTGCGAAGTCATGGGAGCATGAGAGCACAGGAGAAATCTAACAAGGGGTGGAAAACTTTATTTCTCCTTCCCTTAGAACACAAAGAACAACCTATTCAAAGTCCAGCTGCTCCCCTCCCTCACCCCCATTCATTTTTCAAGAGTTCTTTTAAAGAAACACATCTTTTAAAATGGGAAATCCTTCTGAAGGGAGCATACCAGGTCTAAAAACATCACTTAAGAATTCATTCTTTCCACTGAATTTGAGTATTCCTGAGAATTCATATGCAACAAGAGGCCTAGATTAAAACCTTGGCAAGATTCTTGGCCATGTCCAATCAAAAACCCAGCAGATGATGCCCAGGGGCAACAATTTTGATAAGAAATGAGGAGTTATCCTGTAGGGTACAAGATCCCAGAGCTCTGTTCTTAAAGGCACCTACTTGTGATTATGGTAAAGCCTGATGGAAACAGGAATAAAATAATCCATATGGAATTGTAAATAAATATTTTTGAAATGAGAAACAGATATCTTGATTAACACTTTAATGGTGTGACACTTTCCATAAATTTGGTGGAAGTATATCAAAAAGTGCAAATGATTACCAGTGAAAAATCAGGGTCTAATATTGTCTGCTGGTTGAGTAAACTCACATGTTTTTTCCAGGGTTTTTTCAATTGCTTATATGAAACTACTCATATAGGAGTACTACTACACGTCCTCAATTAGGCCTTATTCCAGGTTCTCGGAAATGGCTATGGGTGACAGATGGGCCCGAGGAAATAGGACGGAGGAGGCTGGGAATAATTCAGAAGTCTCTCCACCTCCCCTCACCCCCAGAGAGACCCAGGAGACTTTGTTGTATTGATTTGACAGTGAATAACTGAACAAAAAGTGAGTGTTGGTTAAATTTGTTTTTGCATAGTCCAAATAAAACTTACTAAGTATTTGCACAAATTCACTTTAAGAAAAATTTGTATGATGCAACCACCTTGAAAACAGTATTGCCATTCCTTCAGAAAAGTTAAACAGTGTTACCGTATGACCCAGTCAGTGTATCCTTTGGTATACACCCAAGAAAAATGAAAATATATGCCCACACAAAAATTCGTACACAGACATTTATAGCAGCATTATTCACAGTAGCCAAAATGTAGAAACAATCCAAATGCCCATCACGTACTGAACAGATAAAATAGAGTATGGCATACAAGGTAATAAAAAGGACTGAATTATCCATACATGCTACAAGATTGAACCTAGAATGCATGATGCTGAGTGAAAGAAGCAGGTCACAGAGGACCACATTATTTCATGATTCCATTTAATCAAGTATCCAGAACAGGCAAATCTATAGTGAGAGATTAGTGGTTGCTTAGAGCCAGGGAGATGGAGGGTTGGAGGGTGACAGCTAAAGGGTATTATGGTTTCTTTTGGGGGTAACAAAAATGTTCTAAAATTAACTGTGCAAATAGTTGCACCCTTGCATTACTAGAAAACCACTGAAATTGTACACATTAAAAATTGTACATATAGAATGGTGTCATGTGAATTCTCAATGAAACGGTTACCAACCCCACCCCCCACCCAGCCACCTAGCTAACCTAGACATACAAGATTTTTTCTTTTTTTTTTTTTTTTAAACAAGAATTTTTTTTTTTTTTTTTTTCCCTTTCCTCTTGTCTCCTACTTTCCTGCTTCTGGTTGCTTTTTGTGAAGGTGCAGGCTTCAGATTCATTATTTCTGAATTAATTTGATCTCATAGTACTGAATAGTGGAAAAATAACCATTCTAGATGCATAGCTTATATCCTCTGTGACTGGAATAATACAAAAAATACAGGACTTGTAATCAGGAAGCCCGGAGTTGAGATCAGACCCAGCTGTTAACTATCTGGCTGACCTTGAAAGAGTAAGCTAATCTGTGATCCTCAGTTTAACAGATTTGTACAATTTAACTGAATAAAAACAGTGACCTGAGAAAATTGTAGATCAAAAGAGACAACTGGTTCATTCTTTTATTCAAAGCTATGCTAGGGGTTGTAATAGAGGCTTGCAGACCCTTGGGGAGGCAGATAGATGTCTAGATGCTTTGAAAGCCAATGGGTAAATCACCTGATCCAGATTAGGAAATTAAAGTAATATTCCCTCAGGAGAGGTGAGGTCTCAGATTTCTGAACAGGGAGGAGTTAGGCAGATAAGAAGGCATGGTCTGCAACATGTTTGAGGAAGGAGAAGCTAGATGAGGGTTTACAGGGGTGAACTTAAGCAGGGTGTTCAAGCAGTTTCACGTCGTCGGATGGAAATAGAGCCCTGGTTCTCAAACTGTGGTCCCTAGACTGTCGTCATCAACATCATACAGGAATTTGTTAAGGATGCAAATTCTCGGTTCACACCACAGATCTACTGAATCAGAGACTCTGGGGATAGGGCCCAATGATCAGTGTTCCAACAACCATCTAAGGGGACTGTGATGCCTAGTCAAACTTGAGAACCACTGGACTAGAGTCTTGGGTACTAGTAGCTAGAAATAGGTGTATACTAGTTGAATATTTATAGTTTCTTAAAGCAGTTTTATATGTAGATCTATAAACAGTATAAACTATTTACCACTTTAGGTTATTAGAAAATACAGAAAATTTAAAGAGAATGTAATCTCATTATGTAGATATACATGCTGTTAATATTTGGTGATTATATATATATATATATATATATATAGCAATTTGGGGCCATAATGTACATTCTTTTGTATTCCAGTTTTGTTAATTCTTTATGGGTATTTTCCCATGGATTTTCAATTCTATCAATCAGTCCTAAAAACTCATGGAAAATGTTTTTAATGACTGCCAAGTATTTCATCATGTGGTTAGACCATAATTTAATTTACTATTTATTATTGCTGGATATTTAGATTGTTTCAATAACTTTTATAAGTAACACAGTATGAAAAACATTTTATGTAAATATTTTTCTTCATCTTTATTCCCTATAATAGATTCTGAGAATTAGACTTGCGTTGAGTATTTATCTGTTTATCTTTGTCTCTTGGTAGGAGACGCATCTTTTCTGGCTACAGGACTGGTGAGTGTCCTAGACTGGACAGTTATGATGCCCCTTCCTTGGACTACACAGATTAGTTCAGGGACAGGTATTTGACTCAAGCTGGGGCCATCATCTTAATGACTATATTGCAGGGAAGCTATGCCCGTCCCCTTCCCGAGAGTATGACAAAACCAAACAGGTGTAGGAAGTAATGAAATTAATCTGAAGAGAGAAGCAGAGATTAGAGGTCGAGATCACCCAAATTTTCAATATTTTCTAGCTTATTCTAACAAAGCAAAAATCGCTAAACAACAACACCCTAGTTTGAGCTACATAGAGTCTTGAAAGGTAGGACTATGACTGCATTTATCTCTATATATCTATATATAATTAATTGATAATGTATATATATTAATCTAATACCTAAAACAAATTAATATCTGTAAGTATTCTACATGTAAGTCTGAGAACATTGAGTTCCTACATAGTATTCAGCCTTATTTGGAAGCATGTTATGGTTCTCTAATTATTTTCATTTTCTTTTATAATTCACAGTAAAGTTTCTCAATTTTCTTCAAATAGGAGCAACATACTCCTTATGAAGCATATTCTTAGACATATCATTTCGGGTTGCTTTATGTTAAAATGAGCTTTCCCCCATATTCGATAGCTATTGCTGCTGTAGCTAATTACAACAAACTTAGTGGTTTAGAACAACGCTAATTTATTATCTTACCGTTTGGGAGGTCAGAAGTCCAAAAAGTGTCTCACTGGGCTATGATCAAGATGTCATCAGGGCTGTGTTCCTTCCAGAGACTCAAGGGGAAAGTCCATTTTCTTGCCTTTCCAGCTTCTCCCGGCTGACCCCCCTCATTCCATGCTCATGCCAGCAACAGGCGGCTGGGTCCGTCCCACATCCCTCTGCTTCTGATTCTCCAGCCACCTTCTTCCTGGTTTAAGTATTTTTGTGCTTACATTGGGCCCACCTGGATAATCTCCTTAAGGCCGGCTGGTTCACAGCTTTATCTTCCTTGCAACCTTAATTCTCCCTTGCTACATAACTTAACATATTCGAAAATTGTGGGGATTAGGATGTGGGCCTCTTTGGGGGACTATTATTATGCCTATTGCACCCCTCATTATATGTATTATCTGGCCACTGATTTTTGTATATATATATGTATGTTTACATGTGTGTAAATGCAAATATTTTATACACACAGGCACACACACACAATTTTCTGCATTCACAGCAAAACTTCTCAAACAACTGTGCTCTTGACATTGTCTCTTGAACATATTATGATCATGCTTTCATTCTCACCATTCCACTAGAAACTCAACTTAGGTTGTCAGTTACCTACATTCTGCCAAATCCAAGGTTAACTCATGGTTCTCATGAGGGGAGGGTTACAGATATTCATGAAATCTCGGTGTCTTGGCAGAGTGAAAGTTTATTTCTTGTTCATGGCACAGTCAAAGGAAGGTTGGACTGGAGACAACTAAGATCCATAGTCATTGTATGACCCAAGCCTGTTCCAAATAAAGCTTCCATCATCCCCAGAGCCTTCCTGAATCCTCTGAATACAGCTGACAGATGAGGGAAGAGAACAGAGAAGAAAAGTGTGCGAAGTTTTTTTCAGAGAAGCTAGTGCTGGAAATGATGTACCATACACCTTCCACACCCCATCTGGTATAATTCCAACTCACTGCTCCACCCAGCTGCTAGGCACAATGACAAATGGATCTAGCTATGTGGTCAGGAGGACAGGAAAATGGGGCTTAGGGAACATATGGCGTTGCATCTGCTGCATAACCAATCATGGACACTTGACACACCTGGTTACATTCTTCTTGGGCTCTCAGTATCTCCCTTTGACCAATCCACATAGTGCCTGGTAAGCTCAGCCAGTTCCAGAACCAATAGAATTGGAACCAAATTTAGGACATGTGTGATGATTTAATTCTGTACTTATTTTCTCTTCTCAAACTTTGACTTTATCTTACTTTCCATTTATCTTTATTAGTGCTCTGTTCTTTCTTACTGCTGATTTTTTTTTTTTTTCACTCCTCTCTTGATTCTGGTAATATTTTGGCAACATCCTTTGGAATCTACAGTCCATTGCGAATAATTCCTCCCATCCCCACACTCATTAATCCCTTCAAATAATTTTCTCTCTATTTTGATGAAAAGACTGTAGTAGGGACATTTGTCTGTGAGCCTATGAACTCTGTGAAACATTTCCCATGGCTCATAACAAAAGGCCAGAAGGGGGAGTTGGCATTTTCCTTAACAAAAACTCCGCTTTGATTTTTTTCAAGCCCGAGTCCTCAGTACTTTTGTTCAAAGCTTTAGCCATATAGAATTTAATACTACCATTACTATTATTAACTTCATATTAAAGATAGTGTTTGTTGATGTCTTCACCAAGCACCAGAGTAAAGATTTATATATGTTCTTTTAATCCACAAAGCATATTTCCCCCTTAATTTCAAAGAAAAAGTTTTCTCTTCCCTGAATGTGTCAACTTTTATTTTGTTCAACCTCATAATTATTATCTGAGAGTCTCTTTTGATTATTTTTCTTTACTTTTTTTCAATATTTGATTCTATCAGGAACCCTTTTTTATAACCACAGTTAACATGTATCATGTGCCAAGTATAAGCTAAAGTGTTAAGTGCCATATTTAATACTTCAAGACATTGGTACTTTTTAGTCTCATTTTACAGAGCAGGAGATAAAGCCCAGAAATATTTAAGAATTTTTAAGAATTTTTAAAATTTAAAAATATTTAAGAATGGTTTCACAGGTGAAAACCCCTGATGGAGAAACAGAACCCACTGGTGGATTCTAGGTGCTGCCAGTTTCCTCAGTTCTCCTGTTGACAGTGTGTTCTTATGTGATCATCAACTCTCTCGCTTGTGGATTGTTCTGCGTAGGCCCCCATTCATTCCTCCTTGTTATAGCCATGATTCCTGTCCCTACATAATTTCCTGTCATGGATCTTTTTTTACTATTTTATAAAATGATAATTTATTTAAAATTAGATGAGGTGGGGATTTTTGTATGTATTAAAAAATAATTGGGGGCACCTGGGTGGCTCAGTTGGTTAAGCAACTGCCTTCAGCTCAAGTCATGGTCCCAGAGTCCTGAGATCGAGTCCCACATTGGGCTCCCAGCTCTATGGGGAGTCTGCTTCTCCCTCTGACCTTCTCCCCTCTCATGCTCTCTCTCACTCTGTCTGTCTCTCTCTCTCAAAATAAATAAATAAAAATCTTTATTGAAAAAATAATAATTGGGTCCATATATTTTCTTTTCCACTTCTGAATTTGCAGAATACCTTAGGTAAAATTAGAGTTAAGTTTTGATTTTCATGGGGTCGTCAATCAGCTATATTTACAATTCTGCTCTTAAGAAGGTAAAGTTTTGGCACTTAAATACAAATATGAATTCAGCCTCCTTCTGTTCTCCAGATGTTTATCTACTATAGAAGGCAATGAGGGGTAACTTTTGAGAAAGATTTTTAAATTCAAAGTTCAATAACAATAATGATGAGCAGGAGAAATAAGCATGAGAAACTGAAAGGTAAATGAAAACCAATTGTATGCTTAGATCTGGACACGTTTACTAACTCCTGAACATACAGCATGTGTTCTAGCAGCAATAAGCACAAAATTTGTCTCCTCTTCCTCTTGATGAATCAAACTCTTCTAGTAAACTCTGTAGTCATGAGATTATACACAAGTCATTATAAATCAAGTGGAATAAAACAGGTTATGAGGTAATTTGATCCAGAAGATCTCCTGACTTTTCTCTGAACCATGTTCCATAAATTCTGGTAATTTTAATTTAGATAATTCATGTGCACAGATGAAAACTGATAAAGATATTGTTTCTAGTATTACTGTTGGAGAAAAAGTCCCCATGTTTATTAATAGTAGAATTCAAAGATTGAGAGCATGTTGAAATTTCCATTTTATTTCCATAAAATATTCTAAAAATGTTTGTTAGACTTTAGTTATAAGGAATGCAGATCACATTCTTATTTGAATACCAGTGTTGACCTCAACCCAATGACACTTGTCAACTTTGAAAGTGAAGAGTGTAAAACTGCCTGGATTTCCATGGTGATTTAACTTTGCTGACCCTTTTCATCAGTTCTTATTTTTGAGGATTTGTAGTTCAAAGAAAAGCCCACAGTTCAGCCCATTACAAAGTAGCATATGCTCAAATGCATGTGAACTGCACTAAACATGAACTAGCTTTAGTGGATTTCTTTTGTTTCCTAAAGAAGCTGCAGCTACATAGCAAATATTTCCTAAATTTTTATTTTTCTCCTCATTTTCCTGATGTATGATCTATATATTCAAGTGCCATTTAAAATTTTTCAACAAAGATGTAAGAGCACATACAACCTCAAGGGTAGAATAAATTGTCCAAATAAAGCAAATGAACATAATCTGAATTTTAATCCTGCCACCTATTAATAAATCACAAAAGTCTGCTCTTTTTTTTCTCAGGGTATTTTTTAATCTAGTCCATGTGCTGGTCACCAGAATGTAGTTCTTGTAACAATACCATCAATAGCACAAGAAAGTCTATGTTTTTATTGTGTATTTCCTAATTCTAGGTGTTTTATGTTTGTGTAAGTTTATATTAGGTTACATAATATTTGCACAAATTTTTAAAATGTAACCTTAATGGACTGATGGTTGAAAAAGCATCGAGAGATCTTAAGCTTTATTAATTGTAAGACTTAATCATAACAGCAGCAATGTAATGAAGATATTTTCTAGCATCAGTCATGAAGGTTTGGAATTAGAAGGGAGGTGGCTCATTTGGGCAACATACTTCCCTTGGGTCTGATGCTGGTTAATTTAAGGCTTATAGCTAATGGGTCTTATCACCTCCTATGACATCAAATTGGCCAGAGGCCCAGACCAAGAGCATTTAATTGGATGAATGATTATTAATTCTGAAGACAATATAAATCAAAGGATTTAAAGAATGGGGCTGTTATGTTCATCACAACTGGCATCTTTGGTAAATTTAATAACTGCCATCCTCCCAGCACTGGCAGAGTGACCTATGTTAATTTGGGTAGAATATCAGTATAAGAAAATTTCCAGGCATTATCCTGTGATCTCCAAACTCTGGCTTAGACTCCAGACGGGTTCGATGTAACATTATCTGGAAGCCACCAGATGTCGTACATACATTGTTCATTATTTGATTCTCCAAGTATGTAGAGAAAGCATTGGAAAGAAAAAAAAAAAAGAGTCTCAGCAGCTGTTAAAAGGTTAAGAGGATTCTATCCAGAGCAGTGTTGAATTTGCTGATAAAATTTACTTCTTTCACCTTTCCATATGTAATTTAAAAAAGAGCTTCTACCTCATTCACAGAAGCATTTTAAGTTAACATGAGACATAATTATTTTTAGGATGATTTAATTTTTTTGAACACATTCAAATTTTTTTTTCCTTTCAAGCTAATCCCTTGCTTATTTTTTATTCATTCAGTGTACAATACCTGAATGATTGTTTTCTACTTAGTCACCACTTGCTAGGTGCTGAAGTTACAGAGTTTATAAGATTTTCCTCGTCTTCAAGGAATATGCAGTCGAGTCAGGGAGTTAGAGTAGACTAATGGCACACAGCTCTGGGGCAGTTTCAGCTTAGGTTCTCTGGAAGCATGTACTAAGGAGCTTGGAGTACAAGTGGTTTATTAGGGATAAACATGTGAAAGGATTAGGCAGGAGACAGGACCGGGCAGAGGGAAAAGTCAAACTAATGCAGGCCTGCCAAAGTGTCGGCCAACACAGTGGGATAGTCTGCAGTATTGCCCATATGAGTTGTCCCATGTCAGGCTGTGTCTATAAATCGTACTTCGCTCAGTGGCCAGTTGTGGGTGTGGGCAACCCTATGAAGTACATGACCTTGGATGAGGTCGTTCTTTGCAGCTGAGGCAAACTCTGATGCTGTCAGCTGAAGACTGTGTGGTAGCCACATTCCCTGTGAGCTGGGAAACAATGGTGGTGGGGCTTGGGAGTAGGGTGAGATCTGGGTGATGTGTCTCTGTGTTGACCCACACATAGGATGATGCTGTGGGATCCCAGAAGTTTAGTTCAGCCTTGGGACATGGTTCAGAGGTGGTTTAAAGTGGGGACATGATGAATTTTAAAAAATAATCATGGTAATAATAGTTAAAATTTATTGAGCAATTACTGTATGTCTGGCATAATATTAAATTCTTTACCTGGATTCTCTCATTTTATATTTACCATAAAACTAAGAGACAGATATGTAACTATCATTTTCAGGTTATGGATGAGGATACTGCAGTTGAAGGATTAAATAATTTGCCCAAAGCTTCAAAGCTGGATTCAATCCTAGGCTGTATGAGTTCAAGACCCACTGGGTATATGGATTGCTTTTCAGGAGTATGGGCTGGATTGTTAGTTTGGGGGAAACGGTGCATAAGACATGAACCATTTAGCAAACTTCCTGACCTAGAATTTGAATTTAATAAGTATTTGTGGAAGGAGGTAGAAAGGGAAGGAGGGAGACAGGGAAGAGGGGATGAAGGAAGGAAGGGAAGAGAAACCAAAGTCACATTTAAAGAACTATAACAAGATGGATGTGGTGAGATAATTGAGTCCTAAACCATGTTAAGAAACTCCCAAATCACCCTCCTCCAAAATTCAATGGGTATTAGGCATGTTGTATCCTCAGTACAGGAAGATAACTGCTTTTGAGATTACCTCCAATTCACCATTTTTAAAGACTGTACATGTGATTGATAGTCCTTTGCCGAGTGCATATCTGAGTTATCCTATTATGTGCGGATTGTTTGCAGACATCTCTATATTTTACCAGACTATGCATGGCCTTAGGGAACTACGTGATTCTTGCCTCAAAAAGATTCTCACTATCCCTAGGATACAATAGGCTGCCTACTAAATTTGACTTCTTAGAATTTGATGGTCATACTCTTTCAACCTCTATTTTTGTGTCTCTTTTCCAGTTTTCTTCCTTTCTACACATTTTTATGGTCAGTCCATCTTATCTACATCCTGTGGTACTTGCATCTCTCGCTTGGTTATCAAGCCCCTTGGAAAAGTGTTTGCACAAAACCCAAGCCTGATTTCAGTAACATGGCAATAGTTACATTCTTGGCAATCCTGTCTACCTTAAGCACATAATGTTAAAGGTTATTAAAAACTACATTTGATGCAACTTCTGATAACTGAGTAGGCCTGTTGTCAATGACATTTTGTCTTTTAACCCTATATATAAGGGTTTGAAGCTCTCGTTGGTTAGATTTTTGAATTCCTGGCTATATTTTACCTATGTGGCCCTATTTTAAAGCCCATGATTCATGGTTACTAGAGTTGAGATACTATCGTGGGAAAAAAATGATGAAATGGAAGAGGTGGGTGATAATGTATTTGTTTTTTTTGACATGAATTTGGAAGATATGGCATGTCAGAAAAACCAATTCTATGGTGCTGTGGATAGGCCTCTGGAGCCCAAACCTACAGCGGGGTTATATTTATTTACTTTTTTATTTTTTATTTTTTTTTAAAAGATTTTATTTGTTTATTTGACAGAGAGATCACAAGTAGGCAGAGAGACAGGCAGAGAGAGAGGGGGAAGCAGGCTCCGCCAAGCAGAGTATGATTCGGGGCTTGATCCCAGGACCCCGAGATCATAACATGAGCCAAAGGCAGACGCCTAACCCACTGAGCCACCCAGGTGCCCCCCTCCAGCAGGGTTTTAAATTACCAAGAGAAATCCTTTTTTTTTTTTTTTTTAATTTTACAAGAATCTCTATAAAAGAGAAGCTGGGACCTCAATCTGCCATAGGCCCTATGAAGGCCCTGTAGATGTCTGAGTTTTTGCTAAATATTGATGATCTGGGCTGGCACCAATATGACATTCACTAGAGCAGGACTTTTACCTGGAATGACTTAAGAAGCAAGATGGAATGGGAAGGAAAGGTCTTGGACACAGTTAATGAAGACAGGGTTTGGGGAGCTTCTCCTGTCTAATGCAGGAAAGGGCTAGCTTCCGTCCACATAAGGTTGGCTGGAGAGCACGATGATGTTGACATAGGGGCCTGAGAGAAAAGGGAGGTGTGGGATCTCAGAAGGCTTGTTCTACTTATTTTTCTGTTTTTATCCGGGGCTAGTCCTGAGTCTTCCATGTACTTACACATATCTGATATAACAGTGATTTTCAAAGTACTTTTACGTTGTTGGTGGACAGAAAAGAAATAGAAGCTAGCTGCAATGGTTGAAATGGAGCAGCAGTTGGGACCAATATCTTACCATTCTGAGGGCTTCCTAAGAAGATGCTGTTAGCAATTTCATCAGGTTTAATGATATCTGCGAGCAGATACAGGATTGGAAACAAAATCCTTGGTTCCAGGTGAATTGAAATTATGGAATATTTTTGTGTAGATACTGCGTATGTATTACTAAATAAATATATAGTTATTTTAATATTTAGTCTTTTCAATTTAATTAGTAAACTTACTTTTTTTTTATTAGTTTCCTTACAGAATAATAGATAGGTTGAGATAATTCTAAATGTAGACTGCCTAAGATTTTGTTCTCATTTCACTACTTTGGATAAATTCTTTATTTTTTCTCTGCCTCTGTTTACTCACTAGTAAAGTCACATCTATACCTTCTAGACACTATTATGAGAATTAAATTATTAACAAACTTACATAAAAGACATGTCATATGGCCCTTGGCATATATTATGTGTTACCTAAAATTTTTCTGTTATTGTCATTATTAATATTTATTTTCTGTATCTTGCATTTGTAAGCAGATAGCAAACTTCTGTGGGTCAGAAGCATTATTTATGTCTCTTTTCAGCTCGAGTAGGTAAAATAATCTTTTTTATGTAGTAGATGTTCAGGAAAGTAATTAATTAATTAACCAGCTATTAACTGGGCACTTCCTAGGATACAAACACATTCTTAGGATTTGAAAACGTAAAGATAATAAAAGGAGGATCTTGAGAAACTTGCAGTCTAATGATCCTAAATGAAGTAAAATATAACATAATTACATATAATTAATTTAATGTATGTTAATGTAATAAAAGAGCTCTAATAGGGGTATGCAAAAAAAAATTAAAACACTTTGAAAGAGGAGACAATTAATTGAATTTTTTCTCTGAATTTTGAGTTAAATTCTGAAGAATGCATTAGAGTATGTTAACTCTAAAAATGTGAAAGAGGCTTTTTTTCCCCCCAAAGAATAAGTGTACGTAAAGGCACAAAGGCAAAAAGCAGCATGTCACTGGAAATAGCAAGGCCTTTAGATACTGAGTGAAAAAAATGTTACTTGAGTCACATGTAAAGGTCAGTAGGAACCTGAACACAGAAACCCAAGGATGCCATTCTAAGATTTAGGTTGTAATCCTGTAGGAATTGAGTAACTATACAGGCTTCTTTGCATAAATATTTGTGGATACTGGTGATTTCTATTCTGGATTGAACAAGTCAGTCAAGCTCCCTTTGGGGTTTTTGGATATTTATACATAGATACTTTTTTTTTTAATGAAAAACTAAAAACAAAGAATTTTGCTCTTTAGTGGCTCCAACTAAGTGTTGTGAAAGGTCACTACAAATAACTGAGATTGTATGTTTGAACTATTCACTCTTCCAGGTTTAATTTTGAAATCCTGTTTTTCTGCAGAGAAATTAGATTTTACGTTTTATATAGGAAAATGTCAGGAACATAATCGTGGGAAGTTTTCGCTTGGACAGAAACCACAAGTTCATAGTCTATTGTAATTTTTCGTAGGAGGAAGAACAAGAGCTGAACTTGGCCATAACACATTCTTCCTCCAGATAAAGGAGGATGAGACCACGAAAGTATCCAAGGTCGCCCATGAGAGATTTTGTTGATTTTAGATGAGTTTGGGCCTTTCTTTTTGTACTTTATTACCTTTTAACACTGGCTTATATTTTACTGTTTCATTAGAATTTTATGTCCTGAGGTGTTTTTTTTTTTATGATAAACCCATAGTAAAAATTCAATAAATTGTTGTTATGTAAGTGAATCACATAGTTGAGCTTTTCATACCAACTAATCAATATAAAATCCATGACAAATAATAACCTTAAGTGATTACATATAGAAGTGGGAAAGTCTACCAAATCTTTATCTTTTCATGTTATAATAATAGTGGAAAAGGATATGTACCATTTTAAGCTCACCACCAAAGGCCTTTTCCTTCTTGCTGCTTTCAATGCTAATGACCTCCCAGGCTTTCTAGAACCCATGCACCTAGGTCCTAGGAATGTATTCCTTTCTCAGAGTTGACCTGTTCTAACAGGCACCGTGTCTTTTTTTCTTAAAGGAAAGAAAGAGGGAAAGCAAAGCAAAATGAAAATCTCTGTTTACTTTGTCAGGGCACCAACATTTTCCAAGTAAGAATATTACCATATGTTGAAAAGCACATGGTTTTCGGAATTAGATCTGGGTTCAAAAAACCTCTGATTCTTGAGTCACCAAGCTTGTGGCCTAGGTCAATTTGCTTTCTCAATGAAGAATAATAAAATCTACCTCACTGGGTTATTTTGAAGGCTGAAGGAGGGGATGCGTGTGGCCATGTGTAGCAAAGTGAGCAATATCTGTAACAAATAGAAGGCATCCCACACACCCTGGTGTCCATCCCACTGCCGAATCATGTCTTCTGACGTCTGGAAACCATTCTCTTTCTAGAGATCTGAATTATAAAACTTGCCTAGAAATAGTTGTTGTAAGTAATAGTCCACTGAATTCTTTCTGATTGGTTGCACTGAGTGGTATGGTAGACCTTTCCAGTATAAGAAATATTCTTTCCTATGATTCTGTGGCTTCAATAACCCAATTCACTCCATTCATCTATCACAGGGGTGGCCATGGTGATCATAAACCCTAACCAGAGTATTCCTTTCTTCAGCCAAAGAGATCAGATCAGTTAAGTAATGAATGTGTGGCATATGATCTCCATCAGGACAATTCTTAAGTGTTTTTTTTTTTTTGTTTTTTTTTTTTTACCATAAATGTTAGTGAAACTCTCTCTTTCCATTGGGCTTAGTAAACTGGCAGGATATGAGTCAAGCATTAGTCAGCTATCTTGTGTACGACATGAACTGTCTGAGAAAGGAAGATTGAGAGAGAGAGAGAGAGGGAGGATTATTATGGTATTAGTTGAATACCTTAATACAGATATTTCAGAAGCCTTCTTTATTCCTAGACTTCTTCACTTTATTCATGAACTGAAATGGGCTTCTGTTATTTGCAATGAAAGGAATTCTAAAAATACACATTTTGGCTTCTAGAAGAAGTTATTTTGACTAATAGACAAAAAAAAATCAATCAGCCCTTTCAACACATTTATAATTTTCTAAAAACAATTGTATGTTAGAAAGGCTATATACCAAAATATTTGATATTTTTCTATTTTTCAGGTCTCTAGTGTGAATACCTAGACTGAGGTTGTGGGATTGGCCTTGGTGGCATAAAAGGCAGTGTTATTAATATTGAAGTTGTGTGGCTAGTGTTCATATTTGAGTGCACCTCAGAAGCAGAAGAGGCCATCTGGATCAAGAATCCCCGCCAAAAGGTTGACACCAGCACCAGAAACAAAGCCACAGCCATGCTGAGAATACTCAAAGGTGTTAATCGGGGCAAGTGCTTGACTAAGCTGCTGGATACAAGCCCCTGGCAGCTTCTCTAGAATCTCTGAAGCATCAGCAGTGTGGTCCTCTACAGCTCACCACTCCCCGGTGACACGGGATTTTGTACAATTTAAGGTCAAGATATTAAAAGGAGTAAAATTAAGAAAAAAAAATCAAGAAAAATACAGATGACAATGGCAATGATATACAAGCCTGAACATTTGTTTCCTTGAAGTCACAAACCCCAGGAACCTAGTCCTCTTGGGAACTCACCATCACTAACATCATGCTAGTGAATCACCCAGCGTTCACTTATTCCTTTACTCAACAGATGTTTATCGAGTTCCCAGTAAGTGCTAGTTACTGTTCTAAATGCTGGGGATGCAGCATCTTACAGAACAGAAAGCCTCTGCCCTAATGGATATTCTAATCCAGGGGACAGACAGTTTAAAATGAAAAGACGGAAACTCTACAATGTACTGCATGGCGCTAAGGGCTCCGGAGGGCGGGCCTCATACCGCATGGAGGAGGGGATGTCCAGGGAAAGGGGTGTGGAGTTAGAATTGTACTTGGGAAAAGGGTGAATGGAAAAGGCTCACTCTTCCTCAATGGAAGAGGTGAGGAGCAAGTCATTGAGGGATCTGGGGGAAGAGCATTCAAGGAGATGGGAAGAGCCAGTCCCCAGGTTTGTGAGAAACAGCAAAGAAGTCAACAAGGCTAAGGGGAAGTGAAGACCGGAACAGGAAGGGGAGGTGAAGTCAGAGAAGTAAAAGGGGCCGGATGGTATAGAACTTTCAGGCCAACCTAAGGAAAGGGCTTTTATTCCACACAGAAGGGAAGCCTTTGAAAGGCTTTGAGCAAAGGGGCACATGTCCTGAAATTTTGAAGGGATCCTTCCAGTTGCTGTGTTGAAAGGATATGTGTGTGTTTGGGGAGGGGGGGGCAGAATCAGGGAAGCTAGTTAAGACACACTCGTGATAATTTGGGTAAGAACTGATGATCACTTGATCTTGGTAGAGGTGGACGTTGGTTGAAATGTTCAGATTCTAGCTAAGATTTGAGGACAGATTCAACAGGTATCAGTTGAATACTTAAAAAAAAAAAAAAAACAATCCTAACGGTAACAATATTGTCAAGGTCATATATACATATGCATATGTGTGTGTATACATATATAACGATTGAAAATAATTAAAGTATACATAAGGAGTATAATGGGTTTACAGTTTTTATCAGTATCATACATGTAACATCTAAGGAGTGTTGTTGTTTCTTTTTAAGATTTTATTTATTTATTTGACAGAGAGGGATCACAAGTAGGCAGAGAGGCAGCCAGAGAGAGAGAGAAGCAGACTCCCCACTGAGCAGAGAGCCCGATGGGGGACTCCAACCCCGGACCCTGGGATCATGACCTGAGCCAAAAGCAGAGGCTTAACCCACTGAGCCACCGAGGTGCTCCAGGAGTGTTTTGTCATATAGAAGAACTTCATGAACCACAGCATGAAAAAGAAAGGCTCAATATTCCTCTGAGAGAATCTGGGAAGTAAAGCCCCAACCATCCCTTGCTTTGTCTCTGGGTATGTGTGTGCACAAAATTCCTAGCCTTCCCTTCCTCTGCTTTGCTGTGATGCATACGTGTAATTATATATACATTATCTCCTCTGCTCCCACACATGCTCTGTTGTTTCACTGGACGTCACCTAAAATAGACATGTTCCAGGGTTATTAAGAACTTCGAGGCAGTGGGCACTTGGAGGTTCCATCAGTTATGTGTCTGTCTTTGGCTCAGGTCATGATCCCAGGGTCCTGAGATGGAGTCCCACACTGGGGCCCCCATGTTTCTCTGTCTCCCCCTGCCTCTTCCCTCTGCTTGTGCTCTCTCTCTCTAAAATAAATATGTAAAATCTTAAATAAAATTTCAAGGCAGGGACAGTGGAGCATTAAAGAAAGCATGGAGGTGCCACACAGATTACACCCTCACAAACCCAGTCTGTCTCTCTCTAACATTTCATGAAGGGCCTCCCTTTCTTTTAAAATTCACAGTGAAAATTCCTGGATTCTCACGTAGGCCCACAGTGTTTAAAGTTTTTTCCTAATATTCTATCTTCTCTCCCACTACCATGTTCACTTTCTTCACTCTTGGATTTTCCCTGGAAAGTCCTGAATCTCTTCCGTCTTTCCTTAAATTTTATGGAGCTATCCCCATCCCCACGTGCCCCCCCCCCCCACTCTCCCAGCCAGAACCCAAGGACTCAGGGAGACCTTACCTAACAGGGAGTTGGCTAGCAGATGTTGTTAGTTGTCTCATTATCTCATTACTTCTATACAAACATTTTTTTCCCACTTTTAAATAATTTTGAAAACGTGATACAACTTAAAATCCATGTGCACATTTAACGTGACCATTTCTGGTGAGTTAAATTTTGAGGGGGGAAATGTGTAACCTAAGATCTGTTTGAAAACATTCTGTGGCGGTTTAAAGAGCCAATTAAAAGAGAGCCCATGGCGTCTACTCCCTGCTTCTCAGCAGGTTATCCGCAACCTTCTGACAGTACCTTTATGACAATTATAAGTGTTTACACCGCATCTGCCTTTTCCACCGTACTGAGAATGCTCTGCGGGCATAGACCCGGTCAGAGTCAGATGGACACCCCAGCGCCACCCGCAGGGCTAATTTTAATTAAGTTCCTAATAGACTGAGTGGACTCAGAAAGAGGACTATACAGTTCTACCAACACCCACCATTCATATTTATTTAAAAATTTTTAAGGATTTTATTTATTTATTTATTTGAAAGAGAGGGAGAGGAGAAACAGAGGGAGAGGGACAAGAAGCATGGAGCCTCACAGGGGAGGGGGGTGGCTGGGGGCATGGGACTTGGTCTCACATCCCTGAGATGATGACCTGAGCCAAAATCAAGAGTTAGATGCTCAACTGACCAAGGCATCCAGGGCCCCCCACTCAAATTTATTTTATGGTATCTCAGGATCCTTGAATTGGAAGCAAACTTGAAGATCATCTTGAAGATCATCTACTCTGACTTCTTTCTTAATGCAAAGATCTAGTGTATATTATCTCTGACAAGTTTATAAAAGTTCATCTTTGAGTTCCAGGCTCGGAACCAAGATTCAAAAGTGTATACCCTGGAGTAGGAAAGCATGTGTCCTTGTTTTATACTCAGAGTGTTTCTTTAAGGTGGCATTTTTCAATCATCACTATAAGCTGTATGCCTTTTGATTTCACAAGACCTCAGCTTTCAGAATCTATTACTTCTTAACCCATCATTTTCTTTTAGGAATTTGGAGAACTTAACTTTTTTTTGGAGTTTACTTGACTCTAAACGGTAAGCATTACAACTCAGAATATAACTATGAATTTCTTTCATTTATATATAGGCTCTTATAACTACAGAGAGGGTATGTGAGATGAAAATCCCTCATTAAGTCATTATTTAAAAGTGTTTGAGGACTTACTAGGTACTAGGCACTTTTTCTAGGCCCTGGGGAAAAAAGGGATAGTCTCAGAGTCATGGCTTCTGCCTTCAGAAAGCTTTAGTTTTGAGGGTGAAAGGTAATTAAATGAGTAATCCTGATAGATTTTGAGGTGTTTTCTGATATGAAGAAGGTAATGAGTGTATATATGAGAAGCACCTACCTGCTAGTTTTCCTGGACAATGAATAATTAAGCTGATACCTGGAGAAGTAGGAATTATCAAGATACTATGATAAGGAGCTTAAAAAAAACCAATATGGCTGGTGGTGTGATTAAAAGAGGACATTACATGAGATTGGCGGGAGTGAGGGCAAGACTGTGGAGGGTCTTGTAAATTCAGTGAGAGACTTGACACTCAGTGTTTAGGGAAATGGGAGTTATTGAAGTTTTTTAAGCCAGGGCATTACAGATGACCAGCGGCAGGGAACAATGCATGGAGACAGCGGTGGGCTTGAGTTAGCTCACGTTGGCACAAGAGAGCCAATTGCTGAATATTCAGGAATTCTGTTAAGTGGTTGTTAAACTGTTGGTAGCTTGCAAGAAGACAGGGTGGGAGAATTTACATGCTGGAAATTGGCAGACACAATTTCCAAAACAAGAAGGTTTTGTTTTTGTGTTTGTTGTTGTGGCTGTTTTTGGAAAGCTTGGCTGCCAGCACACCACTGGATAAACATAAGCAAGAGTGGAGACAAGGAGAAACAGAATGGCCTAGACCGTGTTAGTAGCAGCAGAAAAGAAAATATGTGGTTACCTTCTAGAAGTCTTTAGGTCCGATCTTTGCAAAAGCAGACATAGAGAAAGACGGGCAGCACAGGCACCAAGCTCACTTCTGACCTGTCAGTGGACTTCTAACTTGACACCCTTCAAGTAGCTCCAGCTTGAAAGCAGAGGTCAAACTCTTTGGACATTCCATTCTACAGTCAGACCCTTTGTTTCTTAAGAAAATGTATATTAAAAATTGTTGCCATAGGTTCTAATGAGCAAATTAAATTAATAACACCACACTTCAATTTTGATAGTATTCTCTCTCTCACACACACATGCATGTGCATGCACACGCACACACACACATATATACACACAGATATATATATCTGTGTGTATATACACACACACATATACATATGTGTATATATGTATATATGTGTATATGTATGTATATATGTGTATATGTATATGTATGTGTATATATATACACACAGATATATATCTGTGTATATGTGTGTGTGTGTGTGTGCGTGCGTGCACATGCATGTGTGTGTGAGAGAGAGAGAATACTATCAAAATATATATATCTGTGTGTGTGTATGTATGTATGTGTGTATGTGTGTGTGTGTGTATATATGTGTGTGTGTGTGTGTGTGTGTGTGTATGTATGTATATATATATAGGCTTTCTCTATCCAGAGACTCATTTTCCTCATCTGGCATTTATTGCTGATGTCCTCCAAGCCCTTTCAAAGACAACGTGAACGCCAAATGTGGAAGGCAACTTGGACATTAAACTATATGTCCTCACGTGATTCTGCAAAGACAATTTTTCTCCAGGGTAATGCTGAAGCAGATGTTATGATTCTGTGAAAGTTTTATTTGTAATTTTATGAGATTAGCACACACAAAAACTCCATATGGTGTGTTCTCTTTGGTTTTCAACAAGAATTATATATAACAGGGAGAGGTAAGAAGCAGAAGAGAAACTGTTATTTTTTTTGGCCAATTCAGTTGCTAAGCAGAAACATTATTTGTGTCCTGGCTCAAAAGTAGCACATTTTGAACGCGGATCAGAATATTTCATTTTTTCTTGTTGTGTCAGATTACAGAGGTTGAATCACTTCAGCAACAGTTACCCTTTCTGTGACTGAGAAGCCATATCCTGTCATTTTTATGCCCCAAAGATGATTCTGTTTAGACAGAGGAAAGTGTCAGGAATGAAGCTTTCTGACAGCAGGGTGAAACTCTCTCACATCGAAGGAATTCTCACCAGAGGTGTCTGTAATCTCCCTTCTCTTTTCCCTGCCCTCTAAAACCTGTTTGAAGATAAAGCAGAGTGTAACCTGTGCCCTGTCAACTTCCTGCAGAGTGTTAACTCAAAAACCTCCGTCAGTCACAGAGTCCGTCATTTAACAAGTTCCTGGTGATCAGGAATGAGTTCCAGATCACTTTCCACGGGACCGGTTGTCTATCGCCCCAGGCCACGGGAGCTATTCATTAAACCTTCAGAAGGCGGCATCTAACTTCATGATTAAAGAATCTTGAAATGAAGTACAATGTGATTCTTGTCAGTAAATCATCTCACCTCTCCCAAACGAGGAAGATGAGAAATGGCTTCCGAGAATCTGGTAGCTTATAAAACGACAGAGGGTGAGAACACCCTCCCTACCCAAGGTTTGTTGTTATTGCTGTTAGTGGCCACTCTTTTACTTTTAAGATGTAAGAATACATCCAATTCATTAAATATGTATATATTTTGTACATTAAGGAAATTTCCTCTCATCGTACAATATATCTGGATGTTGGGGTTATAGAGGTGAACCAAACACATAAATTCTGGGGTGCCTGGGTGGCTCAGTCAGTTAGATGACTCTTAATTTTCACTCAGGTCATGATCTCAGGGTGCTGGGATGGAGTCCCACATCTAGCTCTGTGCTCAGTGCAGAGTCTGCTTGTCTCTCTCTGCCTCTGCCCCTCCCCTTGCTCTCTCTCTCTCTCTCTAAAATAAGTAAATAAATCTTAAAAAAAAAAAGCACAGATAAATTCCTTGTTCCTATGGAGCTTGCAGTCTAGGAATAAATGATTGAATACTTGGATGAATGATGTGCTATCTGCCCGAAGACATAGGGTTGATCCAATTTCTCACTGAAGATTCCTTCAATAACATCTTTTTTTTTTTTTTAAGATTTTATTTATTTATTTATTTTACAGAGAGAAAGAGCACAAGTAGGCAGAGAGGCAGGCAGAGAGAGAGAGGGAAGCAGGCTCCCCGCTGAGCAGAGAGCCCGATGTGGGGCTCGATCCCAGGACCCTGAGATCATGTCCTGAGCCGAAGGCAGAGGCTTAACCCACTGAGCCACCCAGGCACCCCAATGGCATCTTTTTTTAAAAAACAAAAAGAAAAACCTTTTTATTATGAAGTAACTGTAGTCTTTTTTTTTTTTTTAAGATTTTATTTATTTATTTGACAGACAGAGATCACAAGTAGGCAGAGAGGCAGGCAGAGAGAGAGGAGAAAGCAGGCTCTCCACAGAGCAGAGAGCCCAATGCGGGGCTTGATCCCAGGATCCTGGGATCATGACCCGAGCCGAAGGCAGAGGCTTTAACCCACTGAGCCACCCAGGCGCCCCAGTAACTGTAGTCTTTAGAAGAGCTACAGAGACCGAAGGGAGAGTTTTCTTCTTCCCCTAAGGTTAACATCTTACTTCGTGCATGGTAAGAGCAAGACTAAGATATTAGCATTGGTCCTATTTACCACACTAGAGATTTTAGTTTTATTTCCCCAGCTTTTCCCTGGGTATTTTTTTCATCCCAGCGTTTCCATCTAGATGTCACACTGCATTGTTGCCATGTCTTCTTAGCCTTCTCCCATCTGCAACAGCCCTTCAATATTTTCGTGTCTTCCATGACCTTGACACTTCGGAGGAGTTTTAGTTATATATTTTGTAGTATGTCCCTCAGCTTGGGTTTGCCTGATGTTTTTTTCATGATTAGACTATGGATATGGATTTTGGGGAGGAATACACGGAGATGTGTTGTTGTCATCATCTGAGAGGGTTCATGATATCAGTGTTGTGTCATAAGTGATAGTAACCTTGGTCACGTGGTTAAGGTGGTGCCTGCCAGGTTTTGCTAGTGCAGAGTGACTTATTTTCACTTTCTAAACTCTGTTCTTTGGAATGGAATCACTAAGTCCAACTTACACTCAAGGGAAAGAGGGATTAGTTTCACTCCAAAGAATTTGTGGATGTACATTAAAACTACCACAGTAATGGGGTGTCTGCGTGGCTCAGTTAGTTAGTTAAGCATCCGACTCTTGGTTTCCATGCAGGTTGTGATCTCAGAGTTGTCTGGTGGAGCCCTGAGTTGAGTTCTGTGCTGGGCGTGGAGACTGCTTAAGATTCTTTCTCTCCCTTTGCCTCTAACCCCCACCCCATCCTCTCTCCCTCAAAAAAGAAAAAAAAAAAAAACTATCACGGAAATTAATAATCACATGGAAGGAGGTACTGTGAGGCTATGCAGACTTCTGGTTTCTCTTTCATTTAGCATTCATCCATGGATCTAGCTTCCTGCGGTCTTCTGATGGTGATTTCTTCCTGTTTCCCTCATTCATTCAACATTTATTAATTGAATTCTTCTGTGAGGAACAAGTATCCCCCCCGCCCCCAGTTTTTTGTTTCGTGAGTTCATACTTGTACCAGTATGGACTCGTGGACTCATGAATGTGTATGTTATTCTTCGGGTTATAAGACAATCTTATTGTTATATTTGTTCAAATTATTCAAGTTCTGGCCAATTCATTTTTGGCTGAATGCCCTGCTGTTTGCAAATGAGGGTTGGTATCTTTCCTGGACAACACCATGGGATTGCTCTCTGTGAGAGGCAACCTCGTGCGAAGGTCTATGGGATTTATGAACTTTAGAAAGAAAGTAGAAGGAAAGAAATTGTCCTTGCTAACTTTGAGAAAATTCACACATGTATTTTTAAAAAATCAACTGCCTTTTGGTGAGTCGAAGTAATAGCTATAGCATGGAAGAATAATAAAAACATACATTATCTTGGGTTTATTCATGCATTATTAAGAATAATCACGCATTCACCCGAGTGAGATACCATGCTTTGATTACACTTGTGAACTTTTGAAAGCTTTCTGAGCCTGGTAAAGTGTTCTCTAGGAGAACCTAACTAATCCGCATTTATTGAGCTTCATTTGTATATTCTGCATTATTTATGTTCACATGGGGAAAACAAAAATATACATATTTGTCTAATAAGGACATAATTCCTGCACTGAAGAATGATAATGTTTGCCAGTGAGATAAGATTAAAAAAATGAAGACTTTAATTCAGAGCACAATATTATACAGAGGCAAATTTACATTTTATAGGACAGAGAGTAAGGGATGCTCCAAATGAAAGACTTGACTGTTTGCTTTCCTTACTGTGGTTAAACTTTAGGAAATTTAATCGTGGCTTATATTGAAAACTAAAACAGATGTGAGGTGTAGTTTAGACTAATTCCTTTGTTTTTTAGAAGAAGACAGATAATATGTTGAATGTCATAATTATTTTTTTCCTGTCATCTTAACCCTAATTTAAAATTTATCAATTGGATTTCTATCTTCAACATATTCTAATGTAACTAATACTTTATTTAATACTTTATCTAATACTTTATTTAAGGCATCTCTGAATGACTTCTTGATTTAAGAAGTGTACTGGTAAATACTGAGTCAAGAACAAAGTGTTTCAAAGGGGAACTGTTAAAATTCTGCTTTGTATTTCCTCACGCTAACGTGGCCTTATTCATCATGGCATGGAGAATGTACTCTTATTATTGTAGAAGCACCTTCTCCAGTGTCCAGAGTCAGGAACAAACCAGTTCTCAAAGCTTCATGAAGAGGTGTGTGTTTATAGATGCTAGGCTCACTCACCCTGCATCGCAAACTTACATGCCTCGTAGTAAGTTCAGGGATCGTCGAAGTTACAAAGACGTAGATACCATGGATCAGTGGGGTCATTCAAAAATACTCAAAATTTGAGAATACATAGTGCTCCTTCAAGACAATTTTTGGAGAAAGGATTTATGTCAATGTCAAATATAATTTTCTTATCAGATCACCAGGCATTTTTGGTCTTTATACTTTGGTATTTTGAGACCCCCTGGCCGAAATCTGTATTTTCAGGAACATCTGACCTTCAGGGAAGTATTACAAGCCCTTTTTTAGTCTGAGAGTAAGTTGTCTATTGAGATGTAGGAACTCAGACAGAACTGGCTCTTAAAAACAAAAATTCAGGCAGCTGTCCTTACATCCATGTGTGTATTTGATGAACTCAAGCTTGTGGAGAAGGAGGAATAATATATAGGAGTTTCCCCACTAGGACCTTTGAGAATGTACTTCCCCCACATCTAACAATATATATTAGAGTGTCATATAATATGGTATAATAAATTTCATTTTATCAACAGTAATGGCTGGGCCAGGAATGATTATATTTTAGAACAGAGCACCATAAAGATAAGCATCTGAATTGCAGAAATTGCTGGTAAGATTAGGAAAAAAAAAAAAAAAAGATAAGAGGAAACTGCTTTCTAGAAGTCATTGTTGGAAGGGAGGGACTAAAAATCACTTACATAAAATTATATCTTGTTTTTTCTTAAAGGTCAGCGGTTTTTCTTTTGCTGTATACTTAGGTTTAATTTCCCTCTCACTCCCCAGTTAGACTACAACACTCCCAGCGCTCTTTGTTATTGGTGCATTGTTTCACCAATCCCCATCTCCTCACCTCCCTAACAAGACTGACTTTTTTTTTTTTAAGATTTTATTTAAAAAATTTTTTTTTTATTTATTTATTTGACAGGCAGAGATCACAAGTAGGCAGAGAGGCAGGCAGAGAGCAAGGAGGAAGCAGGCTCCCCACTGAGCAGAGAGCCTGATGCGGGGCTCAATCCCAGGACCCTGGGATCATGACCTGAGCCAAAGGCAGAGGCTTTAACCCACTGAGCCACCCAGGTGCCCACAAGACTTACTTTTTTAACTCAACCAATTCCACCCTCTATTTCTTTCTATATAAACCCTTACGTTTAAGTTGTTAGACTATCATCATCATCACCATTACTGGCTGTTCTTATCCAGAGTAATAATGGGTAAGAAAAGAAATGATAGAGGAATTTTGTGTTTTAAACTGCCAGGATTATACTCTTAGATGATAGATACTCGGAAAAGGACCCTCATGGTGTTTACCATTTCTTAACTTTTGGAAATCCTTCTCCTCTCCATTTCAATACAAGAACTATCTTCTGGGACCGGCGACCCTTAAAAAAAATAGAAAAACCCAAACAAATATAAACAGAAAATCCTACCAACAAGGGAATTACTATTAACAGCCCTTTTTCTTTATTACAACTGTTGGTTTGGGAGGTCTGGCTTCTAAGAAGTCTGCTTATCTAATGAAGTAGCTCCACATAAATTGAGACTTAACATTACCCAGAAATTTGGCTAAGTTTCATAACTGACACACATCTTATTACTCTTAGATGAAATTTCAAGGAAGCAGACATTTGCCTGTTTCTGATCACGTAGCCGTAACTCTGCATAGTCACATTTAGATTAGGAGAAGTTTAAATTACAAATCTTATGTAAAATGTGAGTGCCACTATGATAAGACGCTCATAAATGAAAGCAAGGAACACATTTAAAAATAAAGACTATGAGCCTCACAGAGGGGACTGAGGAACAACCTCCCTTTACAGAGTGAGTTATACATGGGAAACTTCTCTTGATAATGAGAATTATTGCTACCTTCAAAAAATCAATATTATTTCTCTTGTAGTAGTAAAATAAACAGTAACCCACAGTTTAACATCGCAAAGATGCCATTTACTACTCCACTCCCAAATCCTGGTGTAACATTATTTAGTTGGCATTTTAGAGGTTTTAAAATAGGATCATATTGTAGAAAATTAAATGATGATGGAAAAATTAAAATAATATGTGTATTGAGTTTTTATTTTTAAAGTCCAATGATAGGGACTTTTGGGGCTAAATTTAATATCGGCATCTGACATTTAATTCTAGTGTCCTCCTTTCAAAAGAATCAGTGAAAAATTTACCCTGCTCAAGGACAGTTAAAAGTTTGTAAAGAATTAAAATTGTAAGAAAGCCTTAATGATAGGTTTCAGGCTGTAAACGACTATATGGTTAGCATAATGGATTGTGGTACTGTGTGTTATTGAAATGTGCGATTGAAATTTGTGAAACAGACAACTAAAAAATAAGACATAGACTAATATAAATGCCCATGTTAACTTCACATTCTTAAGAATGGACCATGTATCTTTGCCAAAGTGAAGATGCTTCTCTAAAAGATTTTGTGGCTTCCCCGTGACTTTTTGGTTTTTTGCTCCCTACTGCTGCCACTACACCTAGGTCCACCACACCCCACCTGGAATTCCCAGCTTCCTCAGGGCTCTCCCTTCCGGTTTTCTTTCCCTTCCATTATGCCTTGGACACCTACTCCAGACTAATTTGAGTCTCGTTCTCATCAGGTCATTTCTCCCTCACAGATCTTCAATGGCTCCCTTTTTTCCTATTGGGTAGTTTCCAAGTTACCATTAGCTTTTAAAAGCTTTACATAACCAAGCAGAACATGACCTTTGGAATTGAATCTGACACTGTTCTGTTTCACATTTTTCCTCAGCTTGTGTAGGCTGTTCACTGTCTCTTGAAAGAGACATACTTGTTGCTTCTATAACATTTCTCTTAATTATCCCCTTATTAGAATTTTTGTTCTTCTCAATATGTAGTACCTTTAATTCCAGGTACATTTCTAGCTCCTTTAATTTCCAGTCCCATTCTACTCCCACCTCCTTTCTGATAATTTCACATGGCACTCACCTCTCCCCACGGGCATTCATCGCATTAAATTAATCTCTCGTCTTTAATGATTTTTTTTTGGCATAGCTTTTTGCTTTCCTAGTGCACTATAGTGTAGTCCTAAGGCTGTCATTTAGCTATTTTTGTCTGCAGACTCCTTTAGGGCAGACACTGAATATTTTAACTTTTAGAATACTCTATGTAGAACAACTCATTGATTTTGGATCTGAATCATTACTAGCTGTGCCGGGGCCATCATATAACCTCCTTCAGCCTCAGTTTGCCCAGCTCTAAGAATAGGATTGTAGTGAGTATAGGGACACCCGTGGGAACACTTAGTGCTCAACAAAGTTCTTTCACACTTGTCCTAGGCACAATGCCCTTGCTCAATAATTATTTCCCAAGTGCACCAAAGAAACGCTCACATCAGTTGAAACCCTTCACTTAATTGTTAACTTAAAGATGTATCAAAATCCAAATCCAAAAGATTTGAAAGCGGTAGGGTTCTCCATGGAAAATCGTTTATGGATGGTAGTTCCTGAAGCGTTTTGCCAGCATCAGCTATATTCTGGACTCAATTTCATGTAAATGAGATGAGCTTACCAAAAGCAAAATCCTGGAACACGCCAGTCATGAGGATGCTAACAAAGCTGCCTCGAAGCCAGCCCTGTCGAAGGATTCTGGAAGACAGATGGCAGCACAATTCCAACGCAATAGCTCCTGTATTCCTCTCAGAAGTTGGCTATGCAGCAAAGGCTGGGAAACGTAGTAATACAATAGGAAAAAAACTAAGATGAGATATTTGGAAAGTAAGTGCAATGAAGATAGAAGAATCCATATTTAACGCTTTGGGCCTGTCCAGTCCATGAAGCAATAAGGAGGAGCTCAAACCACATTAGATTGTTAACAACAACAACAAAACCGGCGCGAACATTACAATAATAAAGATTCATGTAGAAAGTCGTAAAGAAAGTTGGAAGACTTAAAATCACTCACATATGTGAAAATACCAAAATAAATGTATCATATTTAGGAATACATATGTGTAAGAGTATGTAACCAAAGAACATTGAAGTTATTCATCAGTAATAACTTTCATGCAAATAAATTTGTGCTCTATCCTTAATTTGTCCAGGAAATGATTAAAAGAATGTGAGCACGCACTGTGGATACACGTGTGAATAATATTAAAAAATCTGTTTTGGTCACAGAGATTTCATGTCAGAGAATATAATCCATTGCTTAAAAAAGAAAAAAACAAGAAAAAGTAAGGAAAAGGATGTGTTTGCCAGGGTGCTTAGTCCAAGTGTCATTTCTCTTCCTTTAAAAAAAATAATGGAACTGTTTCTAACATGTTTTCAAAATATTTATAGGTCAGGAGTGACTCCTCTTTAGAATTCTTGAGAAATGCTCAAAAGGTGTTAATCATTACTGTGGATCGATGTCATCACATTACTATTGGTAAATAACGTACCTAATTTATTTAAAGTTGTAATTCTTTTGAAGGATTGAAAAAGCTAGAAAGGATTTTGATGAGGTGAAATGCTTAGGGTTCAACATTCTGGGTAAGTTTTTATCATTTTTTTTCAACTCATGACTTACTTTCTGGCTGTACCTGAGAAGGGTCAGCAGTACACAACGAGCAGCCCATGCTTACCATTCTAATGCCCAAGCAAAGATAAACCGGATGAACATTTGTTTCTTTTTTTCCCTAGTAAGTTTAAATTATAATTTTCAGACATTTTAGAACCTGAAGGCCATGGCAAATCAGTTAAATGGCTTGGCCATTCTCCGAGCAAGAATCAGCTAGATCAGCACGACATAGTGTTGAAAACACAGCTGATGGATAACCGAGCGATTCTTCTTTTCAGCTGGCCGTCTAGACCTCACTGGAGAGGCAGGAACAAAGATGTAGACAGGAGCCTCAACTCGGCTTTTTGCTATCTGCTAGTGCAGTGGTGTGGCCGGAGTGTGGCTGGGGCTCTACTGCACTGGCCCATAAGCCGGGGGCAGGGATAGTTAGATGTTTTACTTGCTCTTGAACCTGGCCTTCCCTACTCTTACTACTGGATTGGAAGATATGGACATCCCACCATTTCTCTTCAGAAAGAACTCTTGTGGGTAGGTGAGTTTTGCTTTTTGCTTTTTTTTTTTTCTTGCTCTGTAATAGCAACTTAGAGGACCTAATTGAAAATGTCATTTCTATCACCTTAAATTCCATCACGGTGAATGGAAAGTGGATAGGGAAGAAAGGTTAAGCCTTGTGTTTAGTCAAGCCTTTGCCTAAAGGATGTTTGTTGGACAGGAAGTTTTATTTAAGTTGACAGATGGTTAACTGGAAATCACGACAGACTGAAGTCTATAGTAGTCAGCACGCTACTTTAGTTGCCTGTGGTTTCTTGTTTGTGTTTTAAAAAATTAGCACTTTATAATGTGCTCTGAGGCATTTGGTTATAAATACGAACTAATAAATTCTGAAAAAAGAACTGTCTTTAACTAAGGGAATTTATAAACCAAAAGAGCAATGAAAGAGATGTCAGATCTTCCCCAGAGACCTAAGACGTACATGGGAAGGCAATGGGTTCTGACAATATTTTCTTATCCTAAAAATAGACATATGTATATTTATATATAGATAAACATACATGTTATATGCACATATTCCAACACATTTCATTAGATAAAAGGGAGGTCAGTTTTTACTTATACCTTTAAGATATTTAAATACATTCTGCCTATCTCATTAAAGAAATCCCTAGTTACTTAACCTTCTTGTTCCAGGATCTTTATACCTTTCAAAAAAGCCAGAAATCAAGACTGAACAAGCCAAAGACTCCAGTGAAGAATAAGAGAAATTCTTAAGAGCTCAGTGAATGATGGAAGATGCAATAAGAACTTAGCCCTAGTGTCCAGAGGAGAGAATCAGCCAAACCCTACTGGTCCTAAGTCAAAGTTGTTTAGAAAAAACGTACTTTTAAAGGAAGGGAAGGAAGGGAAGGGAAGAAGGACAGAAGGAAGGAGGGAGGAAAGAAAGGTAAAGAAAGGGGCACCTGGGTGGCTCAGTGGGTTAAAGCCTCTGCCTTCGGCTCAGGTCATGATCCCAGGGTCCTGGGATCAAGCCCCACATCGGGATCAAGCCCCACATCGGCCCCACATCGGGCTCTCAGCAGTGAGCCTGCTTCCTCCTCTCTCTCTGCCTGCTTCTCTGCCTACTTGTGATCTCCCTCTCTGTCAAGTAAATAAAATCTTTAAAAAAAAAAAAAAGGAAAGGGAAAGAAAGAAGCCAGATGCTCCAGTTGTGTGTGTTGGGCAACAGAAGCAGTGGGTGGTCTGATGAGGGTTAGCAGAAGTCACGTGGATTGAGTAAAGTGCAGGAAAGTATCAGTCAACAAATTTGTAGGCAGATGCCTTAACTTCTCTGAATCCCAGCTTCTTCATTAGTAAAATTGGGATCCTAACAGGATCTACCTCATAGAATTATTACATTATTTATAAAGCTATTCATGTAACCAATGAAAAGGGTATCTAAATCATATTTACTGAGTTCTTCCTGTTAGCTCTATGACATGAAGTTTTCAAAAATCAGTGTCTCTCATGATATCGCTTGCCTACTCACCTTTCTAGGGTTTATGTTGGCATTACTTGTTGATGTATTTGATTTTAATTATACTCTTCCTCTGTAACGTGGTGTTTTTCCAGTGTTGAGTCCAAAGATGGTGTATGGAATTATGAATGAATTAGTAGCCAAGGAAGCTAAGATATTTAAAGGATGATGTATTCTTAGTGGGGAAGTAAAGTTTAATATTAACACAAGTATCAAATAGTCAGACAAGATACTGGCTCAATTTGAAAACACATCAAATATATAATATATTACTGGAATACACATACTACCATGAACCAAAAGGGCATCAGTTCTTGCCTACGGGATTCCTATTCTGTTCCTCTATGATCCCATAGAGCTAATCTGTTGTGTGGGGGGAATTTTCAGGGGAAAGATTTCTGTGGATGGAGGAGCCTCTGCTTTCCATCTGGTACTATGGCTTTTAAAGCAGGAGTCTGCCTCGTGATCCAGATCCCCGGTAGGTAGATAGGTAAGAAGAAAGGAAAAAAAAAAAAAATAACAAAACCAAAGAAAGAAACAAAAAATTCACTTCTTCACCTAACAGCCATTTGTTGATTTATTCTTCTAATGATTAGCTAGCTTTAAATTGAAGTCCTTTGTGAGTGTTTAAGGATTTGTTAAAACAATAAAAAATAAGTAATGTAAAATAACTAATATTTGGACAAATCCTCTTTTTTGTTTGGGTAGTATATTATTAAGTTCCCAAACATTAAAAAAAGAAAGACTACCTACAAGAGGTCAAAACAGTGCTCTAATTTTTAAAATTCTATAAGTTCTATAAATATTTATGAAAAGGAATAAAGGTGGAGATAAACATAATCAGTTTTTAAAAATCTTGAGAAGCAGGCATGAAAAATGACAAAAGGAATTAAGACATCCAGAGTAGATGCAGAAACATTCAGAAAAGCATTGCATTTTAGGAGATTCAGTCACTAGATACATTTCTCCTTACACTGTCCCCAGGTGAAGGGGCTTTAGGCAAACTAGACTGACATAAATAAACAGAGGTCTACCTGATGCAACAAGAGTGTCATGTCACACCACAGGCTGAAGGTTTTCCAGGTTTGTCAGCCTGGTTCTGAACTTGGCTCATGGGGTATCTGAATAGTGAGAGTGGCAAGATGAAGTTGAAATGAATGAGTGTCCAAGAACATGCATTACCATGTCTAGGACAAACTTCTCATAAACATAGTTGGTACTTGGGTCTTCTTAAAAGAAGAGGTTCCCTGTTTCTACTTGGAGTCCTTATGTAGCAGTTCATTCACAGAACATAAAAGGTGGAGAAAGGGAACTTGTAACATCTGGAGTTTTGCGGAAACCACAGAATGTTGGCAATCTCAGTCGAGGCAGCCTGATGTTGATGAATGACTGGGACAGGTCATGCCCAGGAACTCCACTGCTTGGATGGAAACGCTACCTGGGGTTAGCCTGAAAATGGTGATGACTGAGCTCTATGCAGACTGCGGATTTCTGCAAGAAGGTCTGAACAGTGTATTAGAATATCATCCAAATATAATAGTAATTCTAATACTTCCAGGACAGGAATTCATGAAGTATACCATTCATTAACTAATGGGACACAGCATTACACGTGGCTTATAGGCTTCGTGAAGTTTGAACTGGCGTAGATGTACACCCTGAGAAGTCTGTAGGTACCCCAGAGGGCCAGCTTTTTGCAGGCACAGGATTCTCTAATTTGGTAAACCAACCTGTATCATTAATTACACTGCATCCGAGGAAGACTCTTGGGCCAGGAGTTCCAGTTCCTTTATTTTTGACACTAAATCAATCGCAAAATAGCGGTTGTGGTGTGAGGTCCAGTTTTCACCTTCCTAATTGGGAAGTCTTTTTGGTGTGTCCTATGTGTGGGCAACACATAGGGATTGCCTACCCCTAGTAAGGGGTAGAGGGAAGCTGCAATCCCAACTGGCCAGAAATATAAAAGCTTCAAAACTGTTCTGTCAGAAAGCAGAGTAAGTACAGGTAGGCCTCCCTTGGCTCAGCATTGTGTTCAGTGACACTTTTCCGTCCCGAACTTTTCATTGTTTTGTATGGTTCTGTTGTATAAAGCCAAGAAAGAGTTTGGCATGCGTAAGTTTCCATTAGCATAATACCACGCTCATCAAGCACTACCATTAGTTACTCCAGAACATACTGGGTCACAGGTAACTGACAAGAGAATTTGTTCTTCAAACTGGAATGTGTTTGAGAGTGAAAGGGGGCCTTATTATTATTATCCCATGGGGACAACAGGCATAACTCAGGACTGCCCAAGGCAAAAATATGGTTGCTATGATGTTAGGTTTGTAAACCAGGCAAGACCAAGCACAAGTGGGAAAGAAGAGGTAACTGACAGCATCAGTGGTATCAACACTGTGTCAGCCTGTCACATTGCTAGCTCTGTGACATCTATCATATCGTGGCTCCAAAGGCAGGTCTTGACTTGCCCCGTGTCATACTGGCAGCTCAGCATGCTCAGGCTTGGCAAGAGTCTGAGGGTTAATGGAAGTTAAGCCTGAGCTGACCGTTCTCCCCAATATGGTAGGATATGGTATTTACCAGTGACAGGTATGATGCAAAAATGGATTTGCATTTCTAGTAACACATAGTTTGACTAATTAGCATGTTTGGAATATGATAGACACTCAATAAATATGCAGAAAATGAAACACAAGGTGTTGCTACACAGTTCCTTGACAAACGGTCATCCACCATAGTATCTATGACAAAAAACCATACAATTTCATAGTCGATTTCATTACTCCCCAGCTCTAGTTGTTATATATTCTTTCTTAGATTACTTTGATCTGAAGTCTTTCTGTACTTCCTACCCTTTTCTGTTTTCTGAATTAATAAAGGACAAATTTCTTCCCTTTTTTGGTACTCTTACCTTACCCCCTGGACACTTACTTCACTCTGTTAAAATAAAGTCCCCGTTGCTTCAACCATTCATTATATGGTTTGTTCCTAGCTACTTAGAAGAAAAGTATGTTAGAAATAGCTTGAGAAAATGTGTGAAATTCTCTTGTCTCGTGTCAGAATTAAAGATAAGTCACACTGTTTGTTTTCTATATGATATAGAGCATTAACATCTTGATTCATGAGCTGTACTTATTGGGGATGATAAATTTTAGTGCCCTGTTCTGTTAGCTATTATCTTTGCGTTGTCTCATTTATCACTTTTTAATCTACTTTGTGAACAGTCAGATCTGTCACTAGAATCTCAAGAAACTGTTAAATAAAACTGTTTTCTAAGAAAATATAGTGGCTCTGTCATTGTAGAGCTATTTTGTTTTAAAAAGTTGGTTTATAATATCTCTGTACCATCTCCTGCCTTTAATTCATCATTGCTTCCACGTTGCTAAGCTAGGCTTCAGTGGAGGTATTGATTCTTTTAATCAGTCATTATTTCCATAGATTTTTTTTTTTTTTTTTTGAGTTTGCCCTCTATGCATGATGTAATAAGCACGGGGTGTTACATAAGACTGATGAATCACTGACCTCTATCTCTGAAACCAATAATACTTTCATTATAAGTTAATTAATTGAATTTAAAAAAAAAGAGTATGCCCTATCTATGCATACTTGGCATCTATGTTGCCAAGTTTCTGGTGAGTAAATACAGTTGTTGTAAGTCTGGATAACTCAAAAGAACTGTGCATGTGTGTAATCTGCAGATGTGGTGATGTGGGAACTAATGAGGAACTTAGGTTTGTTAGGCCACAGTAGAGGGGACATAGGACATTTATAAAATGTCTCAAGGGTTAAAAAGCATTTGTGTTGGGGCGCCCGGGTGGCTCAGTGGGTTAAAGCCTCTGCCTTTGGCTCAGGTCATGATCCCAGGGTCATGGGATCCAGCCCCGCATCGGGCTCTCTGCTCAGCAGGGAGCCTGTTTCCCTTTCTCTCTGCCTGCCTCTCTGCCTACTTGTGATCTCCGTCTGTCAAATAAATAAAATTTTAAAAAAAAATCTTAAAAAAAAAAAAAAAAGCATTTGTGTTGATTTTATTTTATGTGGCCCTAACAGAAATGTGGAAGTTGTTAAAGGAAGAAAACTCTCAGAGCTATTTGTGCTCTGAAGATGCTTTCCAGAAGAGATGGCTACTTTTTGAAATGCAAAGTGATGTGCCCACGCAGACAAAACCCTGTTCAGTGGCCTGGGCGGACTAAGGGAGTGTGTGTCGAACGCACAGCCCCGGAGGCCGCTTCGTCCCGTGGCCGGTCTGTGGAATGAGCCGTTTTGTGACTTCTGCTCTTTACGGTTTATTCTCTGCTTCCAGTTCTGAAGCAGTGAATTTTCTGTGAAAATGACGCAGGTGTTCACAGCAGGAATCTTAGCAGGTATTCTGCAGCCGGGGGTAACGGAGAAATCGTTTCTACATTTAGGTTATTTGAGGACTGGATGTTTGTCAGTTGGGAATCTGAAAAGAATCAAATTATAGAAAAAAAATATTTTCCAGGGGCAGCATTTCTTGGGTATTTCTCCCCAAATGCTTTAACTTGTGGACCGATCAATTTTTAAATTACTCGGGTTTTTACACGTTTAGCTCTAAGACAGTAAAGAACTTGAATTTGCCCCTAGGCCCGTTGTTGGCCTCTAATTACAGGAATTAGGTGAATACCAACCAGCTCAATCACAGTGGCTCCAGAACGTTTTAAGGGGCTGTGTTTGCCCAGTGTATGGCCTCATGTGCAAAACAGGAGACTGCTTACACAAATAGAAGCGTGCACGTGCAAATTCCTTTTTGTGTTGAGAGCTGCTTATTTTGCACAGATAATTACCAGGCTGCATTCCCACTAAATATATTCTGCTGCCTTAAATTGGGGGCTTAATTGTGAAAATTGATCCTTTGAAGACATGAAACTCTTTGAAGGTTTCTTTCCTGACTGCAAAATTTTATGGGTTTTGTCTATAAATTGAGTTGTGCAGAATGACCGGACTGATAAATTCTATAGACTGAGGTCCAGTGGTGTCACATTACCCATTTTCTCCTAGAATACTGTCTCTGGCACAAGGACCCATGGCCCATGGGTTGATGATGACATTTACTTTCCAGTAATTCAGGTCTCTGCTTTTGGACATTTTTCCTCTCATTTGGATAATCTCTCATTGTCAATAATGACAGCAGCAGAGGAATTAAAAACATGTTTCTATCTATGACGGTAAACTATGTCACGAAGTAGTCCCGATTATTATCTGGAAATGAAGGCAGTATTTAACATTAACGAGTGATTATATTTGTGTGAAATGCTTGAGCACTGGGGAGAAATGGCTCTATAAAATTCAAGGTTTATAATTGCTGTATATATAATTTCTGAGGGAGAAAACGGCTGACAGAGCTAATATTAGTCTCCAGATCTTTCCACAGTGCAGGATTAAAATTTAATTTGACATGTAGATGCAGACAAGCGGAGTTTGCACCTTTTAAGAATCTTTGTTCAGAATCTTTAATTGGCGGGCTTCTATGGCTATTTTTTATTTCCTTCTCTGCTCTGCTGATCCTAAAAGTGATAGGGCAAAGCTGGCTGGGAAAATTAAATTTAAAAATAAAGAAATAAGCATGTGACTGTGACCAGCAGGCAAGGTAGCCTCATTTGTGGTTTGCACTCTAAATCAGGGCTGTTGCTGTTAGCTACTCTGTAACTTTGCCTCAAACATTTCCACAAAGAACCTTCCTCATTGCCACATTCCAAGCCACGTGATGGGCTGTGGTATGGCCTAGAAGCCCACATCTGTGCCATGTTATGAAGGTGGATCACAACTGTGGTTTTGAAACACTGTCTTTAATATATTTTGCGTGTGAATTGACGCAACCCTTCTGGAGGGAAATTCAGCTGTATCCACTCAAAGACTTAAAAATGCCTACACTCCATGACTCAGCAGTTTAATTTCCTAAAATTTATCGGAAGGAAGAAAAAAAAAATCAGTGATGTACCTTAAGATGTATAAATATAGTTGTTCTTCAGAATGTTATGTATAATTAAAATTTTGAAAGTTATTTATGTTGTGCAATGAAAGATTGCTCATATAAATTTCATTGAATAAAGGGTATGGAGCCATTAAAAAAAGATATGATACAGTAACACAGGTGTCAGGAAATGTTTATAATTGTTTAAAAATGGAAAAAGTAGTTTTGTTCACTTTAAACTACTTTTTGTAAAAATAGAGGTACATACAAAATAACGAGCATTAGCATATTATATAATTTGTGTATGTATAACATTATTGACTACTGTCATCATACATTATTATCATTGTTAACCTTGGACTTGTGTGTGTGTGTGTGTTTCAGTAGTTTTTAAAAAACTAATAATGGTCATATATTAATAGTATTATGTTCAGGTAGATAATCGTTCTATTTTTTTTCCCCTCTCATATAGACTTTCCAAAAGTAGCTATGTTTTATGGAGAACATAATAGAATTCCAATAGAATTTCCAAAGGCAGTGATGTATTATGTCTTAGGAACCAGACAAGCAATGAGTGGGCTTTCAATTTAAAAAAAAACTCCGTTATTACTAACGTACCCTCTTACCCGACTTCTCCCTTCCTGTGTGCGATATAAATGGCCGCAGTTTGATTCTGAAATTCTTGTCCACTCTTTTCCAAACATTACTGAACTGCACTACGACAGTGTCCGCTCCCCCTCGCTGCTGCAGAGCTTGAAATAAACAATGCCTCTGCACCCAGGGCGCACGGAATACTCTAACTGCTAAGGGGGTATGCTTTTAGGAGGCTGCTTCGGTCATATTAGAAGCTGAGAAAGGATTGAAAAAATATTAAATAGTAGAAGAAAGATTGATGGGGACCAACAAGTTCAACTTCCAGGTAACTGGTTTGGGCAACTGGAATTATAGTGCCATTATCCAAAACAGGAGAAAGGAAAGGAGCAGGGATGGACAAAGAAGAAAATATACGAGATTCTGAACACTTGTAGTATGGACAAAATCACACTGTCATTTGCAAATAAATGTGCAGGGCTGTGATTATTGCCGAAGGACACTGATACAATTTAATTGAGAAATATTTCCTATGAACATTCTTCAAAAAAAATTAAAGGAACCCTTCTTGCCACTTCTTTGGAATGGAGGTGCCTTGAGATAGCGACACTGCCAGTATCACTGAGCGGCAGCACCACACCCTCTCATTGATGCATCCACCGGCCACCACGCACGGTGTAGGAAGACTGCGATGGGTCGGGCGTGGCTTCCACCCAGGGGAGCTCTCAGTGCAGAAGGTGAGAACAAGGATTATAATGTAATATGGTCAGTGCAGTAAGTGACAGATGTACTTTATACTGCCAGTTCAGAAGAAGGAATCCTTACTCTTTGGTCCTTGAAATTCTATTTAAGCTTTAAAACCAGGGTGATGCTTGATTGGGATCTTGGAGATTGAGTCGGCATGGAAATTGTAAGTTCTTACGAATTATGAGTACCTACAAATTATAAGTGGTAACAAGTGGCAATGGAGACCCATCATTTCGGGTTTTGTTAGGCCAACACAAAGGTCAAATTTAGTTCAAATGAACCACTGTAAAACATTATTTTGAATTCCACATATATGGCCTATCCCCGACATGACATCTAAGAAACACCAAACGTGTCTCAGCTGGGAGGAATGATGTACCTTTACTATCAAAGAAGTGAGACCGGTCCAAGTGGCAGACCTACTTGTGAGGTCTAAGCAGAACACAAACTGACAGAAGTTGGAGAAATGAACCTTCAATAATTTCACCAATTCATCATAACTCTCAGTTTAGATGAATGTTTCTCAATCTTATTTTCATGCCCTTTACCCTGCCAAGAAGCCTTTTTTGACATTTTTCCTAATCGCCTCTTCTTTTCCACATGAAATTTATTTATTTATATTTTTTTAAAGATTTTATTTATTTATTTGGCAGACAGAGATCACAAGTAGGCAGAGAGGCAGGCCCAGACAGAGAGAGGGGCAAGCAGGCTCCCCGCTGAGCAGAGAGCGCGATCCCGGGCTGGATCCCAGGACCCTGAGATCATGACCTGAGCTGAAGGCAGAGGCTTTAACCCACTGAGCCACCTAGGCAACCTCCACATGAAATTTAAATACCACAGATGTACTTCATCTTTTTACACACAGCCAAAAACTACTGTAACATCTAAGGTTTGTTTCATGCTACAAGAACCGATTATTGTCCCGTTGGAGTTCAGAATGCCTCCACTGCTCATGTGGGCTTTAGAAGAGGATGTTAACACAAAAATGTATGTCTCCTAGATTGCTTGGCAGCCAACATTATTTTATTTTATTTTTAAGATTTGTTTGTTTATTTTAGAGGGAGGGGCAGAAGGAGAGGGAGAGACAGAAACTCAAGCAGACTCTACTGCTAAGTGCAGAACCTGACTCAGGGCTCGATCCCATGACCCTGAGATCATGACATGAGCCCGAACCTAGAGTCAGACGCTCAACTAAGCCACCCAGACATCCCAGCCAACAGTTTAAGAGGGAGCTATTTACATGCCTCAGGTATGCAAATCGCAGAACATGCAATTGACTGACATCAAACCTTTTAATGTGACCTCAAGCAACCATTCAAAGCAGAAGTTTTGTTCAGGTATGAAACCATTCTCAATTTCTGAAGTGTAGTTCTCTGGTGAAGATCATCACTGCCTTTTATTTCTCAGATTTTCTAACAGCATATCATTTTGCTTTCACAGTGTCATGGGTAATAATTTAAAAAAATAGAGAGCAAAAACTCTCCAAATGGACAGATCTCCTTTTTTTTTTTTTTTTTTTTTTTTGGCCGTAAATTTCCTCTGGCTAACCTCAACTATACAAAATCATAGCAACAAGCAGTTAGAGCAGTTTCAAAGAACACACACACACTCACAAACTAAAAAAAGAGGCATAATTTTATTTGGCAAATGCAAGCTGTGGACAGAATTGTTATGTAAAGTGTAATGTTTCAGAAAATAGCATATCCACAACTATGCATCATGGAGGCTGCTTGCAAAAGAAAGTAGAGTTTGGTGAAAAGAGGGAGGAGGAAGCATCCCCAGGAAGATAAAAAGGACAACTTCCAGGTTGGAAAACTTAAAGGGGAAGGCATTTGGAAGGGAGATGTGTTGAGGACTTGAAGTGACATGTTCAGGATCTGAGGAGCAAAGAGCTTTAGATAATTCCCTAGGATACCCAGCAGACACACTAGGGGACTCAACGAGATGCAGATGGGGCCATGAGCTCCAGAAGATGGATGTTCTGGAAACTGAAGCATGGACATCAGAAAAGCACGGAGGATACCAGAGAAAGACTTCCCCAGATTCCACCAGGTAGTCTGACCCCCTGCACCAGGATTTTGTAGCATTAGGCAAAAGATGTGGCCAGTTCCATTCATCAACCACTGAAATGACATGTTATTCAAGTCATTTGTTAAAAACTATAAAAAGTACTTAAAATATTTTAAATTAAAAATACTGTAGGTTTTTTCCCAGGAGCAATAGAAATTGGGATGAACAGTTGAGTAGCAATAGATCTAGGTCACATCGCCATCCGTGGCAATGTTTACATAAGAACAGTTCAGGTAGGAACAGCCTGAGCTTGGTCCATGAGCAAAATGTACCTCAGAGCTCTTCGTCCACTTTCATTTTCCTCTTCACCTACGGGTCCCCCCATGACTCCCTTCTGCCCTCAGGCACCTGCCCTCTTCTCTCCTGGATGGCAGAAGAATTCTTATCTCAGACATCTCGAGGTTGCTGATTTATAAACTTTCTATGGGGCTTAAAAGTTCGCAAACTGCTGGCCCAAATGTGTGACAGATGTGCACAAATAAAATGTTTCATGGGAAAGTAATATTGGAGAATCTGGGATCAACAAACTTAGACAGGCTTACCAACATGCTAACAAGCACTTGGTTCTTCAAGAAAGACAGAGTATAGGCCGTTTCCTAATGTATATTGGAAGGTAGTTCTAGACATGCTAAAATGCAACCCTATTTTATCTTCACACTAACTACAAACCATATTTGTCAATTGTAAATTTCCCTTTGAGGCTGGGAACAGTAATAACTCTTGGTGAGCAAAGATAATTCTTTGGGATCTGAATTAATATTCAACTTACTAAATTTGACAAATTTTAAAAACTTAGCTTTCTTGTAGCTTTTTATTTTTTTATTTTTATTTTATTATTTTTTTTAATTTGACAGACAGAAATCACAAGTAGGCAGAGAGGCAGGCAGAGAGAGAGGAGGAAGCAGGCTCCCTGCTGAGCAGAGAGCCCGATGCGGGGCTCAATCCCAGGACCCTGGGATCATGACCTGAGCCGAAGGCAGAGGCTTTAACCCGCTGAGCCACCCAGGCGCCCCTCTTGTAGCTTTTTAATTCAACCTATGGTTCTTGACCTTTTGTCACTATATCAACTATTAACAATATGAAAATAAAATCACTTTTCCCTGCATCAAAATAGGGATCAATGAACTCAAACTGAACAGACGAAATCTCCTTAAGCCATCAATGATATTTAGTCACATTCCTTTAAGTATTTTAACTGAATTTATAAATTTAATAATTTGATTTGCTTAAGTGATTCAAATACACGGCAGGGTACACTTATGTATACCTCGAGTTGCAAAACCGTTCTAAACCCTTACAGCTAACATTTATATAAGTGCTAACTCTACGCCAGATACTGTTCTAATCTTTCCACATACAGGAATTTATTTAATCCTCACATTAATCCCATAAAATAACTATTCTGATTTCTACTTTAAGGTCAAGGAATGTTGAGGTATTGAAGTGATGAGTAACTTGTTCAAAGTCACCCAGATAAGTGGCAGAACCCTAACTAATTTAAGACATTAAACTTATCAGTGTAATAAATCAAATTCTCTCAGGCATTCCAATAAGTCTCAACTAACTTATATTCTCTAGTAAATTTCACTTAAAAATTACAAAACTGATTATGTCAGATTCTCTTTAACACACAAATACCTTAAATGATGAACACACATATGAGGAATTTAACAATCTTTTTCTACTAAGGATTGAATTTGATTTTTTTTTTTTTTTAATTTCTATGCCCTCCTAGAGTTTAAAAGTCTCAAAGAACAGTTACCTTGTCAGACACACTGCGGTTATCCATCCATACACTCAGGACCACAGTATAGTTACTTCTCAGTTAGAAACCAGAACCTAGAACATGGAGCCCGGGAGAAAAAGCTTCCAGATAATCCTCCTAGAACCATAGTTAGAGTGTTGGCTCATTTATTTTAGTAGTGCCCATGGGGTATTGTGTTCAACCACAATGTAATCTGCTTCTGAAATTATAACCTACTTCTTCTGGTGTATGTGTGTGTGTGTGTGTGTGTGTGTGTGTGCGCGCACAAAGAACACTTAATTGGATTCTTGTGCCCTTTTTACTGTCTTGTTGCATTCCGTACCATTTTCATGTTTTCTTTCTGGCAACAACTCTCTAGTCCTCCTAGTGACAAATTATTATCAGCGATCTGCATATAAGGAAGCTGAGATCTGGGAACTAAATTGCTTTCCCAGAGTCCAGCAGTGGGCAGAGTCCACCACATGTTTACTGCCTCAAAACTGGTTCCTTGTCCGCCTGTTGTGGTTACTCAGGCCGAACTTCCCACCAGCCACTCTACAGCTCTGTATCTCGTGTTGAGTGATATTCTCTCAACGTCTTTCCTCTGTCTGTGCTTTTGAAAATATTCGCAGTTACTGTTGGGTCCTACATTATCTCATCAGTGAACCAAAAAGTACTCGCTGGGTTCCTGTCAGAGGTTGAGCACGGCTCCAGCAGTAGGGATATTACAAGAATAAAACAATTTCTTCTGTGAGAAGGGATCGAGTTGTTCAAACAGGTCCCCCACTCCTGTATTTGTCAGGTGCGTTTTTTTCTCCAAGGAACAAAAATCCAACTTCAATTAAATCGGAAGCAAACGGATTGATTTGTGTAACGGAAAACTCTCTGAGCAGAAAGCCAAGCCTTCAGTGTGGCTGGGTCAGAGCCCCACAGGACGTCATAAAGTCTGTCACTCTTGCTCCAACAGTCTGTTTCCACATGTTCTCTGTCTCTATGTCTCAATTTGCTATGTTATGGGTTTTTCCCTGATTTTTCCTGCTGCTGACTACTTCGTTCATGTGGCAAATGAAAATAGCTACAAATCCCCTCATTTGCATTTTCCTTTCATCTGGTGATTTAAGAAGAAACAAGAACATCTCCTCCAAAGCTCTGGGAGAAGAAATCTTGGGGAGAACATTAATTGACCCAGTTTGCGACACATGCACATGTCTGAATGAATCATGGCGACCAAGGGTATGGAGAGGCGTGGGCCACAAGCCCTGGCGTGGAACTACTCCCATGTAAGTCGCTTGGAAGGGTGAGGGGTGGTTATTTAAAGGAAGGATGGTGGGTAGACAAACATCCTGGACTACATGTTTTTTTGTTTTTGTTTTTTTTTTCTCTCTACCTATCTGTTAACTTGGAGAAAGTTCTTCTTTAGGAGATCGCTCTCTCCTTCCCCTCTTTAGTAGATATTGTGTGGCTATTATGTGCTAGTTATTGTAAAGAGACAAAAAGAACACAGAAGTTTCTAGGAAGCTTACTGTACTAGCAAGTCAGATAGACAACAAATGACTATTTGTTTATTAATTTCAACTGTGATAAAGTTAAGAAGCAGAAGTACAAGATGTTCACACAGTGTATTGTGAGAAAGTAGTCTGGCCTAGAAGTTTAGAGAAGGCTCTCCTGAGGAAAGTATGATTGAGATATTTATTGGCATCTAAATGAAAAAGAATAGTCAACTGGGGGAAAAAAAAAAAGGAATGAAGATCATGCCAGGGGGAGGGAGAGTGGTGAAGACCCTGAGGTGGGCGGGAATGGTAATTAGACAACTAAGAGGCTGGTCTGACTGGGCTGCACTGAGCATGTGGGAGAGAAACAAGAGATGAAGCTGGGGGTGAGTGGAGACGGACAAGGAGCCACGTCATGCAAGGTCTTGAAAAATCATGGCAAAGTCTGATTTAGAGGGACAATGCTCCATGACTTCACTTATTGAGGCTGGTAACCCAAAGGAATAAAATTAGTAGTAGGAATTCTGGCCATTAGACCTATGCCCGGGGAAGACAACAACACGTCAGGATATTTGAGGATCCCGGGTCTTAGACACTTTCACCAATTACTCCATGTAGGTAGCAGCTGGCCCTGCCCAGGAGTATGGTCAGACCAGAAAGAGAGTCACTGCTGAGTGATTCTGCCATCCGACTTCCTCAGGCCCGAGCACATTCAATTTAGTTCATAAGGACGAATGACTCTGGTGAGTATTTTAAAACTCTCCTGCAATAGAAAGGCTGTCCTGCTTTTGAATTGTGAAAAATATAAAAATGCCCAGAACTATGTTCGTTCAGCCCTCCATCTTCAATCCTTTGCCAAGTTAACATCTACTCATCATTGAGTATCATAAGCTCAACTATCACTTCCTTTGAGAGTCTTCCCTGATGTCCGGTCTGGATCAAAGTCTATCTGCTACATACTCTTAACCGTGGTTCTCTTGCATGATCCTCATAGTCACTCGTTGTGCTTCGTGTGATGCCATATGAGCTTGTAATAATCACTCACCCCGTCAGACTGTAAGTACCATGTGTGAGTGTATCCTCCAGTGTGTGGTCCGATGCTAAGCGTATGGTAGGTTATCAATAACTATTCACGAATAAATGAATAATCTCAATTTTTCTGATTTGTATTTAATCTTCCAGATTTAGATTTGAATCTGGTGATAGTCTGAGAATGTGCTTGGTCTCCAGTTGACTTGCTCATCATGGGCTCTCAGTAGTACTTGCTGGAAGGAATTAAATGAAAAATAGATCAAGGCTGTTTTCAGAATGCCTGAGCCATGTAACTTTCTACATATAATTTGATTAAGAGATCAAAAGCACAGTAGAACGATCCAAGTACTCTTCTTTTGAATTCCTCTCTTTGTAGAGTCACACATTCATGACCTTTGTTCCTGTCTCTGAATCCCTCTATCGGAAAAATGCCTATTGCTGTAACCCCGCAGGGGGACGAGGCACAAGGAAGAGTCTTGGACAGAACCTCTGAGCCAAATAGCAACTTCATCTCATTTGGCAAATACCGTGATATTCATGACATTCTATGGCTCAGCTCTTGTCTGTAAAGATCTTTTTAGACATTTTTATTTATTAACTGTTCAGTGTTTAAACGCTTGTCAATGGAAGAGTATTAAGTGTGTGTGTGCTAGCACACACGTGCATGTGCGTATACACACACACACACACCACACACACACACACACACACACACACACACACATCTCATTTGCTGAAAATGTCTCCCAATTTTATTTCCTGTGCCTAACCATAACCCCGACGATTTTACGTTGTCCTTTAACTTTCAGTTTCCTCCCGAATAAACAACATGCCCAGGCCTCCAGCACTGGCTGGTTAGAACCGCTCTGTGCCATGAGCAGTGAAATGTCAGTGATACAAAAATATTCATGGCATTTGGACTTGTAACTGTTGTACAATTCTAGAAGGGGAATCTTGAAGATGAGTTGACATAGTTCCATCAGCAAACATCCCACCGGATGTTTTCTTAAACATTCTGAACAAAGTTCAACTGCCCTTTGGGAGAGAACACACATTTCTTCCTAATTTATAATTTTTGGAATGATACCAACCCCAAAAAAAAAAAATCTGAAGAGTTCATTAGAGGAAAAAACGTCCAAATATAATAATACATGACTTGCCCATTATTCCACAGAATCACATAGTTCTTTTTAAGTATCTCAGCAGTCAATTAGTACCATTCCCTTGAGGAAACACTAGACCCATTTTGTAGTCATTGTTGAAGAAACAGGAAGGCTTTACTCTTCTGAAGTTAAGAAACTTCCTGAAGGTTAACTTCTTGGAGAATATGTTAAAGTTTCAGATCATTAAAAAAAAACAAAAACAAAAACCCAAAACCTCAGATTATGCTTAAGAAGCAATGTAATGCATTGCAAATTTTAGCTTTGCACAACAGCAGAATTCAAAGTGATCTACATAAACTTTTATTTTTTTTCAAATACAGGTTGTCTTATGTGGTTTTTTTAAATGATGAAGGACCTAATGACTTAGAAAACCTGTAATATTCATATAACACAGTGTGGAAAATATTTATGCCTCATTTTATTACTTCTGCAAATTTATCTTACTTTTTTTCTTTGGGTCCGTGCAGACCAGAAATGAAATAATTGACTTTATTAATAGTCATATTAACAGTAAAGGAAAACTCCTTTTGCTTTATAATCTCATCAATATTTGGTTCAACATTTATTGTTTTTGCAAACAATGTTAGTGTGAAATATTATTTCACTATTAGCAAATTTGAGTGCTTTTTCACATTTCTATTGGTCATCTATGTTTCTAGTGAAATATCTGTCTACGACTTTCCTTGTTTTCTTTCTGTCTTTTCCTTGTATACTGGTGGAAGTATTTGCAGTTTGTATAGAGTCTTGTTTAAGAAATTCTTCGCTAAATACAGCTTATAAAATTATTCTTATAGATATTTTCCAAAAGTTTTAAAGTTTTGTCTTTCAGATTTCAATCCTGATTTAATATGTTTGGAATTGTTTGTACATGGGGAGGTAAAGATCCATATCTACTTTTCCCATATAGATATTTGTTTAAGTACAATGTACCGACTAATAGTCTTTCCTTTTCCCATTTATCTGCAATGCATCTCTGTCCTGTACTCGTTTCCATGGATTTTGTGTCATTTTCGAGCCCTCTTTTTGATTTCATTAGAAAATGTGTTCAGTGTTCTACTATCACATTGTCTCTCATTCACTATAGCTTTAAAAAATTTTTGACATTAATAAGTCATTTCCCTCTAGCTAATTCCTCAGGAATGTTTTCGTTCTTCTTGGCCCTTTTCATATAAATGTAATATTCATCAAAGAAAACTCCTATTGAATTTTAATTCAATTCACACAAATTTATAGATCAAATAGAATTGAAATTAAATTCTAAAAGCTCTTGCGTCCTATACATAACCATGTTATGTCTTTCCATTTATGTAGGCCTTCCTAAAAACCATTTTTAAAAGTTTGACAAATGTCTCCAAAACAGTCTTTGAGAGCATTTACTAGATTTATTCCTATGTGCTTTATATTTTCAGTTGCTATTGCAAGTATTTTTTTTTCTTTTTTAAAACAATTCTTGTCTATGATTTTCTTTCTGGTGTAAAGAACTACAGTGGACTCCTGTAATAATTATTTATCCATCTGCTAAAATCTCCAATTAATTCTAATAATAATTTATCCACTTAGAATTCTGGGTTTTGAGAATCTGAAAAAAAATACTATCATTTATTCCTTTCAAATCCTTATACATTTAATTTGTTTTATATTCTTGTGTAGTCCAGATGATCTTCCTTGTTGTAGGGTTACTCAGGTTTCTTGTTAAATATTTTATATTTTATGACAATTTTGATATTTTTTAAATCTAGGAATTTATTTATTTCAGCTAAATTTTCAATATTTTGACTAAAAGTTTTTATAATATCTTTTATGTCTTTGCTTCATCTCTAACTACACCACCTCTAATTTATTATTATAAAAGAATGACCAGTTTTAAGTACTTTAAATTTTTAAATATTATTTCTTCTTTGACACATAAGTATTAATATTTTAAAAGTTTATTTTTTTATGATTTCTAAAGCTGGATTTGGATAACTATGTCTGTATTTAAAGATCTTTGAAATTTGTTTTGAAATGCTACATGGGGTTGTAAATTATATAGATACCTAAAATGTAGTAATTATGCTAAAATATATATACTTTATTTATGTTGGCAAATAATATGTATTTGCAATGGTTGGATCCAGTATTCTGCATATGTCTATTAAATCAGTCCTATTAAGTATGTTCAAATCTGTTACAGCCTTAGCAATGACTTGTATATGCTTCTATATCAATATTGAGAATTATTTAAATGTCCAATATTTACAGTGATTTGTCAATTTCTTATGTAGATATGTTAATACTTTCTCTTTCTAGATCTCTTTATATTTGTAAAGTTTCATCATAAGTGCATTAATTTAGATCTGTTATGTCACCCTTAAAATTAAATATTTACCATTAGGTGATGACTTTTCTTATCAGTAATATTGCTTTTTGCTTTGAAATTGATTTTCTGTGTTATGAATATAGCTAAAGTAGCCTTGTTTTGATTTACATTAACACAGCATATATTTTTTAATCTTTTGTTTTTTGCAAATAATACAAAATCAGATTTTATTATTCAGTCTAACAATCTTTGCTTTTCAAGAAGAAATCATTTCACTGACATATGTCATATGTGATATATTTGGATTAACGTCTATCATCATATATTCTATCTGCCATCTTCTACTCTTATTTTTTTTCTTGCCTTTTTTAATTAATATTTTCTTCTTCCACCATTTTATATTTTCTCTGAAGTTTGGAGATATAAATGTCATATCTTTACAGGCTAACCAGATTTTGACATAGTCAAGTTTTGTCTCTGGCAAGGACACCTATGCATTAATTTATTGAACAAGCCCTCTGTCTCCTGTTTTGCTCTCAGCAGCAGTGAAAAGGGTCTCTCTCTTGTAGTACAGGCTTCCTAAGTGCAAGTTCCAGAATGGTGATGTGTGTATTTTATGTTCCAATGTGGGGCTTAGAAGGAGAAAAAGCCTCTTATATTCTATCCTGTTTAAAATGAATTTGAACACATCAAAAACACCATCACAGATGGTGTTGGGTAAGCCACCAGTGGAAAACTGTAATATTTCTTGATAAATTTTGGTTCAAAATCTATTGGCTTAGAATGAAGGCGGGAAACTAGATCTAGATGAGCAGAAAAGGAGTGTCAGGTTCAGCTGATGACATTTTCCTAACCCCTTCTTGAGCAAGTCATGCATGTGTGTTAGTGAGGAGCTTATACTTTTGAAAGAAATCTGTATTTGTGTTGGTTGAGCAAATAATAGTTCACTCTACACCTGTTCAGCTTAATGGAGACTTTCAGTGCTTTTTTCACTGCATTATGCTCTGGGGTTAGAAACCTGGGCTTCAGGATTTGATTGTTGATGTGTGCATCCATTTAAGATATTCCTAGACTTGTCTCATCTGTTTTTGGCAGAACTCAGCAAGAAAACTAGGCTCTAAATTCTAAAAGGAAAGCAATGCAAGAGCCAGATTTAAATGTTCTTTGGAGATTTTTTAAAAAGACATTTATATGTAATTTTCTGTATTGGTAAAATACACATTTCAAATGTAAATGGGGACATGGTTAAAATCATCACTATTTATTGGGATTTTAGCTTATTTTTATATAAACTTTAGAACATGCCCTGGGGTAGTATCTAGTCCTCATAACAATATACTTGACTGTAATTATCTAATTTAACAGATGCCTAAAAAACAAAAGCTAAACCAATATCCTTCAATACGCAATGATTAAGTCATTTTTATACTTAACTCATATTTCTTTCTTTTGGGGGGGTCTACTCGTAGACAACATATAGCTGTTTTGGTTTTTTAAGTATGGTTGACATACAATGTTATACTAGTTTCAGTTGTACAGCTTAGTTATTTGACAATTCTATATATCATTCTATGTTCACCACAAGAATAGAGGCCATCTGTCCCATTACATCATTATTACAATATCATTGACTGTATTCCTTATGGTCTGCTTTTTATTGCCATAACTTACTCATTCCATAACTGGAGGCCAACATCTCCTATACCCCACCTCCCTCCCTTCTGGGAAGAGACCTTCAGTTTGGTCTCTGTATTTATCTTTCTAATTCTGCTTTCTCTTTATTAATTTTTTAGATTCCATTTGTGAGTGGAATAATATGGTATTTGTCTTTCTCAATCTTTCTTATTTCACTTGGCATAATACCCTTTAGGTCCATGCATGTTGTCTCAAATGACCCGGTCTCCTCCCTTTTTATGGCTGTATAATATTCCATTGTGTATATACCCCACGATTTCCTTATCCATTCAGCTGTTGAGGGATACTTAGGTTGCTTCCATGTCTTGGCTATTGTAAATAATGCTTCAGTAAACATAGGGGTGCATATGTCTTTTCAAGTTAGTGTTTTTGTTTCCCCTGGGAAAATACTCAATAGTAGAATTACTGGATCATATGGTATTTCTATTTTTAATTTTTTGAGGAAACTTCATATGGTTTTCCACAGTGGCTGTATAATTTATGTTCACCAATAGTGCATGAAAGTTCCCTTTTCTCCACATCCTTGCCAATACTTGCTGTTTCTTGTCTTCTTGATTTTAACCATTGTGACAGGTGTGAGGTGATACTTCATTGTGGCTTTGATTTGCATTTCTCTAATGGTTAATGATATTGAGGATCTTCTCATGTGTCTGTTGACCATCTGTATGCCTTTGGAAAAATGTCTTTTTAGGTCCTCTGTGCCCTTTTTAATCAGATTTTTGTTTTTTGTTTTTGTTTTTGTTTTGGTGTTGACTTGTATAAGTGCTTTATATATGTTGGATATTAACCCCTTATTGGATGTATTATTTGAAAATATCTTCTCCTATCAGTAGGTTGCCTTTCTGTTTTGTTGATGGTTTCCTTTGCTGGGCAAAGGCTTTATGTTATTTCTTAATCATCTAATATACAAATTTACAGGCTGATGATCTTTAAGATGGATATTTTAAAACCCACCCCTGATGGAAAATTAACATATGCATGCTATTTAATACTCTCTAAAATTATTGGGGTTACTATCCTCAAATATCATTTTTGTCATGTCTCATTTGAACCTCTGAAGTTTAAGTCCATCCAATGTCCATAAAAGTATAAGCTTAGGCTTTTAGACTTGAGTCTTTACCTGGCAAATGACCTAAACCATGTAAAACAGTGTTTCTTGATATGTGAGCTATGGAATAATAGTATCTAGGAATATTCATGCATGCTAATTACTCACAAAAATTTCAGTTTTTACATTACTTGGGGAAATTCTGGATTAAACATATCTAAACAGGATTCTTTATTGAAATGCTATAATATACTAAAATGTTCCATGGCTCTAGATAGCATTCAGGCAATATTTTATCCAGTCCCTACTGTGTGCCAGGAATATCACCATATTTTGCTTAAAGAGATGTCAACAAATCTGGCATGGTTTCTGTCCTCATAGAGTTTTTAGAGTAATGGGAAGAGAGAGATTAAACAAATAAAGACATAAGTATGTAGATTGCAATAAATTACGTTGTGCTACAAAGAGCAAGAATAAGATGTCATAAGAGTGGATGAGTACCAATTTAATTGGATTAAGAAAGACCTCCAATAAGAAGTGAGATTCAAGCTGAAGCTAAAAGAAGTAAAAATTAGTCAGATAAAGAGGGGCATTTCAGGCAGAGTGAACAGCAAATCCAAAGGCTTGAGACACAAGAAAGTTTGCTACCTGAGAGGAAGAAATGGCCAATGTGGTTAGGGTAGAGTAAGGAAGAGGCCCAAGACGAAGCAAAAGAAATAATGAAAGGTAAATTCATACAGAATCTTAGAGGCCATAGAAAAGATGATTTTATTTTAAGTAAAAAGGATTTTGATGAGGGTACTGCTTTAAAATAGTATTTTCCTAAAGAAAAATATAGTACTAAGTTTACCTTTCCCCAACAGTATTTGACCATAGAAACATTTTGATGAGATATTTCCTGGGAGCAGTATCTTTGGAAAACACACTGATAATACTTTTACAAATCCCACTCTTAATCAAGGATTGTGTGCTCATATTATAAGTGCCATAAAACAATAAAAGAGACTTTACCAGTTCAGATATATTTATCATTATCAGAAACATTTAGTATCAGAAACATCCAGCCACCAACCTGGATGGATTTGGGGCTCAAATGTTAATAGGACTCAATTTCTTTTCATTTATCAGTCCTTCCTGTCCCTCTTTTTGGTTTTATTCTGAGGCCCCATAAAATGACCTCAGAAACTGTAGAATTTTCCACTGTGGTGGTGAAATGGCTGAATCATCTCCTTAAATGCATCCAGATTGTGAGCCAGTGGAAAAGCAGCCCCTTTCACGACATTCCCTGGACATCCACTGCTTCTTGTTACATCTCCCTGATGTACCCAGCTGGTAACCAATCACCAAAGGAACCATAGTCATAGGATATGTTGAACAGTTTAGGCCTAGGTAATCTGCAGCCTTGACTATTCAGATTCCAGACGTAACTCTAGGATGTATACTACCGGAGGGTGTGATGCCGGGGAGGCAAAGAGCAAAACTCCAGTATAGGCTTTTTTTTTTTTTTAAGTTACTGTTTTAATTTATGTGGATATATTCATGTTTGAAGTAATCATATTATATTTCTTGTTAAAAGTATAAAAAGGCAATACAATCAAGTTTCTTTTTAAAGATTTTTATTTATTTATTTGACAGACAGAGATCACAAGTAGGCAGAGAGGCAGGCAGAGAGAGGAGGAAGCAGGCTCCCCGCTGAGCAGAGAGCCCGATGCGGGGCTGGATCCCAGGACCCTGCGATCATGACCTGAGCCAAAGGCAGAGGCTTTAACCCACTGAGCCACCCAGGCGCCCCTACAATCAAGTTTCTAAAAGACCATGAAAACAATGTGCTGTTTGTTGGTTCTGGGTGGTTATAGAAAGTAGAAAAATTATGGAATAATGAAATAGGATACTTCTGCTATCACTACTACTAACAAGTCACCTCTGTGACTTTCTTTTTCTTTTTTGGGGGGGATGTCCTCCTCATTTACATGAAAATTATTCTACCTAGAAAAGTGAATCACTATATAATGTCATATATTTCATTTAAATTATTGTTTGAGGCCATTCCACTGTGTGCTGCTGCTTCTTCTTCTTCTTTTTTTTTTTTTTTTAAGATTTTATTTATTTATTTGAAGACAGAGATCACAAGTAACCAGAGAGGCAGGCAGAGAGAAGGGGGGAAAGCAGATTCCCTGCTGAGCAGAGAGCCTGATGTGAGGCTCAATCCCAGGACCTTGAGATCATGACCTGAGCCGAAGGCAGAGACTTTAACCCACTGAGCCACCCAGGCACCCTCCACTGTGTGCTTCTCAATACTATGTATTTCACTATAAGCACCTTCTTGCATGTGTGTGTATACACAAACACATACACATACTGTATATATGTGTGTATACATAATATACAAACCTTTATAAAAATATAAATCTTGAGGATTATAAAGGATGATTTTATGGTAAAATTCTCTAATCAAAACGTTCTCTAGAGAACTTTTAAGATAGTAATAACTATTGGAATTTATAAGAGGCAGTCCAACTTCTGAGCATGTAAAATAAATTTTAGGAGTATAAGAGGGAAAAAATGCTCTTCTCTGAGAAGATAATATGGCCTGAGTGATCAAAATAGACTGAGATAAACTGTGGAGCCTGCATAAAAACTACAGGTCAGGGAAAAGCTATGACCCTTACAACATCAACTAGCAACATATTTTTAGTCTTACAGATGGTGGTTAACACTTCTGGTCATTTATACTTTGTTCCTCATTTTATGACTGTTGTCTAAAAATAGTTGGGGCTGTAACAGGGCAGAGAGTGTCAGAGAGGACTTTGTGGATAAAATGAGACCTTAGGGGATTTTTTAAAAAGGGGGTGTTGGAAGTGCAAGGTAGAGAATCCTAATAGAAAGTCAAAAAGAAAGGAAAAGAGTTTGGCAAATGGAATTCCATTGTTCTCACTTCGATAATAGGTCCTGTTTCCCTCAAACCCCAAGAATGATCCCATAGCAAATTCTTAAGGATTTCCAGATTGTTAACAACCAAGGATAGACTGTATTTTCTGATTTTATTCTGGATATTTGTGTCCCTCTAAATTCCCCTCTCATCCTGGAGAAAGACTAGAACTAGATTTGCCTTTAGAAGTGAAGAGAAAAGCAAGTATGCTTTTTAAAAATTAGTTCTTCTGAATTAGGCGCCTAGGTACAGCAGTTTCAAAGCAGGTGGGTTTTAAGAATAAATATTATATAAATGTACTTTTTTTAAAAAAAGATTTTATTTATTTATTTGACAGACAGAGATCATAAGTAGGCAGAGAGGCAGGCAGAGAGAGAGAGAGAGGAGGAAGCAGGCTCCCTGCTGAGCAGAGAGCCCAATGCGGGGCTCGATCCCAGGATCCTGGGATCATGACCTGAGCTGAAGGCAGAGGCTTTAACCCACTGAGCCACCCAGATGCCCCTAATGTACTTTTATACTTAGAAGTCATTGAGTATTAAAATTGTATATAATATATTCATCATTTATCCTGTGACATTTCTTTTTTTGGTTCATGTACTTTTGTGAAAGTCCAAATTTACAAGAGTTTATCTCTAAAATATAAAATATGCAAAAATTGGGGCACCTGGGTGGCTCAGTTGGTTAAGTGACTGCCTTCGGCTCAGGTCATGATCCTGGAGTCCTGGAATCGAGTCCCATATCAGGATCCCTGCTTGGCAGGGAGTCTGCTTCTCCCTCTGACCCTTCCCCTTCTCATGCTCTCTCTCTGTCACACTCATTCTCTCTCTCTCTCTCAAATAAATAAGTAAAATCTTTAAAAAATATATGCAAAAATTTTAGATTTAGGAATCTAAAGTATCTTTAGACTTTGTAAGTCAAGGGATTGATAAACAACTGATTGTCACATGGTTCCATGATGTAAATACAGCATTTTTGCAAATTCTATAAGAATTATTTTATTACAGGCACCTGGGTGGCTCAGTGGGTTGAAGCCTCTGCCTTTGGCTCAGGTCGTGATCTCAGGGTCCTGGAATCAAGCCCCACATTGGGCTCTCTGCTCAGCAGGGAGCCTGCTTCCCTTTCTCTCTCTGCCTACTTGTGATCTCTGTCTGTCAAATAAATAAATAAAGTCTTTTTAAAAGAATTATTTTATTAATGTAACTGCTGCAGTTCCTTCCTTCCCCATACATAATCCCATGCATAATGTTCTAGTAATATAATGCAATGTTTTTAAGAATTAATATATATTAATTCAAGCCACACATATAAATAATGGTCTATTTTCTGAATGAGTCCTGAAAAAATTAAGTATTATGCCATGTTTATTATTTGTTTCAAATGATGGATTCTTGGGGAGCTGGCTGGGTTAATCGGTAAAGCATGCCATTCTTGATCTCAGGGTGGTGAGTTCAAGCCCCATGCTGGGAGTAGAGATCACTTAAAATTTAAAAAGTTTGAGGCCCCGCACTTGGGGCTGGGGGTGGGGGCTGTTTGTGTTTCTTTCTCTTCCTCTTCCTCTGCCCCTCCCCCCTCTCTAAAATAAATAATTCTTTAAAAAATTTAAAAATTCAAATGATGGAGTCTAGCATTCTATATACGAAAGAATACTAACATTTATATATGTTTAAGATTAAATTAGTGTAAAAATGTTTTTGTTTTGTTTTTAAATTTTTTAAAAAAGATTTTTATTTATTTGATAGAGAGGACAAGCATCAGCAGGGGAAGGGCAGAGGGATAAGTAGACTCCCCGTTGAGGGCGGAAACTTGATGTGGGACTCTACCCAGAACCCTGAGATCACCCCCCAAGCCAAGGTCAGAGGCTTAACTGACTGAGCCACCCAGGTGCCCATAAAAATGTTTTTTAACAGACACCAGTATATTAAAGCTTTGTCAATGCCATATATTATAAATCATCAGATGTTATTAAACTACCATCAATGCTAAATTTTGAAAGAATTTTCCAATTAGATTAATAACCATGAAGCTAGTTGTTTAGAAACATGGCTTATATTTTTAAGCTTTATAGAGGTATATTTGACAAATGGACATTGTATATGTTTAAGATATGTAAATTGCTGTTTTGATACATGTGTGCATTATGAAATTAACACTACACTCAAACTAATTAGCATATCAATTACCTCACATACTTACCATTTTCTCCCTTTCTTCAGTGGTGTGAACACGTAGATCTATTTTCTTGGCAAATTTTAAGTATATGATACAGTTATTGTTAATTATAGTCATCGTGTGGTATCTTTGCTTCTAGGTTCCATATAAAAGTGAGCTCACTCCTTTGAAAGGACTGAAAGCACACTTCAATTTGTTGTTTTCCCTCATACTGAAATAAAGCACTGAAGCTCAAAATAGAGGTGAGAATGAAGTTTGGCTTCTCCTGGTGCTTTGTGCCCCCATCTCACAAGCCTGTCTGGATGTTTGAGGTGCCAGGGCCCTCCCTGCCAACTCGAACAGGACTACTGTTTCCCCTGCTGCCAGCACAGTCCTGGCTCCTTGTTTTTATACTCCTGGGGGGGAGGGGGTGGGGAGGGGAAGTGGACTGTCCCAAGAGATCCATTCTGTCGGGAAAGGAGAGCTGAGTTGCCAGGTGGGAGGGGAGAATTGGCAAGATCTTCACGGCAAACCAGGAATGAGGCCTTCTTGACTCTTCTCTTCCCTGGTGTGTCATGATCCAGGGAATGAAAAGAAATTTGACCCTGGATTAGTCCCCTCCTTGGATTTTCCTTCCACCATGTTCTCACGCACTAGGACCAGCTGCCCATTCTGAGCTCAGAGCAGCCTCTTCAACCATTACTGACCTAACCTGACTTGTCAGGAAACCCATCCCCCCACCTTCCAGATCGGGCCTGGCTGCTCTATTCTGTACCAAGTACTGGAGAATAGTGTCAAGTTCTTAGTAGCCCTGGTAGCTCCTAGATTCCCATCTTCTCCCTGCGGAGGTCAAACCAGCTCTTCATCTGTAGCCACAACATGCATTTGCAGCAGCACAGTGAGATGTGACTGACGGGCTTTGAACCTGGCTGGCCCGGGGAAAGCAGTAGGGGTGGATAGAGCTGTCTTTCCTTCTGGGCTTTCTCCATCTGTCCCTACCCTTTACATGCCCCACCCTACTCCCACCAAAAAGTAAAAAAAATCAGGATGTTTTTCACTGTCCATTGCTTTGTGTTTTAATAAACAATCTGCAGTGAAGAAAAAAGTGATCTCACTCTGTCTTTCTCTGACTTTTCATTTACCACAATGCCCTCAGGATCCATCTATGTTGTTACAAGTGCCACATTATCTTTTTTTTTTTTTTAAGATTTTATTTGTTTATTTGACGCAGAGAGAGAGATCACAAGTAGGCAGAACAGCAGGCAGAGAGAGAGGGGGAAGCAGGCTTCCTGCTGAGCAGAGAGCCCGATGTGGGTCTCGATCCTGGTACCCTGCGATCATGACCCAAGCCGAAGGCAGAGACTTAACCCACTGAGCCACGCAGGCACCCCACAAGTGCCACATTATCTTATTAAAACAAACAAACTAGGAGAGGATTGTATCAGATTATATCAGCTTTCTAGCTGATTTATATAATGGCTACCTTCGCATTAAAGTAGAACTCAAGAATTCCAAACTTTTTCTCTTAATTTATGTAACAATGTGGTTCACCTAAAACATAGGTCATGGGCTAGAACATTACGTTTACCTCATATATAGGTAAGACAGAAAAGATATATCCTTGTTCAGTTTACCTCCCCTACATTTTAAGATTTTACATGGCATGTCCTATTCAGTTCCCTTCACAATTTCTGTGAGCTCCTGTCATCCCAGCCTGGGCCTGGGTTCTAATCTGTATCAGTCACCATGTAACTGATACCTCCTCCTTTCAGTAAACCTACCTTCTCTACATATGGAAATGGACTTATCTTCCTATGATCCAGTTCCCAGAGTCCTCAAGCTGGAGCTACGTTAGTGCCAAATCAAAGGAAACTCAGCAAAGTTAGAATAGTGAGCTTTACTTTCATGATTGCCACCTCCCATCCAGTCTCCAAATGCACTAAATCGTGCTATCTTATCACCAAAAAACACAAAAACATAATAATTATTATCATTTCTAAGTGCCGATTTTTTTTTCTCTTCAACATCTATATTGTTCATTCTTTCCTCTCCATTTTTGCCATGTTCTCCTGTAATATCTTTCAAAAGTATCCTTAATGGGATACTTAGCTTCTTAATATATGTACTACTAATAAGGAACTTATGAAGGAAAATGAATAACAAAGATAAGTGATGACAGTCTATAATTAAAATCTCTTTCAGGAAGCAGTGTTGTCCCTAAGCTGAAAGCAAGTGAAAATCACAGTCATGTGCAGCAGCTACTTTTTCTGAAATCAGATACCATCAGCCAGGGCTAACTAAGGTTGGAAAAGGCAACTACTCTTATTGAAGAGTACCCAGACCTAGACACAACTGTATTTTGTGGAGAAAGAACTGGATCATGAATGGTGATGGTGAACAAGAGTATCCAGCTTAGTTTAGGAAGAAGGTAAGTCTTTAAGTCTAGAGACCTGGTCCTGATTTATTAATTTGTCATGTGATATTAGCTAAGGTCTTCACTTATCTGGGCTTCAGTTTTTTTCATTTTTAAAATGTGTGTGTGTGTGTGTGTGTGATTTCTGTTTTCTAAATTCACTTCTAAGTGCTGATTCTATAATCCATTAGGGTGAAGAGAGATAAAGGCACACGGATCAGATGAGCACTTTTGAGAACCTACAAGCTGTGTCAGTGGCAGTTGTTGTGGTGCTAAAATAAGTGAAGCAGAAGGATTTATGTCTGGGAATCAAATGGCATCAACAACAATGGCAACCAGGATTGCCAAGAAATGACTCAGGGAGAAGGGAGCTCTCTCTCCCAAATACACATATCTCAACGTGAGAGGAGAGGTAAACAGAGCTGGAGAAGGCTGGTGATTTTCACGGCCACCTGTAAAACTCCTTCCCTAGAAACTAGATTGTTCCTTCCTACCACTAACCTCTCCCATCAACAGGATTGCAGCAAGGAGGAAACTGTCCTCAGTTACTGGACCAGCTGTGGACTCATTGGTCAAAGTGGACTAGCACAGCTTTTCCTCAGAGATTTGGATATGGCATGTAGAGAGAAAGCAATTTTCCCCCTCTTGAATGGCTAACCCTGTAACGTTTGGGAGATGTTAATGGGCATAACTTCCACCATAGGGCCAAGATAAGGGGACTCCACTAGAGAGTAAGAGAGAAGGATCAAGTGGAGGTCCAGAAAGGTGAATAGATGAGAGACAAGGAGAGTCCTGCTGGCTCTGAAGTTCCCCTTCCAGTTCCCGAGACACCACAGCATTCTTCTCCTGGGGTTCCATGAGACACCCCAGTGTTTTGTTTTGTTTTGTTTTGTTTACTTACTATTAATGAATTGTTTTTTCCTTAAATTAATTTGAATGAGTTCTGACTCTTACCAGCTGATGAGAGCTGGAGTCAAATATATGCTCAACTGTAAGTTAAAGCTTTTAATACTTTCTGTGACTATTGGGGTATTTTTGTTGATGAATTATTAGATAATAGGTATTAAACATAGATTATTTTCTTTAATGTCCCTTTTGGAGTAAGTAATAATAGCCCTTTTGTAGAGATGAATAAACTGAAGTTTATAAGATTTTTCTAATTCACCCTGAGTTGGACAGCTATTAAGTGGCAAGAATGTTTTCAAGCAGCCTTCCATTAGCTGGATTTCAACTTCAATCACTTTAACCACAGGTTCTTGCCTTTAACCACTATTTCATAAGATTAGGTAAGATACGAGTTGCTACTGGGAAATCTGAGATAGAGAAAATGTACCAAATACTAACTTTCCTAAAACTTTCTAATTTCCCAGAAAAGGAAATCAATATGGTTCTGAGTCAGGAATGGAGATATGAAAAGAAAGTGGTCAGTGTTTAGGGAAGCCTGGTATCAAAGTTTATCTTGTTATGTCAGATTCTGTAATTCTAAAAATTGGAGACTTCATGGAATTGTTAAGGAAAGGAAATTATGTAAGAGTTAGTCATTTAGAAGTGAAGCCTGTGCATCTTTGGCTAGTATTTACCAGTGCCAGAGGTCAAAAACTACCACTTCAAGCATTAGTGGATTCCCCCTCAATGAATTTCTCCCAGGCTGTAGGACCTTATAACTTTTTTCAAGTCCAGCAATGTTGCCTTCATAAGTACTTTTAATCACAAACATTCAGTTGGCCACAAACACATTCCTGTACAATTCCTTCATCTGTGTCTTCTAAAGAGTGAACTGAACTGTTAACTTCTTTTAAACAAAACGGAATAGTTGAAATGTCTGACTGCTTCCTATCAGTATAAAAATATGAATTTCTACAACATCTGCAACTCATTTCAGCTGGATTAAGCTTTACTCAAAGAAGGACAAAAAAAAAAAAAGTTGTCTGTAACAAGGGAAGACTAATGTTCTCAATGGAAAGAAATGAATATACTCACAGATTTTAATGTTGGTTAACATAAATATGGCTTTAAAGATTAAATGAGAAACATCCTTTCTTTTATGATTAATCATGTTTCCAGATGATCAGTAGTGCCCAATCATAAAGACTGTAAAATTGTTAAGGAGTAGGATTTGAAGTATAATACAAAAATCAATAGCAATAACTATAAAATAGTTGATCAAACTTTATAAAATGTCATGCTGCTTCATAAGGAACGGTAAAAGTATGCCTTTGAGGTCTTTTTTCATTGAAAGCCTTTGCAATCTTTCTCCATGAATGAACTAATCGGTATCTTTTCAACTGACCAAAGTTATATAACAATATTAAATAGATATAAAAAATTTTATAAGTACTCATAACCCACCACGGCAAATCAACAACTCTCTCAAGCATGCGTGGTGCTGAAGCAGTTAAGGGAGTGAGGCTAGACCTCTCAGGGCTAATATCTGGGTTGAGTTATGGATTCCATGGTCAATACTTTTTTTTAAAATTCATACCTGGGCATTCTCAGCCCACCTAGAGACGATCAGTTTCTTAGTGACCAATTTGTTTATCAAATCATTCAAAAAGTCATTCAGGAAGCATGACACAGAGGATGAGAGCAATGAATCAAGAACCAGCTGCTCTGTGTGAACCTTACTTAGCTCTCCCACTTGGGCATATATTTTAACCATCATGGATCTTAACTTCTTGGTCGGTCAAATGGAGGAAATACTAATTCCAACCTTATAGGAGTGTTATGAAAGTAGGAAAAAATAATTAGAAAATCCTTAGGGCAGTGCCTGGTATTGTAGTAGCACTATGTAATTGCTGAATTAAAAATGAAATTCATCAATTTGTGCCAGAAATATTTATTGCATGCATGACTACCAAAGGTCAGGCACTGTGGGGTGCTCAAGATTGGTAAGGTACCTGCCTTCATGGAATTTACATTCTAGATGGAGAAGGGAGACAATAAAAATGTAAGCAACTAAATAGATAAGATTATTTCAGATACTGATAATTTTCACGCACACACACAAAATAAACTGGGTGATAAAAGGAGTAGATTTGAGATGGAGAGATGGGGAACAGGTTTGATTGGAGAAACTTTCTCTAATATTTGAGGCAGGGACTAAGGGATGAGAAGGAGGGAGCCATGTGGAGCACAGAGAAGAGAGCCAGAGGATGAGGGAGAATAACCTAGTGTGTGCAGAGTTTTGATAGAGAAGAAGGGTGAGAACACAGTAAGAAGTTGGAGGGCCAGAGAAGGAGCTAATGATATGTGACCTAGAAGGTCATGCTAAGGAGTTTTGATTTTATTTTTAATTTTAAAGAGAATTTATTTCCATTATGGTTCTTTTGGTTACAAGTGAAGAAATTTCACTTAGACAATAGAAAAAAATGTTGCCTATAATCAAAACATATCCAAGAGATAAATCTGATCCATGCAGAACTGGATCATCCAGACCTTCAATAATGACTTCAGGAGGGTTTGTGTTTCTCCATACCAACACAGTTTTCAATAACTAGTGATATTACCTCAAGATAACTCATTGTTCTGGATTGTCAGGAACTCATTTTGGAACCAATTACTTTGACTCTGATCTGCTGTGCCTGGGTGACTTGCCCACCTCTAGGGTCAGAGGGTGGGGTCAGTCACACAGGAGCAATAGAGAGAGAATGGAGATGAGGGCTTTTCCATAGGACAACTGATGTGCTTCTAGCAGAGCCAAAGTGTGATGGATTCTGGGCAGGTAAACACAGAAGACCTCTATCAGATATTTGACTGACATCCACTGGAATGTATTTCACCTCCATACTTCTTTATGTTTTGGCATCTATCTCCACTAGCATCTGTGGAGAAGGCAAGTTTCCATCTGCAGTTGCAGGCATGGGTCCATGCAGACTCCATTTTTTGGCTCCTAAGAGAAGCTGATCTTCTCTGGGATATTTCTGCATCCTTCTTGAGGACCAGAAAGACTTTCTGTTTCTCTTCAATACACAAAAACTTGGGGGAGGCACCACCAGACCTTCTGCCTAGACACTGTAGTGCTGTCTGTAGTGCTGTCTGTAGTGCTGACCACCGCTGGTGTGAGGATCACAGGTTTCCTGCCTCCTTAGGCTCCCCTCAGAGCCTGGGAACATATAATCTACCTTGTGATCCTACTAAATCCCTTTTGGAATTGAGACAATATGGAGAAGATGGCATGAGATGCTCCTTCAGAGAAGTATCCAACCTGTGTTCCACTGCTCTTTTGCAGGCTCTTCTTTTTCTGCCTCAGCTCTGACTTTTTAAAGCAACTTTAGGGTTGCTTTAAACCCTAAATTGGCTTATATGCATTCTTCTGAACTCTGTTGGTTATATACGCCAATTTGAATTTCATTAAGAAAAAGCCAGGCTTCTGGAATGCAAAAATCCTTTATCATACCCTGTACCTTTTGCTTAGCATTTTTAAAAATTTTGTTTTGTTTTTTGAGAATTGACTTTTGCTGTTGAGTGTGACATCCCTTTCCCAAGGCAGTAACCCTAATCCATATAGTCAGATGTCTGAATGTCTCTCTATTGATAAAACACTGTGTGCTCCAATTCCATTGTCAATCTTCCTGGGAGAGTGATGGATATATATGGACAGGGTTGGTGTTTCTGAACCCTGTTTTCCAGGTGACAATTTACCTTGTTTATATCTCTTCCTAAGACAGAGTTTCCAGGAGCTCTTCCAATAAACAATATAAAATTCAGTTTTTGACTGTAATCAACAAAAATGTACTGTGGCTATTTTAAGCAAAAGGGTTTACTTGGATCACATCTGGGGCTCACAGATGGAATGGCATACAGCAAGAATTTAGGCAGCTTGGTCACCCCTAGGAATTTAGCCAGCTTGGTCACTCTTATTCTTTAGTGGGTAAAGAATAACTTTTGGCCCTAACTCATATCCTTGCAACCTTTACTCAGGTACGGGAGAGAGCTTCTCATTGTCCTGGCTTAGATCACGTTCTACCCACTGCATGCACAGGGACATGGAAGAAGGTTCACTGATCCCCATAACTGGGTAATAGAAAGCAGAAGCGATTTCCCACCAAGACTGTACACAATGGGGAAAGGAAAACTAGAATGGAAATCAAGGTGAGGTTAGGAATGAGCAAAACTCCTGGGCAGGAAATATGACTTGGCCCACTGCCACAATTCTATGATTCTATATTTTATATAGAATATTGTCTAGGGCTAGAGATATCACTAAGATACTACTAGAGAATACTATTACAGCCTTTTTCTAAAGATTAAAAACAGAAAAGCAATCTCCATCCAAAGCCTTCCATTATGAAAGAACTTTTTAGACTATTTATTTCATTCCTTTTCCTATGCAAAGCATGCTTTGAAAATGTATAGTTTTGTGTAGATCTAAACTGCAGTTCCATGTAAACTTGCCCACAAATGCATTTCCATTAATACTGGACAGCCTACACCCAATGGTGAGGAACATGTAGAACTGTTTCCCTAACTTTAATAATTTCTTTAACAGAAGAGCCCTTTAAATCTTAATTGGATAGAGACCAACAAATTCATTCAGTCAGCTCAATAACTACTAGATAGATATGTTATTGGATTGGCTGCATGTTTCTTGACGGGATTCAAGTTGTTTGGTTTCTTGTGTTTCAAGTTATATGGCTTTAAAAAATTTTAAAAAAGAATAATTATGATTATAATCTTCAGTAATTATTGAATACTATCTTCTAGGAACTTCACTCAGCACTTTAAATATGGTTTCATTTAATCGTGATGACCACCTTATGAGGTTATATATTGTTATGTTTTGAGATATGTATTGTCATTGTTATTATCATGCCATTTAAAAGGTCTCATAAACAGCTTATAAGCGATGGGCCAAGACTTCCAATCCAAGTATGCTTTCTTAAGAGCCCATTAGGCATTGTAATCCTGAAAGTGATGAACTGGGCTGTGTATTTGGGCAAAGGAGGCTTTATCAAATTTAGCTTTGTAACCAGAATGCAAACTCATGAGATGGATGATTGCACTCCAATATGTATTCAGTTGTTTTGTTGGAAGAAATGTTTTTGCAATAAGTTCACCAAGACACTCTTACTATATCATTCAGCTTTAAACTTTCTTCACAGCGCTTCTCCAATTTGAAGAGAGTTGAAGAGAGCAAGGACTTAGACTCTATTTTTACAGCTATTTTCAGGGTGTGTTAAAAGACTGACCCATGACAAGTGCTCAGTGACTATTCATTGGATGTTGAAGTTGCACATTGAATCTCAGCCATAACAATGATCACTGCATCAGATATCCAGATGCAATAAAAATAGGACCATGGTCCTCTGGGCAATGCAATCTGTTTTCCAAGTTATTTCCTATTTGCGTTTATTTGTATGTTTATGGGCACTATGTATATGTGTGTGTTCGTGTGTGTGTGCTTGTGTACTAATGGAGGTTTAATGAACTTCTATTTCTATGGGGAATACTCAGAGTATTTCCTCCAGCCTTAGTAGCATGAATCTGAAATGTGCCACAGACAAATACCTAAAGCCCCAATTGCCTTTGAAAATGATTTAAAAGGACAATATATAAAGGTAATTAAAAAATATGAGCCCTCGATCTGGTGGCCTCAGTTAAAAATCTCTATAAGCTCTAATTTTCTAATTATTTACCATATTCTCTTTTATGTTTCTCATAGAAACATTAGAGTTTTCTTTGATTACAGTAAGCTTTGTATCATTTTCTGTCTATTGTGCTGGTTAGGTCCTCCAGCTAAAGGTTGCATAGAAGCGGCAATAGCTAGAATCTTTATCCTGTTCTTGATTTTAAAGGGAACGTTTTAAAACAAATTACAACTGTTACTGTATATTTTTGCTAGATGTTCATTACTAATTGTGCTTATTATTTATTTAATTCTTCTCAGCTCCAAGTTACCCTTTATTGCCTGCCCTGTGAAAATGAGATGGGCATTTTAAATATTTTGCCTTTGACAGCTGGCATGAGTTAAACTTTGACAGGACAGGGCAACAGAAAGATACTGCAGAAGGTTCTCCTTTTTTCCTATCTCCTTCAGCAGCTGCTATGAAATCTTTCATTTTCTCTCCCTGTGCCTTAGGTCTCCATCATCTTTAACTTGGGTTATAACAAAGACTTTGGCCTTACCCAAGTTGTTTCTGCCCTCAGCACATAGCTATTCGAGTTAACGTTCTAAAACATCGGCTTCAGATAGTTTGTCTCTTTTCTTATAGGATGATATTCCTGAAATTTTACCAAAGTCAGATACGTGCAAACCACCAATGGAATTATGGATTATAAGGAAAATCTCTTCCTGGAAAACGAAATATTGATCCCAAATTGCTAATTGCAGTTCATATTTTAGATGGGGTTGTTAAAAATTTATAACTAACATGTCATGCATGTCCTTTTACTTTGTTCTTTTCCTTCCTAATTACTAATGTAGTCAATGAGTTTAGGTTCAATGAGTCCTTATGTTTAGCCTAATGATTCCCATCTTTATCTCAAGCTTATTAAGTTCATGAGATCTTTGTTTGTTATCACTAAGGTCAGCACTTTTTGGGAACTATTTCTATTTGTAAAGTAATGAGTAAAAGGCAAGAAAACTACAATTTTGTTTCCATTTCTGTGCTAAGATGCTGACATAAATTATACAGCGAGCTCCACCATCAAAAGGTGATGCATTAGATGGGGTACGGCACATAAGTTTAGAACATCAAAAGCAATTTTAGACTTTTCAAACATGTCTGAATGTGAGCATTGTTTAGATATATCAAAATTCTCAAGGGCTCTATTTACAAAACCCTTTTTGGCATTTCTTCATTCCCTTAAAAACAAACCTAAACTCCATGAGCATGCTGTTCCATATCATCTAAAATTTCAGCTTAGTTTTCAAGCTGGAGCTCTCACTATTGTCCCTCTTTCATAGCCCCGTGCACCCTCACCATTCTCAAGTGTGGTTGGTTTTCCTGTCTGTTTCTGTAGTCAGAACTTGCCATCAGTCTGGCTTTACCATTTCATCTCTTCTCTTCTTTCAAAGTCACACTAATTTTCCCATGTCTCTTGGAAACACTAACTCCAATATGAATCCTCTCTTTTCTCCCGTAAGCATGCCCAGAACAAAATAATTTTTCCTTTATGGTCCCAAAACACTTTGATTATTTTTTTGAAACTGTATCTTCTGATTGGCGATAACCACACCAGCATGAGGTCCAGGATAAATCCCATCTCCTTTTCATATTTCAACTAAATAAAATTAAATAGTTTGAGTCATCATTTAACATCTTCCAGCAATTTCCTCTTGTTCCCAGCATCTACACTCTAGAACAATTCTAAGAATAATAAAAGTTCTAATAACTGTTGACACTTACATAGTGATTACAATGTGTGCTTTGCATGTATTAATGCATTGGGTGACGGCAATAACTCTATAAGTAGGTATTAATACAGCAGGAAACTGAGATACAGAAAGGTCACACAGCTGGGCTCTATGCATTACTTTGAGTCTTATGGAGAGCAAAGCCACACACCAAAGGTGAAGAAACTGGTTTTGTAAGGGACTCTGAAAACCAGGGTGGTGTAGGCAGTTTTGGGGCTCACGTGACACGGTGTGGCACAGAAGAAGAGAGACTCTCTCCTACTTTCTGAGTGGATCTCATCTTGGCTTCAGTGTGGTGAGGATTCATGGAAAGGCAGTGGCTCAGGTACTTTTGGAATGTTCCATTTGGGCCACAGCGGAAGCCAACACTTAGCACGTTTATTGACCTTCTGGTGGAGTGCAGCACCGACACCAGAAAGGCTTCAGGCTCGGAGGATTCTGATGAGGGAAAGCACTGGAGGGCTAAATATTTTGGGGGAGCTCTTTCTAGGGATATCAAAAAGTGAATGAGACTTGGATAACCTGTAAGTCCTCCATTATAAGGGCCTGGGCAAGAGACACTGAAATCTGTATTGTTATGACTACTGAGACTCCAAAGGGCCTATGGTTCTGTGAAGCCAAGAACCACTTTGGATACAAAGATGATCTTATCTAGTATCCCCAGTTAGCTTTCAAGACAGGCATTATTATTTCTCTCAAATGTTTCAGAAACTGGAACTCAGAGAAATAAATAACTTACTCAAGACCAAGATTCTTGTAAGTAGCAGAGCTGGGATTCAAACCCAACTATTTCTGACTCTAAAGTTCACATTCTCTCCACTGTACATACTGGCTTCCTGTTATGATGAAAAAAGAGAAAAAATACTGTTGTATCTTCTGTCTGGCATATACAGGCAAAGCATTCCTTTCTCAGTACTTGGCATTTCTCATGACCTAGAAATTAGAATTCATTGATATTTTTATAAAATGAAATCCCCAGTGAAGAGTTTTATCCTCACCCAAGTTAGATAAACCTCAGTGTGCTGCTACAATCTGATGATTCTCAATGTGGTTTTCTTTAGAACACGTGAGTTCAGATGCAGCCATCACTTTCAATGTGTGAATAAATGTGTCTGTATAGCACAGTTGCTCACTCTCAGCTCACATGGTGTACAGATAAGAGGAGACCCTCCATTTCCCACAGTCCACAGGCCGGCCTCATAGAAGTATTTTTTTAATGTTTACAACAAAATGCGTTTCCCAAGAGATTATATTCCTCATAAATCTGTACATTACCCTACTTAAGAAATTCTTTGAACATCTTCCTTTAGTAAAAAAATAAAAATAAAATTGTGTCTCAGTTGTAAAAAAGAGAGCGGGTATTACATATTAATAGAAATATAAACCGATCAGGGGATTCTGAATTAGATTCGGTTCATGTAAGTTCTGATGCAAGAATAAATTTTATTTTTATCATAGGAAATCTGATCGTGCATTAGGTTTAATTTTGAATAATTTCTGTTACTATAATTCAGAGGAAACTTCATTCCAAAGAAGGGGGAAATGCCACTGCTCACGGCCAAAGTTAACAGTTTCACTGAGAACCTGGGTTCAGTTGTTTGCCAATTCCATGTGAGTCAGGGAAGCATATTTGATTCATCTGGGCACCCCAGCTGAGGGTATGAATGGTTCCCAGTGTGCGCTAATTTAGTCTGTACCTGCTTCTGTTTTCCTCTCAGCCATTCTGAATGACTGGGTCACGCTGTGAAGTGATGCCATCCACCCTTTCTTGTACCTAATCACTCTGGCTGGCTAATAATCACAGAACATATGTTTCAGAACATAAAGCTCTCTTGGTAGAGTTAAGAACTTAAATCCCCACGCTACACAATTAGGGTTTTTGTTGGAATGCATACATGTAACATTTAATTTATATAAATGTATATTTTAAAAAACTGTATGTCTAAGCAGGAGGTGAGAAAAAAACCAACTCTGTCTGGAAGTCAGTCCTTATAGCTATGCAAAAGTTTCCAAACTAACTACCTGAAAGAAAATCAAACATATATTTTGCCAAGAATGTTTCCCTCTAGTATTTTAATCCTAGTGAATTCTACGTGTCTCAGAAAATGAATTTGTCCTTTTCTAGCATCTTTTATTTGTTGATGTTCATGATTTTCTATGTTTTAATTTTAATCAAAGTATGAAATAGAACATTAGTTCCAAAAAGATACAGTTCGAGTTTTGTACTTGGTTAGAATCGAAATGGGTTGTTTTGAATATTTGAGGTTTTTCTTCCCTATTAACAATCATGAATAAACTACTGTTCTTGCACAATGTAGATGACTAAACGGTAAAATTGGGAAGTAAATTCAACAATGGACTAATAATGAAAACTCATGAGAATGTTTTTGGTATTTCATTGAAATGGTTGTTGCTTCTTAGGAAAGGATGTGTCACTGCTTTGGGGGCCTGGCATGTGGGAGGCCGACTAACTGCTGAAAATTTAACAGTTGGAATATCTTAAGCTGAAAAATGTGTTGAAACAAATCTTCAAGTCAGCATCTGAATCTGAAAACCTTACTAAATGAACACCTGCCCTATTCTTGGAGCCAGGAACGTACTATCCCGCTCTCCTCCCACCATTCATGCCACCTCACCTCCAGATGGTCAGACTCTTTCTTTGGCTCTAAATGCAGCTCAGATACCACCTTCTCCATAAGTGGTGCCCCCACGCCCTCCTCCCCACCTCAAAATCAGTTCTCTTCTTTAAGTGCTCATGTTACTATCTGTGTCTTTCTGGAGGCGATTTACTCTTTATTAGAACCGTCTGAGTCCCTGTCTCATTTCCCCTACTTGATTCTAACAGCTCTCCCTGTTCATTATCTGATTCATCTCTCACTTCTTCATAGACCTGAGGGAGTGCTCTACACAAGCCAAGAATAACAATGCGGAGAGCTCACACTGACTGAGAGTTTCCTTAGTGTGAAAAGTTTCATTTAATCCTTCAAAACAGATACAAGACAGGTATTCTTATTATTTCTGGTTTTCAAGTAGGAGACCTGAGCCCTCAAGAGAATGGATAACTGGTAAATATTCCAACACGGGACTCAAATGCAGGCAGTGTGACTTCAGAGCTGGTGCTCCGAAACACAGGAAGGGGCACTAAGTCAGGAGAAATGAATTTACCAAGTAATTGACAGAATCAATACAAGACTGAGGATAAGGCTGTGTCAGTCTTCTACCATAAGAATATTCAGATCATCTAATTCCCACCTTTCATGCTCTAGCGCTTGCAAAATCATACAAAAACAGTAGTAGACCATTTTCTTCCATCCAGTTTTTGGGTCGGGTTGTTTTGTTTTGTTTTGTTTTGTTTTTTGGGGAGGGAGAGTTATTTATTTGTTTATTTATTTATTTTTTGAGAGAGAGAGACAGAGAGAGAGAGAGAGAGAGAGAGAGAATGCATGAGCGGGTGAAGCAGCAGAGAGAGAGGGAGAAGCAGACTCCTTGCTGAGCAGGGAGCCCGATGCAGGGCTCAGTCCCAGGACCCCAGGATCACAACCTGAGCCAAAGGCAGACACTTAACTGACTGAACTACCCAGGTGCCTCTTGGTTCAGTTTTATTCTAACTTGGCAGAGCCAGGATTTACATTCGGGACCACTGAAGCCCAAAGCCTGGTAATTAGCAACCACTACACTACTAGGGTTCTCTCATCTGTTACCCTCAGCTTCTGTTTTGATCGTTAAAACGATGTGTCCCTCTGTTGCCTTGCTGACCAACTCCTAGAACCTCTTCCTCTCAAAGCTGTTTTTCTATATTCTTAGCCTTCTAATTTCTTCCCCAGCCTCCTGTTTTCAAGGTCAAACAAGTCACCTTTTTCATTTTTATTTTCCTGATGGTCAAATTTTTAGGCTTTACAACATTGTTGCCGCCCCTCTCTGAGCCCTCTTCAAGTTCTGCACATATGATATCAATATTAAGTGGCTGCTCTGAGTTATTCAGTTGTTGATCTAATAACTGTCATGTGTGTTTTTCTGAAAACAATAATTGCGAGATTGCACAGGCTGATTCGGTAACTGCCGTCATGTGCATGAATATAAAATAAACACAGGGGAGCAGATGAGAGTAAGGGAAAAGCAACTGCCAACTGGAACTTCAGAAAAGAATGATGTTCTGTAACCTCAGGAGCCATTGAGCACAATTGAACCATATCTATTTTTGGCAATCTATTAAGGATACATGAAATATTGTGGCTTCCCTCCCCTGCCCCCAATACATTCTGGGTATATGGAACTGATCTAGTGCATAATGGCAAGCAGTCTAGGAACCTTGGTTGCATGGTACTTTGAGTTAGAGCATAGCTCCGAACTATTTCTGGCATTTTCTTCCTATCAAGATTCATAACGATATAACAATGCTGGATACACATCTTCTCTATGTTCCAATATTTTTGTGCTTGCTCTATACAAGTGACCCAACATGATTTTTCTTATACACAGGGCATACAGATTTTATGAAGTTATTATGTATAGCTTCAGTATTGATCTCAGGTGTTTTTTTCTTGTTTTTTTTTTTTTTCATATTAGTCTCTGCCAAAATACATGGGAGTAAAGAAGAATTTCAACATTTTCTTGCACACACCATAAAATACAATGTCATTTCCTCTCATACTTTTAAGGGTTTTTCCAACAGAAAAAGTATATAAAAGCAAGCACTGAATACGTATCAAGTAATACAATTCATTGTTACTCTCATATCTATTATTATTATCATGGTTATTATTATTATTGTTATGATTAGAGAAAGAGTCATGTTGATGCTAGTCATCACTAGCATTGTCTTATCACTTTTGGGAATTTGACAATTTGATTTGCTTATTTTGGCGATGAGTTTCCATAAGAAGTCTTACTTAATTATGTTATATACGCAATGCATCTTGAATAGTTTATTATTCTTGATCCATTAAATCCATTTAAATATGTCCCAGCATTTCCCCCCCCTTTTTTTTTTTTAAGATTTTATTTATTTATTTGAGAGGCCGAGAGAGAGAGAGAGAGAGAGAGAGAGAGAGGAGAAAGAGTGGGAGGAGGGGCAGAGGGAGAAGCCAACTCACTGCAGAGCAGAGAGCCCAACGTGGGACTTGATCCTAGTACCGGGGAAACATGACCTGAGCTGAAGACAAATGTTTAACTGACTGAGCCACCCAGGTGCCCCCCAGCATTTCCTTCTTTTGGCTTTGATTCTAATTTGCTCTCTTAAATTTGTGGGTCTCTTAGCCCCAATGGCACCTTACTTTGGAGCACTTTTCAAACTTTAATCTATATACAAATCACCTGGGGATCTCATTCACAGCCCCATTCTTAGCAGGTCTCTAGTGGGCTATGGATTCTGCATTTCCCATTAGCTCTCAGGTGATGCTGATGTTGCTAGATCTGTGGACAACACTTTGAATAGAGAACAACTTTATGTTTAATGAGTTCTCAATTAGACTAATGCATCCTTGATTCTTTCCTCTTCCTAAATACAAAACGAATCAGTCATTTAGTCAACAAATATTTATTGAAACCCACTGTGGCCACATAAATCAAATACTCTTCATTCTCATGCAGGGTCACCTACTTCTTTTCATTTCCACTGGCATTACTACTCAAGTTCAGTGCTGCAATGATCTCTTCTGGACTTTTGCAATAGCTGCTAAATGCATCTCTCTACATACACCCTTGTTTCCATTGTCAATTCATTTCTTTTAAATAGCAACAAAAAAAAAAAAAAAAGGAAAAAAAAAGAAAAAGATTTAGGAAATACACTTCTAACTAATGATAGCATTCCAGTGTACCCAGTACTTCCAAATCTTCCGACTGACTTTTAAGATAAAATCCTGAAGTTTTAACATAAAAAATCAGCAAGAGTATGCTTACCATCATCTACCATCACTCTCCTCTGGCTTTTGATGTTCTGGACATTTTGGCACTTTTTTGGTTACTAAATTTGCAAAGCTTCATTCTAACCCAAGTCCTTTGCAATGCTGTTCCTTTGCCTGGGATGCTCTTCCTCTCCTTATTTATCTAATCATCATTCACCCTTTTGATCTTAGATTAATGCCACTTCATCAGAGAACCCTCAATTGACCTTCCAGAATGTTGAGATATCCTGTTACATGTTTTAATGCCACCTATTTCTTTTGGGGGGCACTTTTCATGGGCAAACTACATAATTAAACAAGCAAATGAGTCTACTTCCTCTGGTAACCAGTTGCACAAAGGCATGCATCATGTCTTTTTTTAAATTCTTATACATCTAGTTCTCAGCATGGTGCCTGGCAAGTAGTTGATGTCAACAAATATTTAATAAATGAAATGATAAAAAAAAAATAGAAAGAACTTGGAACATTCTGGTCCATCTGGATCCCTCTGTTAAAAACAGAAGTAGTTTGCCAATTTTCAAAGAACCAGTCTATAACAAAATACACATCATTAAAATGTTATCCAGTTTCTTAGATGTATTCATTTGGTGTTTCAGTGTCTTCCAGTGTTTCCATGTCATTTATATGGTGCCCAATTTCCTCTAAAGTTCATGAAATGGCTAATAGAAAACTTAAATTACTTGCATATGAAAAAAAGCCCAGCTGTTTATGTATTTGAGAAGTGTTGAATATACTGCCACATAAAACCTCCTACTGCTTCATAAATTGTTTCTGATGACACAGAGTCTTTGTACATGGTGAATTATTATATGTAGAGAATCCTTTATCAAAATGGAAGAGGAATCTCTGGGAGCTACATCCCAGAAAACTTTGTAATTATATTATTTTGGTATTTTAAAAAGCCATGGTCAGGGCACCTGGGTAGCTCAGTGGGTTAAGCCTCTGCCTTCAGCTCAGGTCATGGTCTCAGGCTCCAGGGATCGAACCCCGCATTGGGCTCTCTGCTCAGCGGGGAGCCTGCTTCCCCCTCTCCTTCTGCCTGCCTCTCTGCCTGCTTGTGATCTCTCTGTCAAAAAAAAAAAAAAAAAATCTAAAAAAACCCCAAAAAACTATGGTCTCATCTTTTGTCTGGTTGCTAAATTTAATTTGTGAAAATATGTGTTGAATCTATTTGTTAAAGTTCTGCCACCACCTTGGGGCATAAGAGAACAGAAATGGAGGGGTTTTTCATAATGCTCCCTGAGTCCTGTCTGCCCCTAGATATTTAGGACCACAAATACACTGTCTAGGAGATCTCTACGATCTCTTCAGAAAGTGGTATTTTAGAAATAGTTTTAGGTCTGGAGAGTCATCCTTAATTTTCTGAAATCGGGGGGGGGGGTGGGAAGCAAAAATAATTTTGGAAAATCCACCTATCCATCTTTTGCATAGAGAACAGGACAATAATTCAAACTGGTGAACCGAAGTAACAGAGTTTGTGGCTTGGTATCTTCTGAAGGTCCCCATTACTGTCTGACCCAAGATGATCTCCAGCAATGACCTCAGCCCTCCCCAGGCTGACACATTGTGTATCTCCAAAGTGGTGAGTCAGCTTTATTTTAAGCCCTGAATGGAGTGGGGCTTATTCTCTTCAGGTCCGCAGTGGGCCCCAGGCCAGCAGCAGCTGTCTGCTCAGCGGGTTTTAGCCTGCTGCTCGACAGAGACCGACTGAGAGCCCTTGGCAGGGACAAATGAGTTCCCTGTGCTTATGGGGAAAAGCTTAAGTTGTCTGCTCTCTCTTTGTTGCTGTTGTTTTACAGTCCAAGTTCCATTTACTGGACATCAGGAAAAGCTGCTGCCTCCTCAGTAGCCATGAAAACAGTCATTCTCACTGGTACATTGCACCAACACAACTTAACTCCTGAACTAACCAAGATGGCAGGTGTTCCGTAATTGAGGGGATGTGACTACACAGCACCACAAGGTTATCTTGGCTGTATTCTGGCTCTGACTCTTACCCACCTTCTCATATGTACATCTCTTACCTCATTCCCAAAGGTTTAATAGTATGGGTACGATAAGAATTCTTTTTACTGTCTTTCTCTTGATTTTAACAAATTGTGTTCCAATTTTTGTCCTCCATTTTCATTAATCATTTGAGTAAACACACCTAAGATGTTTAAGCTTTAATCTTCTAGCTGAGTTTCCCAATTTGGCTAAGGTAACCAGTCCATATGAGTGAGTCAAGAGGCTCGGTTAGTTCTTATGGAATATCTGAAGACTTTTATTTTTGTGGTGTTTTGGACACTCTTCTCTGATTTTCCTTTGCTTCCTGAGGTCAAATTCTATGGTTAATATCTCTAAAGGATCCTAGGATGTGCTAATACCAACTCATGTTGTCTGCTTAGGTTCGGGGGGGAAATTAAGCATTTAAAAATGACCCACGGGAAATAAACCTCACCTCATTCTCTCTTCTCTCCTTCACTGTTCGCATGTACTTTGCTCCTCCTTTTTTTCATTTCACTGTAAAATATTTTCACTCTTCTCTTCATTCACTTATTTAATAACATTATGCTCAGGCTTGCCATGTCTCAGAGCCTGTACTAGACGCTACTAGTGTAATAGAGGCAATAATGAACAAGACAGAACTTCTCCCTGACAGTTTAGATTCCAGTGAGGAAAACCAACAGTACACAGGTGAACAGAGCCATAAGCAAGAGAACAATGGGTTGCTGTTATAGATACTAATGGAGACAGCTTCCTTTCTACCTGACGTAAAAGCACTCTATCTAGAACTCAGGAGAGCCTTCTCGAAAGAGTTGTATTTGAGCTGAGGTCTCAAGAATGAGACCAACTTGAACATGCAAAGAACTTGGGAGAAATATTTCAGGCAGAGGGAAAGGAAGGGGACAGAAAAGAGCTTGTAGTATTTTAAAGACTGACTGAAATCCAGCATAGCTGGAGGGTAACACAGCGTGTCCCCAGTTGAACTTGGTGAGGGAGGCTGGGGCCAGATCACGTAAGAGTTCTGTAAGTCATAGCAAACTCTTGAAGAACAATGTTAGACTCTTTGCAAGGACCTTGTGAGAATGCTGGTGATTGCCTGCTAAAACCAGGTAAGAATTTCAAGGAAATCATGTGCTTGGTAGATTAAAAGTAAAGATGTGTTGAGCCTGAACCTGGGATGAGGGTCAGGGGAGACACTCAAGATTAAGTCCATTCTCAGGACCACTGTCCACAAAGAAGTACCCAGGAGAACCAGTGTTCTATTTCCAAGAGTACATTGTGTGATGTAATATATACAGCATTGTATGTTCCAGCACCTGGAATGTCTCCTCTCTGTATTTTCCAGGCCATACTTTCACCCACTCAGCTGACCACTTATCTCTATATTATAGACTTATTTATCAGGCATTTGGGTTGCACAGACCAAAGCAAATTTCTAGGCAAATTTGGCTGAGCCCATCCTACTTGAATACAGACTAAAACAACCTCAGCAAACTCCTTTTAGCTTTTTATCCTCATGGTTCTTTTCTATGTGAATGCCTATTGAGTTTGTGTCTTGTACAATATTCCACATCTGCTAGTATTTGACTTCTTAAAAATTCTTAATATGCTTTCATCACCCTCCCAGGTTACAGGTTAAAATGTGATCATTTGATTCCTAAATCTCCCCTTCTATTTGTTTTCTGTTGGAGGATTACTATCAAGCTATAAACTCCTAATACTTTGATAATTGTTTTAGAAACATAAAATACAAATGCACTTTCTGCATTATTTTCCAACACAGAATTTTTTTCAACCCTGCTTCAAATGAACAGTATGATTGACTTCCTTAGGCTCTTTGAATAATAGGTTGAGCCAAAGGTAAACTAATATCTTATTATTTGCATTATTGTATTTCAGAGCATGTGACTAACTCTGGTGGAGAAGTAAGAAAAGTAACATATAAAGGACCCAGATGGTAGAACACCACATGTTTGTGTCTTAGTATGAGAAACAGCCCGAGCAAGTAAACCATTCCCAGACATTTATTACATAGCCCGGGTTTGGAATAATTATCGTGCTTCTGGCAAGAGACAAAGGTGGAAAATGGAAATTTAAGTAGAGTTAACATTAAAGGAATTATTGCATTCTTTTCTGAACATAATCACCTGTAACTGGAAAAGCCATGGTTCCATATGCCATGTTCTTTATTGATTTCTGTTAGATATTTGCACTTTCTTGAACCAAGCATATATATAGGATGTTGCTAACCTAGATATTCTTGAAAATTTAATAAAATCAAGTGGCTTTTGATAGTAAGAGAGTGTGTTTAGAGTATATAGTTACATTTCAAAATGGAAGCTAATAGTTAATGGGATAGAAGTTAATATTTCAAAAACCATAAATAGCATATACTTTTGTTAAAATATCTAAAAACATGTCCTCCTTCTAATATCTATATAGTTTTCAAATAAGTTGACATACATTTTGCCCACTCAGTACAAATAGTGGGAATAATTTTGTTTAATCACTTTGTATATACACTTCTGAATGTATATACAAACCTCTTTTTCATGGTATTTTTTAATACAAAGTCACTATTTTTTTTTTTAAGATTTTTTATTTATCCATTTGACAGACAGAGATCACAATAGGCAGAGAGGCAGGCAGAGAGAGAGGGGGGAGCAAGCTCCCTGCTGAGCAGAGGGCCCAATGCAGGGCTCGATCCCAGGACCATGGGATCATGACCTGAGCCGGAGGCAGAGCCTTAACCCACTGAGCCACCCAGGTGCCCCACAAAGTCACTATTTTTGAACTGGTATTTCAATATCTCACTGATGTTTTTTCTTTCTTTCTTTCTTTTTTTCTTTCTTTCTTTCTTTCAGGGAAAGAGGAAGGGACAGAAAGAGGGGAAGAAGGAGAGGGAGAGAATCTCTAGGAGACCCCATGCTGAGCATGGAGCCCCATGCAGCAAAGCTCCATCTCACAACCCTGAGATCATGACCTGAGCCAAAACCAAGAGTTGGATACTTAACCAACTGAGCCACCCAGGTGCCCCTGATGTTATTTCTTTATTAACAAAAACTTTGCTTCTCTACCGAGACTACCTAGTTTATCTGAATAGATTTTTCATGGCCCAGATGAAGATTATACAGCATGACAGCCTTTTGATTAATAAAACTATTGGCTTTTTTGAAAATTCAGAAATTAGTAAATGGACCAAGACTGACTCCAGCAAATACCTTATTTCAGTTGAATACCACCAACCGAGTACATCTTGCTTCTGTTAGCATAGATGCAATGACCCAGAAGAGACTGCTACTCAGAACTCCAAAGAGAAAATCACCAATGAACAACTCTATGCATAAACCTTGGTTCTCTTAGCTTAGATAATACAATGCATGGTAATGGGAAAGGATCAAATATTATTCTATATTTCCTGTATGAATTTTATCTTAAGGTATACAGATAGCTAATGATAGAAAGTTTTTAAGAATAATACAAACTAATCAACTTAAGAGAAGGATTTATAAAATCACCTAAAAATATTCTTGAAAAAAAAAAGTGTAACTCAGACCAAAGTGTCAAGATTTATATCCAGTTAATAATTCATTTAAGGATTTTATTTACTTATTTGAGAGAGAGACAGAGAGAGTGTGCATGAGAGAGCAAGGGGGTGAGGTGCAGAAGGAGAGGAAGCAGCATATTCTCCACTGAGCAGGGAGAATGATAAGGGGTCAGATCCCAGGACCCCAAGATCATGACCTGAGTCAAAGGCAGACACTTAACTGACTGAGCCACCCAGGTGCCCCTCTAGTTAATAATTTTAAAAGTATTCTGTACGACTGAATTTCAAAACTAGTATAAGGTCTCCTTTTTTTGAGAATGGAAATTCAGACCCATACAAGTAAAGGGACTTGGTCCATGTCATGGAGAGATCCAATGGCTTTTTTCATACTAGAATTATAAGCCACATCTCTTAAATCCTGGTCTTTTGTCCTTTTAAGATAACAAACTGCTTGTTATTTTGGTGCTCTTTCTATGACACTAGAAGAATGTCCCTGTGGATTCTACTGGGTAACAAGGCCAGTGAGTCATAAAATGGCTATTGTCTTTATTTTAATTCTCCTAGGAGAAAGAGCCTGAAAAGGAAACAAAGTGACTGAAGACTGAAGCCTTCCTCCCAAGACTTTTTTTAGGGTGAGGTTTATAGAAGTCCATGTTTGCAGTATGCCCAGTGGTCAGAATCATGACTACCCAGTCAATTTAAGCAAAAACTTTGGTTCTTTGTAATTAGGGGGGTCTGCGGGAAGAGGGAGTCTCTAACACATTCTTCCCAGGCGTTGCCATAACTCTCCATGGCTTACTGCTCAGAAAGGAGGAAAAGTATGAAGAAAACAAACAGAGACAGACCTTCTTTGTGCATTGGCTCTTGGTCTGCCAAATCAGCTGGCTGGATGCAGAGGCAATTTCCTTAGTGTTTGCAGCCTTACGCTGACTTCTGCGTGGGGAAGTTGGGCAATATTTATTGTTGAATGGGGCCCTGGGAGATTATTCTTGGAAGGAACTACCTCTGTGAACCTTCGTGTGTTGACTAAAAATCTCTTCTAGCTAGGGTTTCACAAACTAGATGTGATTCTCTCCTTACAACACAAAAATGACTGGGAAACATAGAAAAATTCTTCAAGTTCAGAAGAAGCCATACAGAGGTGGCTTCTTCTGACTCAAGGTGATTTACTCCTAGAGCACTGTGTTAGGGAAGCGTGGAAATAAGGAGATAAACTTTAAGATACCATGAGCTGCTCTCTAGGATTTTGTGAACCACTGAAATGTAAAAATAACTCTTCACGAATTATTTGCTTAAAGGGCATTTTTTTGACCTTCCTTTACATGTAACATCATCAGTCAGTTACTAGGAGAGACACAAAAATGAATGAAACATACTCCTTGACATTAAGGCCCTTACACCATTCTCCATCTTAAAAAAAAAAAAAAAAAAGTCAAACAATCATAAGAGTAAATGAACCATCTGGTATCAATATTAGTCAAATTTACATAGTCCATTAAGTGTCATAAAATAGTCATACAAATGCTCTTTCCCTAAGTTTGTGTCTGAAAATAGGGAGAAAGAGGTGCCAAGCATATAACCTTAAGTAGGGACGGGCCAGGGCCTCAGGCTCAGTGTTATGTCATTTTGACCTTAAGGACAATGTCTGTCTTCCAGCTCTGTACACTGTCCTCTTGTCATTTGCAGCTGAAGTAAGATTCATGAGCTGGTCTTTTTCAGTGTGACCAGGGCTGACAATGCTCTCTGGCAAACAAGGCTCACACTGGCTTCTGCTTCTGTATAGACCTTGCAGGGTCTAACTCAGCTGACCTTGAGCCCTGCAGTCTGTTCGTAACCCTTGGTAAGAAGTCATGTGGTCAAACCAGTATGACAAGCTCCCAAGCCAGATTCTCAGTTGCTCTGAAACCCAGGGTGACACCAGAAAGTTAACCTTTGGGGACTTCCTCCATGTGACCATTTAGCATTGCCGAGTTGCTGTGGCCACTGCCCATCTTGGTGACTTGGAGGTGTTTCAGAGGTGACATCTTTCTAGGAGTCTTAATGTGGACAAGAGAAGAGCTCTTCTTTGCTTTCAGTGTTTCCTTCACCTCTCTGGAATGTTCTCTTCTTTTCACCACAGAGAAGACATCAGAAAATACCTATTGACAAACATCCATTTTTCTCTCCCCTTCTCCTTCCCACAAATTTCCTAGGCCTGAAAAGAGATGGACTTTCTTCCATTTGCCCCAAATCTTATCTTCTCTTTACATTCATTTAATCCAGATAGAGCATGCCCTACACACCATAGTGAATATCCTGAGCAAACTTTTTATAACCTAAAAGGGGAACAAAGGCTCTATGGAACCTGAACATTCTACTCTCATAGCAACAGGTGGTTGGTTTTTTTTGTTGTTTTTTGTTTTTTTTTCTTTTTTTATCTCAAAGGGCAGAAAGCATCTTATTTTTACTCCTCATAGTATCCAAACATCTGCTGAGGTTAATGGACATTTTGGGTAAATGAGGGTGGAGTTCTTGTACTCAGAAAGGCAAAAGGAAAAGCATATTGATAACGTTTACAGTATCACCTTGTGTGTGATTGTCATACTTATCATTTGGACTCATTTTACCCATTCCCCACTATAGTCCCAAAGGGCTGATGAGTTAATCCTCGTGTGAAGAGCTCTCCAGAAAGGAGTAAAACCTAGTTTATTTTCCAATATAATCTCCACGAAACAGTGATGTCAGAAGCTTTTAATAACTACTTGCATTGATGGGAAGTAGTGCCAGAAGTTTCGATAATGATAGAAACCACCTTTAGGTACATTCAATAGAACTCTTTTTTCGAAAGTGGTAGTAGAAAAATGAGAGCCAGTGATCTTAAGAACATGACTGTTATGAACATGATATTAATTGTCCTGAGACAGATTACAGGCTGCCGAAGTCTTCCTCTGGTGCCCATTAACCTGCGGCCAATCCCAGGAGGACTGAAGGTGAATCTGAAGGAGAACTGTTGCTTTAGGGTTCATTAGCCAGAAGAAGAGAATGGGGAAGAAACTGGAAGAGGCCAAATCCCAGTCCAGGGAGCACATGTGAGATACTCTGCACAGGACCTCCAGCCTGTTCTGGAGGAATGTGAGAGAGCCCAAATCCTTTAATATCAGTGACAGGTTGGTGAACTTGGGGGAAGACAACATCAAACGTTACAGAGGCTTCTTACCTTTTTCTTCTTCTCTTCCCCTGCATTGAGGCCTGGGAAAAGTGATGGACCCATGTTAGATCACAATGGAAATGACTATATCTATATAATTACTATTTAAAGTACTTTAATTTCTCATTTTATATTGCTGATTTAGCCTCATTCCTTAAGAGTTTAAGTGTTGTTCGCTTTATTATTATTATTATTATTACGTTGTAAGCACCAAATCTTTCCTGGGTCAGTGAGTTCTAAAGCTCATCTGGATTCTGAATAAGAGACAGATACTGACACTACTTCTTAGAGCTCTTATCATAGTGATGCTAAAAATAGACATCTTGCTGTTCCCTCTGCCTAGAAACTCCTCTCCTGTTCTTTACTCATTTAACTTCTACTTATTCTACTTCCCCACTTCTCAAACCCAACCCCCATACTAAAATCAGATTCCATTATACTTTCTCATTGCATATTCTTCTTTTCTCACTTACAAATTGTCTTGATTTGTACTTGTAAACTTATTTGTGTTATTTGTCATTTGAAATATTTGAAACAATAGTTCATTCTTCAGAGAACCAAGGAGGAGAGGGATAAAGAGACCCTCACCATAGATGGCAGGTGGTGGCTAGGAACCTGGGAAGAACACAAAGGGAGGGTCCACCTCCAGCCATTGCATGTGTGCCTCTTGACTCTACATAGAGGGCCCCAGGTCTATGTCAGCACTTCCTTCCCATGACTCTGAGAGCCCATATTCATGATCATTAATCTCCCATCCAACTACCAATTTGTTCTTCATCAATTTCTTTGGGTTCCTGAGACTCATCTCCAGAGAATTAAATTGGGGAGGGGACAGCATTTCCAGTCAGTTGGGAAGGGGCAGATAATGGAAGAATGGTGGAAAAGATATTATAAACCACTGAAGAATCACAGTACTATAGAAAATGTGCTTCTGGAATTCCAAGTTGGATCACCAGATGTACACTTTTCTCTAAACACATGGTTGTGTGAATCAAAAGTGGTAGTGAAAAATGAGAGCCAGTGATCTTAAGAACATGCCTGTGATATGCAGCAGATTGGGAATTGAACCCTGGCCAACCTGATTCCAAGGTGCATGAGCCAGCTTCCTGTTATATCAGCTGCCTGGTGTTCACAGCTCAGCCTCAAGGTTGACTTTAATGCAAACTGTATTTCTGATACCGTGCTCAGGAGCTACAGTGAACTCCTTGCTATTTTTTTTTTTTTTTAATGACCAAGCCCGTGTTTCAGTGGTTTTTAGCATTCTGCCCTTTTTATTCTCCCCAGTACACCTGTGCGGCGGTCTGTTAAAACAGAGTGGCGGCTGAATGGGGAAGAACAAATTGTGTAATTTGAAAATGGCTTGCCCTTACTCCAAACAGGTTCTGATACAGACTGCCAAGGGGGAAGTGAGCCCTCCCCACTTTTGAGAATTCTTTGACGTCAGAAGCAGGGTCACCTGTGCTTTACTCCTCGCTCGCTGAGACTCCCCATTACGCCAGTGTCTCTAGCACCAACGAACTTTTGGGTATCAGACATTTATTTCTGACCCTACTCCCCTGGGATATGTTAGAGCTGTACATCCCACACTCTGACTGCTTTTCTTCCGAAACTTTTGTGGGTTGCTTGCTTCTCATTCCTTTCCACCACCTTCCCCGTACTCTGCCTAGACTCTCCTCTAACACCAGCATATCCTGGCACCATGCTTTCCTCACTAACTGAAATGTCTGCCAGGTGTTTACCATGAGTCATTGGCACATTGTGTAGATCCCCCTTCTCTTTATTTCTACTCAAGTAAGCCCCAGAGGACATCTTGTGGGCTGTCTGGTCGCTGGGTCTCCATCATTCTAATCCTACCACCGTTTGTCTGGGCCTCCCCACCACAGATATTCACACAATTATCCCTTGTTCTTTATTGTTAACTTGAGCCTTTTTTTAATAGCTTCATCATGGATGAATGAGCTTTTAAAAAGAGAAATGTGTCTTCCTTACATACATTTTTATATGAATTCTTGTTTTATAGTCCCTGAATGGGTTGATTTGCTCAGGAAAACACAATAGAGCACAGATGTTTGGGTCAAGTGCGCTTGGTAAATGGTATTCTCTACAGAATGTTTTCAGGCATATGAGTATTCACAACAAAAGATGGACATGTTTCCATTTTGGAAGGTTTTCTTTTTTTCTCAGTCTTGTCAAAAACTGGATTCATAAACTAAATTGGTGGAATATTCATTTAAAAATATCACTAGTAAAATGTATGAGTCTATATATTAAAGCTTATAAGACCACTTTCATAAAAACACTGAACCTTTTAAAGGCTGGTATTGCCAAACATTCTCCATGAGGTTAGGACCTGCTGGCTCATATTTTGGCCCAGAGGGATATTTATTGTTTTTGTCTCTGAGCCACTGAGAATGGTTGTGGTAAGGCACAACCACTGGTATAGCATGGTGTGTTGTGGTGTTACAGGGTGGGACCTTTGTCAAATTCCTATTTGGTGGAATTCACAGAAAATAAAAACATTGTCCTTCCGTGAGTTTGCTTTTGAAAAATTTTCCTAGTAACTGTGGCCACAGCAATTACCTGAAACTAAATTGGTAACTGAGTTCCTTCTCCATCCTTAAAGTAGATATAGGCTAACAGTATACTCTGAGGGTTTTACAATTAGTTATTACAGTTTTTTTTATTTCTTAATCTTTCAATGATTTGGCTTATGAAGAGAAGTCCCACACAGCAGCTGATAATAAAAGGTAGAACATTTTCAGTCAGTACCAATAATCACTTATGTTTTCATGTAAGAGGTTTTAAATAAATGAAGCTTTGGACTATCATTTTGCTGATAATACTGGATATCTATAGGTATATAAATAATAGATAGAAAGATAGATTCAAATTTCAGTAAAATGATAGGGTTAAATACATTCATTTGATTGTGCTATTTCAGAGAAGTTCAGGATAAGGTCACATCTGAAAAGTGAACGCTCTCACATTCTAGAGAAAACGCCAGTTTGGAATTTCCATATTTAAGACACCCCCACCCCCGCCAATAAAATATAGGTTATATGATTCTAAAGTTTTCAGCTTGAACGTTTTTCTTTCATGGCAGAAGAAAACTGCAAGTTATTGTAGCCCATGATGTGTATTTAAGGAGAATGTGGGCTAACACATAATTTCAACTTATTTCTGGACTAAATTAATATGATTATATATTATTTCATACCACAAGAGAAAAATTATTTTCTTGTAAAAGTTGATTTCTCTCCCAAATGAACTGAACTGTGAGTTATTTTGATCAATATTTTCAACAAAAACCATTACTAGCCAGATATTTTAAGGAAATAATAAAATTACATTTGTCACTAATTCTATTTCAAATTAATAAGTAGGTAACTTGCAGGATATGTGCTGTGGTTTCATTGCCTGTTGGTTTGTATTTCAGGAGAGGGGGGAATCAACAGTAATTACCCATCTACACATCTGATCTAGAAGCATACAGTCATTAAAACATTCTAGGTTAAGCTGTATAGACAGATCACCACTAAGGAGTAACTAAATATAGCTGCCCTCTTGAAGAAAAGAATTTTAAACTATAAACATTTTAACTATAAGATTTGAATAGGTAAGGATGTTGTCGAAGAAAGACTCAAGAACTAAGATCTTAAATTAATAATGAAGTATGTACTCTCGAGAGCAGATGCAGGTGCCCTCCTACTAGGGCATATTCAAGAAATTCGTCACATAAATTTACTCAAGATGGACTGAGGTGCTCTCCTTCAAATAAGTAAATGAGAGGATTAGAATTAAGAAGTGTGCTTTTGCTTACATTCCTTGGTTAGTTTCTGCCAGCTAACCCAAGAAGTGAATTGAAAGATGTGCCTCCTGGATGATGGAAAATTGAATCTGTAATATGTGATATCATAGTTCTTAAAGTGCTTTGCTTAAAAAAAAAAAAAAAAAAAGGTGTGGAGAGCCCAGCCCACTGGAATTGGAATCTTAAGTACAACTACTTAAGACTGTGCTTACCAGAAAAAAAGTGAATTGATGAGATACTTATGAATGGACAATGCCAGGCCCCTAAGGAGAGATATGCCTGCAGAGAGGGCAATGCTCCTCTAGCCAGTGTGAGGGGGGTCACTCCCCGGGAAGTGCCCTGTGAACCAGAAGAGGCTGACATTAATTTTCTGTATTGTGATTGCTAGAATAAGTTTTTTGCCCCTCTTTTTTGCCACATCAAAAACCAAATAGATGCTCTGCTAGTAAAACTGACGACATATAAATTATCAGATAATTAAAAATGTATTCTGCTAAAATAAAACAGTGAAGAACACATTAAATAAAATGACTCATAGCAAATACTGATGGCTACTGTACTATATAATGTAAAGCGTTCATAAAAATATTGGGAAAGTCTCAAGAGTCTCAACAGACATGTACAAAATGTATAATAACTGATGTCTATTGAGAGAATGGAAGTGTTGTCAACATTGGGAATAACAGACATAAATGATTGTGCGATGCTATTTTCTTCTGGTGAAAAATGAAGGAGTTATTCTGGCTCCATCAATTGCAGCACAGAAAAGTGGTGAATAAAAAATGATATTCTAGAAACCAATTTGTCAATTCTTGTCAAGAAAACTTATGTAGTAATCGCCTTTGGCCTACTAATTTTATTTCTAGGAACCTACCTAAAAAAAGAAATAGTAATAAAGGCAAAAAAAAAAATTACGCACAACCATAGTCCCTGAAGCTCACAGATCTGTGGTCACCCAGGCTCTATCTCTGACTAGTCCCATGGCTTTAGGAGTTACTGCTTTCTGAGTAAGCCTCAGTTTCCTTATCTGTAAAACATGATAAGGAGCTCTACCTCATTCAGTTACGAATACTGAGATGGTGTATATCAACCGCTTAGAGCCTGTGTGCTCAATAAATGACAGCGGTACATCACTAATGTATCTCCAGCTGCAGGGAAATGACTATTAAGTTCATTTGACAGATCAAATTGGCGGAATAGCACATGCCTATTAATACTGATGTTTATAAAGAATAGGAAATAATGTATAGTATTATTATCTTAGAATGTTAAGTTAATAAAATATATCCAACTGCACAAAGAGGGTGATTTCTAATATTTAAATGAAAAGAAAAGGAAGGAGGGAAGGAAGGAAGAGCAAATGTAGGAAATTGAGTCTAGAAAAATGTCCTGGAGGGAAATATATCAAAATGTTAGCAAGAGTTATTTGTGTTGGGATGAAGGTTATTTTCCCCCTATATAGTTGAAAATTTAATGAATAGAAGATTCATTTCTAAAATGACAGTGTGAGTTCTGCAGATCTGCAACCCACAGAACAACCATGACTGATGAAAATGATAGAAAGAGAACCATTTAAAATCTCTGCAAATATTCCTGGGGGCATCAAGCTAATGAAAAAAATATTCAGGAAAATCTATTACATCTCAGTAATACAGCAAAAGTCTTTGGGGCTTGAGCATGACTTGCTCCTTCCCTCCTCTGCCACAGCTCAATGTGATAGAAGCTTTAGTGTGGGGTCAGTGTAGCCAAGAACACACATTTCATCCTTCCTCTCTGCTAACCCCCCATGTCTCTAATGATGGTGTTGGTATCTCAAGGGGTAGGTAGGACCATAGCATTTCTCCTCCCCATCAGCCTGGTGCTGCAGAGGCTGTATTCTAGGTGAGTAAGGCTAAGAGGATGAGGGGAGGGGGCTTCCTCTACACACTCCCGTGTCAAGAAGAACCAGGTATCACAGGCCAAGTATGGGGGCCCCAATTAACCTCACTTAAGCTCAGCTGTGGGGCAGAGGTTCCACTCTGGGAGAACTGATGGGCTGAAAAGTTGAGAAATCTACTTTACCTGTTGAGTGACCTGCTCATAAAGAAAGCAGACTGTAACTCCAGCTTTGAAGTAGAAGCTCGGAGATTCTGCCCAAGGAGGCGAGAGCTGGATCATAATAACAAAGATCTCCAAAGCTCTCCCTAAAAAGACGATTTTCTGTAGAATAAACAGTGGGGAAGTTCAGCCTAATGGCATCTTGTAAACTATGGAGATTTTTGTGGTAAGATCCAAGAGTGGGTTGGTAAGTCCATGACATCAACAGACTAAATCCTCAGCCACCTAGTTCAGAGAGAGAAGCTGAAGAAAAAGACAAGTAAGAAGAGCTCTCCTGGGTTCCAGAACAAGCCTCAAAGCCTGGCATCAAAATGTACTGCTTCAAAGACATCTGAATGTATTCAGACCAGACTGCAGAGCAGTTTATGACCCAGAGAATTGTTGAAAACAATAGGGCAATCAGAGAGCAGTGTATGGAAGCCAACAGCTGGCTGTGATACCAGAAGACACAAGTAGCTTAACCTAAGTCAGGGAAAAAGGCAGTCAAAGACCTTGCTAAGACTCAGTAGTCTGAGTAGATCATAGTCCTAGTAGGGACTATGATCAAGGTTGTACCCTCCAAGAAGCCAAGAGCAGAGATTTCATACTGAAAGGGATACAGATTTCTTTCAACTGGGCCACTAAACAAATAAATGAGCAAAAAACTACAGCAGTAAGCCTGGCAGCAGGCGGGTGAAAGGTGCTGTAACCAGAGCTGTGAAATATAATTTCAAAAATGTCCAATTTTTTTTTTTAAGATTTTATTTATTTAATTGACAGACAGAGATCACAAGTAGGCAGAGAGGCAGGCAGGGAGAGAGGAGGAAGCAGGCTCCCTGCTGAGCAGAGAGCCTGATGCGGGGCTCGATCCCAGGACCCTGAGACCATGACCTGAGCCGAAGGCAGAGGCTTAACCCACTGAGCCACCCAGGCGCCCCCCAAAATGTCCAATTTTTGACAAAAATTTTTGAGAAATGCAAAGAAACTGGAAAACAAAGCAAAAGAAACTGCCTGTAAGAAGGCTCAGGTGTCAGACTTAACAGACAAAAATTTCAAAGCAGCTATTATAAACATTCTCAAGAACTAAAGGAAATCATGATCAAAGAAAAAATATGTCAATGTCTCATCAAATAAAAAATATCAATAAAGAGACAGACATTCTAAAAAGAATGGAATGGGAATTCCAATGGAAATTCCAATGGAAATTCAGAGTATGATAGCTGAAATGAAAAACTGACATAAGGAGCTCAATAGGAGATTCGAACTGGCAGAAAAAAGAATAAAAAAACTTGAGGATATAGTCATAGAGATTATGCAATCTGAAGAACAGAGAAAAAAATGAAGAAAAATGAACACACCGTCAGGAGAACCACTAAACTCACTCACGGGCAGGAGTGCCACAATGAAAGGAAACAGAAAAGTTAGAGAAAATAATCAAAGGAAACTATCTGAAATCTGATGAAAAACATGAACCTCTATGCCTAAAATGCTCAAAGAATTCCCAATAAGATAAACAGAGAGAGATCCACACTTAGACATATTATAGAGAAAATAATGAAAGCCAAGGATGAAGAGAGAGTCTAAAGTTAAGAGGAAAACAACCCATCACATGTGACAGAAAAATATCGAGATGATTTCTTATTACAGACAGTATAGGTGAGAAGCAGTAGAATGATAAAAATTTCTGGAAAAATAAAAATTACAAGAATCTTCTACCTGGCAAAACTATTTTTAAAAATTGAGGGCAATATAAAGACCTTCCAAGGCAAACAAAACCTAGAAAAATTACTGCTGGCAGACCTGCCTTACAAGAAATACTAATGGAAGTTCCTCAGCTAAAAGCAGTGACTCCAGACAGTAAGTAATTCAACCCACATGAAAAAACAGAACTCTAGTAAAGGTAATTATGTAGATAATTATAAAAGAGAGTAAAAATCACATATTTCCTCCACTTTCTTCTTTTAATTGAGCTAAAAATAAATCACATAAAAATGTATGTAATTGTTATTGGCTTACAGCGTATTTACAATTACAGCAGGAAGAAGGTGGATAGGAACAAAGGTGTGTGAGAATAAAGAAATGACACCAGATAAATGAATCCACAGAAGCAAATGAAGAGATCAAGAAATAGGGAATAAGAGACTTTAACAAATTATATAAATATATTAGCTCTACTTTCTTTTCTTAGCTTCTTGAGCAGCCATAAAATAACATAAAGGAACAAGTATAAAAGTGTGTTGTTGGCTTGCACCATATATAGATGGTTGGTAATAATAGCACAAAATGGAGGAGAAGGAAAAGAGCTGTCCGGGGTAAAATATTCTGTATCTCATTTGAATGAAGTTAGTATAAATATGATGTGGATTCTAATACTTTAGGTATATATGGTAAGTCCTAAAGTAACCACTGAGAAATAACTAAGGAAATAGTGAAGATACTATTATGAAATGAGTAAATCATTTTGACTTGGGGTAGGCAAAGCTGTCTTGGGCACTGGAAGCATAGGCAACAAAAGAAAAAATGGACAAATTGGACTTCACCAAGATTAAAACCTTTAGTTTCTTGGAGGGTACCATCAAGCATGTCAAAAGACAACCCACACAGTGCTTAAAAAAAAGTATTACATGGACTCATATTTAGAATATATGAATAACTCTTACAACTAAATAAGACAAATAATCCGATCAAAAATGGTCAAAGGAATTGGATAGACATTTCTCCAAAGAAAGTATGCAAATAGCCAATAAACACATCAAAAGATGTTCGACATCATTAGCCACTGGGGAAATGCGGGGTACAGGCAAAACTGTAATGAGATACCACTTCATACCTACTAGGATGGATTTAATTAAAAAGTCAGGTAATAACTAATGATGAGGAGGATGTGAAGAAATTAGAACATTCATCCATTGCCATTAGGGATGGAAAATGATGGAAAACAGTCCAGTTCCTCAAAAGGTCAAACACAGAGTTACCATGTCACTCAGCAATTTCACTCTTCGAGAGAATTCCTCCTCAGAGAAATGCAAGCATGTGTCCTCTCAAAAATTTGTATGTGACTCTCCTGAGCAGCATTCGTCACAAAGTCGAAACAACCCCAAGCCCATCATCTAATAAATGATAAAACAAAATGTGTGTGTATATATATGCATGCGTGCCTTTTTGTTAATATATGATTCCATTTATGTGAAATGTCCACAAGAGGCAAATCTACTGAGACAGGAAGTAGGTTAATGGTTACCCAAATGAGGAGTCACTGTTAATGTTTATGGGGTTTCCTTTGGGGTATGAAGGTGTTCTAAATTTTATAGTGGTGATGGTTGTGCAACTCTGGAGATACTAAAAACTATTGGATTGTACCCTTTAAATAGGTAGACAGTATGGTATGTGAATCACATATCAATAAAGCTGTTATATTTAAACAAACACATAAAGTGTATTAAATAAATATAACCCTTATGACAAAATGTACACAAATGCACAAACACACAGTATCTTCTCTGTAGATAGACACTATTTCATAAAGTTCTTCTAATGTTTAATACTATAATTCTATGAGAATATTAAACAGATAAAAGATTTTTATAATGATAAATTGAATATAATCAGGTAGCAAATTATGAAGAGACTTTAAGAATGAGAAGGAAGTGGTGAGATCTAGGTTTTTGCCATGTTTGGGGAAATACTATTCTGGGGAAGATAAAACTTGATAGAATCCTTAAGGGATGGTATATTTTATTAAGTAACAAATCTCCCAGGGATAAACGTGTTTTGCTTTTAAAGGGCCCTTTTTCTTAAGGAGCTGCTATTTTGTCAGGCACTGGTCAAGGTGGTTTACATACATTAATTCTCACACAACAAATTCTACCAATGAGAATGTGAGAGCTTTGTAAAAAGGTAACTTTGTCACCTTTCATATAGCTAGGATATGGTGGAATAAAGACAGGAATGCTCATTACACCATTCTATGTTGATTATTGTGATTTAAAACTCTGTGTGATGCTTCAAATTTTATTAAAATGCTTTTTGCACATCACTCGATTTAAAGTGAAGAGGGGAGAACTGAAATTCTAGAAGTCATAAATTCATGAATAAATCCTAAAGGTACCAAGGAAAAGTTCCAAGGTTCTTCAAATATTAAACCTTAAAATGTAGCACCTTAGGTCCCATTAACAACTTTTCCAAGTGAAAGTAATGCATTTTTTAGTTCTTCCTGGATAATATCATTAAACATTTTTATTGCTCATTCAATTCAATTCTTTATAAAACATGATTTCTTGAGGCCAGTCAATGGAAAAATCTTGGTCATATTTATGAAGAATCTTAAGGGATTGCTTCTCTCTCAGACTGGAATGTATAACATATCATGAGTAGTTTCTCAGCTCAATATATTGTAGCAGTGTCCCTTCTGTAAATGAAATGTCTTAATAGAAACAGTACTCCCAACACTGCACAACCCTTATGTTCTAGGTTAGATTTTAAAGGAAGAAAACTTCAGACTAATGAAGATTTTTTAAAATTTTTAAAAATTTTTTTATAAACATATAGTGTATTTTTCTGTGAATCGCCAGGTTTATACACTTCACAGCACTCACCACAGCACACATCCCCCCTAATGTGCTAATGAAGATTTTTTTAAAAATTTATTTAATTGTTTATTTTTGTGCAGAAAAGTGATTGTTTTTACCCAATGGAGAAGCAAACTGGCAACAGAATTTTGGTAAGATTTGTGTGATTCCAATTGTAAGTTAGGTCCCAAAGTAATAAATATATTGGTCGTAACCTCCTGCTTGTGTGAGCCCCTTAGAATTCCTTCCAGTGCAACTCCTGATGAGGTCATCCCTTTGCAAACATCATTTCACCAGCATGTGGTACTGGGATACCTTGGGTTTTATTCAGATAGTTTCAGATTTGGACAGGACCATGCTGATTAGAGGTGAGAGAAAGGGTGTGCTCCAATTAGAATTGCCAAGGCTTAAACAGACTAGAACTTTATCTTTAGGGATTAATTAATTTAATGTGCTACAAATTTATAGAGTTGGATCCATTCACCCCTGCGGAACCCCAAACATTTCCCAGATAGGCCAAATGTCCAACATGTCTTTGAGCACAGACATGGATGTTACATGACAGCTGTTTATGTCTTCTGACATAAGGGGGAGATCTTTTGGCTTTGCAATTTGGCAATGATATATACTCTTTGGCCAGCAGAGCAGATCTATTGTGGATTAAGATGAAAGGTAGAAAGAGTGAAAGGTAGATCAAGCAATCACAGGGTGATGATACATCAGAGCAGGAAATGCTTATTTAGATAAATGAGACACATTAATGGCTCAAACGTCATTTGTGGGAATCTCCAACCAAAAAGGATTTTAAACTCTAAGATAGATTGAAATAAAAGCACATGTGGCTTAAAAAAAAAAAATGCATGGTCACATAATTACAGTCCGAAACCTCTTATTTAAAAAAATATTAGCTAAGAAGGAGGACATTAATTAAAACCCCTCCCACACCAAAATAAATGCTATAGAAAAGCTTAAGACGTCCCTGAGTTTCAGTTTCTTACCTATAAAAATCACAGTAAAAATACCTGCCAATTTGAACAGTGACCTCTAAGACTTTTTTTTTTCCAAATTAGTTTCTATGATTCTAAATAAGATATACTTATCGTAAGTTGAAGGTGTCACATTTAGCAGGAGTTTACGAATTCTAATAAGTAATGAAGAGACTTCCGTTGCAAAGGAATGAATCTCTAAGGGTGAACTGACATGCAGTCTGACAGACACACATGTGTGTGGTGGGGGGAAGACTTCCCACAACCCTTAAATCATACTGCCATTTTCCAAAGCAAATTCTAATAAAGAATTCACAAGCTTAGATGAACATAAGAATCTGGGGAGCTTTAAACAATCCTGATATCCAGGCACAACTCGGATCAATTAAATCAGGATCTCTGGTGATGGGATGTGCCTTTGAATATTCTTTAGCACTCCTGAGGGGGTTCCATTGTGAGTCATGAGTACTGCTGCCTCGTGCCTTCATGTTGCAGAAAACTGAGACCCTCATAAGCTGAACGACTGAGTTTAGCTCAAGGAGTCCATGATGAAGCCAAGGCAAGAGATTCGGTCTCCCAACTCTTCATCTCTTATCACCACTATACCCCATCTTTCTGTCTCTCCTCGCTTCACGTGGTCACCTTCCACTGGCCTGCCTGTGATCTTATTTTCAGATCCCCCATTCAACACCTGTACACACTGTGTATCAAAGTTGTGAATAGCCTCTCCCAGGGTAATTTCTGCATATCCCTTTCCTTCTTACAAGCGTTAATTTTCTAGGCTTGTTTACAAGTGACCCAAATTCTTTTATCTTATTGATGAGAAAATTGAAGACCAGAGAAGTGACTAGCCTATGGTCATTTAATCGGACAAAGAGCAGAGTCCAGAAATGAAATTGCTTAATATTTCATTCAAATTCTTTCCAGTCTTTCAAGACTCCACCTTTGATGATGGGAGGGTCTTTTTTTTTTTTTTTAAGATTTTATTTATTTATTTGACAGACAGATCACAAGTAGGCAGAGAGGCAGACAGAGAGAGAAGGGAGGAAGCAGGCTCCCTGCTGAGCAGAGAGCCCGATGCGGGGCTCAATCCCAGGATGCTGGGATCATGACCTGAGCCAAAGGCAGCGGCTTTAACCCACTGAGCCACCCAGGCGCCCCGTTGATGGGAGGGTCTTGAAGGAAACACTAGTACCCTTCGTCAAGAAGCTAGCACATTTTTCCCAAGAGTAGAGAAGCTGAACGAGGACAAGGCAGGGGCTGCATTTAAAGTAACCACCTTTTTAGGTCAGAAGAGAGGCCAAGATGCTGCGGCAGTGCAACACATTAGTGCATACTGGCTCAGCTGGTGAGGGGGAGCAACTCAGCCCAGTTTCTTCTGTGTGGCTTTCAGCTCAACCTTACAGGCTCTGGTTTGTCCTTGCTTTCCCTTGTATCTTTTCTCCCTTCTTAACTGTTTGTCTTCTGGATTTCAGGTTCCAGCATGAGACACAGAAACAAGAAACAATAGCATCAAGTAGACTATGTAACTGTCTCTGGCAAATGCGTAAATTTCAAGTCCCTATAAGGAGCACCTTTAAAAATAAACAGACACACAGACACACAGACACACAGGCATATACACACACAGGGCCCTGTGGTTATCAAGTTTGCATTTTCCAGTTTACTCAAATCTAACTAAAAATACTCAAACTTTCCAGCATTTTCCAGTTTACTCAAATCTAACTAAAAATACTCAAACTTTCCAGTAACATTTTTCTAATACCCTTTTGACCATTTTTCTGATTTGCCATGCCTTTGATTTCCATGATTTTTCCATCAAGGAAAAAGGATGTTTATTGCTAATGTTCTCATTTGTGCTGCTGTTTATTCTTTAAGACTTCAATCCTTGAGTCTAGAATGCAAAAATTCTTATATCTCTTCTTATCTATGTAATGATTAAGAGAGTTAGGAATGTAGTAGAAGCTCACTTAGTAACTGTTGAAATTAATAGATCTTTAGTGAAGGTCTGCTATTTATATATTACTATGCTTTTTTAGTTGGAAAAAGGCTGGCAACATGCTTTCTTGCATAGGCTTTAAACAAAGCAATAACATTAACTTAGAGCAAATTTACTTCTCTATTTTGGCCATCTTCTTAACACCCAAAGACCTGGCTGATAATTTTGTTAACTAGTTGTAGAAAGACACTGCAAACTCTTAAGCACAGTATTTTTGAAAAGGAATATTTTATACCTAATGACTGAACATTAGAGAATAGTTCTCTTTGAATAATTACTTCAGTTTTCTATTTTTAGAGCAATATCAATTATCAGTTGTCAAAAATGCACATTATGATAATATATTACATGGCATATGTCAGTTAGCTTTGCTTTTGAAGTCTAAGGTGATAGACTTGATTTTTAATGTCAAAGCCTACAAACGACTGTCTCTTTACATTTAAAATCAGTGTTTGCAAATACCTATATAATTGTTCTGTGTATATTTTTAAATAGGGAAATTATATGTTACAACTCATCTATCATAACAGAGAAGTATATAAAATTTAAAAATTTGACCCTTGAAAAACAAAATAACTTCCCCTTTAAAGACATACATTTTTTTATTTTAATATATATGTATGATTAAATAAATGCAGCCTCATTCCATATGTAACATTTTATAATCTGCACAATTTTTACTTCAAGGTATAAAAATGTTGCATTAAAGCATGATTTTCAATACCCACATAATATTTTATATCATGAATATAACAAGTTTATCTCCTATCGTGGGAAATTTGATTACAAGTAATGGTTCAGCAAAGCCTCCTTTTTCATCAGTCTCTTTTCCCATAATTTTAATAATCATCTCAGGATAAAAATTTTTTAAGTGAACATACTTAAAATAAATGTGCACTTAAAAACTTTTGGTACATATTTTCTGCTTTTTCTTAGAAAGGGCATACCCATTATATTTTTGTCAATAATCTATCTTCCTTTTTTATTTTGCCAAGCGGATAAGCCCAAATTATACACTATTGTTATTTTAATTTGCATTTCCTCAAACCTACAGTTTCAAGGACGATAAATATTTTTATACCTTCAGCTAACTTGTGCTCTAATGAAAGATGCAATAGTTTTCATTAAATTTTATCAGCTTTCTTTTATATACAAGTAAATAGTGAGAGCAAACATTTTCAGAAGAATAAAAAAAGAGCATCATTTTGAAATGAAAAGAAGCCCAAGGAAGTAAGAAAATATCAGAACACTTAAGCTTCCCCCACCCCAAATTATGGTGGACAAGGAGGAATGAGATTTGCCTAAAGGGGGGATTAAGTTGCTCTGGGTATCAAATGGAGAGTAAGACTGCACTAACAGCTTTGGCTGGAACTCTGCAAGTGTTAGATGTTGTAATTGACAAGGCACTAAGCCAAACATTATACATCCAAGACTGATAGAGGATGTTACAGTAGAAACTGGAGAAGTCAGTCGATATTTTCACAACTTTGTTGAGCTCAAAATGAGATCCCTGAAGACAAAGATGATGATTAACATAACCCCATTATGATAAAAAGGGGGAAGGGCTGGCAAATTACTCAGAAATTATACATCAGTCTCTTCTGATCTCATTTGGGAGAGAAGTTGTACAAGCCTTTTGAGCAATCCAATAAAGCTATACTTAGCAAGTCTATGGTTTGATGGAGACCAGCCCCATGCTTTCATTCCTCGGCTCATCAGAATCCTTTGAGGCTATCATTACTTTGAAGGTGCTACGCTATTTTCAGAAAAGAGGAAGCACAGAGTGTGTGTTCTTATTGCTCTGAGTGGAACTCAACATGTTTGTGTGGGTCTGGAACGGGCACTGTCTACAGAGAGGAGACTGCATTTGTAATCATGTACAAGCCGCGAAGGACATGGGCTCTTCAGAAGTGGTTTGTATGAGAAAATTCTTTTCGACTCTCTAAAATTCTGGTGAGAAAAATCTCCCAGCCAAAGGAATTGCCCTTCTATAAAAAAAGAACTTGAGAACACGGCAGTTTTAAGAAGAGTGGGATAATTCAGCAGATGGGCAAGGTGGTTTGTGGGCAGTCTAATCTACAGTTTCTCCGATATCTCTGGGGACCGCTGAGAGGCCGAATAGCCTTGAGACTTGATTATTGCTGAAACTTCAAAGCAGGGGAAGGAAAACATGAGAGGGGAGGATTTAAATAGCAGAAGAGAGACAACATACGACAATAACTCTCACAGGAAGGCTTCCAAGAACAGTGATCGCCTACCCACCCTTCACCCTCAAGTCTGAGACTTTCTTACATCTGAGGTCCCCTGGGCACACAAAACTGGGCAGAAAATTTCCGAACAATTAGTTGCTTGACATTTCTTTTCTGACGTGCAAGGAAATAGCCAGACAACAACCTGTCATTTACTGCTTTAAACCTGGCTAGAAAAAAAAGGAGCGCAATACATGTCATTAGCTCTCAAGTATGCAAGTCAACAGAGGGAAGACCTTTTGTGTAAAAGAAAAAAATGTTGATAATGTGAAGATAGTGGGTGCCCCCCACTGTTCCATGGACCTAGGCTTGGCCAATCTAGCAGATCTCTCAGAAACAAACAAAACAAAACAAAAACACTTTTTAAAGACTGAAGTCACTATCATTATCTGGGAATTGATCTGGATTGCATCTATTGTAGATTTTCTGTCCTAGTTTAGATATAATTTTCCGTAATCCAAAAGTAGGAGTTGTGAAACTGAATAGCTATAAAACATTTACAAGTCCTTTGAATAATCCATCCTGCCTGGGAAAGTGTTTCCTGCCTTTGGTTGAATCTCTGAAACATTTGATCAGGGCATCCTTGGACACAGGGTAGACAAGACCCCAAGTTGCACCTACATGTCCAGACGGCTGCCCCAAACTTTTATTTATTTTCAGAAACTAGGGATAATATGGTTCCATTTTATGGAGCCACAATCCCACTTGTGGGAGATCACTGAGATCAAATGTACTGGCCCAGAATAAGCTTTGGCAAGCCTCTGGGAAGAACATGTCTTTTCTTTGCTAGTTGAGTATGTTTCCAAGATAATTCCTTAGTTCAAATGGGGTCATTCAACCATAACTCTTCAAGGTAGTTTCTTTTAATAACCCAAATTTACCTTTTATCTGGATATGCCCAGCACCTAGTTCCTCAGATAGTTTAAATATTGTATGATGGATAAAATAAAGAAATTATGGTCACTGTGCACAATCTCACATCAACATCCTTTGTGAGAGGGTCATGATAGTCGAGGTGATATAGTAGGTGAGAAATGGGAGAAGAGGATTTCTCAGGATTGCTATACTCCCCAGTAAATCAATAATGAAAGACTTTACGGTCAATTCAGAAGCAGAAAAGCATAGTTCCACAAATAAGAATGTTTCTGCAATCAGGCAAAGCCAGCAACTGTGCATGTTTAATTACCACAAATATTCTACCCCATCTCAGCATGGAGAATTGGTTTTCCTATCTTCATACTTTCACATGACATCTCTTCCTATGCTATGTCTTAAACTAAACATTTTCTCATTAGATTGCCATGTGTTTCTTACAACACAACTGAATTATAACCAATTTGAGGGCAAGCACAAGTTCTCAGTGAGCCTGCAACAGTGTTCTCTGCAAATGGCAAACTTTCATCGAAAAATTTTTGCTATCTCACTGTTACAGTTTTATGGATATCGAATGGATCACCCTGTTCTGGCACACATTTGAATATTTTCCATCTTAAACACATTTTCCATCTCAAATACCAGTTACACCACTTGATTTCCTAACAACAAGGACTTCATTTCTTTAGGTTTGGAAGCTTCTTGATCTTTAACCATGTTCCTTTAAAAATGCAAATTACACCTGGACAGGGTGAACTCAAGGTCTCCTCCTATGGCAATGTGTGTCTGCTCTCTCAAGGTATCTCTCTTTTTCAACTCCTTGCTTTCTAGTACCTTCTTTATCTATTATCTGGAAAAGGGATGCAGAAGATAATATAGATATTTTATTTTCCCTTGAATACAACTTAAAATTCATTGCCAGTTTGTATGAGTCTATTAAGTCAAAGAATTAATTGTAACTCTTTTTGAAATTTTTGACTTGTAACTTTGATAAAGGCACATAACTGTTACTTAAAAACCAAATTCTACTTGGCCTTGTCTAAGTTCAGAGTCATTTCACTTAGGCTCAGGGTTCCTTATTTGTCTAGCTAGCTTAAATAGTGAGTAGCCGAAACTTTCTTTCCCTAAAGGCATCACCACTTGAACAAACTTGGTGTTCCTTTTTGGTATTTAGAGGTTGGGGGAGAAGCGTTAATTTTTATGAAACAAGGAAGAACAAAAGATTCGACAAAGTGGTTATGGTCTATGTCCCCTATTATGTAAAATATTCAGTCTTTGAAAGAAAAGAAAATTTCACAATTTTCAAAAATTGAACTCCAACTGTCGTAATCCACAAGGGAAATGTCAGGATTGCATCAGATGAGGAAACCTGTTTCTAATTGAGAAAACCCTGCCCTCATCACCAGCCCTGCTGTCTGCGGATTAAGCCTTTTAAAGTTTGGGGAAATTCACTCCCTCGCTCCTCACTTCTTTTTATGAAGTCTTTTTAAATGTTCTCCACTCCTTTCTGGCTCTTTCAAGAATAATTAGTACCCTCATCAATTTCCCTGCCCTTGCCCGTTTGACAAACAAGTGCCATTTGAGTGAAATGTTTGCATTCTTTACTGAGCAGAATTTGGGGGCAGTTTCTAATTCTATAGATTTCACAGCAGTGATGCTCCCAAGAGAGTCATAAATGAAGCTGTGGTAATTCAAGCAGTTTTTTGACGACCAACAGTGTTGTGTTACATCTTTGAATTGGCCTTTCATTCTGGTGATTAACAGGTGTGGTGCAGGAAGCCTTTGGTTTCAACTCTGCCTAATCCAACAGCCTGTGCCAGCTTTGCTACTAGGTCTAAGAAATAATCTCAGGCTTCTAGAAGGGTGACTCGACTTCTGTATTTAGATTATTTCAGGAATAATTCAGCTAGAAAAATCAACACATAGAACCAAGCAGGCACAATTTCTTGACCCTTTGTGTTTGCAATTGTATAAGTAAAATAACTTCTTTCCAGCTATGTGTCTAAAAAATCTTTTTCTATCAGAACAACATAATAAATTATGGTTGTTAGTCAATAAGACCATCGTGAATCATGAGTCTAAGGATAAGCCATTTTCTTGGATTTCTTCCCCTTTATCTCCAAGTGCCTGCATTTAGGCAATATCATTCCAGATACTTCCTATTTTGAATGATGATCAGAAAGGAGTGTAAGGATCTAACAACAATAATTCATGTTACTGTTTGTTTTCCACAACAACCATTGATTGGGGGGTTAACAGAGAGTCTGTGAGGGGATAAGACAACTCCATTCAGAGGTTTTCCTAATAGTATGGATGTCACTCATCAACAATGTGTGAAGCATCTCCTGTCTGTGGAGTATTTCAATTGGCTCTGGGTGAATTACCCCTTGTTTTTGCCTTTTTGAGAATGACACATGAAAGAAAGTGTAGTACAAATAGCTAAATGGGTCAGGAAATTACAAATAAAGGGAATGGGATTTTGGAGCTGGAACTGTCAGGAAAGGTTTTTTGACTTTGAAGAAAGTGAAAGGAAAGTCATTGAAGGTCAAGGGAACAGAAACAAGAAGGATCAAGTCTGTATGGCAAACATTTAAGGCTGAGTTAGCGGCCCTGGTTGAGAAGCAGGACATCATTCAAGTGGCTCTGGAACCTGTTATTCTCTGGTTAGGAACAATGGAATTCACAGGGAGAGAGAAACTCTAGTTTCTTAATCAGAGGCCTGATGCCAAGAAAGCTTTCGTGTCCATCATTAAGGCAATGTGGTTTACACTTGATGGTATCAGTCTCAGCTCCCTTATGGAAGAGCAATTGGAGATACACAATCAAGTATTAAGAAGAATATGAATAATCAAGGAAGTGCTGAAAATATACTAATTTTGGTTCATTGTCCTGGAATTGACATTAATTAAAATAGACTGAAATTAATGAATTAGCTTGAGTTCTAAGTAACTTCAAATATTATTTCCAAAGTCACTCCAACTACCCATGTTTCCAAATGATTCACTTTAAATAATTAGGAGGCAAAATTACTACCCGAGATGTGATCGAATCCAGACATCTAAGACAGGAAACCTACAGAGCAGGTTATTAACATATTCCTTATCGAGACACTTAAGACCCTGGAAAAATGAGGGCTTCTTATTCACAAGTTTATGGATTTCACTGGAACCAAGGATGACCTTGTAATCCCGTCAGTCAGTCTTCAGAGACATCTCACCAACAATGTAAGTGTTGGAAAGGAGAGTTGTCATTATAAGATCTGGACTTAGAGCTGGGATTTATGATCAGTACAGTGTTCATGATATGCATTGCAGTGTGAATTAGGCTTTGATAAAGTTTGACATTCACTGGAGGATATTTTAAAGGCAAAACTTGGCTTTAGTTTTAGTCAATTGTTTCTTCGTTATCTAAAACAGAAGAAAGCATTTATCAAGGCATCAATCAAAGTTTCAGATGTCTTAGAATGTAAAATTATTTAAGGGGACTCAAGGGAGCTGTTGCAAACTGTCTACCTAAAATGACTTCAATGTTATTTTTAATTTTAATGTGAATACTAAAGTTATCTGATTATAGCAACTTTGTGTTATACTTACACAAGAACAGATTCATGACCCTGCTTTCAAGCTGAGTTTAAACCTTAGAGAGACTCCAAAGTATAAATAAAACACTGTAATCAATACCACCCTTTTGACAAAACTCTGGGAAATAAATTAGAAATTCCATTCTTCTAAGATGAAACATAAACTAACAAGATTTTCTAAATGTAGTTTACATGATGCATTTTGGATGCATCTTTGGTGTTGTTTTCAGAACATAGAAATTATAACTATAGCATTCTGAATTAAGAACACTGAATACTTTGAAACCACTAGGCATACTTCCATGGGCTACTACTACCTTTTATGCATTACTTTCATGTCGATTCATTCCTTTTACAAATATTTATTTAGTACCTATTATGCATCAAAGACCAAGATAGAGGCTAGAACACAAAAAGAAATGGAAGGGAAATCTAATTTTGCAACTATCCATTCTCCCATTATCTCAAGGCATTCCTTCAAAGATTTTAGAGTGTTTGGCCTGTGATTTGTTTGTTTGTTTTCCTACATAATCCAAAGAAAGTTTCAGTTACATGTATGGATGATTAATCTAGGTTGATTATTAGCAGAAAGTTAGAAATAACCATACATCTCCCTATCCTTTTAAGACTGGTGTTGCAAATAGGATGCTTTAGTGAATTATTGATCTTTGAGGGGGTAAAGGTCTTAAAAATAGTTTCTAACTCAAGAAAAAGATGGTACCAGACCTCAGGATGTCATAAAAGAAAGTACAGAGCTTATAAAGAGAACGAATGAGCTGAAGGTAAGCCAATGTTTATCTTGATTCCAGGAATCAAAAGGAAGAAGACAAAGAATGCAAATAAGGATATGCATGTGGCCAACGTTGAAGCCACTCATCTTTTAAGAGTTTATAAAATCCTATAGAGAAATGGTGTGAGCATATGTATGAATTAATCATGTCAGAATCTTTGTCAGCCACATTGCATGTGGACAGAAATGCCAATCCAAATGAAACCGACAAAGGAGAAGGGAGGCCAGTATTGCCAAAATTCCTCCATGTGGTTAGCAAGGCATGGATATCACCTTTTATGACAAACGTGGATATGTTGTAAATACTATTGACCAAGTATGGAAGACAAAAATGAACCAACAGAAGTACTTACAATGACCCCCACCACGGCTGCCTATGAAAATTGCAGACAAGTAATGGTCAGACGACAAATGAAGACAAGCGAGATAGGAAATGTGGCCCTGGGGGAAACAGCAAACATTATGTTTATCCGTATGATGATAGGTTTTCAGGCTGTGAAACATGTGGGCAAAACATCTGAAAGCTTAAAGTGCAGGTCTGGACAGGAGGAGTAGTAAGGTTGGCTTAGACAGGTAGATCTGGGAATGATCTGCAAAGGAGGCTGTTGTGGCTGGGAGAGTACAGGGGTCTGCCAGCGGAGAGGGAGGTCTGGGCGCCACGTAACCCAGGCGCAGAGCCAAGTTGGAGCAGGTCCCAGACACAGACAGGGGAAAGCTGAGGTGGGAGTGTAGAGGGTACCTAACTGGTGTCTGGAGTTTCAAGATTCTCTATCTGTACTAATCCTGCCTCTCTCTATAGTTAGAGGGTTTGTAATTCAGAAGCTTAAAACTAGCAAAGTAAAAAAAAAAAAAATCTAAAAGCAAAAAGTAGAAAAATGCTTGCAAAAATGGAGACAAGCAAATATAATGGTGATATTGTTATGAAGCAAACACAATGAGGATGGGCAAATGGAATGACCACTACATACAAACATTTAGGGGACTTCACTTTTTTTTTTTTTTTTTTTTGGTATTTTGCTTACAACGCCTTACTGTGCCACTTAAAATGTGTGTTTGATTCAGGTTTTAGTTGTACTTGTTTTCGCTGAATTTATGGTTTGGTTTGGTATCATGGATCAGTACTTGAGGATCGAATTCCTCCACTCTGTGCAGAGCACCTTGCTGCTTTCCTGGTAGCGCAGATTACTCTGAGGGGTTGGTAGTCTGACTGAGATAAAGCAACACTGAGCAGGGGTCAGAAATATGCACAGCAGAGGACTAAACTGTGAGTTACAAGTCAGTTGCGGTTACAGAGCTGCACAACGGGCAGGATCCCGCGGCTACAGAAATACAGGGAGGGTCCAAGGAAGAGGAATCTGAGCCGGGATTTGAACGATGGGTAGGGTTTGACCAGACAGGAAAGGAGAAAGGCATTACAGTATGAAAAATGGCACAAAGATGGAATAAAAAATGGCCTATTTGTGGTTTGGTAAGGTAACCAGGCTCTCAAACATAAACAAGGTATGTTTGAAAGTTGTGGTAACTAACGTTTACCAGATGAAGGAGAACTTGGAGAGCTGGGATCCGGGGTCCAGATTTAAAGCTACATGTAGGTGACTTGCCTTTGTCCTGGGTGGGTGAGGTCAGATTGAGGCTGCTAAGTTTCCTGATTTACAGGACCCACGCAGCCTAGAAGAGATGAAAGGGGGGCAGGTGTCCTTTCCCACACCGCAGCTGATGACGAGCCAGCTGTGTCCAAACTCCAATCACTGCAGTGGAAATGTTCCTCTGCACCAGCACCTAACAGCTGGTCCCAGCACTGACCACCAACCTGTGCCTCCTCCTATCCTCCGAAAGGCTGTTGGCTGCACTTCTAACACTCAAACCAAAGCCTGTGCTTAAGACTTGGCAATTGTAGAGTCTGTGTTACACGAGAGCTAGAAATTGAGTTCTTAGCACAGAATGCTGCACAGGGTAAATGGCAAAAAATGGACCACGTGGATTCTTCTTTCCCTGAAGCCCCCACACCCTAATTTCTCCACCCCACCTCGGATTTTCTTTCCACAATTTAAATGCTGTTACATTCTTTCTTTTTTAAAACCGCTTCTGGCTACCATCAGCAGAGATGGTTTACTAAGAGTGATTCCCTGAGCCGCAGCAGGGCATCACCTGGGAACTTGTTAGAAATGTACATTCCTTGTCCCCACCCCAGGCCTGCTTAATCAGAAATTCAGTAAGTGGGGCCCAGCCACCTGTGTTTTAAAGAGCCAGCCAGGTGATTCTTATGCATGACGAAGTAGAGCACCACTCCCCCGCAGGCCGCAGTGAAGACTCCTTAGAGTCTTCACCCAGGGCCCTTTAAGGTCTATTCCTAACCTACTTCTCCAGCCACGTTCAGCCCTGGCCTGCAGCCCACCCCCCAGCTGGAGTGCAAGTGTATTGCAGACACCTGCACAATTTTCAGGCTCCTAACCACACCAAACTCTTTCACGGATGCTGGTGATCACATTGCTCGGTGGGGTAACCCCCTACTTCTCAAGTTCACCCTCAACCTCCCCTGGCTGGGGCCAGCAGTTACTCTCTTCGACAGTCCCAAAGCCCTGGGCTAACCCTGCTAATCATCACAAAGAACTAAAGGATCTGTTTATGTGTCTGTCTAGGTTAGGGACAAATCTTCTTGCATTCAACGTTGAATACTTACCCACGTGGGAGAGTCAGGACGCTGAGCTACCTCTCCCAGTTCTGCTGACCAACTGGTGTTCTTGGGCACATGGCTCAGCCCTCTGCTGCCCGCCCCCATGATTTCTGCATCTGTAAAATAAAGGGGCAGATTAAATCATCCCCAGGACGGTTAACAATAGAAATCTGCATTTCTAACCAGCAGCCTGGGGACTGGTATGCACTCTCCAGTTTGAGAAAGATTACCGATGGACTCCCCGCCTACAAACATGAGAAAGCCCCCAGCTATGTATTTAGGAAAATTTTAATCTTCCTTTACTGTTGCCACTAAATTCCTTTGGGACCAGGTCTCAGTAGAGTAAACCCGCCCAGGGTATCCTCCCGGCCGTCAGCCGAGAACTCACCCGCTCGAAAGGTCTCCTCTCTAGGTCATCGGAGGCCTAGCAGAGAGCTAATCTGGAAGCTCCTTAGAGTCATCAGTAACTTGGAGAAACAGCTGAAGTACCGCCTGGGCAGGAAACGAGAAATTAAAAACTATAAAAAATATGTTGGACACATTTCTGTTTGTTTGACTAAACAAATTAAAGAACTGATTTCATAAATCAATAATCATATATTCAAATAATCAAAATCGTTCCCAGTTAAAATAGCAGAGCCTCTCCCGCCCCAAGAGCCCACGAGCCAGTCCCCTGCTCCAGTTTTTGCAAAACGGTAAACACCCAGGAATGCGTGCGTAGGGACTCTCGGCGGGTTCTTTTTCTTATCAGCAGTGTCTGCCTCAGTGGCAGAGACAGACCACCCACAGCATCTCGAAGCCGCAGTTCGCTACCAGCAATGATTTGGTTAACCTTTGATTAAACATAGGAATGTAAAGCACGGAAAGGTCTGGAGCCCGACACAACCCTTTGACACGGCGCTGTCTGTCATTAACGATCATCCGCCATGAGAGGTTCAGCTTTGAAAACGAAATGAGACGACTCCGGTCTTCAGCCCTAACCCTGCCCTACTCGCCAGCTGAACCCTGCTGTGTTTGGAGACTTCCTGATTTACGGCTTTGCCTTTTAACTATGTTCAGGGAATGGGAGCTGGGGGGCAGGGTAAAAGAGCCCAGGGATCAAGTGAGTACAAACAAGGCATCTCAACTACCATCAAGGGAAGCGACTTTCTGCTCTGAAAAGTCACCAGGTCAAAAGAGCTTTATTCCCACTGTTGATTTAATCTTCCTTTCTTTCTCTCTCTCTCTCTGTCTCTCTTTTTTTTTTTTTTCTTTTTCAAGCTAGGTGTAAGAATTTCCTTGCTGGGACATCATGCAAGAAGTATTCAGTATCCCTTTTCACTTCCTTTTAAAAACAACAGCAATAATGTTAGAGTTCCCTGGGGTCCCTCCTATGTCTCAAAGGTTCTTTTCCTGTTAACAATACATCAGCGTAGCTGAAGGCTCCCATCTCATTCCGCATAGAGTGTGGTGTTCAAAGAGGGCTGCGATACATGTGGAAATGCTTGTTGAATGAACAAATGACCGCATCTGCCTCTTGGTTCCATAGCTGTAGCTTGTCCTAAAAGCCAGTTCTAGACAACAGTAAAATCACAGGCAGTTGACCCAGACCTCTTCCTGTTAACAGCTGATGTTATTCTTAGGTTCACTTCTCTCTCTCTCTCTCTATTTTTTTTTTTGGCTCTTGAGTCTATGCCTGTCCTTCCTGGATCCCTCCACCCACCCCAGCCTTTTGGCTAATTGGACTTGGGAATCGCTCTCAGCTCTTGTTTGGTGGACTCCTGGGATCGCAATGTCAAGAGATTCCCACTTTCTGTCTGCACCTTGTGGAAGCCTACATTTTCCATCTACCCAGGTGAGAAGCCTTAGAACAAACTGTATTTTCTTTGGATGCTTCTCATATACAGAGATGTTTAGCATAATTCAGTCATTTTTATTCTGCTCACCAAGGTGATTACATCATATCACTGCCATACAAAGACTTTTCAAGTGTAACAACCTCCGTAAAATTTGTTCCAGGTAAAGGAATAGGACATTACCACTGTAGTTACTACATCAGCATTACTTTGGGAACTAGGAGGCTATTAAAGATTAAATCAGCCAACCATTGTGCTGGGAAATTTTATTTTATTTATCAATAGACATACCATTTACCATGAAACAGACACTGTTTTAGGTACTTCATAATTATTAACTTATTTAGTTTTCAAAACAATATAAGAGGTAGGTGCTATGATTAGCTCTATTTTCAAAATGAGGAAAGTGAGACATAGGGATCTAAGTGACTTACCCAAGGTCACTCAGGTAATGAATGGCAGAGTTGGGATTTGAATCCAGCCAACCCCAGCTGCCAAACCTCTGTTCAGGGCCATTTTACTGTGTTGACTGACCACTTACCTCCATCTGGGATTTCTCAAAGAAACTTAACCTACAGATAGATGATAATTTAATGATATCATTAAATTATCATTAATCATAAAATAGGATAAATAGTTTTATTAATGATAATGGATTAATAATAAGAAGATAAAAATTCTAGTATTTGAGGGTATGATCCATGTTCTGGTATGTATTATACCAGTTTTGATATTCATGTTAAAATGAGATTACTGATATTTTTATTATAATACATAAACACTATAACATCAGTATTTCTTTTTTATTTTCATATATAAAAATATATCTAACAGAAAATATGTCATTTTAAGTGCACAATTCAGTGGCACTAATTACCTTTGCAATGTGTGCAACCATCACTATTATCTCTAAAATTTTTCATTATGCCAAACAGATACTCTATACCTGTTCTGCAGTAATTCCCCATTATTCCTTCTATATGTTCTTCTTATTCTCTCTTTTTTTTTTTTTTTAAGATTTTATTTATTTATTTGTCAGAGGAAGAGAGAGCACAAGCATGGGGAGCAGAGGCAGAAGGAGAAGCAGGCTCCTTGCTGAAGGGAGCCCAATTCAGGACTCAATCCCAGGATCCTAGGATCATGACCTGAGCCAAAGGCAGACATTTAAGTGGCTGAGCCACCCAGGCGTCCCTGTAACTTCTAATATACTTTCTGTCTCAGTGAAATTGACTCTTCTAGATATTTCATGGAGGTGGAATCCTTTTGTGTCCTTTTGTGCCTGGTTTATCACAGTCAGCGTATTTTCAAAGTTCATCCACAAGGTAGGAGAACTTTATTCTTTCCGTGACTGAATTAATATTCCATTGTATGGTTATACCATGTTTTGTCTATCCATTCATCTGTTGATGCCAGTTGGAATGTTCTGGCCACTTTTTGACTATTGTCAGTAAACACTGATGTACATGTTTCTGCTGGAGTCCCCATTTTTAATTCTTTTGGAATAGCTGAGTCATAGGGTGGTTCCGTTTAGTTTTTTGAGGAACTGCTAACTGCTAACTGTTTTCAATATCCGATGATCAATTTACATCCTTATCAGTGACACACACGGGTTCCAGTTACACTGGTTACTGGTTATTTTCTGGGTTCTGTTTGTTTAATTATAGCCATCCTAGTAGGTGTGAAGTGCTATCTCACTAATAACCAGTTTCCTTTTTATTCTGGCAAACTAAAGACTTGAAGGGTCATATGACTAGCTCTAGCTAATAGAGCCTGAGCAGACCTGATGGATGTCATTTATAGGCCAAATATAAAAGAGTGGCATTGGGATTTTATGGCTCTCTTCTTCTTTGGCAACCCATGATATGGTGGGTTGTAGATGGGGCAGAAGTATGGTGCCCAGCCTGTGTCCCTGGGTGACAATGTGGAGCAGAGACCCTCCCTTAGGTGGCCTGTGATGGACAGGCAGGATGTGTGACAAATCATCTTTTGATGTGAGAAGCCATAGGGATTTGGAGGAATGTTTGCTAAAATAGCACAATTATTTTCAGAGTATGGTCCCTGGACCAAGAGCATCAGCTTCATCAGGGAACTTACTAGAAATACAAGTTCTCAAGTCCCACTCCAGAATACTCTGTCCAAATCTTAGAGCAGGGAGACAGCAGTCTGTATACTAAAACCTCTCCAGGATATTCTTATGCAAGATAAAGTTTGAATACTACTGCAGTAGCATAATTTAGCCTATCCTGTCTCATACTTAGTGATTTTTTTTTAACTTGTTGAGTAATGAAGTACCGTCTGTGTATAGGAAATGGTAAAAGTAAAACTGTAACTGCACATTTTTCATCATGATCTTTACCATTTCTACTCTACCACCTTACTTAGAGTGTATTGAGTTTGGCTGCAGTATAGGACATGTGAAGAGGAATAATGGGAAAGAAGATGGTGAATAAAGGTTTGGGCCACGCCAATGCATGCACAGTCACTGCACACTGAGTGAGGATTTCCTTCAGCTCCTTGACACTTCTCCATTGGACAAATGCAGAAACCCCCTCACTCTCTCTTCTGTGTTCAGTGTTTCTCCACCTTAGTCCCCCTACATAAAGTTTGCATTAACCTTTCTGAAGTTTGGCTTTGATTACATCATTATTCTTTTTAACAGCTTGATTGTGATGTAATTCATCTCTAGGAACTTGCATTTAAGGGAAGGTTTCCACATTACGAGGACTGATAATAATGGTTCACTGTGGCTAAACTGTTTGCACAAAGAATGGGCTTTATGCTGAACTCCTGCTTTCCTTTTGGGATTCTGAAATTTTCATCCATTCTAGGCAGAGTGCCTGGGTGACCAGTCTCCAGTAGAAACCTGAGTCTCTTGATGAGCTTCCCTGCTAAATATCCTTCCACATGTGTCATCACAGCATGCAGCTAGAGGAATTATGGATCCCGCGTGACTCCACTGGGAAAGGACTCTTGGACACTTACACCTGCTTTCCTCTGCACCTCACCTCATTCACCTTTTGTTTTTGCTGACTTTACTTCGTCACCTCGTGCTGAACTATAAATCATAACTCTATGCTGCGTCTGTTGCATTGTCCTGGTGAATTGTGGAACTGAGGGCAGTTTTGAGGGTCCCCAACAGAACCTCCCAAATGTTAGCTTCCACTAATTTCTAAGTGATTGCTCTGTTGTTTTTTGAGGATGCCTTCAGGCATACATTGCTCCATAGTTTCACCCAACTTTTTGGCCTCACCTGCCTGGAGTAGATCTCCTGTTGCTCTGATCAGGGAAAGGGGTGGGACTAGGTTGTGGTTAAGATGCCATAAACTCTTACTGTTCTTAATAAGAGCTAGTAGATTTTCTTGAATAAATATTTCCCCATTTAAAATTTCCAGAGACAAGTGGTTGCTTTTAAATTATTATTTATAATTTTTATAATTTTCATAATTGAAATGGTTACGTCACTGGGGAAGTATTTCCTGAGCTCCTTCATACCATCATTTTGGAAGTCCTATTTCTGATCATATCATAATTACATCCAAAATTGTCAAAAGCTCTCTAATTGCTATCACAATGAAAGCTATATTCCTCAGCTTGATTTTCAAGGCCCTCTCTAATTAAGACCCATAGGATATCCCTGTAACCATGACAGGATGAGTCCCATGTTTCTCAAGCATATCTCATGCTGTTTGCTCTGTTGAAACTTTCATCTCCTTTCATACCACGACATGTATGCACATTCTGTATCATGTCAATATAAATACCCATTTTTTTGTATTCTTTGTTCATTTTCCAGCTGACAGTTGCTTCCTCCTAAAAAATGTGTTAGAATTTAAAGACACCGGTCACTTTATATTTTTCTAATTGTGGACAAGTATTAATAGATGCTATCATTCACTGCAGATAGCACAATACCTGCCACATACGAGGGCCCTCTGGAATAGTTCCTGTTCCATGAACAAATGGCTGAAGGAGAACAAATCATGGCCAAAAGAGTGACAAAAGTCAGGACTTCACTATTTAAGGAGCACTTTCTCACACAGGCGTCCCATTCGCTTGTCCCAGCATCCAAGTCAGCCGAGGTTGTCACCAACACTCCCCTGAGGAAATTAGGGCTTTTAAGTTGAAGATTCCTACCTAAGATCATACTGAGCTACTGAGTAGCCATTGCAGATCTGAGTTCAAGCCTGTGCTCTTTAAGAACCAAACTCTTTCTGTAATGAAAGGAATCAGGAAAAGAAAGCGCCTTCTACCACGGAGCCTGCTCATTTTTCAATTAGAAAGGAATACAGGCAGTTGGACAATAAGGACAAAAAGATAAAGAGACCCCTTTCTGACATTTTTTGCTTAGATATCTAAAATGTAAACTTAAGGCTTCAGTAATGAATGTTGGTTATATAATAGATGGGAACAAAGTAGGTCTATTCTGCACAAAAATGTTCTGTGCTAACCTAACCACATGGCCATTTTATTACAGTGACTATGTTGTTTGGAAAAATAACTCATTCCACTGTAGATTAGAGATAAGTGACTGCAGGATGTGGAGCAAAAAGGGGAACTTTTGTTGTATGTATGAGCAAGGCTAAGGTCGGGCGAGAATGGCCTGAAGAGAAGGATTTGAGAAGGAATTAACTTCTGGGTGCTGGTACGTATTATTTAAAATGATTTGTCACCTTTGTTTTCGTCGTTGACTCACCTGTGTAGCCATTCTTTCACAGCCTTTTACTGTGAAAAAAAGTCCCATTTAACAGACGCTCAACAGATTTTGGTCACAACCACACTTGGCATTATGTCTGATTCCTTCACTTAAACAGGAAGTTATCAACAGAGGGACTTGTTTTTTTGTAGGTTTTGATTAAGAGGTTGAAAAGTATATCTTTATCCAGCATGCTCAGAGGCAGAACCAATATCATAACACAGTACCTTCTACCACGAATCCTGAACCTTGAGCATCCCTGTGCCCACTTCAAAATGGGCATAATATTGTTATGTATGTATCGCCCTAAAGGTTGAAAAAAAATATGTGAACATTTCTAGCAAAGTGCCTGGCACATTAGGTACTCAAGAGGGTTCTTAAAAAAAAAAAAAAAAGATTTATTTATTTATTGTAGAGAGAGCAAGCAAGCATGGGGGTGAGGAGGAGTAGAGGGAGAAGAAGAGAATCTTAAGCAGACTCCCCACTGAGGACAGAGCCCAACACAGCTGACCCCACAATCCCAAGATCATAACCTGAGCTGAAATCAAGAGTCCACTGCCCAACCGACTGAACCAGTCAGGTGCCCCTCAAGAGGGTTCTTCTTACCTGCCCTGAATTTTCATCTCTACTGCAATCTAGATAAGGTCCCAGATCCCTTGGTTGGTTTTACCAAAATGGATAAAAACATATGCCAAAGACTGCTGATGATGCAATCAGTACATTAAGGAGGTTTGAATTTCCCCATCATTCACTTATTTTAATCAAGCCATCATAGCAGCGATGGGGAGTGGGTGAGTAGTGAAGGAAACTTGAAATAGTATATTTATAGGAGATCATAAAAATAATAGATGACTTATCCTGTGTACTTTGCAATTTGAAAAATATTTTCATGTATGTAGTCTCACTTCATTCTTCCCAAGCATACTGACATAGATGTTCTTATCTTCATTTTACAGATGAAGAGCCTGAAGTTCAGAGAGGACCAATGATACAATGATACTTTTAGAGGACCTCTAAAAAGTGTTAAAATGAAAATGTTCATGTGGCTGACCAAGTTTTCTATGGAAGAGAAAGAAGTAGTTATCTTATAATCCCCTGTGGAAAGAAAGATTACAATAGATAAGTAATTATAGATTAGTGGTGAGATGTCATAGAATATTTAGGTATGAGGGTGATGAACAAAATTTTTTTTGAGACTTCTTGCAAGTATGTGACTTCTCATCTCTGGTGTAAGGTATCTTTTTGAAAAGAATTTTCATACTCCTTGTTTCTGTAGAATTTCCTATGAATACATGTCACATTTTATAGTGAAAATATTTAAACTTTTATTTATCATATACTCATCCTTAGAAGAAGCCCTTATTGGATAAACAATAAAGAATTAGAAAACAATAAAGAATAAAGAATATAAAAACTGTATTTTATTAACCATTTCCTCACTTTTCACTTTTAATGAATAGGTTGAAATACCATATTTTATCAACATATCTTTATTCACTTTGTCTTAACTTTAAATCCCTCTAAATATTTTGACTTCCTGATGCATTACTTTAAAACCTATGGCCTTTTGTTCCTTTCTCTATTATTTGATGAAGACCAATACTTACGTAGCTTGCTTCCAGTGAAAACCAGAGGTGTATAATAGTAAATATTTATTTCTAATAACCAATTTACTTTCATAAATATAAAAAGATTTCAATAAGAAAATACTAAAGGACCAAAATAGATGAGTTCCGGAAAATAAATAAATAAAATCCACTTAGGCATACTTGAGTTTTAGAGAAATAAAATAATGTGAGTATTTTGGATTATAGTCTTCTACACTAATTATTGAATTATTCTGATGAAATGTTTTCTTCACATTGTATGTTATTATTATTCAATTTGCATAAAACACATAATTTTAGAATACATGGCTATAGACAAAGGATTTTTAACATGAACTTAATAGAGAATTTTATTCCTCTTTGGAAATATATATTAAATTGTATTCCAGATTCATTTTAGAGAAAATTTAAATCGTGATTTATTTGTAGTCTGATTCTTGCTAAGAGATTGAAACCCTTTTTAAAACATTGTTGTCTCTGATAACATTGCCCAGAACACTTGCTGAAGATAAACACAATGGAATCAACACCGTAATATGATATTTCCTCATGGAATACCAAGCTTATCCCTCGTGGGACACAAAACCCATGATCAACTGGCAGGGTTGTGAAGGCCTTTCTTACACACTAGATTGATCTGATAATCCATACCATGTTTGGACATATTTTATGCATTACAACTTATATGCTTTTGCTTCTATGGCAACTGATGGCTTTGTAAACTTTTGGAGCACTAGGGAAAAAAACATATTGGCAGAATGCTTAGGTTTTCATTTTTTCCATAAGATAGAAAAAGCAAGATACTCAACAACTAACTGTGATGATGTGACAAGAGATTATTTAATTATTCTTGACAGGCTCCTATGCAGCCAAGAAGTAATCTTAACTCTGTGAAAGGCCTGCATTGATTTAAAAACAAACTCAAATACAAAAGTTTATTTTTCTTATTTAATAAAATAATAGATTTTTCAGCCCAGTAACATGCATGCGAAGCATATATACTATTTTGGTACAACCATGGAAATGAAATATTGCAATTTTGAGTATCCAAGTGGATTTGAGTTTTCAATCATTGTGTTTTAATGAGAGAAAGTTAGTTGGAGATTTAAAAAATCTCAAGTTTCTTAAATCTATTTTTACATGAGAAAATTTAGTTAAATATTTGCAGTTTTTAGATAAAATGTTTTAGTTTTCTTAATTGGTTAATGATTTCCATTGAGATAGGTCAGGGGATGGTAAAAAATATGACCTATGAGCCAAATCCAGCCTGTTGATCTTTTTGTACGTCTTGTGATCTATGAATGACATTTGTATTTTTAAATGGTTGAAAAAAATTTTAAAGAATAATATTTCATAACAAGTGAAAATTACCTAAAATTCATATTTTGGTGTTTAAAAGTAAAGTTTTATTGGAATATAGTTATCCCCACTCACTTATGGATGGTATATGGCTTCTTTTGCACTACAGTATTAGAACTGAGTAATTGGGACAGAGATTATATGGCCCACATTGCTGAAAATATTCATTATCTGGTTCTTTACAGAAAAAGTTTGCTGGCCCCAGAGATCATAACCTCTAAATCCTAGATGACTACTAAAATGTATACAAAGACATGCGCACACACACACACACACAAACACACATAGGCACACACACATAATGCATCCTGAGTGTGTGCCCGATGAGAATGTTTTCATTCCATGCACTTGGATTCATGGGAATTATCATTTCATATTTTAAATATTCTTTTTAAGTCTAACGATTATTAGGAAAATAACCTATCTTTACCATCAAGATCATGATTAAAAAGAAGTGAAGGCAACATCTTGTGCAAATATAAATCTCACAGATTAAATGTATTTAAATCCTGTAATCACCAGTTGATCGGATTTAGGAAGCATTCATATTCTCCTTCCTATTCCCCACCATTGGACTGAAACTTTGACTTTGTCACTGTTAGGACATTTGTTGTCTACGTGGTTATTCAGAGTGGTCTGTCAGATTAAAATTGAAAATTAAAAAATTATTGAATCTAGAGTTGATTTTATTTTATTTTTTAAGTTGCAGCTTTATTTATTTATTTTAAAAAGATTTTTTTTAATTTATTTATTTGTTAGAGAAAGAATGAGAGCACAAGCAGACAGAGTGGCAGGCAGAGGCAGAGAGAAAAGCAGGCTCCCCACTGAGCAAGGAGCCTGATGTGGAACTCGATCCCAGGACCCTGGGATCATGACCTGAGCTGAAGGCAGCGACTTAACCAACTGAGCCACCCAGGCATCCCTAGAGTTGATTTTAATAATTTGTATTGTCTTGACTAGAAAGCCAATTTTATGTTACTTAGCAGTCTCATGAATAACTGACATCATAGCTTCATGATATGATAGGATGTATCCAACATATTTTACACACTGTTCTTCATTTTCTAGAGAAAGAGAGCTCAACTAAAGATAGCTGTCAACTGCTAAAGGCAGTGGCTTTGTGCTGTGTCAACATAGCCTGACTAGAACTATGTTTTCTAGTAGTTCTCCCTTGTCTAGTTCCAGATTAGGACTGGCCACAAGAGAAGTTGGCTGTAGACTTGGCAGGCAAATGGAGAAGTATCATCATACTCTGAGGTTCAGTGGAGGGGCCAACACATACACATGGTCACTGATCTGCCAGATTACCTTATTCACACGAGACAACTAGTCCCACAACTCCTTCACCTTTCCCATGTCCTGGACCAACCATGATGCAATTCTTCTGTAGTAAGGTGGGGTAGTTTCTTCTACAGGTCATCTGCATCATCACAGTTGGAGGTGCCAAAATGCATAGGTGAATTACAGCTTGACCTCATGGGTTTCTGTTGTCCTCGAGAGTCTGTTAGTTCATGCTCTCCCTGCTTCTTGTTTAAGATTCTTCCCAGTTGCTGACTCTGCTGACCTACAGCCATTTCAGGCCCACCGCCAGACATGGGCGCAACGGCCTTCCATAGACTGCCTCACAGCTCAGATCTTGGTATATGGTATAATACTGAAAATAAGTCCCTTATTCCACATCACGTAGAGAGGTTTGCTTCTCTAATGGAACCATAATAGGTATACTGAAAGTGTTTGAAAGCTACCCATTATCCAGACACATTGCTTCATAAGCAAAGAAACTGCGGCATTGGGAGTCACAGTTATCATAGTGGTAGTGATAGTAGTGAACATGGACCTCATGCTTACATAGTGAATACTTGAACCCCTCAGTCCTGATCCTCATTATAACTCTAAACTAATCTTCATGAGAACTCTAAGAGTTAGGGTTACTGGTTTCTGCATTTTAAAGGCAAGAAAAACCAAAGCATAGAAAATGTAAACTTAAGGCTTGAAGTCAGAGATATTTAATGGTAGAGTTGGAATTTCAATCAAAGCAGTTTGACTCATTCCAGGCTCTTAATCATAATTTATCTTTGATGGTAGAGTTTTATAGAAATGTAATGAAAAAGAATTTTTTTCCAGCTCTATATTTTCCTAGGCAATTGCTTAAATAATTTGCAAATATTTATTGAGTACTTACTGTAGGGTCTGTTCTAGCAAGCAAGACAAATATAGTTCCTGCCCAGAGGGAGCCAGTATATATTTGGCTATCCCTGCATTTGTGAAAAGAGAATCATGTTCCTGTTTGAGGTCACACCTCTCACTCTCTATATCTGCATGTAGTTATATTTCATTTCATTCAAAACATAAATATATTAGAGGGGATTTGAAGAAAAGCATAGGCATTGAGATCAAATGTATGGAATAGCAAGGAATAATAAAAACTGTAGTTTCGAAAATATTTAAAATAGAATTTATACTCTTTAAAGTGTAACCATGTGACCTGAAAATTATAAAGCACATACTTTGGGAAGAATATTATTTAAATCCATTTTCTAATTCACGAATGAATAGACAAGTCAAAAATGTACTGGAGTCAACCACGTGCTTTCATGAATAAGCCACAGCGGTAGAAAGCCTTCAGATGCTTAGACCTTTTGGAGAGCCCTGGCAGTGCTCACTCTAGATTCTTGGTAACATGTACAATGGACTATAAACTAGAGTCAATCATAACCCTGCTGTACTGTGACCTTCTGACATTAAGAATTATCTTTCCAGAAAGCTCAGCTTCTGTAGCAAGTTCAAACCTTTTAAGTTGTCTCTGCAAGTGTGCCTTTCTTTGCTTGTGAAGAAGAAGGACTTAGGGCTAAGGTGAATCAAGTAACCTTGCCTAGTGTGTCAAGTGGGTGGGCATGCCTCTGGGGACCAGTGTTGGAAAAAGTATCTAGTCAGGAGGGGGCCACTCCTGGATTCTGGTCGTAATTCCTTTTTTGTTTCAGAGATGGTTCTAATAAAACTGTTACCTTTTTCTCATAAGTAAGTCAGCAGAAGCTCATGGTCAATGTGTCTAGGGGTGTAAACTCTGGTCAAAAGTGTGTTAATCTATTGAATTCTGCTAAACCCATTTTTTTGTGACACATGACATTCTCAACTTACAAAATATCACCATTTAGGTTGACATTGTAACTTCTCTTTTTGAGGCCTTTATTTTCAGACCTCCTTTATATACTTACCAAAAGCCACCCAATCTTTATCAATCTTTATCAATTTGTTTATTCAGAATCCTGTCTTGAAAAGGTTTTACAAAATGTTGGCTTATCCCAGGCATGGCATTTATTTGCTTGGTTCTGTAGCTCTTTGGGGCCTGAATGCTCAGTTCTTTTTGTCTTCTCTTTGCCGGATGTGCTCTGTTCACACAGAGGATGGTTCATTCTCCTCCCTTAGATGGGAGAGTTTTTCACTTATCAGGGTTAGTGTTGAAAACTAGCTCCCCTGTCGCATAGCAGCATGCAAAGATTTTTATGTAACATCATTACAGTTAGGTTGGGGGCAACAATGCTAATCAACCTCATACCCACTATCATGTGTAATTTGGGATTTGGGGATCTGCTTACCTATATTTCACTCCTATGGCTGTTGAAGGCATTAGAAACAATAGGATAAGCCAAAATATGGTTCACAGCACATCTATGAGCATCATAATATTGGTTGTGCTGAAGATAACATATTTTATAATATGTGACATTTTCTTGAGTGTGTTCTAGGGAGTATGAGATTTGAGACTTTTCAGTAAGAGTTTGATGAAAAAAGAGTTTGGATACTGGGAAACGCTGTGTAGTATAACCACCTCATGGAAAATTATAACCATACTCAAATATTAAACACAAGTAATTCTTCAATAAATATACCTAATGTTTTCTAGTATTTCTGATATTTATTTGAACATAGACTTCCTTGTTCTTATCAAATCCCTTTTTAATTTGGAAGGTGACACTGACTGAAAAACAAAGTGCAGAACCACATTATTGGTTGTGCTCACACAAGAAATGAAAATGGACATCTGTTTATACCTAAGAATGTAAGGACAGCAAGGGTCGATGAGGCAATGTAACCTAGATTCATGCTCGCATTTCATATCGGGGTTATAAGAGGGGCAGCTATTGAAAGTTTTCGTGGACCTTGAAGACTCACAGACTACTTGAGTAGGAAGAATGAGATTGAACATCTCTTGAGTGATGGGGTAAGACTATGCTCTGAAGATCTTCTGGGCCTCCTTGATGTGTGTGGAGGAAAGTGCTGGGTCTCTTCAGTAACTGCATCTCCTCCTCTGCCAGGCACCAGCAAGACCATACATCACAGACCTCTCACAGTTGGCTGAGCAATGTGACCAGTACCGGCCGTGGAAATATGAGGAGAAGTGACACATCTCACTGCCTGGTAAAGGAGGATAAAGGCTATTATCTAGTCTCTTTCTTCTCTTGCCCTCACAACCAAGAAGTCCATGAACTTTTGGAGGCAAAGCCATGAGATGGAAGAGTCTCCTTTAACTTGGATCCCTGAGTGACCCTGTGGAGCTTAATCTGCCACCTCCATTTTCCTCATCTCATCACCCCCACTTATGTATCTTAGACATACAGCACAGGCAAGAGACCCTTGTTGATAAAAACCAACTGAGAATTTGAGATTGCTTGTTGCTGCAGCATAATTAAACCTCCCTTGTGAGAGAGAGAGAGAGAGAGAGAGAGTGTGTGTGTGTGTGTGTGTGTGTGTGTGTGTGTGTGTGTGTTGTGGGGGGTATGATAGTCCAGGCCTCCCCACTCTGCTTACCTCCTCTTTAAATCTCCTACGTCTCCCTTCTACAATCAGAAAAGATATGTGTTGGTTTGTTTATAGGCTTCTAAAATGTATTTTCCTGAGGCGCCTGGGTGGTTCAGTCAGTTAAGCAATCTGCCTTCAACTGAGGTCATGATCTCAAGGTCCTGGGATCAAGCCCTGCATTGGGTTCTCTGTCCAGTGAGAAGTCTGCTTTTCCCTCTCCCTCTGCCCCACCCCCTTGCTCACGCTCTCTCTCTCTCTCTCAAATACATAAATAAAATATTTTTTAAAAATAAGATAAAAAATAAAATGTATTTTCTTTAACAATTCCATTGTTAAAAATATTGAAAGTCAGAGTTAAATATCATCCTTTTTTATGTTCAAGAATACTTAAGAAACACTGAAGTGAACAAATCAACAAAATTACTTTCAACAGTGGTAGAAGAAGAAGCAGAACTCAGATTCTTGTTGTGTTTAACTTATTTTAAGTTTTTTTTTATTCTCTTGTCATATAAGGTTGAGAGTTAAAAATTGAAAATTAAAAATAACCCAGAAAAATAGAAGAATAAAATTAGTATCTATAGGCTCACCACCCAAAGACAAACACTCTTTATTCTCGTTATTTCTTTATGATCTTCTAAATTAATAATAATGGCAATAATCATCTGTGTTTATTGAGTCCTCCCAGATGTCAGACACCCAGCAGTTATGGGCCAGGCTTTTGGAGTCTGTCTGGTAAGCATCCACACTCCTACATTCTTCAGTTGTGTGACCTTGCTCAACCCTCTGTACATCAGATTCTTCATCTTTAAAATGAGGATTTTATGAAGATTAATATTAAGATATATGTAAAATATTAACACTTGGAAGAATGCCTGGATTATTGCAAGCTCTCGATAGATGTTAGCAGTTTTCCTTTTCATTTTCCCCCAGTTAATGCTCAGAGCAAGCCTCTGCAATGTTATTACTATCCTTTTCTTATAGCTAATGTAAGGAAAGATTAGGAAAGTTAGTAATTTCCCACAGTGACATAGGCAACAACAGGCAGTAAAAACTTATTTCAGAACCCGTTCTTCCAGTTATTATAATATAAAAATATGCCATTTTTGTGCATCACTAATTAACTAGTTCATTAATGCACAAATAACAGGTACTTCTGTTTCTGATGGTTTTCACTATTATACATAATATCTTGAATACAATGAGTGTTACTGTGAATTAAATATCCTTTATTAAGAGTTGTGTGTTTTTATAATTATTCCTTAAGATTGATTACCAGCAATGATATAAACAATAAAATAAATAAATAAAATAAGTAAAAAACAATAAATAAATAAATAAATAAATAAAACAATGTTATTTCTTTAGACTCTTGATTCCTACTTCTATGATGCTGTATAAAATTGTTTTACTAATCCTAACAATTCTTAAAAAGGTTGTGCTGTTAGGAAAAAAAATTGCTTTTCAGATTTAAAAGGAGAGGAGTAGGTAGTTAATTACATAGGTGATGAAAAAAAATCTCATTTTAATTTGCAGTGTTGCAATATGCATTCTTCAACCAGTAATGTTTTATTTACTGTGACATTGTGTATGATTGCTTGCTCAAATGAAGTATTATATGGCTCTGAGCTGTTCTTTCACTGAAGCAGATGTTTAAAACCACATTTCTTCACAGCTTTGCCCTCTGACATCTCTCTTCATGGCATACTCACTCCAGAGGAGGTCATCCTCAGCTGAGACTTCAACATTGCTATCCAAATCTCCCTACCTCCAAGACTCCAACTCAGGTCTCTCTTCAGAGTACCACCAAACATCCACACCTGCTTGGTAAATGCCAGCATTTCCCAGGGTTATTCCCCGGACACCTTGAACTCAAATTGTCCAATGCCTCATTCATCTCCTTACCTCCACCAATCCCTCCTGTTCTGTTCTGTATGTGATGATTGGGTGATTGGAAAAACCGTCTATCAGGTTGCTCAAACCTGAAATCAGTTTTTTCCTTGACTTTTCTCTTTCTCGCACATTCCCAGGCACATGAGTTCTAATCTCTCAAACTCTCTAAATCTCTCAAACCCTCTGAATCTCTCAAACCCATCCCTTCTCGCACCCACACTGCCACTTCAGCATGTATCATCCCTTGACTGGAATCACTAAACTCTGGTCTCCTTGCCTCCTACTTGGTTCCTACTCAATTCAGTCTTTGCACTTCGTCCCAAATGACATAATGTCCATCCTACTATACCACTTTCCATTTAAAAACTAATGAAGAGCTCTCTACTTTGCTTATGTGATGAGATCTAATTTTCATAATCTGAAAGGGGGTGCCCATCTCTAGCATTACTTTTTACTACTTCTGCACCCCACTTCCCCTCTCCCATATGCACTGTTAGAGCACTAGTTCTGGAGTCTGGCTGTACTTCAGAGTCACCTTATAAGCTTTTAATAGGGACCAATGCCAAGACCCCATGCCCAGGTCCTGTGGTTTAATTGAGTTCAGGTGAAACCTAGACATTGGTATTTTTAAAAAATACCAATCAAGAGATTCTATTTTATTATATTTTAAAAATAAATAAAAATTCTATTTTATTCCATTATATTTTAAAAATACCATCAAGAGATTCTAATTTACTGCCAGAATGAGGCACAGTCCTCACCAAATTAAACCACTGTAATTCCTCCAAGTCTTTTTTTTTTTTTTTTTTTCCCCTCTTGCTTTTCTGCCAGTGCTGGCCTTGCTCGTTATTTCAATCTTGCAAACCTCTGTTCATCTTTAAGTACTTCATTGAAATTAGTGGTGTCACTAAGATGGGAGGGAGATTTGGAGTGACTTTGCCCTCACATCCCCCATACCTGTTATGTCTCCTCCATATTTTTTTCTCTTGTGAACAACTGACATTTTATCAATCTTATATAAGTGCTATGCAAAGACAACTTCAAGCCCGCCACTTGTGACCAGATTGCCCCAGACTGCTATTCCAAAGCCACTGGTTCAAGTGTTACATCTTGAATGTAAACTTTTCTCTCTGTAGGGTAGACTGGACTGCCCCTTCCTGCAGGTGGACAGGGCACCATGCATTGTGATAGCTCTTTGATAACTCTTGTTGCTGTGCTGGACAGTAACTCTTCATCTGCCTGTTTCTAGAGCCACTGGATGTTACCAGGTTCTAAGGCAGCTACAGTAGAAGCATCTTAGTCCTCTTTGTGTCCCTGCAGTCTGACACAGTGTCTGACTATATAGTAGATACTCAGTAAGTGTTTAGCCAGTGAAAAACTTGATGACCACCCCAGTTGCTACAAGTCAACTACCACAAGATCCGCAGATGCCTCGGGGACTAAGGTAGGTGAAGAATCAGGTCATAAGGAAAGAACTCTCTGACCTCTTCAATCTTGGTTTACCTATCAAGTTCACCTTAAGGTGTGTTGTATTTCTGTCATTAATCTCTATTTTCAAATCTTTGCAATGTATCTGGAAAAAAATCCTTTCCATGTGTTAGTGAAATTGCTTCAACCCTTAAAACATTGATTTCTGCTTTTGGGGTATGGACTATATGCTTATACCGTTTTTTCTGCAGTTCAGAAGTTTGGGATTTATAATAAGTTCAGGCTGTGCATCTCTCCAGTTTCTTTACATCTAAATAAATCAAATTAATGAAAAGCCATTATTTACTGTGTGTTTAATAAGGCTTATAGTCTTTAAACTGGGATAGTTAGAAAAGTCCAATTTATTTCTGCCTTTCTTAAAGGAAAATGTGATCCTTAATCTTACTTAGCTTGTAAGAATGTTTCTTTATTCTATAATTTGAACATGACTGCAAATGTCTGAGTTTGTTGGTTGACAATCCTTATATTTGACCCTGTGCACTCTGATAGGGCCCCGTTAAGTAATAATTTTTCTCTTCGGTTGGGGCTTAATAAAAATAATAGTAACTGTTATTACTATTATTGTATTATACTACCACCTAGTATACTGAATGCCTACTATGGACCAGAAAATGAGCTCCGAGTATGTCATACATTGTCTTATTTAATACTGTTGAAGTTCAAAGAGGTGATGTTATTTCTCAGTGTCACATACCTACTAAGCCGTGGAGCTCGCACTGAGTGAATGAACTGAACACAGAGCTCGGCTCCCTGAAAGGCTGCCAGATATATGACTAATGCATAGAAACATGGTGCTGCACCACTCTTACCGGTGGGTATAAGCTGCCCAATGCACGCAAGAGGTGGCTCTGTAGTAGAGCTCTCACAGCCGCCCCTCCCCAACTCCTATAACCACGAGTCACTCAATGTAAGAAGGCGCCTGAGCAATTTCCCCCACAAATTTTTTTTTTTTTTAAGATTTTATTTATTTGACAGACAGAGATCACAAGTAGGCAGAGGCAGGAAGAGAGAGAGGGAGGAGGAAGCAGGCTCCCTGCTGAGCAGAGAGCCCGATGCGGGGCTCAATCCCAGGACCCTGGGATCATGACCCGAGCCGAAGGCAGAGGCTTTAACCCACTGAGCCACCCAGGCACCCCTCCCCCACAAAAGTCTTAAACCAAAACATTTTCTGGTGTTTTTGTATATATGATTTGCATAATATAAAATAAGATGATAAATAGATTTTTTTTTAACGACATGATCTGAATCATTGTACCTGGTAAACTTAGCCTTTGTATCTTTGCAGTCTGAGAAGGGTTATCTTTTCAACTGAGAACATAGAGAGTTTGTGTGTATCAACTAAGGACTGTGTTTGTTGAAATCTCACCCTAAAGGCAGAATGTATAGTGTTGAGGAAATTTTGATTCAGAGCTAGATGCCTTGAAGTAAATGATACTTTTAGGGTTTTTAAAAATATATTAGTTAATTATTAATTAATTAAAATAGTCTTAATGTGGATTATCTTATTTCCACATAGATGCTTGTACCATTATGTCCATGTCAACTTCTGTTTGAGGATGTTCAAGAAAAATCATTATTGACTAACATTTTCAAGAAAAATTAAGTTTTTGAGCATCAGTGATTTTTCAAAATAAGGAATCTCTCTTCGACAGTCACATCTTTGGTGGCATTTACTTGCTTTAGCAAATAAAATGTCATATATCATGTTAACACTGGAGAGTTGTATATGATTATTGATTTTCTGATGACTGGGGGCAAGTCTGAAAACACTGTGTATGGAAGCATACCATGGGCTTTATTTTCATTAAAAGTGGACTCATTCTCCCAGGGGAAATCACTTAATAGCATTCTGTACACAAGGAGATGAAATGGTTTTCATTTATCAAAAAGTTTTCCCCCAAGACAGCTTGATTTCTGTAACTAGTGTAATAATTATTATTTTGTTTAAACTTTACATTATCAAAAAAAAACTGAACCACATTTCCCAAGGATGAGTAATTGTTTGACAAAGATGTTAGAGAAGGATTTTTCTCTCCTCCCCCACTTTCCCTCCCTCCTCTTTGCTCTCTCTTTTGGGGGGAAGGGTCTAGTTTCTGAAATTCTCATTAAGCGCATACAGTCTATGAACATCTATGAATGTGCGTAAGTTCAACGTGTATCTAAAATGATGCTTACTGTCTTAGAGTCCAAGTTTATAATTTAAAAGAAAATTTAAATTCAGTCCATACCAACAACAATAAGAACAACAACAAGAAGTAATTGTATTTTGGCAATACAGTATCAGCATATCCTTTATCTGTGTTATTAAACAACTTCAAATCATTCCATGTCTTACGGTACCCTCTCCCTCTAAAATTAAACACACATGAAAGACACCTGGTTTTGAATTCTGAAATGCAATGCAAACCAGATGGATTTTATTGGAAATGTGGTCCTCAACTCTTATGCTGAAGTGGGAAGTTGATTTTTTAAAAAATGACATCTACAAATACACACTTAAAAGGCAGCCTTTGTTGGTTAGATGTTAAGGCTTTGGGGGTTTTGGCCTGTTCCAAGAAATTGTTCTATAGAATAAGTGGCCTCTTAAATTGGAAAATGCTCCTATTGGACATAGCATTTAAAAGTACAAAAAGAAGTTACTATTTCCTAAATTTTGAGACAGTGTCATTGCTTTAGCATAGTAATGCAAGTCATAAGGTGACCGGGAAATTTTGATCTTAACTTTTTTTTCAAATTAATGATATAATTAAAATATTATAAGTTATAATATCGACTTATTTATAAGGGCCTACTTTGTGCCATGCCTTGGATATATAATGGTACACAGCCAAGATTTGGTTCTTACCTTGATGCAGCTTAGTCTTGTGAAATGGTCTTGTTCATTCCTTAAAAACAAACAAATAAATCAAGACTCAATTAGTGGAAGATGGGAGAACTAACACATATCAAATACTAACTCTCCACGAGGACGGAGCTAGAATTTTTCCCTCTTATTTAAGCTTCCCAGTAACCCTGCAAGGTAGTTACTATGATCCTCATTTCATAGTTGGGAAAACTGAGGCTCAGGGACATGAAGTCACTTACTTAAGTCACACAGCTAGTGAACTAGCAAATGCCAGAGTGAGCACTTGAATCCCGGTGACATCTCTCCTGAGTTTACTGCTCTCTCTGCTGTGTAGAATTTCAATTCATCAGGTCCCATTGCCCTTTCCTCCATGCCACTAAATGATTTAACTTCATCAAAAGAAATAATATACAGAGTTCACAAAGTATCAGGGTGAAAATATGGAAATCGGCACTCCCAATATTGTCATTGGCCCCTAGAGCTCTATTTTTTTTCTTTGATGTGCCTCAGGCAAGTGAGTAAATGTACCCAATGGATTTTTTTTTTTTTTAAACTTTAGTCCACATACATAGGAGGAACTGGGTTTTTTCTTTTAAATTTAGGGAAAAAGCAGCAATATTTAACTATTCCATTTTGATTGTTTTGATTTGATGGTACAGCCACGCTGAGGTCTTTGCTGGGTTAAATGGGATATTGTGAAAGCTAGTTTCCACTCATTTCTATTTTTTCCTTTAGAGAGATACCCTCAGTGGAGGCTTAACTCCTTCCAGGCCAACACACACATGACTTAAAGCTTTTTTTCCCCCCCGTATACTTCTCTGTATAGCCTACTTGCTGAATGCCTTCTGGGTTTTTTTGGAATATCTGTAATGATAGAAATTCACTATCTTTTGAAAGAGTTCATTCCATTTTTGTTTAGTTCTAATAATCAAGTTATTTTTCTTCAAAATGACAATGCACATGTAGTTCCCAGGTACAAACATATTCAATTCCTGTTCTGGGTGACAATCATTTAAAAGTATCCCATAGAAGACATATCTAATTTGCCTTAGGTCTCATTGAGACCTAACAAAAAATAGCTATCATGATCTCCATCTATTACTTCTGTTAAATATCCCTAATTTCTTCACCTGCTCCTAGAATAATAGTACTTGTGAGTTTTTTCACTAGAAACAAAGATGGTACCAGAACTAATCCCCATAATCCTAAGGTAATTTTACCAAGTAAATAGTATAGCAATTCTAAACCCTTTCCCCTTATTGTAATAGAGTCGCTAGATTTCTACAGATAAGGTCTAAGTTCATGTTAGTTTATTTTGGAAGTTGCTTCTTAATGTTGGCTGAAACTGAGTTTACCCTCAACTCAAAACCCTGTGCTTTTTTAACTTATGCTGTGTTTCAGTTCACAGCATTCCCTTCGATGTTGCCCTTTGGATATTTACTGTCTAATTTTACTTCCTTCTTTATTATTTGTCTTTGTTCCCTACTTGCTTTACATTTGTAAATGTGTGTGTGTGTGTGTGTGTGTGTGTGTGTGTGTGTGTGTGTGTTTTCTCTACTTTTATTATGATAGCCCTGGTTGTAGATTTGTGGACTTTCCAAACCTTACATATTTATACCTATCATTGGCTCTGTAATCTTCTCAGCCACTTTCCCTTCAAAATTTGCCTCTCCTGTATTATCTGAATTTCCCATTTCTGATTCTCCGATATGACACATTAGACTATTTCATTACATTGTCTATGTCTCATTGCCTCTACTTTGTATTTGTGTTCTGTTATATCCTGAGTATTTTATTCAGGTCTGCACTTATTTCACTGAGATTTTTTTTTTTTAACTTGAGTTTGAATATGGATATATCTAGTAGTTTACAAATATTTGAACCCTTTGATCTGATAACTCCACTTTTAAAAGTTCATATAAGTGCATAAAGGTTTGGATGTAAGAATGTTTATTACAGCATTATATGCAAATAATGTGAATTTTGATCCATAGGAAATTAGTAAATAGATACTACCTAATGTAATAGTTTGTTATGCAACTGTTAACACAAATTAAGTGCATGTGTGTGCATATTTTCTTTCCTTCTTTCCCTCACTGCCTTCCTCCCTTCCTTCCTTCCTTTCTTTCTTTCTCTTTTCCTTCCTTCTTTCCTTCCTTTCTTGCTTCTTTACATAAATATAAATATATATTTATATATATTTGTGGGTATATAACATATCGAGCATTCTGCCAAGTGTATTTACTCCTTTTAGACAAACTAAAAATGTAAAAATATTGACACATTCATTCCTCGTGTATCAGAAAACACCATCATCTTTCTTGTTTATCAAAATTGCTTGGGATTACTGCATTATAAAATCCATATCTATATCATTTCCCAAGTCTTTTAAGCATCTTCTTTTATTATGTCAAGGTACAAAAGCATCCTTGACTTACTTTTTGCTGACATCAAGATATAAGTCTAGGAGAAGAAATCAACTTGAATTAAGAAAAACTGTTGCTACAAGCCACATAAAGTCTCTGGTTTGAGTCTTTCCTGCTATGTCATATTTCCTCAAGGAATCATCAAGAGCTTAGGTTAAAGATAAAATCTGCACTAAAGATGAAATCTACACACCAAATCTGAAGACAGAAGTGAAACTGCTTGCTAGGAAATAAGTTTTTCGTAGCAATTAAATTTGATTTCCCCTTGAGTGACACTGTATTTGAGTATATTTCTCTGAGGAAGTGTTGAGAAAGTGAAAAGTGCTTTAGTTACTGTACATTTTCATCTCTGTAGTGTCGTTTCCAAACGTCTCCAAGCCTTGTGGGATACTCCTGAAGGTCCCTGAAAGACCGTCCAGAAACTTCACACCTCCTAATTTTTTCTTTAAATTTCTTAGAGCAGAAGGGGATGGCTGTTTTGCAGTCATTATTTTGATTCTATTCATTCCTAGATGCTATGCAGGATGTCAATTTGAAACTACATGTCTTTGTGTTATTATAACTTGTTAGCTTTGGCATCACTTTTGCTCCCCCTCCACACTCCATGCAGATTAATCATTTCGCTTGCCTCATTGGATTCAATTGTTTTGAAAAGTTTGGTGTGACGATATTGTCCTTTGGAGTCTCCTGGTTGACATTTAGAGAACAGTGAGCATAATATTTCAGGTCACCTGTCACTAGGAAGTCGAGAGAGTTTGCCTCTTTTTGGAAGTCTGGCTTTTTTTCTTTTGTGCTTTTTAATATATATAAATTTCTTTAGACATGGGAACCCTTTATAATTGATTTATCATTTTTTAGGTAATTAATCTTAATAACTAGAAATGAGGGGCCTAAATAAAAATTAATGTTATTATTTTTCTTATACTTGGTAGGCCTATGTTTCCTGACTGCTATTGAATTAGGCTTCAGAAACAAACAACAAAATTTGTGATTTCAGAGTCAAGTTTACCTGAGGTAATGTTTATAGACAAAATTGGTGCAGCCATTTTGACTGATTTCAGTGCTGAAAAGAAATTCTCATACACTTCACAGACTGAAACTAACCAATGTTTGCCAGAAGGGATTGATTTTTTTTTTTTAGTGAAACGATGTTACAAAATAATGACAGTTATTGATCTGGTTGAATATCTGACCCATATGTTTAAATAAAAACATCATTTTCCCCCTTCTAAACTGACAAGGCTGTAAAACTTAATATAATTGGGTCCACTGTGGTTAAACACTTTACATGATTTATTTCATTTTATCCTTGTTGTAACCCTCAATGAAAGGAACTAATATCATTAACTCCATTTTGCAGATCAGAAACTGAGGCTTGAAAAGGTTAACTAACAGGCTCCAGGGCACCCAGTTAATATGTGAAAAAAATCTGTTACTCAAATGGAGCTCTAGATGAGTGCGAGAATCCAAGTTCAGAACCATTTTAACACATAGCTTCGAGTACTCTCACCTTTCACACATTAGGTGAGTATGATGCCCACTGGTCTTGAAACTCCACACACTAAGGCAGAAGTCAAGTTTGCAATTCAATCCCAACCCATCTAAAACAGTAAAGTTTTTTGTTTTGTTTTTTTGTTTGTTTGTTTTTTTCAAGGCAAGTGGGTACATAATAGTGGCTCACAGTGGAAATCATAAGGGTGTCACAGGTCAGCAGTCACTGAGGAAAATTTCAGAGATGCTTGTACTAGGTCTGGTTCTAATTAGTAGTTCATTGTGAAGAATACTAAACACAGACAGGCACTCAAGATTAAATGAAAAAAGAAAAGGCCATTTTATCCAATGGAAACCCTTTAAAAATTGTCCTGAATAAATTGTTGCATACCTCGCAATTTTGTCCTGGTGTTTATGACAGGATGTTGCCAAAGTTTGCCTATTTGGTGCCCAGCCAAAAGTTTCGCAATTTCCTTCTGATCTGAAAACATTCTTGTCATATTTTCTTTTGAGTCATCAACTTTTCCAGACATCACACAGTTGAGTCAATTAAAATAAAGTTAATTGGTATTTTCGTCCTTTGTCAAATTAAATCATTCCATATGGAGGGCTTTGCAGATTGCTGGAGATGTCTTTTGGGAAGGTGAGAGTTCAGAGGTGAAGGCCAAGAAACTGTTTTACTCCTTTGGAAAAAATAAGTGATCTCTTTTTAAAAATAAGAAATGTCATTTTAAAATAATCTAGATGCCAATCCTTGGAAAAATAATCTCCTGAATTTCGCAGGGTTTTACTTAAGTGTGCCCACAGAGGAATGTAAGTAAAACAGATCATCACAGAGAAATCATCCTGAAAGATTGTTCTTGCTCATAAACGTTTAATCATATTATTTTATTCATTACATTCTTTGTTTAACTTTTAAAATACACGTGTGGAACTTGAGCTAGTACGTGGCGAATTTACGTAAATTTCAGTTAAAAATATTCACATGTTCAAATAATTTCTTGACCTTTCTTATAAGCCCTCTTATATGGTTCTCTGAATTTCTTAAGATGGTTCTGGGACCAGAAGTTGTTCACTGGTGTTCTTTTTTTGAACACAGGTTCACTCTGTTCTTTTTTTCATCAAAATAGTAGGCTACACTGGTAATTGTTACCTTGACAACTTATTAGCAACAGACCTATCATTTTATATCTACCATGTATGTAGTGCTGGAATGTGAGATATATATATATATACACATATATATATATGTATGTATATGTATATACATACATATATATTCATTTGTTTATTTCACCTTAACCCATATAATAGCTTTATGAAGAAACTGACATCCAGACAGGTTAAGTAATTTGCTCAAAGTCACACAGCTTTAAGTGGGACAGATTCAACTCTTTCTTTGCATGTGAAAATTGGTCTTCTGAAAGCTCGTCTATTTATCCTAAATATAGTTCCCAGTATAGACATGGAAGGATAAAAAAGAATCACTGGGTAGTGAGAATTAACTAGAAGTTTTGACAATATAGAGACCTCGCCAAGCGACTGACCTGTATGAACAGAAAAGCAGGTACAATGGGAGTTGTTTGTTTTTAAATCAGGATGCTTATCCCAGTGGCAAATGACAGATGTCCCTGGCTGTACTAGGAGATGTGCAATAGGAAAATGTGTCACAAAAAGAAGGCAGCAGTCAGTGAGGGAACACCAAGGAGGCAGTTCCTGAATTAGGAAGCGTCCGTCTCTTGCCAGAATTCCATTCCAATGGATTATTTTTATTCTGATCACCATTTAGGAATTTTTGGCACCAATTTTTTTTCTTTTTTCTTTTTTTTCTTTCTTTTTTTTTTTTTTTTAAGAAGGAAGTGTAGTCCATCGTTGCTAGATTCTGTACCAACGGAAGAACTTTACTACTTTTAGGAATGTTTTATGCCTTGAAATTTTTCTCTCCATGGAATGCATCCTTAAGGATTGTTTTTATTCACTATCTTTCTAAAATGTTCTTTAGTGTAATATCCTGGAAAGAATGTAAACCTCTGCCTGGTAGACATTCTGGAATAATACTTAGGATCATATTGGGTCTGTGCCTTGGTGCTATCAGTGAGAGGAAAGGGGTGTAGAGCATTGCAGATCCAGCTCTAGGGCTCACCACAAAGCAAAAAAATAAAAATAAAAAAATAAAAAAAAATAAAAAATTGAGATAATTTTAAAGAATTAAATGAGATCACATTGCTCACGTTTCAAAATCTTCCCCCGCTTCCCAGAGCACCTGGAACTAAAGCTCCGTCCCTAAAAACGCCATCCACATCTCCAGGGCAGGGCTGCTGCGACTTCTGCAGCCTCCTTGACCTCTCCCAGCGCTTGATTCTCTCCACGCTGACCTCCCCCTCTTTCCCTAGCACACCAAGCACAGGCCGGCCTCTGGGGCTTTTTATTTGTGGTTTCCTCCTCGAGAACACTCTGTCCTCAGAGCTTTGGCCCAATTCACTGTTCAAGCATTAAAGTCGTCTTCTCAGTATTGTCTGACTGCTTTTCCTAAAATGGCCCTTCATCCCTGCCCATTTCTTCTCCTGTCCAGCCCGGCTTCGCTTTCTTAATAGCCTCTTTAGTTATCCTTGAGGTATTCGAGATTTACGTGTTAACAAATTAAGTCTCCCTTCGAACAAATACAAACTCAGTGATGCAGAGAACTTATCAGTCTTGTTCTCAGCCTCAGTTTGTACCAGGTATGTAACACTTAACCACTGGATTTGTTAATAAACAAACAAACAAAGAAACGTTGCAGGCGGAGGCTTCTAACAACCTTACCACACACGCAGGAAGGCTCATCGTCTCTGTCTCTGAGTTTTAGAGTTAGGGCCTAAGAGAAAGAGAAAGTTTGCCTTTTACCAACCTAATAACTGCCTTCTAAATTAGGACTTCCTCTCCAGGGTTTTTGACTTGAGACTGTCCTCTGCCCAGAGGAAGCATTGTCCCAAATGACACAGTTTTTATTGTCCACGACAATTTCCTGAAGCTATTTTCTGTCTTACTCCTGAGCTCTGCCAGCCTCCCCTCCTACCCGTCTGCACAGGGCTTGGCTCCTGTTGGGCCTTGTTTATGTTCCGATTTCCTAAAATAATTCAGGGTGGTCTGCTATTTGCACCAACTCCACCAAAATGTTACTATCATTACGTCCTCTCCCTGGGCCACAGGTCAAAATTCCCGCGAGTGGGCTTCCACACACCTGTCCAGAGAAATACCCGTGTTCGAGGCCTTCTTGTAACACTAGTGCAGTTAGGCATCCCGGTTTCGGATGCACATTTATTTATTTATTTATTTAAAAGATATATTTTTGTATTTATTTGACAGAGAGAGAGAGAGAGAGAGCGTGCACAAGTAGGCAGAGAAGCAGGCAGGGAGAGGGGGAAGGGACTCCTGCTGAGCAGAGAGCCCCATGCGGGACTGCATCCCAGGACCCCGAGATCATGACCTGAGCCGAAGGCAGAGGCTTAACCCACTGAGCCACCCAGGAGCCCCTTGGATCTACATTTATTTAGGGTTTTGTTCTGTGACACTCTTGTCTTCCCAGATGGAATCTTCCATCCCTTCTGGCATGCTTGTCTGTCCTGTCTGCTGCTCAGACCTGCGTATTAACCTCTGGTCGGGGATGATCCTTTCGCTTATCATTGGCTACTCCTTCGATTTTTGAGGGACTCTCCCCAAAATGCGGGAACAGCTTTCCTCGTTTGAGAGTTTCAGTCTGGTCTTTGGAAACCGTGCTCTAATTCCCACTTAGTATTTCATGGAGGGGCATGAAGGGCCTTCATGCAAATAGAGCGTGGGAGACTCGCCAACGACAACAACCAGGGATGGCAATGATGAGCGAGCTGTGTCTGGTTGTTCAGGAAGTAGCAGTTAGCATTCAGGGTGTGACGGGATCATGGATAAGACCTCGGTATCGTAGAAAAATATGAATTTTTGAATGAGTTTACTTAGTAATGTTCCCTTCGACTTCATACCAGAGTGACTGACATGGTGGTGTCCCAACTGAATTGTTCATTCCTGGTCGTAAAACGTTCGCTTTGCTTTCAGCTATCCATAGTGCCTTGACAGGATTTTCCACACAGTGGGTGCTCCATAAATATTGACTGGCTAGAAGTTGGAATTTCAAGTGTCATAACTTAGGGGGTTATTGGCTTCTTAACCTTTGTGAACTACAAATGTAGTTAATAGCTCAAATTGGATCTCTACTTAGAAACATTTCCACTCAGCTCCTGGTCCAAGTTACACAGCAAAGCCTTAATGTAGAAATTACCCCCCCCCTTTTTTTATAGCTCCAAGTCTATTACTTAAGGCCAATAAATAGTGGTTAATAACAGAGAAGTCTTAAATTTCAGGCATGTTTCTAGAGACTAAACCTAATGATATTGTTAAGTGGGGGCAAAGAACTATTATTTGTTTTAGTCACAGTCATTAAATATCGAAGGGAAGCGCCCATATCATGCCCCAGTAATGGTTTTGTTTGGTTTGCCTTTTGCCTCCTTAAATTTGGAAAATGGCACCGAGAATAGTAACACAGGTCTTTTTTCTTTTTTCTTTTTCATTTTTCCCTTACGGTTGCAGTTTACCTTCTAAATATAGCAGATTTTTATAACATTTTAAATCAGATTTCAAATGCTTGGGGGGAGCTTATTTTTAAGAATCATGATAAAATAAGGCACACCTAAATGAAACAGGTTATTGTTAAACACGGACAGATCTATAACCCGTGTTACTAAAAGGTGAGGGACATGAACTCTAGAAAGGAACTAAGTACAGTAAACTGGACAAAATTTCCTCCTCTGAAAGAATGAGAATATATATAACTTAATCAAGTTCTAGAAGTTCAGTTCTTTTTTATTCTCTAAATATTCCTTAGCTTGTGCCAAACACTGGACTTTGAGCTAGGTTTATAAATATGAGTACAAGTTGGTCCCTACCTAGGAGGAGCTTACAAGACAAAGGAGAGATCTCACAGTAGGGGTTAGGGATACCACAAACACCCAAGACAAGCCTCGGATTACTGGGAGAAATATTACAACTTCTCTTTCTGTTGATAAAATTTGAAAATAATAAGGAGTAAGTTGGTAAAATACAAAACTCAAAAGATCTCCAATGCAAGGAAATTAAGACTTACTAATTATCCCGATGGCTTCTGGTGCCTTGACTCCCTCGCAGTTAGTACGTGAAATTTTGAGGGAAGTAGTCAGAACATAAAAACAAATTGCCTACAATTGCAAGACACTCAACCATACCTTACAAAATTTGCTAAATAAAACAATCAATATTTAAAGGATGTTTCCTTGAGGTTTGTTACTTAATAATGAAAAACAGAAAGCCAAATGCCTTTAAGGATATGCTTATTCTTCTTGCCACAACAAAAATGGCTAAAGTAATACACAGAAAAGAACATAAAAATGTAGTAACATATTTAAATGCATGCCTTTGTCATAAAATCATTGAAAGATGCACAAGACTGATACAGATGGATAGTCTTGAGCATTAGAAAGAAGCCACCCAGCTTGAGAATTTTGCAATGCAGTTGGAGGAAGGCACAAATGTTGCTAACATGTCTCAGCTGACAGCATTTTCTCAATTCGACTTCAACAATGAAATACACAAAGAACTACTTATTTCTGTAAACCACCAAAGGAAAGATGTAGCAAAGATGATGCACTCTCAGCAGAAAATTATTTTGTTAATAAAAACAATGTTTTGTGGAAATAACTGTGAAGTGTAACCGCTGATGAAGCAGCTGCTCTCTACTGGAATTTCACAAAATAGTCCAGGGAGATCTTGCACAGAGAACATTGCTTTCTGAATCCTTCATAGGTAAGCTATTTAGGCCAAAGGGTGTGCAAATCCAGGAATGGTGGCTGCATAAACTCTTAAAAACTATTTTCTACATAAAAACAAGACATCTAGGGGCCCCTGGGTGGTTCAGTGGGTTGAGCCTCTGCCTTCAGCTCAGATCATGATCACAGGTCCTGGGATCGAGCCCCGCATCGGGCTCTCTGCTCAGCAGGGAGCCTGCTTCCCCTTCTCTCTCTGCCTGCCTCTCTGCCTACTTGTGATCTCTCTCTGTTAAATAAATAAATAAAATCTTAAAAAAAGAAAAGCAAGGCATCTGAGATACAGTAGAATCTTTAAAATACTTTGTAGTGAGATAGGAAGTAGTCATGAAAAGTTTGTGTATAAACATCTCAAAACTGGAGAGACAAAATACTTCAAAAGAACTTTTAAAAAAAAGTGTTGTTGGACTGAAAGCTAATCTACACATTTATTCTACATCAAAGAGTAGTCCAAATTTGTTGATGATACATGGATATCACATATTTTAATAAATAATTTTTAAAAATCACACACCTATTCTAGAAAAAAAAAACGATATTCAAAGAAATATTTGTGATGGAGAAATCACTTTGAGAAAGGATGTTAAAAGATTTTTCCTGGTTAAATGACAAAATGATATTTTGTTTCTGAAAGTGGTACAAATGTGTTTACTCAGAAATATTAATCTCTGAACTTTTAAAAAGTATTGGGAACATTTTTTTCACCTGTTAAAAATCTTATAAATACAAAGTTCTTATGGACTTTGAATCCGCTTATTAAAATAGTCATATATATTACTTTTTATCAGTTTACAAGAAAACCTGATCTCATGAGGAAGTTGAGAAGTTACTAGCCAAATTTCAACAAAAACATTTGCATAACTTATAAATGAGGCTGAAAAATGAGTTTATTTAATAAGCCCACTTTCTGATGCCTTTGTAATAACACTGGGTTTGCATATCTTTTTAAGATTTCACTTTCAAATATCCCTTTCTTATAAATATATATTACAGTTTGTTCATTTCAAAAGGGATCCTGTAAACTGGTAGTTGGATCTAGAGGCTGATTCAGGTTCGGTTTTCGGCAAGAATGCTTCATAAACAATGTTATTCTACCTGGAGTCACATGATATTTAGTTCTTTATTTTTACAGATGTTGACAGCCATTTCTGGGATCCACTAATTCCCTTGTGGCTGCAAAATGGTGATGTTGTAAGTCTATTATTTTATGAAGAGAAGTATCTTCATCAACTATTTGATTATCCTGAAGAACAGCTTGTTGAGGATAGGTAGGATAAATGCCAGATTCTTGCCCTCATTTACTAGTTTCCAACACAAGGATTTTGCTCCCTTGTATTGCCCACAATATCATATACATAATGCATATGATATATCAAATATACCCGTACACATAATACACAACGGCATAAGAACAGAACAGAACTGGGTCAACAGGATGCACTGAAAGTTCAACAGATTTGGAACACAGAAGAAGAGGAAATGCTGAGACTCTTTCAACAAATATATATTTGGATGTGTACCAGGATTGAGCTTTGTGCTAGATTTAAGGAATATAACAATTAATGAACAGAGTGCCTTCTCTCAGGAAGCCCATGATCTAGCGAGGAAGAAAGACAATCACATGCAAGTAACTGTGATACATTGTGTTAGGTGTTTCTGTAGATTTAAAAATATGGACTTACAGGCGCAGGGACAAGACCACTGTGGATCAAGAAAGATCTAATAGAAGTAATGTTTGATCAAATTCTTAAAGAATGTTTTGGGATTTTTAATAGCCCTGGACACAGGGCAGCAAATGGAAAGCATTCCAGACAGTAGGAGCCAAATGCACAAAGATGCAAGACTTGGGATGGGGGAGATTTCTGTGTTTTAGGAATCGCGTTTAGGACAGTTTGGCTGGAATATGTTTCTGGTCCAGCTCCCAGTCCTCCAACATTCCAGGGCCAGATGAAGAATATAGGGAGATGGGGGATAGGGAGAATGTGTGCCTCAGGGGATAACGATAGAGAGTATGACTGGAGATGCGGTTCTCATGAGCTTGACTCCCCATCAGTCTTTTGGGCCATTATACTCTGCTGGGCTAGGGGAGACCCCATAATGACTGAGGTGATTTCCTTGCTGACTTGATGGGGGTTTGAAGATAAAATTAAGTTGATTTAAAACATATAATGTATTATATAATTATATTATTGTAATGTAAAATATTGGGACATTCCTTGAATGTCTGAAAGTGTGAAATTGAGATTTATATCCATAATATATACATAAAATATATTATTTGATTCTGACAGTGATACTGGAAAAGAAAAAAAGGAGGTGAAGATTATTATTATTATTCATGCTTAATAATTGAGGAAAAAATTTCAGAGAAGGTAAGAGAATTTCCAGGGTAAATATCAGTGCTAGGTCATTGATCTAGATCTACTGAACATATAAATATAAATATAAATATAAATATACATACATATATGTATAGTTGAAGTATTTATCTACAGATTGTTGAAGATAGTTTTTTGAGTTATTAACTATATATGACAATGTTTCACTGCACATGCACAATTTCCAAAACCCTAGATCTTTTTTCTGATAAGAAGAGCATTATTATACTCTTGGTTTATCATAAATGGTAGGCAGAATTCTGTGGGGGCCCCCAAGATTCCCTACTTCCTATTGTACTTACTCTACATAATCCTCCAGACTGTGAATATGATGGATTTCACTCCTGTCTCTGACATCTAGACCCAGATTTAGAGAGCTCATGGGATTAGGTCAAGCCCATATAGACAATCTGCCTGGAGAGCAGCCAGGAGCTGAGAATGGCCCGCAGCTCACATCCAGCAAAGAAAAGGAGCTTCAGTTCTACAGTCTTGAGAACTTAATTCTGTCAACAATGAGGTTGGAAGGGGATCCCCAGCTCCAGAAGAGAGCAGCTTGCTGAAGCCTTGAGTTTGGCCTTATAAGACTAAGCAGAAAGCTCAGTGAATAATGCAGAAGGAAATAGTTCGAAATAAATATTTTGATAAAATGTTTCTTGGGGTAAATAAATAAGGTTTTTATGCTAGAAAACAATAAAACATACTGAAATATTTTAAACCAAAGACATGCTTTCCACTGAAAGCATATTGCTGAAAAACCACCTTGAGTTTGCATTTAATCACTTTTGAGAACATGAAAGACTGAATTAAATGCCTTATAGGACTAAGAATGCTACGGGTCTATATAACTGGGAAAGAATAAGGGTGCAGTGTAGAAAGGTGGCAGGGATGAGGGGATGGGGCAGGGAGAGGCATGCTGAAATGGAAGAATAGAGGAATAGAGTGGTAGTCACTGGCTTGGGTCTGGGTCAATGCAACCACTACAGACAGAGTGAATTTAAACTGAGGGCACACTAAAGAAATCTGGTGACTCCTTTAATCTGAAATATTCAAAGATTACAGTAGTGGAAGCATCCTCTCATGAGGTAGAGCAGTCATACTGGCTATTCTAATTCCTTTCACTTCAAGTTCACCTCTCCCTCAGACAACTTCCCAGTCCCTATGGCCAACCCCATAATAGTCTCAGAGATGATTATTTTTCACTATTCTACTCTAACCAGAGTGGGCAGGCATCCTTCTCTCAGTTATGTTTAGGATATTTGATTCTAGCCTGGCATATTTAATAAAACCTCACAAAGAGGAGCATAATGATAACAGAAATAAAATATAATTCACAGCTGGTCATGAGATGACTGCTTTGAGAGACCACCAGCTCCATCTGTCCTCCTAGAGACTCCTGATTCTTCTTCTTCAACTGGACTTGATCTTAGTGGAGGCATCTGTTTCTCAAGAATGTACCTTGACACATGTAGACTTCTCTTGGTTTTGATGCCGCCAGAAGCAGAGCATGAGAAAAGGGTTGTGGGCAAGTGGTTTATTTGGGAGGGGATTCCAGGAAACACCAGTGAAGAATTAGAGATAAGACGTGTAAGAGAGTAAGACAAGAATTAGAATGCTATCAAGGTAGTTGCCTCTGTGAGCAACTGGAGCTCATTTCTGCCAGGGAATCTGAGAGACTGTGAAGAATACGTGTCAGAGTCACCTCAGTTGAGGGGGAAAGAAGCTGAGGTACTCGCCTCCAAGTGTCTGTCATCTATTGAATGTTTCTTGGGACATTAACTATCCAGCACTTTCAGCTCACCCTGTCCAGGTGCTGAGCATGCTCTCCTGACTAGAAAACAAATAAATAATCAAACAAACAAACAAAACATCTTTTGCTGAAGAATCACAGGTTTGCGCAGTGAAGACCCCTTCTTTTGTTGAGGTAAATGCTCAGTGACACCCATACTGTCTGCTGTGACACTTCTCAGAATCTTTAGGCTCAGAAGCAATCAATTAACTTTTACTGATCCTGTCTCTACACCGTGGATCTCTCCAAGTGGCTCATTCCTCCTCTTAACCTATGGTCTCACAAAAGCAATACGTAGGAACCTCACAGTCCAGGAGAGACCACAATGGAGGCTTTTGTCTTTTCTTCCTTCCTCTCTCTCCGAGCACTAGAGTCACCATTAATCACTAGGTTGGACATAGGCAGTTCGAAGATTATCAAATGGTTTGTTATGCTAGGATTCCATACTTGTTTCTAGTTTTTCCTTAAACTTTAAACAAAATACCTTTAATTTGGAAGAAACATAACCTACATGATTCCCATTTGCATATAAATTATCTGATGTTCTTTTTACATGAGTTCTTTGATGCTTGGGAAGAAGATATGTCTTCCTAATCCTGTTGAAAGGAGGAAAGCATTTTTCTTAAATTATAACTATAGGGAAAAATATTTCTGTTTATTATTTTGAGTTCCTGCTGTTTTCATACACGTGTCATGCATCCCACCATCCATCCACCCACCTAAGGATCAAACCTTTACTTTCCTCCTAAACTTTTTTAGTATTCTGCTGGTTCCTGGAAACAGATAATAAAATAAGACACAGAACAAGAACTCAAGGAGTTTATAGTCTGGACCAGAAAGACAGTACAAATAACCTGCCCCTTAATTGAGATCCAAGGAATATTCTTAGCAAAATGTTAGATTCTAGTAACACAAAACTAATCAAGTCCAATTCCTGACCCAAAATGCTCATGATCTGGAGCAAGAACATGTATGTTAACAGTTGACTAGAACACAAGTCAAACTGTAAAAATCCTGCAATACAAGTAGAAGTAAAGTGTTGGGGGCAGCAGAGAAGAGTGAGTCACTCTGTTTAGGGGAATTTGGGTGGACTTCAAAGAGAAGGCAAATTTTCCTGGGCATGTGCATTCACAGGCACAAATTAGGTGTAGGATGACCTGGGCCCTAGACGGTGTGAAGTGACCTTGGTGTGGCAATGTGAAGCTGTTAAGATAAGTGGTGCTCTTCATTTTCATGCATCTAGACATCTCTGAAAAAAGTGGATTAATCTCTTCACATTCATGATTTTTAATCTTAATTAAATTTTTATTTTTTATTTTATTATGTTTTAGAACTTAAAAAAAATATTTATTTGTCAGAGAGAGAGAGATTTAGAGAGAGCACATAAGCAGGGGGAGTGGCAGGCAGAGGGAGAAGCAAGTTCCCCACTGAGCGAGAAGCCCGATGTGGGACTCGATCCCAGGACCCTGGGTCCATGACCTGAACCAAAGGCAGATGCTTAACTGGCTGAGCCAACCAGGTGTCCCTCAATTAAATTTTTAATAGCACTTGGTAAAGTTGTAGCTCCTCTGGACAGTTAGTTCTCCCAATACCTTAAGTGGTTTTTCCAAGCTATTTTCAAACACTATTTAATTGAACTGCCTATACTCTCATACAGCTTCCTTTTCTTCTACTTCCTCTATAAAAGAGGCCATTAGGTGGCTATTCCTCTAATGGCATTTCATTCCCTCCTAGTCTCTTCTCTAGGAAGAAGGGATGTTTCTCCTCCTATTCAAACTCAGCTTCCTCTCACCCCCTCTATTCTTAACTCCAGGTCCTCAGCTATCAAAGTCCTTGTTCCATCAAGGACTTTTCTGTCCCTCCTTTCAACTGCAGATCTTTTTCCTTAGCCTGAAAATTCATTCACACACCTCTCATCCTAAAAAAAACCCTATCTTGGTCCTTGTTCCTCTAGTTCCCTCCCTATCTCCTTCCATTCTTATTCATTTCCTTGAAAGTATTTTCTAAACCAAAGCTTCTCAAACTTTAAGGTCTGTAAATCACTTGAAGATCTCATTAAAATGAAGATTCTAATTCAGTAGTCTGGGATGGGACTCGAGATCCAGTATTTCTAACCAGTCTCCAGCATATCATGCTGTTCTAGAGGTCATTCTAAATTGCAAAGGTCTAAAGTCTAATTCTCCTCATGTTCTTGCCTTCCATTTATTCAGAACCCTCTTACCATCTGGCTTCTAACCCCTATGCCTCTAAGGCCCCCCAATAAAAAATCACTAATTCACCCTGGAATGCTAAACCAATGGACACACTGCAATCATAGTACCTCCCACCCTCTGTGCAGAGTTAGGCATCCTTGATTATTAATGTAATCTACTATGATGTCATTCCCTCTTGGTTTTCCTTTTGTCTGACCGGCCACAATTTCTCATCTTCTTTTTGAATTCTCCTCGTTTACCTGCTTTTAAAAATGTTTATGTTCCATCCAGTTTCTATTTTACTATATTCTCTCTTGCAATAATCTCATCTAGCAATTTTTCATTTCTGCTTGGATACTACAAAATCTTCCCTCTTAGTCCTGCTTGAGCTCAGACTCATATATCTGACTGCTAACCTTGAATCACTAGCGTCTCAAATTTAACATATAGAAGCTAACTCATTAGCTACTCTTCAAAGCCCATGTTTCCTATTTTGGATATCTGTGTCCCCTTATATTGAATCAATCAGGACAAAAAATCTGAAATGATCCTCATCTCTTTCTCACCTTTCATCCAATCATTAAAGTCTTTGGATTCCCCCCCGCCCCCAGGATCTCTCAAAATCCAGCCTCTCCAGTCCATTCCTACTGTCATCGCTGTATAGATCAGATCTTTATCCTAACAGGCATATAGAATAGTGTCTTCATTAATCCAAATTTCTCCAGTCCTATTCTCTTCCAATTCATCTACTAATTACAGCAGGTATAGTCTTCCTAAAGTCTGTAAAATCCTTTGTTGTCTCCCTTTAACAAGAAAATAAAGCCTAAGTTTAAGAACAGGACTTAAAGTCCTTCGTTATCTGGCCCAATCTCCAGCCTCATCTCCTGCTACCCCTCCCTCAAAGAAACTTTATGGTCCATTCATAGTGGACCATTTGGAGTTCCCCATAACTCCATGCTTTCTGACATCTTTATGTCTTTGTGGTTCCTTTGTCCCTCTGTAAACTCTCAATAAACTTTTAAGATAAAGCTCAGATGCCATCTTTTGTGGATTATGTAAATTGAGAGAGGCCTGCAGGTTTCTTTTAGTTTAAAAAATGTATATATAAAATTAATTATTGAGTAGTTACTCATTTTTGTCCTTACACACTATTATTCACAGCTATACACAGCACAACCTTTAGGAGACTTAATCACTCTTGTCTCAGTATTCTTTTTGTAGCTTAATTCTATTAATTAAAATTTTTCTGCCGAATGTTTCATCTGAATGGTAGTAATTGCTCAGTATGTTTGTTAAATATAATTCCCAGTCTTCCACTAAATTAAAGTTATAAAATAATTTCCCAAAGGAAGAGTTTATGTAACTATAATCCAACATCTCATTATGGCTATTATGGTTGTACTTTTCTTTTAATGGCAATAGTTAAGTTCCTTTAGAACCTTAATTATTTTCATCTCTAATCTTTTACATCACCGTTTTGATGTTTACATATTGTATTAAAGTGCACACAAAAGAATATTCCCTGCTTATAATATTTTCTTTTAAATTTATTTCTAACTTACAATGTTTTCATACTCTCCCTCCCTTTTCTTTTATTTTATCCTGGTTCCTTATAGCGTATCTAGGTAGCAGATGTATATTTCCTTAAAAAATTAATTTACATAAGAGGAACTTAGGATTGTTACAGTTCTGTGGCAGAACTAGCTGACAGTGTTACCTTCCAGGTTCCTAGCATCACAACATGCACATCGACTCCCCATGAAGGCTGAGATAGAGTGGATGGGTGGGCAGGAGGCAGATTAGTCTTAATAGTGGATGAAGTAGGAGGTTGCCTGTAAAAGATTTTCAGGAGTCATTCTCCTCTCCACAATAACAAGACAAAATAAAATATTCTTTCATATTTCTCATCAAAATGAGAGTTAACATGTCAGAGTTTGGGGTTATTTTTCCTGGGGTAAAAGGCAGTTATTAAGAAGTTATTAAGCCTTAACAATTAGCTGCCATTTGGGATGAGTCTATTGGTTTCTTTCTTGAAAGAGCACAAGAGATATAATGACTTGTTTAAGTCAGTATTTCCTAGGAATCCTTTCATTATGTTCACTTTTATTTTTATGTTTAATTTTAAACTGAATGGCTGATATAAGGTAACTAATCAATAAAGTAATTATCAGAAGAATTCATGAGAAAATATTGACCTTGAGTTAGAATATACTACCCTTATTAAAAGAGCAAAATCAACTAGAAAAAAGATTTCAGTTGAACCTTAAATCCCAAAGCTCAAATACATATGTCTAAATTCAAAATGATTACCTTATGTTAAAATAGTAAGTGTGTAATATAAATGAGTAATAACTGTTCAATAATACATTTCATATATATACATAATTGTAAAGTTAAAAGAAGCATATATGGGGATATGGACATTGGGGAGGGTATGTGCTATGATGAGTGCTGTGAAATGTGTAAACCTGGCGATTCACAGACCTGTACCCCTGGGGATAAAAATAATTATATGTTTATTAAAAAAATAATAATAAATTAAAAAATTTAAAAAAAAGAAGCATATAGACCTCCTTCAATCTACACAGTATATATGTTCCTGCAAAGTTGGTAATGAAGTAATTTCTGAGGTGAATAAAATTATAAATTATAAATTTAGGCATTTTTTTTTCTGGACAAAAATGAGCTAAGTTTCATCTGAAAATAAATGGCTTACGATAGTGGTCAAATCTATGGAGGGTGAATTTTGTAGAGATAGAAGGGGTTTCTTAATCTTGCAGAGAAATTCAATTCCACTCAACACAGGACAAGGGTCTACGAGGTACTGTGGGAAATTTAAAAAACGAGCAAGTGACAGCTTCTCATAAAACAAAGCTCAGACAAAATGTGTCAAGAGCTTTGTGAGTGGAGAGGGGGTGACAAGAGAAGACAGCAGAAAAATTGTCACGAAGCAGCTAATATTTGAATACAACATAAAGAACTGTTAGAACTTTTGCCCATCTGAAAGAAGAGAACATCATTTTAGGGAGTGGCTCTGAAGCCTCGGGATTCATAGAAATCTCATGTGTGATGGGGGGGGGTGCTGTATCATTCCGTATCAGTTAGCTATTGCTGCAATAATGATGTTTAATAAAACACAACAAGATGTAGTGGCTTAAAACAACCACCTCTTACTGTCTCTCATGATTATGCTGGGCAGTTCTGCTGATCTGAGCCAGGCTCAGCTGAGCTTAGCTGAGATCACTCAGGTATTGGGGATCATCTGCTGAGTTAGCCGGGGCTGGTTGGATTAGGGTGGTCTCAGCTGGTAAACTCAGTCTTGCTTCCTGTGATCCCCAATCCTCCCTTAGGCTTCCCTGGCCTTTTTTTTTTTTTTTTTTCCAGGCTGAGGTAGGGTGGTGCTGAATGTCTCTTCAGATCTAGGCTCACACAAGTGATACACAAGCACTTCTGCCTTCTCTGGCCTACAGCAAGTTTCAAACCAGCCTTTCAGAAAAACAAGGAAATAGACACCACCTTTCTATGGGATGAACTCACATGGTAAGAGCATGAGTAGAGAGAGGAAGGACTAGGGGGTCATATTCGTAATTAGTCCACCACGGGGGCCTCTTCATTTTGACTGAAATATGGAGGAGGTGGAATGAAGCTATCTGGTGATGCAGGACGGGGTTGACTTGACATGTTTATTTCAGATTTAGGCAGTAGTGAGGAAACACTATTGGGTTTTGAGCAGGGAAGAAGTGTGTTCAGAAGTCTGGCTTTAAGAATAAGTTTGTGTGACTGTGGGCAAATAGAAGCAGGAAACAGGAGAAAGTGTATCTTTTCTAATCATGTAGGTGGAAGTTAATAAATTGTCAAATCAATGTGATGGTAATAGGCACAAAATCAAGGGAAAAAGTAAGAAAGTTCCTTAATAAGGACTGAACTGATAAAACCACTGATAGGATAAAAGGCTTGAGGGGCTGGTAGCATTTCCTTTATGTTCCTTCCCTTTTATACCAATCCCAAATATTCAACACATCCTCTTATTCCAATTCAGAAATATTCAACACATCCTCTTATTCCAATTCAGAGTGCCCAGAAATTATTGTCAATTGTCATATGATAATATGGCATTTAATAACTGGTGGGACATACAATGACACCGTGGAGATGTGGGCCCAAGACCCAGTGCTTTGATCTACCATTTTAACTGAGCTAAGCTTTCCTATCACATCCCAGACGGGAAGTTTTTCAAAGATTGAGATGTTAGTTCATTTAGCAGATTTTCCCCCCTGATGATTCCATACTTTTATAGATATCTAATTTTAAAATTTGTAAAACATTTATTTAAAATGAGAGGAGGTTGCACAAATACATTATTTTCAATTTTATTTAAATCAAATAAAGCTGTGACTGACGTGAAGAAACTGGCATAGAAACCACATGAATTTTATTGAGATAAAAATTTAAAGATGAAATCCTAGTACCTAATTATCTTATCCAAAATAATTAAATGTAAAAGATACACATTTTAAACAGTCACACACATGTAGGCATTACACAATGCACATACTGAAGTCATAAAACATTTTATACTGCTTTATTATAAATAATTGGAAATAATATTTCATCTTTCAAACTCAGATAACAAAATAGTAAATATCATGCTTTCTTTTTTTTCTTCATTATTTCATTTTATTTTTGTAATAAGAGTTGGGGAGTAGTATTTCTTATCAAAAGACTGGTAACAAAAATCTGTAGGAACACAAAAGAACAAACACTCACTTTCATTCACTTAAAGGAAAACAATCGAGAAGGTTTTTAGAGGGAGAGGCTAAACAGTGCTATGAAGGAGTCACCAAGAATAGAAAGACCGTAATATCAGCAAATATCATTTGTAAGGCAAAATGGGGTTGTATACAAATCCATAAACACAAAGATGTGGTGGTAAATTTTAACAATATTTTCTTAAAAATGGAATAGCTTTATTCTCTCAAATGGAGGAAATATGTGTCGTTGCTTTGAAAAAACTTATTTTTCTAAGAAAGGACACCTTATATATATTTCTACTTTCATATAGTAACTCACATTTTGATAACAATACTTCATTACGGTAACCTTGTACACTTAGAGGGAGAAAACACTTTTTGAGAAAACACTGTAGCACCTTCTATTTGCCACAAAACCTGTGCCCCCAAATTCACTTAAAATAGATTATCCCATAGGAATATTTTCATTAAGAGAGTTATACTAGCTAGCAGTCAGAACTTTTTAGGTGACTGATTAATTTTCTCTTTTTGTGTATTTTCCTCATGTTTATTTAATACAGTTTTGAAAATGTTCTCCACCAAATGGTTTTTTAAAAATCAGAAATTTCCTTTGAAAACAGAGCTTGAGAGAGAAAAATGTGAAGAAATAATGTATTTCATAAAATAGCTTAGTAGATTTCTCTGGAAACTTGGGTTTATTTGCATCAATGAAGGACAATTTGCACTCCAGATTAAACAGCTATTAGGTTTACCATGGAACTAAACACACTATGTACAGTGATATTTATAATTCTTCCTTTATTTTTCATAGACTTCAAAGTGTATCTCTCATAGAAACTGGAACAGGGTGAATCTGGAAAGCATGTTTCAGTTAATCGGCAAAAATTAAATTAGCATGAAATAACAGAATGAAGAACTGAAATCATTATGTTAAAAGTAAGGAAGTTACACTTAAGTGTACACACGCAAGATGATATTGTAAAATGAACTGTTCCAGCTTCCTTGGTTTTACTCCAATTTAATATACTCAAAAATACTGTTTTCATGTATAATATCAAAAGAAATAGTAAATGCATGTATATTATTTTAAGAGCGTGATGGTATATTTCACATTCTTTAAACTTTACTCACGCTATAAATATATTTGTGTATCAGTCAGTCAGTTTTTAAAGTAAGTGAAAACTGTCACGTAGGGGGTTAATTTCTTATTTCATATGTCCATACTTGATTATGCCCATTTCTTTCCTGAAAACTGCATAAAAAAATCAAAGAGTAAATGGAGGATGTTTCTACCTTACACTATTCTTCTCCATGTACTACAATTCATCATGGTTTAGCAAAAAGGAATTTACATTTGAAGATGGGTTAACTGAAATCAAGGAGTAAGTATGATTTAAGAGTTAGGCTTCTGGAATCCATTAACACTTAACCAACTTAGAGGGCAATGGTTATTCTTCTTAGACTTCTATCAAAATTGTGCAACAGTATAGACTGATTTTTAGTAGGTTTGCATAGAAATAACACCATTGCACTGGTGTGAGACTTTTCCAAAGGATTATGGCAGGCCTGTTTGTGTTCTTCATGTATATTCTTCTTTTTGTGTTGTTCCCTTCCTCCTCCTCCTTCCTTCTCAGTTTTTACATGACATAAACCATATTTATCACCTGGCTACCACAGTTCTAAAATAAGATCCAGTAGTAGTTTGAAGCACAGTGAACCGAACAGTTTCTTCCCTTTTTAAAACATGACAGTGAGTGGCATTCTCCATAGTCAAGCCATGTGAACACAATTAACCTCATCGAGAGACTCTGGTGAACTCAAAAGGCTCCAAATCCAGTCAAGAGCCTTGGTGACTTCACATAACTGCCACTTGTGGCTGGAAGGGAGACACTATCATTTGCTTCAGAAGTTTTCGAGCAGTTTCTTATTTGGTAGCTTCTTCAGATTTCTCTGTTGCTTTTATCACTGCTTTTGACATGATGCCTTCAAAAGTCCAAAGGTCGAATCATCATCGTTGTGGAACGTAAGGAGTAACTGGGCCCTTTGAAGTAGTGCCACTTTATACCGTTCAGTTTTCCATGGTTTTGTCCGGCAGTGTAGAACATTCCATTTAGATTGGAGGGGCCACAAGCATCAAACCACCAGCCTGAAAAAATGAGTTAATAATGAGAGAGAAAAGAAGGAGAAGAAACAATTAAAAGTGATATTGAACATGTGGAAATTCATGGCACTAACCAAGGTGGAGTTTCTTTCTATGGAGCTTCTGGAGTTTCTTTCTATACTTTCTATGATCACTTGCAAATAAAAGGCATTCAATAAAAAGCTTCTTGGTAGTGGAAATGTCTTAAATAACATCCAACTTAGGCAGTATATGGACGGAGAGGAATGTGCTCACGGAAAGCAAGTTTCAGGGTCACTCTGGTGGGACTCATTTCCCATTGTGATAATGGAAAGCTCCTGGGATTCAGGATAAGATCTAATTCAGACATAGATTTATATGTAGGGCAAGTAAAATGCAGATACCCTTGGGCATGCTGCCTTCAGTCTGCTATTAGGAATAGAACAATTATTAGTGAAGAAGTTCAGAAGCTTAGACAGCTGACATCTAAGTAGGGTAAAAGAAATGTTTTCCATCTACTTCATAATTTTGCCAAGAACTGGTCCACAGCTGCTTCTGAAATTAACTGGATACTGCTCAATGACTATGATGCTCAAATTAAATTTGAATTACTGTGCTCTCCCTATATTTTATAGCAATATGGGAAGTGTTCATCAATAGTAGCCATATCGGTTCCTACAGAGAACTATTTTTTTTCCTGTGACTGTTCAAGTTCTTTCAAAACCTAGTAAAAAGGAAAACAACTTGATGAGTAATATGGAGATCTTATGCTTGCACAGCTCTCTGTAAGGATAACTTAGTACTTTATTTTCAAATGAATTAAGTTTCTTAGATTTTTAGATAAAACATACTACTTTTTCTCTGTCTCCTGAAGTAACACTACTGAAATCTTTAGGGAGCAATTCATGCCAGAGACATTCTGGTATATTTTTATTTGGATACAGTTGACCTCTCTTTGATTACAGAGTTATACCTAAGGGACTAATAGCTAAAGAAAGAGAAAGCTGTACAACTGATGTTTAACTGTAACATGAGCATCGTTTTGTAGAAACTAGAAAAAGTTAAATGGAGAAAAGTTAGTTCTCACTTTTCAATTTTGGAAGATGAGTACAGCAAAGTTGTGTTTATAAAGTCATACTAGAGGCAAAGCAAGCTGAAATGTCAACTTATATTGGAGAACAATAAGGTATGTTTTGATGAATTTGGAAAGACTGTCTCCAATGCTGTTTTACCAACTGTATGCAAACAACATAGATGTTAATGCAGTCAAAACATGAGGGACAAGAAGGTTCTTGTTTGGCAAGGAAGGATGAACCACAAAATTCCACATTTTTTGGAAGATTTTATTTAATTATTTATTTGAGAGAGAGAGCGAGCGAGCACACAAGCCCACAAGTCAGGCGAGAGGCAGAGGGAGAGGGAGAAGCAGACTCCCTGCTGAGCCCAACGTGGGGCTCGATCTCAGGATCGACCCAAGCTGAAGGCAGAAGCTTAACCAACTGAACCAACCAGGTGTCCCTCCACATTTTTTCCATAAAGATTAATTCCTTTAAATTGTAAGTATAACTAGTTAAAAAATGTGTTATTTATATTACAAAAAGCATTCTGATATTAGGGAATTTATTCACCTTAATGACTCTCAAAGGATAAAATGAAAATCCAATTTGAGCGCTCCAGTATTTTAACTTTCTCCTCCTTTTCTCTGACCTTCTTGAGGTACACTTCCATCATGTTAATGAGCCTTTCATAGTCTTTCAAATATCCACCATGGTCTCTGAAGGAAATGCAGCTACTTTATTGTTAGGAACTACTACAAATCATAGAATGATCCTCCAAGTTACACTAGGTGTTCAAGGTAAAAATGTGTGTTTTTGTTTGGTTTAGAGGAAGTCCACAAGAGTTCTGGAAGACTGTGGGAAGGCAGAGGTCCACTGCCAAAAACAGCCTGGCAATGAAAGGCACAGGCTGAAGATACATTCATTGGGAAATTTTCGATGAGATTAGCAAAGAGACAAGAAACAGTTGGGGCACTTGAGAGAATCCATACATTGATCTTGGGTATTTTTTCTAATTGAGGAAAGTGGGATAATATTTGTGGCATGGGGAAAGACATTTTGGAGAAACTGAAAGAAGACCACACGGCTGGGTCAGAGTTAGCAAGAGGAATAGAAGCCTCAAGCTGGGAAAGTCTGAAGATGAAATCACATAGTCTTTGATACATAACCCTAAGAACAATGTAATGAATGGCGTGGTCTATCTCCTGTACTGAGGGCTGCACCTAATAGAGTTTGCTTAACAAATGACTGGGAGTGACTATAGGCTTATTGACAGATTGACTGATATTGACTGTTTCTCTCTGTAAGGAGTCAATGGTCTGAAGTAGTTTAGTTTACCAAAAAGTTCTATTTGATAGACACCCCAATATATAACATCCATGATTGTTGTATTTGTTCTTTCTTTATCTATTCAATATGTATTATTCATATATGTATTACTGTGACTATTGTTACACAATACTCAACCAGACGGGCCTGGGCCCTCCCTTCATGGAACTTACTTCAAATGTGAGAGACAGACATAAAGTAAGCAAATAAGGAAAACACTTACAAATCATGATTTAAAAAAAAAAAAAAGAAAGAAAGAAAGGAATCAAGGAGATTTGAAGGAGAGCAACAGGGGACCTACCTGACTTTTCACATTCATAGAAGAAGCTGATATTCAGTGAATACAGAAGGATGAGAGGGAGGCAGTTGTGTGATGATGAGGAAAGACTCTTTTAAGCAGAGTATAGCAAGTGCTCATACCATGAGGAAGAAAGAGAGCTTGACGTCCTTAGAAACTAAAAGAACATCAGTGTAGCTGGTACATCATGAACAAGGGGGAAACTCATAGGAAATGAAGGCAAAGAAGCAGGCAGTCTTGTTGAAGGAGTGCAAAGTTGAACAACGTTTCCCGAAAACGTCAGAGTTCATCTGGTCTATTTACCCATCATCAGATGCAAGCAAGACATTCTCTCGGAATAAGAACCAGTATTTCACCAAGGAACCAGATCAGGTTGAATATTAACCAAGTATTATTTAGAGCCCTCATTCTATAACTATGGTCTGCCAAAGCCATCCTGAGCATCTGTGACAGCAAAAGGAAGGGGAAAAAATAATGAAGAGTCTATTCAACAAATATTAACCAATGGATAGATACAGAGGTTGGAGTGGAATAAAACAGAATTCTTGGCTTTGAGGAGTGCAGAGTTTTATGTAGGAGAGAGAGACAATAAACTGTTTCAAAATGAGATGATGATTGTGAAACAGAGATGAACAAAATCTATGGAAACGGGCAGAAAGTCCTGTCTGGGTCCACAAGGTTTACTTACCCCCGAGTTGTGTCCTGAAGATTGATGTGAGTTCACTGAACAGAAAGAAATTCTGAACACAGAATGTGCTCTGAGAGAGCAGGAGAAAGTGTCCATTAGCAGCCTGACTTGGCTGGACTGCCACTGGGTAAGGGGTTGGAGAACATAGGGCTAGCAAAATAAACAGGAGGGAGAACACAGAGGTTTTTGTTTTATTTTTTGAAATTTTCTTGTGGGCAATGGAGAGCCTGCAGTGCACCAGACAAGAAATTAGAAGACCTAGACTTTGATGTTGACTGCACCAATTAATAATCGAGACATCCTAAACAGTAATAATAATAATAATAATAATAATATCTAATATTTATTAAAAAGTTAGTATGTATCAGGGACTGTGCTACAGTAATTATATGCATTCTCTCATTTCTTCCCCCAAACAATCTTAGTTGATGTGGGAGGTACTATAATAAACACATTGATGCTCAAAGAGTAAAGAAATTTTCCAAGGTCACACAGGCATCTGGTTCCACATTCTTATGATGTGGTTTATAATGTCTGATCAGCCATTTTTGCAGCATGGTTGTATGGATCAAATAAAATGACACACTGACTACTCAAACCAGTAAAATCCAAAATAAGTGTTTGGTGTAAGTTATCTAAGAAATGGGATGGAAGGTTTAGGGTGGGAACACGAAGGATTCGATCTTGTGGGGGCACCATATGATTTAATAATGAATACCAGGTCGTCAGTGCAAATGTATCTCCTTATTCGCTTGGCAGGGCTTATTAGAGAAATATGACAAAAATATGACAAATGAGTACAGTTGTACATGTTTTCACTGTAAAGACAATGGCACTTAAATACCTAATATGACTGGAATAACTGTTTTCAATGATTTGTTTTGACATCATGTGGAAATCAAAGACCTTAATGTGTTTGACTGTCTTAAGACCAGTGGGCCATGCACACTGAGGATGATCACAGAACACCTGAGGATAATAATGATGATGAATTAAGATGGCACAACACAAAATCAAAGGATGATTATTTCTCATGACAATTTTGGTCATAGGGTCTTTATAAAATACTCTGAACTTCAAGGTAGCAAAAATAGTTATATGTGTGCAAGCAGGTACTCCGTTTCCTCTGACACATGCAATAAAACAACAGAGGGATTTCCACTTTCTACTTTTCTTTGGGAAAAAAAAAAAAAAATAGACATGGCCAGCTCAGTGACGCAAGCAAAGGATGGAAGAAACCAGCAGCTTCCATCCGCCATTGGGACAACTGATAAAATGTCTGAAGTGTTTGAAGACTGGCAACTGCTGAGATGTATGTTGCCAAGCATTTTTCTTTATAACCTGTAACCTCATATATATTTTAATAAGAAATCTGAGATGCATGTTTCTAACTCATTTGCACTTAACTCATTAAAATTTAGTTTGTACTAACTATCCTTGGCTATCCAGGCCTTCAAAAGTCATCCCAGTCCTTTATCTTCAAAGCAGAAAACTCACATTTTATCACCAATAAATAAAACTTTGTCCAGAGAGTAGGAATTTGATTCTAAACTCTGTACTCAGGAAGTTCAAATTTATTTGAAAATCAGGAAACCTAACTCTCAAATTCTTCTGATCCTAAACAAAATGTCCTTCAACACTTCCTTTCTAAGGTAAAAAGTACAGCAAAATGAAAAGATGTATCTGTTTTTATGGATTTCTTTCATTTTCTAAGGCATGCATTCTAATCAGCAATGTGCAAAACAACTTGCACAGAAAATAAGATTTGGCTCTTTTCCTGCTAAGAATGAGGCTGAACACAACTGATTGGTGCTACTGCTATCTGTGGGATCATTACGAAAAATTCCCTCCGCAGTTCCTATGTACAGAGTTGGCCAAATCCACAGCTAGCCGCAAGGAGCAGCTGCAAGGGTCTTGCGTGGATGTGGGAGGCAAGAGACCTCTCTGAGAGGTCTGCACTCCCTCTGTCATCTCATACTATATCCCCTTCAGGCCAAGGACTTAGCTTTTTTTTTCCTTTCTCTTCTCTTTGTTCCAAAGGTGAAAAAGTTGTCGATCCTGGCCAGGAATCTTGAATTCATTGAAAACCTTTAGGTATTTATTCTTTTACTGTCTCTTCCCTCCCTTGCCCTGCATTTCACTTTGAACGTTTAAGTGAAGAAATCCTTGCGGACGTCTGCTGCGAACAGTAAAACAGAGCTCACTGTTGTCTTTGAAGGCCATTCATCGTGACAGAGGCAGGAGAAGGAGTGGATAAAGCAATGGCTTCTCTGGAGGTTGTGTTCAAATCTTACCTGATGCCAATTTTGTGATCTTTGGCAAATTATCTAAGTTTTCTGTATCTCGGTTCTTGCCAAAAACATTCTTGTGGTGCTGAGTTCAAAGGGTCTTTAGAAGTATCATGTAAGTTATTAAATATAGACCATTTAGGATAAAGCAAAAATGCCTGTTCATACGACTGCAATAAATATTTGCTATAATGTTATTAGAGGAAAATACCCCACAATTAAGTGTTTGATTATTTCTCAGCCATTGTCAATTATTAACCTTTGGGGGCAGCCTTGTGTTATATGCCTGTAAGTTCTGGTTCACTTTTTTTTTTTTTTTCCAAATTTACCTTTTGAAAGACATTTTCTGATATTCTTTCCTCTTTTTCCAATAAGTGAAAATGTTCTTCAGAAAATATATTATAGTAATATATTAAAATATAACTATATTAAAACATAATCAATCCTAAACTTTGTACTTAGTGTGTTCATATTTATTTGGAAGTCAGGAACCTAAAGCTCAAATTTTTCCAATTCTGGAATTTAGTCTTCTGGGGTTTAGTTATTCTTAAAACTTAGTCCCAATCCTCATATTCATCGTACTGTTTCACGTTGTGTGTACATATTTGTATATATAAGTATCCATATATATTTTGTATATATAGGGGTATATATTATATATACATTGATGTATTTTCTTTTTCTAAAATTTTTAAAAAATGTTTTATTTATTTATTTGACAGAGAGCTCAAGTAGGCAGAATGGCAGGCAGAGGGAGAGGGAGAAGCAGGCTCCCTGCAGAGCAGGGAGCCCAATGCGGGACTTGATCTCAGGACTCTGGGATCATGACCTGAGCTGAAGACAGCTGCTTAACCAACTGAGCCACCCAGGAGCCCCAATATAATTACGTAATTTCAATCTAAGTTCAAAACAGTCACATTCATACTCGAATTGATTTATTTTTATGTATTCTCACTAGTATCTTTTGTGATTCTGCAATGCCCTTTCAAGGTCTATGATAAAATATTCATTCATGCAACCAGTATTTATTGAGCACGTGCTATGTGCCAGGCACCATAGGATATAGTAGTAGAGAGCACGAAGTCCCTGCAACATACATTTTTGAGGAATAGGCTTATGGATTATGTACTAAAATAAATTGTTTTGAAATAAAGTAATGCAATGTGTATTTCTGTGGTCAATCTTAAATTATCCATATGGATCTTTTCTCTCAACATTTTTTGCCTTAAAACCTGGGGAATATGAGTTATTTGACAATGCTTAGTCCGTCCTTCCTGGATTATTAAAAACTCTAAGATGATCATATTTTCCCAAAGATCCTGTCACTCAGCATCATTCACTAGTGGAGAAGCTGCTAATTTCTTTCTTTCTTTTCTTTTTTTTTTTTTTTTTTGGTCTTCTTCAAGATTCTATAGCAGGCCATATCAACCCTCTTCTGCAAGCATTTATCAACTCTCTGCTGTTAGCATCTGGTGAGTTGTAGGGTGTACTAAGAAATTTATGTGTATGGCTTTATCCTGTCTTTTAGAGCTGAACTGAGAAATATCCTTTGTTAGCTTTAGCAAAGTCTTGTCTGTCGGCTAACATAGTTTATGCGTGGGAAAAGGGATCGGAGTTTCTACCACAACAGATTCTTTTTGCAGAAGGTTAGGTCACATTTTTACATAGCTTTTATATTACACACTAAATGTGGAAATTGTGTTGAAAGAAAAGTAAGGTAAGGAAAGGAATGTAAAATAATACCGTGTTTTGTTTTGTTTTGTCAGCAACCTTTAGTAATTGTAGTTTCGAATAGACTTTTAGAAATAGTTATTTGAAGAATGTTAATTTAGTACCAAAGACCATGTTTTTTTTGAATGTAGCATTTGCTTTGAATGTGAAGATCTAAAAGTTATTCATTGTCAGTATTTTGGAGTCAGAGGTTTTATGCATATTTGTTTTTATAGACAATAAATCCATATTAACAAAAACATGCACTGAATGAGATTGCATTTTCAATTGTTAAATAGCAGATAAAACTTTTATGTTTAAAAGAAACTGATTCCTTTCTTTGGGCTCAGGAGGGCACAGTGGGAACTGTTTTAGAGGATTAAAAATATTTCCTATAATCATTTCTTAACTTTGTCCCTCCCACTACTGAAGTATACAGATTTTTCATAATATTCTTCATATAGAGGGAAACCTAAGGAGAAAACTTACAAATTTTCCTAAGGTCAATGACATCATAGAGCAAAGACATTTCTGGCTTATAAATCTGTGCTGACAAATCACTTCTATTTAACGATTAATTAAAGGGTGGTTGCATAAAAGATGTATGTGGCAATTTGACCTTGAAATATGTTTTGGTCTCAGAAGAAATATGTAATAAAACATGAAAATTATTCAATATTTAAATTGGATGGAAAACTTGCTGGCTTTCTGGTAAGGTAGGAATAAGTACATATACTTCTGGGACAGGAAGTATAAAACATGTATCTATTTCTATTGATGCAAATGGCTTTCTCAGCCCCCACACCTCCTCTCCACTCTACAATGTACTATGAATTACAACCCATGCACTGAAAAATGATATTACTACTTTAGCCACAGTAAGTACACAGAAAACAGAGTCACAGAACCAGAAGAAAATGTGAGAGACATTCTTATCTAGACCCACAACTGCAGGGACAAGCTTAAGTAAGCTCTTTTACATAAAATAGCTTTATATTCTCTTCTTGAAGATGTCCACAACCAGAAATGCACAATCCTCCCTAGAAGCACTTGATTCCTGGAGACTCCTTCTGAAGTCACTTCCCCGTCCTCCAATAACTCCATCACATGTTGTATTTTGTCTTTGAAACTGGTTATGATATGAAATTGTGTTATTTGTTGTTTATTCTTTTGTGGAGGGTCTCCTTCAATAGATGCACGTTCTATTCTGTCTTGCTTATTTCTCTAACAGTTGATCCTTAACAGTTACTTATTAAAAATATGTTACACTGATAGAAAGATGTTAAGAAGTTAGGGTATTAGGAAATAAGAAAGAAAGATCAAAATATTATTTTGACCTTATGCCTAGCTGAAATACCTTCTGCTTTCAATTAAGCTCATCTCCTGTTCAGTCTTTGGCAGATAAGGGTGGCAATGCTACCACATTCTCCAACCAAATTCCCTCTATGTACTTGCGTAAAACTATTTAGGACTGTTAGTGGCAATCAATCTTATTTTATCCTTAATTTCTCCCGGAAGAAACAAAGGAAAATATATATAAATAAACAAGATGAAACAAAACTTTAATTGGTGATGACAGAAAACTATGAATTATTAGTTTCAAAGAGTATAAAATCTTATTGCTTAAAAGAAACTATTTTAAATAGCAGCAAGTTCAAATATAAATTAAAAAAAAAAGAAAGGAAAAATCATTAGATGAAGAAAATGGTTCTAAGGGAAAATATGACAGAATAAGTATTGGTGGTGGGGAGTAGCTAAGTAGGATATAAGTTCCAGGCAATACTCAAGTTACCTGGACTGTCACTGACATTCATTCTTACGTTCTCCAGTTCTTAGCTATCTAAATTCCACATTTTAGCTTTGCAGAGTGAACAGATTTGCAAGGCCTGGATTCTTTCAAAAGGATATTTGATAGGGTAATGGCGTTTATTACAAAAACACATTGACTTAGACTATTTCAGTCCAAGCAATAAGTGGAAATTTTCTCTCCCCAACATATGTGTTTATTGGTGAGTAAGAAGCAGGTCCAAGAACGATTATGGATGAAAGAACATGACAAAGTTCAATCATTTGAAGCAGAAATAAAATCATAAATCTGAGCAATGAAGGTTTCTCATCAATAACCAAGAGGTGCATTCTCCTCTTTGCTTTTTTGCTCTATATTTTCATTATTATGACAGAAATATGAACATATTGGAATGCTCTTCTAAGGCAAAATTTGAAAGATTTTACTTCATGCATTGCATTTATTTGGTAAGAAAAACTATCTGTAGAAATAGATGTGGATAAATTGAAGCATATTTCAATATTAAAACGAGCAGGAAACTAGACACTCAAAGTCCTTTTGTCTCTGTATAAACCTGCTGACAATTCCATTTATGGGATCAGGGAGGCAATGAAAAGAAAACTTTTCTTTCAGGAAAAAACGTTTAAAACCTATCCTTTGGGTATGATTTTTGGAAAACATTCTAAATTTGTAACAACTGTGTTGGGGGGAGGGGATCATAAAATTTCATATAGAGGACTTTTACCTATTTGATGAGGTTAAATGTGATTTCAAAATACCATTTTAAAGTATAGGGAGAAGTATATGATAGAGGATAAATCACAACAGATTGGCTTTGATAATACTAGGGCTGGTCTCATGTTGAAAAGATACTGATATAAGCATCGTGGTCAATGGGATGTGATTTGGTGGTGGTAGTAATAGAGGACATGTGGATGGGATGCAGGTGGAAAGATTTCTTCAAAATCACCTCTCCATATTCTTCTATGCTCTGTTAACTGATGAGAAAATATCAACCTAATGATACATTTCATTGGCTACAAAATTTGAAAGTGATTTCAAGGGTTACAAGTTGCTTATTCATTCATTAATGCACTGTATTTTTAATTGAGTTCCTATGTGCTGCATCTATTGTGCTAGATGTTAAATACAAAATGGTGAGCATTAATTTGCTTTTATTTCCTTGTGTACAAAGTGGAGATTAGAGTTTCTCTCCCTGATTATCTCACAGAGCTGGTTTCGAGCTCAAGCGAGATAGTACAATCTATGCAATAACATATAAAAACACATAATAATAATAATGGTAGTAATATCACATTTCAGGAAGAAAATACTCAATTTTGAGATTTTTTTTTCCTTACTGCCATTAAAATATGCTCTGTTGTAGATTAATACAGAAGGAGAATCAGAACAGCTGATGGTGGGAGTGACTGCTATTCCATTAAGAGAGGGAAAGAATTCTGAAACTGTGAGAGCAGAAACACTGGAAAGAAAGTTTCCTTTACAGTTTTGTTTGGTGCCAACTCCTTTCTTGCCAGAGCTTATAACATACTTGAGCTACACTGCTTGCCATTGGGTTTTAGCTTAGTGTTTCTCAAACTCCAATTAGTCATGTATCAACTTCACAGATTTTTCCTATTATCCAATTATAACTTTTATTAATATTTAATTAATATTTTTCTTTAAATCAATAATGTGTTATATACCAAATATTGTGAATAGTTTAAAAACACAAAGATTAAATAACACCTTTAAGGAAGGAACCAGTACTGCTTACTATAATAAAAGGTAGATATACAACCCAATAAAATTAGAACAAAATCACTTTATTTAATTCTAGGTAGGTTCCATTGTCTAACCAAGGCCCTGAGCCTGAGGCCAAATGGTTTGCTCCTTCTTTGCTATGAAGGTTATTGAGTAAGTGCTAAAGAATATTACAGATATGCTAGCACCAAACTGAGAACTTCCCTTTGACACAATCAGAAGGCTGGAAAGATAATAAAAAGTTCAAAAAAGATTAACCTTCTTACTCAGTGATAGAATATTATTTAATGATATTTCTTATAAGGGCGCCTGGGTGGCTCAGTGGGTTAAAGCCTCTGCCTTCGGCTCAGGTCATGATCCCAGGGTCCTGGGATCGAGCCCTGCATTGGGCTTTCTGCTCAGCGGGGAGCCTGCTTCCTCCTCTCTCTCTGCCTGCCTCTGCTTACTTGTGATCTCTCTCTGTCAAATAAATAAATAAAATCTTTAAAAAAATGATATTTCTTATAGTACCTCAAATGTCTTGCGGAAGTCAATACCATATAACGCAAAGCCCTAGTGTAGCTGGTCTGAATTTTATGACTTTAGATCTAACTATATACCTCTTTATTCTTCTTATTTCATTTCAACAGAGTGGCCAATGAATTCTACTACACAGTTGCAAAACACTTTGTAAGGAGGATTACCCATCCCCCCAACCCCACAGGCTGAATTCCCAAATTGTTGTTCATTCCACTATGGGTATCATTATGATTATTTAGAAGGCAGAATAACTGGCACTTTAAGAAGCTAAAGAATGTATTCAGAACCAAGCCTGGCATGCCCCTTCTGTAGACACTGGGGGAGGAGGCAAACTTATAAATATGCTAGCAATGTCTTGCACAAGAGCACATGGTAGATTAGTGGACAGAACAAAATGATCTCTAGGGTCTTGCTCTTAAGTTTCCTGACCAGAAGATCACAGTCCTTTCTCAAAGATAAGAAACTTCAAGCCTCAAACCAATGAAACATAACTTAGAGAATGGCCCCATAGGACTTACCTCCTGTTAGCATGAGGGCACATTTGCACATACAGTTGTCATTATCTGCATCTTTAGTGCTGAAATCAGCACCATGTAAGATCAGGCTGCTCTGTTTTCCTGCAGTCCCAGTGTGACCCTTTAAATACAACCTGAAGTTTTAAAAAAAAAAAAAAAAGGAAAAGATAAGCCATTCAACAGAATAACAGAACCCAGAAGACCAGTTTGTTGAATTTTTGCCTTTTTCATAATTTTCTCCCTTCTTTGTACTCAACCCTTCTAACAAACTACTATAAGACCTGAGAAAGAAAGAGAGAGAGAGAGAGAGAGGAAGGAAGGAAGGAAGGAAGGAGGAAAGAAAGAAGGGAAGAAAGAGAGAGAAGGCAAGAAAGGACTCTAAATCCTAGTAAAATTCTCTATGGCTTGTGTGCTTGGTGTTTGTTTCATAATGCATATACAAATTCATATGGTTCTCTGATAGTGTACGATCCACAAAAGGAAAATGGGTTTATTTTATTACCACGGGTATTAACCTCCAAAGAGAAAATACAATACCTTGTAGAGTGTCATTACAGCATATAATTATGTTAATATTGAGTAGTGATGATGTCATAAACATTACTCTTAATAGCAATACTAATTCTCATTGATTGAAGACTTGCTCTGTGCCAAACACTCTGCTAAATTCTTTGTAGTTATTATTTAATTTAATTTTATATTAAATTTGTCATCTAGGCATCAATATACCAATTTAGTATGCTAAGATTTGAAGGAGATAAATAAGCTGGAATTTGGCTGTTTGACTTTAAAATCCAAGTTCTTAATCAGTATACATTCTCTGAGCAAATGTTTGTTGAGCATATATTATACAACAGAAATTGTTCTAAGTACTTAAGATATATCAGACAAAGAGCCATGCCCATAAGGGGCTTACATTCTAGTTTATCCCTAAAATTATGTTCAAAATGCCACTTGTTTAATCTCAACTATGGCATTCTTCAAAGAACTTAACCTACCTTACTCTCTAGAAACATTTCTTACATAAAATTTACATTAACCTGGATCACAGGCTCTCCAACAGTTGCACATATAGAAAATAATCTGGTTATTTGTGGAAAAGGCCTTTTCACTAGGCCTAGGAATTTATATTCTCAATTAGTATCTCATACTACTCTTTGCATATTGAAGAATTCTGGTCTAGAATTTAAAAACTAGTGGACAAATCATGATCAATGCCTACAGTAGTTCCCTGATGTCTGGTCACTTCTTATTGATCCTATACTCTGCTTCCACATCCATCTGGATACTTCGAACAAATGCAAACTTGCTCAGGTCCTTCAGTGGCTCCTCAGGAGTCAGAATAACTAAACTAAGGTTGTCAGAAGTGTTACTTTGATATTCAAGGCCTTCTCTGGTTGAGACTCTATCCTTCTTTTTAATTCTACCTAACATGGTTCATCTGTTCTTATTCATCAAAATCATCCAGCAATATTCCTTTCATATCCATGTATATTACCACTTCTGTGCCCAAGTCTTATTTATGAATCTTATCCATCCACAAAATAGTTAGTATCTTTGTATGAGGGAGACACTACTAGGACCTGGGCCAGCTCTGAACAAATTTTACATCATTATTAAATATAAATAATACAGGCCAATTCATATTTGGATTTTATTTTTACACATATATATTTGACTTGTGTTTGCACCTAAGTATATGTAAAGGTTCCCCTATTATTTTGTGAAGTTGGTATTAGTTTAAGCAAATAACAGTACTATTGTATGCTCTGCCAAAACATTTTACAGATAATCTGCAGAGATTTTTGAGTCAGAGCAAAATATACAATTAAGTCCTTCTCAGGTTTTGCTGTTTTTCAATGATTAATAGAACCTGTGGTTAACAGTAAGTTGAAGGAAACCTCTAAAGCTAAATTATCATACACAAGCTTGTATTTTAAGACTCTGAGAGGCAGGCTAAAAGTCACTGGTGATAGAAAATTGTAGAATTTTTGTGTGGATTTACATTTCAGGTTACAGGCAGCCCACATGTGGGTGGGTTTTATCAGGGAAAAGAAAGATGGGAGGTCACCAATGGGAACCTGGGACAAGTTACCTGGGTGAATTTACAACCTTCCAGATTTGACCACTTTCTCAGCCTTTCAGAGATAGACACACACTTGCAAAGCTAAGGAGGCTTTTTGTCAGTTCTTCATTTACAGTCAAAAGTGAGACACTGTGGGGTCCAGGATCAGGTCTTCTTAGAAAGAGCTTCACACAGAAAGCCAAATTGTAATTGGAAAGTTGCTTGTTTGGTGAACACAGAATCAGTTGGGGGAAGAAGATGAACAATTCCAAAATTAAATAGCTGTGAGTCTGCAGGCTTGAAATCTCCACTCCTATGGGGCTGGCTAAGTTTAGCCCACCAGGTGCTCTTGGATGAGCAATGCTTATTCCAACTCTGATTCTTGGCTTCTCTATGATTTGTGATGACTTTCCTTATTTTTTTCAAAAGGTAAGTCAAACCATTATCTCTATAGCAGCTTTAAGCTCACTGATGAGGAGAGAGATTCCAGAACACATTGTTTTCTACAGCTTCATTTTCAGCACAAATGTTCAGTTGATATTAAGTGAGTGACTACTATGTGGTGGATATATTTCATACTTTTATGCTTTCACAAGAGGGTTATCGCTTAAGCCTTATAGTTTACAATGGTTTCTTTGTGTTACCATGTTACCATACCCAAATACAACTTTAGAAAATAGAGAAAAGCATAAGGAAGAAAATAAAAAGCAACCCAAATCTCATCTCTGAATACAACTACTTTTGACATTATGGTGTATATGCACTTAGTCTTGTCCTTGTTTTTTCCCCACTCCAAATTGAAAATATTATCTAATATTACCCATTTTTAAGTATATATATTTTTAAGTATAATGTCTGATCATATTCCTATAAAATTTTTGAACAATGCACAGGAAGTTGCCCACAGGTCTGTCTCCTCTATCTCTTTAGAAGTGATAACTTACATGAGTTTTGCATCTTTCAAAACAATTTGTCTTCATGTATAAATACAAATGAAAATGAGATCATACTCAACATATTTCTTTATACCATGCTTTCCATACGTAATTGTATGACCATTTTTCCATGCCACTTCTTATTCTTCTCCAACATCATTTGGAAGTTACTGTATGACTATATCATCAATTGTTACAAGTTTAAGGGTGCTTTCATATATCTCTAAGTATGTATGCAAGAATGTAGAAAGAAGTGTAGAATAAACATCAACAACATCTTTTCCTGAACTTTACCTCTATGCTCTTCATTATTGCTCTATGTTATAGTTTGTAAGTAAGAAGAGACATTTTTCCAGATCCTTTTAATCAACATTAGAAGCTCAGTCTTCTAGTTCTGGCAGCTCTTCTCTGAGTTATTACAGAAGCCTGACAACTGGTCTCACTGCCTTAAGTCTTGCTCCTTCCCTTTTGACCTAAAATCCATGCTCCAAAGTGGCTCATTCAAAAACCTGTATCTCATTGTTCCTCTACTATGGTTAAAATCCCTCAGTTGTTCTCCCAACACATGAGAGATAAAGTCCAGATTCCTTACTGTGATTTACAAGGACTTTGAAGATCTTGCCCTCCTTTACTGTTTCCCACACCACCCAACCACTCACGATTCTCATTGCTTATTTCCTGTCCATGTATCTAATAGTCCAGGCTTATCAATTACTTGTTCCCTTAAAACAACACACTCTCATTTCTCTGTATATCTGCATATGCTGTCCCCATTCCTGGAAGGACCATTGTGCAATATATACATATATTAAGCCATTGTGTTGTACACCTGAAGCTAACATAATGTTATATGTTAACTATATCTCAATGAAAAAGAAACAAAAGTAGAAAAGACCAATATTTAAAGGACTTTCACTGTACAAGACTGAGTAGAACTTGTAATTTACATACAGAGTATTCATTTCCCCTGAGTCTATATCCTTAGCATGTCATAGGGGAGCTGCTCATGCTCTTCTAGGGAAGAGGCACCCATGGATAGTCATTTTCTATGAAATTGAAATAGGGGGAATAGAGATGGTGTTTCATAAAAAATAATTTTTCTCACACTATTTTAAGAAATGTACAAATGAGGACAACTATGCTTCTGTGGAATCCCACAAAGATTTTGGGAGCAATTATGTAGTCAAAGATAGGTCATCTGAATAGTCAAAGGGCTCATTCTTTCTTAGGAATTATTTAGCTAGTACAGAGTAGCAATTATTGACCAAAAGCCAACAATTCTAGCAGGTTATTTGATAAAGGCAAACTAAGAACTGGCCATTCACTAATGCCAAGTATTTTTTCTAATTAGATAAGAAAATTTATTTGAATTGAGAACGACTATTTACATAGTCGTTCTAATTTCTAATGTCTTTACTTTAATTATCTATGGCTTCCTCTATTCTGCTAATGAAACTTCACTTTAAAAAAGAAAAGTTGATATACAGAAGGGCAAAAGTTGGCCTTGCATCTGAATATGGCAAAAGGAAACTTGAAGTGTGAGTCATCAGAGAAAATACTGCCCCAAAATAACACCACGGGAATCCTGGACATCTATTTCTTGTGTTCAGCTCATATAGATGCAGCTTGCATGAAGGATGATGTGTTGGGAGATAAAAACCAAACGTTATTCCAGAGTAAAGTATTTGGCTTAGGGACAGAAATATGGAAGATTTAAAAAAAACCCAACCAAACAAACAAAACCTCCAAATAAGACAAAAACTCCAAAGAAGATGTGATCAAAAAGGCAGCCGCAAAGTAAAATCATGGTATTCATCCTTTCAAACCCATTTTTCCTAATTAATGAGGATAAAAATCCCACATCTTCTTGCATGATTTGGTCATTGTCTATAAAGAATGTCAGCCATTATGATCTTTTCAATTAGCATCTTTAGGAAAAATGAAACAGATAAGTGCATGTTGAAATTGGTCAAGATTCCCTAGTCATCCTCAAAGAAAATATAGTTATTCTTTTTTTTTTCACTTACAAAAATTTATATAACCAGAGAGGCCAAATCATATTTCTTAATAAATGTAGGACAATTGTGAGTTCTTTTATGAAAGAACAGACTTCAAAATGCTGATCCCCTATGAATCATCACAAGTGATTCTATAACTTCTTTAAAATAGGCAGTCCAGGGTCGTGAGTCTGGTTTCTAATTTTGTCTACTTACGAGACTGCCATACTTCTCACCATTTTTACATCTTTACTGTATTTAGGGAAGCAAGAGTCTCTTTCATTACCCAAGGCAGTGGGAGTTGTATGTATGACAAATTGAAGTTTGGCCTTGGCTCTTTTAAACAGTAGAAAGACTCTCAGATATCTGAACTTTAAGGTCTTTCAGACTGACAAGCTGAGGAGATCTCATACAGCAGATTTCCATTCTGGCTCTGAGCTCTCTCCCTGCCACCATATGGAACTAGTTTGTCTTTCTCACAATCACTTGAAGAAAATACAAAATGACCCCCATGGTTTTCTTTCAAAGCCTAGTAGCAATGACTCAATCTGACAGAGTTTCCCCACACGGCTGTCTCTTGGTTGCTGCTGCTCCAGGGTTGACTCTGCTCTAACCGCCCTCCCTTCCTTTTCAAAAGAGCTGGGCACCATCAGCAAAGAGGGCTAGCAGAACATGTCTTTTAGAACTGAGTTTAAATCATACAGGTGGCACCTTCTGCTGAAAATAAAGATAATTTTCTCTTGTCAAACCACATATAGACAAAAGACTTCTAGACTTTCAGCAAAATTAAGCATTTGTTTGGTGCTATAAAGGCATCATTGGGAAATATACAAATAATTAGTATTGTTGGAAAGAGGGTAATAGAAAAATTCAGGAGGTGCTAAACTCCTCAAAAATTTTAGAGGAAGAGACTAGCTTTGGAGGCTGTGGAGAACATGGACCCTTGGAGACGGATGAAGAGGATATTTTCAATTAAAAGGTTATGAAATCCACAGCACAATTACGTTTTGAGGTTATCTAACATAAAAAAAAAAAAAAAAAAAAAACAAACCCAGATAAGAAAGAAAAGGGTTTCCATCAGTCATTTGAATGTTCTGGGAATGCCAAGTAAAAAAGCAGGCAATGAACTTATTTGGATACTAAGAATTTGAGATAGATTTTTAGTCCTTTTATTGTATTAGTATTTGAAGCTGAAATTCTTTATGTTTAAAATGTCCTGTTTGTTTGTATGCAGAGTTCTAGAGGAAACTACTAAGATTGGAAGACTTGAGATAAAGAAAAGAATATAAATTTATTTTAGAGGAGACTTGAGTCCTATATTGGACTTTGCTAATATACTAAAATTATCTTTAGCTAAATAATATTTTCTATATTTTTTTCAGAATAACATCTTTGACACAAACATTTTGCTCTCTATAGTTCAGGATTGCCCAAGTGCATCTTTTTCTTTTAAATGAACACAGCTTTACTGATTTGGTCCCTTTCTCCCTATCTTCACAAGTCCAAAATGAACCATCCTTCAAGGCAATCCCAAATATTACACAGGAAGCCTCCTCTCTTCTTTCTCCTCTAACTTGTCATTGCACAGATAAATTGCTTCTCTTGTTGCACATCTCAATTTGCCTATTATTATTTATATATGTACTATTATTTATATATGTGCTTCTTTTTATTATCATTATTTATATATGTGCTTCTTTTTATTATCATTATTTATATATGTGCTTTTCCTTCCTTACCATATTGTCAGTCCTAATAAGTATGTATTCACATCTGTCATCTTTGTAAACTCCGTATTTTATATACAAAATAGACATTCAATAAATATTACTGAGTCAATTATGAACTAAGAGTTAAAATTGTTTAGAATTCAAGTTTGACTCATCTCAAGAGATGGCTTATATGTAATACCATTTTAACTTTATAATTGAGTTTCATAATTCAAGCCCCATGTACATTTTTTTTCTGATTTGAAATCAGAAAGGTCTACCTTATTTTGAGCCCAGATGCCTGAATAATGATCTTTTAGTTTAAATGTTTATTCTTTATAAATTAAAATTCCAATCTTTTGAGAATCCTGTTTCTCTTGCCATATAGTAGGGTACTTTATTGGCTGAATCCAGCATGTGATCTTTTTTCCCTTTCTTTACCCATAATCGATACTGGGAAAAATCCTTGAAAAGACCACCCAGACAACTCATCCTGTAAATCCCATCCTTCCTCCCCAAAAGTTTCTTCATCACATTCTCTTCCTGAATTGGTGTCATTTGTTCTCAGCCAACATTGGATCATTGAGGAATCAGCAGAATTTCTGTATATTGAACTAGCCATTATGCTAAGAAGGAGTGCATTATCTTACTTACGTTTTTGCTTCAGATGCCCTAAGGTAGATATGTTATTCATTTCTTTTAAGATTTTATTTATTTATTTGACAGACAGAGATCACAAGTAGGCAGAAAGGCAGGCAGAGAGAGAAAGGGGAAAGCAGGCTCCCTGCTGAGCAGAAAGCCCGATCCTGATCCCGGGCTGGATCCCAGGACCCTGAGATCATGACCTGAGCTGAAGGCAGAGGCTTTAACCCACTGAGCCACCCAGGCACCCCAGTATTACTCATTTTTGAACATGTTTAGTGGATGATGTACAAGTGTGAAAAATGCTTGAGATAGTGATGGTCATGGGAATCTGTGCTGATTAAGAAAGATAAATTTCCAGTTACAGAAAATGCAGCTCAAATATGAGAAACTTCAGAAAATTGTCTCTCCCTTAATTTAGAAATATTAACGTAATGTAGGACTTTGTAAAATTGAGTTTATCAATCACCCAGGTCTCAAGCTCTTGACACTGGAAACATTGCTACCAGCTATCCCTGTTTCAAACTCAAGTAAAATACAGTTTTCAGTGTTTTTCAATGATGTGAAGATTGCCTGTATTCAAAGCTCATGAGAAATTCTTCCTCTAAAGAAAACAGAGAATTCACATACTATTATTTCTGTGCCTTTGCATAATGCTGAGAGTACACTCTATTCTGTGCATATAAAATAACTTTCATGAGATCTGTGGCAATTAAACCATACTTCCTTAAAGTTTAGAAATACACATTGTACTAATTCCCTAGTTTTAGTTCTAAATAAAATAAAGTCTTCTAGTATTCATCCCCTTTTCTAAGAATACATTAAAAAAAATGAGTGCCAAGATGAATTACATGGCACCAAGACCTCTGTAAAAAATACAAACGTTCCCTTAAACATATTTCAATTCCCTTGGTGTCACGTGTGGCTGACAGAGTCAGCTCACTGACTAGACACCATTCTGGTGACTAAAAGACCAGGTCTACGGCCATTTCAGAGAGTTTATTGTTTTGTTTTTTTACCAAAAATTAAGTCAAGACCTTGTTAAACTTGTGATTGAAATTGGTGATTTTTTTAGTATAAGCAAGTTCAAGGGAGGTAGATCTGTTCTCATTTTAATTTCTGTTTAAACAGCAGCAAGAAATTTTCTTTCCAGCATCCCCTAGGGGAAGACAGAAAGAGGGGAAAGGGTAAGTAGAATGTTGAAAACCATTGAGAGGCATTGTCTGAGGGTTTCTCTCCCCCCCCCCCCCGGAAATGAAATACTTTCTCTTGTTGTACTTGGATAATGTGTTGCTATAAGTTCTGCAAATAAGGCTTTAGTGTGCATAAGCAGATTCTTCAGTTGACCAAAATCATCACTGTGCTTATTGCTCTTCAAAATTAGTATAAGTTGGTGTCCTAGCTCCTTATCATGGAACATGGCCCTCTGTTTTCTGTAGCACAGTGAACTCCCACATACAGTTTACTTGCTATTGTCTAACAAGGCACTTCCTTCTTCCACTTCTGCAAGTCCACTGCTCCTCATTGCTGGAATCTCAAGACTTTTCTCTTTCTGTCATCATCCTCCATACTAGCCTCAGGAGCACCCAGTCATATTTCACAAATCCCCAAGGACATCCTCTATGAAGTCTTTCTGGTCCCCTTCAATCTCCTCCAGTGTATCCCACCCATCCCCAACCCCAGCTGAATAGACCACTTTTCTTTACTGCCCAACTAGAGCACAATTCTAAGTGTTCTTACACAAGACTTTGGATGTGGAGCTGAATCACACAGAAATATAAGCAAAATTTACTTTTTGTTTTGTTGTTGTTGTTGTTTTTTTTTTTTTTTTTTTCAGTTATTCTGGGGAGAGGATCCATAGTGCTATCATTTTTTTTAAAAGGACCACAATTCTTTGATTTAAAAAAAAAAATACATACCAAAACATACCAAAGCTGCAACTTTTGTTTTAAGTCAACTATGTCATGTTTTCTTCTGTCTTCTAAACTATTAGCATCACAGAACCAGAAAGCGTGGGATCTCCTTTTAGAGTCATGAAAGTGTTAGTTCTGCATCATCGTCACCTGGGTGTAGTTGGTAGAACTGAGACCTAGGTCCTATCCTAAGATCAGAATCTCTGGATATGGAACCCAGAAATCTGCACTTTAAACAAACACCCAAATTGACTATATGGACACTGAAGTATGGAAACAACTGAATCGTATTCGGGAAATATTGGCAACTTGATAAATGTTTCATGGCTAGCTGGCTGGACAAACAAACAAATGCAGACCCTGATTTCAAAATAATTATAACAACTTTTAAGAAAGTGGTTTTAGTGAAGTTATGTAGGTTAAAGCAAAATCATTATCTACTTAAGAAATAAAATAATTATGGATATTATACAATTGCGTGTTTGAAATTATTATATTTTTATTTTTTCAAGATTTATTTATTTTTTTATTTAAGAGAGAGAGAGATAGCAGTGGGAGGGGCAGAGGGAAAGGGAAAGAGACAATTCCAAGCAGACTCTGTGCGGAGCACGGAGCTTGACACATGGCTCCATCTTAGGACCCTGAGATCATGACCTGAGCCAAAATCAAGAGTCAGATTCTTCTGACTGAGCCACCCATGTGCCCCTAAAATTATTGTTTTTTAACAAGTCAAGGAAATACCTAATTAACACTTCTTACAGTCAGCACGTCTTCTAGATTAGGAGATGTCAAAGAAGCATACAACATTCAGATGTAATTCTTCTGCTAAGGATACAGGTGTAATTTAAGAATCAGATTATAAATAGGTATAAACTATTCACTGGATCTTTAATTGCATCTATTATTTTAAAGCAGAGTTCATTAAAATAATTAGTTTATAGCAATAATGTGACATCCAAATTTTTATATAATGACTTCTGATCTTTGTATTTAGAAAATTCTCTCTACCATTGATTATAAGGGTATGCAAGGGAAATGAAATTGTTTTTCATTGACAGCCTAAAAATGAATAAAATTAAAATCATTTATATACAGCTGTTTAGTTGAACTCCTAACTGAGCCACATAAGAAAAAAGCACTTTTGATTCTTTCACTAGAATAAACAGACCAGCATCAACACTGGCATTTGTGATGTTAGCACCAAGAGGCAAATCTAAGCACTTTGCAAATATTTTAAATATTTGGCTAAATATTTAATATTAAAGTTGAATGTTGTGATGCTACTACTAACATGGTATTTGTAGTTGATGCATTTAGTTTTGATATTGATTGATACTTGGCATAATTTTTTAAAATGGTTTTAAGATGTTTATGGTTGAAAAGGGTAAAGGCTCTTGAAAAAAGAAGTAAGTCATCTAGAAAGAAAAATTATTGTATAAATTAGAGGGTAATAAATATTTCATATTGTCATTGTGACAATTTTGAATTTTCTACTCAAAAAGTATAATTAAATAAATCTTGTAATTTTCATTAAACCCTCAGTTTGTTATTCATCCAAGATGAGTTCTATAAAATCAAGGTTTACTGTCACCTAGTGGCAGCTACCAAAATTGTAGGCAGAGAAACTAGTTCTCGGAGCCCACAGACTACTTATCAGTGACAACATAGCATCCTTTTCCAAGATCAGTTGGCCTAGGGAACAAGGTTTGTTGCCTATTTTATTAATATTTTACTTCATTTGCTTGATATCATACAATACAGAAATTCTTGCATATCATTTGCAGGTAAATAAAAAAAAATAGAAGAGATTGGAGTTGAATAGATCAGGGAGATAAATATCATCCAACCAACAATCCAAAAAATTAAAGGACTCAACAAACATCATAGTCTAAATGAAGTAATATAATTCCCATATTGGAGAAATTGTTTGAAAATACAAATAAAACCACTTAAACCTTGAATTTGCAATCCAGGCTAAAAATTCAAGAGGGTAGAAACTGCCAAGTGATTCCTTATATATTTTTTTTCTACCTTTATCAGTCCAGAACTGCTATAAAAAATAACTTTCCTCTTAGTATTTCAGCACATCTGCTACTGGTTCTATCCAGGACTATACAGCCCAGAGGATCACAGGAATGAAAAACATTTCACTAAAAAGAATAAAATAAGTTCTGCAATACCTACAAAAATGCAAGGCTTAAATTTATGTGGGAGACTCAAGAGAATTCTTTTCAATCTACACTAATTTGCTTTGTCCTTGTAATGCATACATAACATAGGAGTATTTCAATGATTGAGAAAACAAATAAAAAAAGGTTTTGGAATTGGAAAGAGTTCATCCTTATTTTCTCATTTTGCTTCTGAGGACCTGAGATGGAAAAGTGAAGTAACTTGTCCAAGGTCATTCAGAAAATAACTACAGATCCAAGTCTAGAATCATGGCTCTTGATTCCCAGTACGAGGTTTTACCCATTACATCAAACTCTTTCCCAATAAAGATGTTAGCCAAATGTATATTTTGTTAACTTTTGAAGAAGTATTTATTTAATATTTTTTAAATATTTAGATATTTAATGGCTAAGAAGATATTTCTTGGCTAAGTTATTTTCAATTTTTTAAAAAATGTGATTCAAACATTCCATTCATGTCTTCATGTGGAATCTCTTCAGAACAAGGCTTTAACATAGCCACAATCAGTTCTACCCTGAAGGTATTATTCCTCCCCAACAAATAATATGGAGATAATAAAATATGAAGAGTATTTCCAAATTGTGCATCGATATTGTGGTAAGATTATAGTGATAAGATGTACATTATAAATATTTAAAGGTTACAATTCATAGTTTACTGATAGAGATTTTTTTGTTGGTTCAGAGGGACTACCTTTAAGCTTGTCATTATACTACGTGTGATAAAGGATTTACTAATCTAGCTAATACCATAAAAATAAAGGAATTAACTTTAGGGAACAAACTATAACCAAGAATAGAAAAATATTAACATGCAAAAGGGGAAAAAAGAAAAAAATAACATGCAAAAACCCTTATCTAATAAAACATGTTCATTCAATAAACTATGCCTTTCTAATGAGGCTGAAAATTTTTTATATATTTTTTTCTTTTTTCTACTTTAAAGTAGTACAACTAAATTTTATCCAATCTTTCTTTTAGCTATAATAATACAATACAACATTTTTTAAACTATGCTCTAAAAATGTCTTAGGTGTTAGCAATGAAAAGTCCAAAGAGATATTGTAGTAGGTCCCCACAACCACTTCAACCAAAATAGATAAGATGTATGGGTTTTATACATTATGATATTTTGCAAGAATTTTCTTTATAAGATTACATATTTCATTGCAAAAACAAAAACAAAACCTTAAGTGAATTAAATTTAGCCCAACCAATAATGGGACAACTTGATTATTTGTGCATTTAGATGCGATAAAATGGCAAGTACAATCCCATTTATACAGCATTCTTGTCAAAAAGATATAATGTCAATCTCATCGGGAAAGAATGATAAGATAGTTTGAGAAGGGACATTTTTGAGGAAAACTGACCTGGATTGTTTAAAAATATTTATGGTAGTTATGTGGTAGACTATTTTAGATAAAAGGTGACTAAAGATATCACAGATATAATGAGTGAACCTGGACTGTGTCCTGAAGCCAAATTAATAAACAGACCAAAATACCAGTCAGTAAAAGCCTTCTGGGACAATGGGGTTTAGATTTCAATATAGAAATATAATTAAAATGTTTTATTGACACCAGTAAAAAATTTCTTGGGTGTGATGAAAATTGAATTAAAAATACGTAAATACTTTTCATAGGTGCATGGTATTTAAATTTGTCCAATACAAAGTATATTTACATACATTTTCTGATTGGATCCTTGTAACTAAATGGTGAAGATGATAGAAGAGAGGGCATTATTCTCTCTTAAAGATGAGAAAACTGAGTTATAAAAGTAGTAGGTGATTTACCCAAGGTATAGCTAGATTGTGCTACTGTCAACTTGATTAATCTGGGAACTATGTTCCCCAGAATTTCCTTCCTTGCATGGTTCCAAGTTAGAGTATGTCAAAAGAGGACTTTGTGTGAGATCCAGAAGGTAGAAGTGAAGCAGTATCCCAACTCAGACTATCAGTAGACATGGCATAATTGTCTGGCAGTTCTCAGCTTCTCCTTTTCCACCCTGCATCCAGCTTGCCTTCCCATGCTGTCAGTGGCTTCAGACCCACCAGATGCTTCATTGGTATCATAGCTACACAGAAGTAACATCTTTCCTTAGGTCCCCCACTTTGTGGTCCTCCTCTGATGTCTGGACATGCTTGGTTTCTTGGATTTCCCTGCAAGCTCCAACTGGTCTACTGCCATGCTGGGTTTCAAGCATTTATGATACTGAACTTTTTTTGATTTTCCACCTTCACCTTCCAGACCTTTACTTCCCCAGCTCAGCTCACAGTTATGTAAGGTGTAGTCTGTATAACAAATCTCTTATTTTCATAACGCTGATCATGGTTCCGTTTTTCTGAACACTGATACAACCAACTTGGTTTTATGGATTTTGAAGACACATTTTACTATTTAATAGCTTCCACATCTTCAGATTCCTATTCCAAAGCACTTTCCAGAATTTCATAACATCTCCCCAAACTCACAATTAATCTGGTTTTTTAAGCATTTATTGTGGTGGTCGTGGTGGTTGTGTATTTGCATTTTAACTCTGAGTATCAGGACCAAAAAGTTTTCATAGAAGTAATAGGTCACTGTAAGCCTAAACTGATGTTCCCAGGAGATTGATACTTCCTCCTACCAAAGTATTTATTAGAGAGATCAAAATTTAATCACTTATCAAAGAAACAAAGGGGCATAAAATAAAAAGGAATATATACATAAAGGTAATTCTATCCTAGAAAAAAATTTTTGAATTATAAAAGAGGTTTACAAATTATTTATAGGACAGAAAATTGAGAACGAGAGATACGATAATGCCCATGGACATTCAAATTATTAAAGACAGGATCAGAAGAAACAAATTTTATCTGTTAGAATATGTGCTTTGAATATACTTAATTCTAGAAAGTAACTTCTGGATTTCCCTTTATTGAGGGATGGTCAAATGATGGGCAGTTATGAGATCAAAGCTCAAATAACTTTTACTCGTATTAGTACATGGTAGCTTGTACCATGCCATGAAAACAAGGTATCTGGCGCATTCATGTGCTCACTGAATATTAGGTATTAACTATTATTTAATATTTCGGCTAACTTAGGTATATATCTTGAGTTTTGATTAAAAACGTTTCATAAACTTGAGAAGCTTAGTAGTAGAAGAAAAGGGCAACACACACAGTTATTTAATAAATACTTATTAATGACTTATAATAGAATGTGGATACTGGATAATTATCCACGGACTGCTGTGGACCTCCGGGGAGCACAAAACATCCAAACTGGCCTGACTGTGAGGGTGATGCATTTCTCTGGGAAATCAGTATACGGAGATTTATAGGGGAGGGCTCTCAGGATCAATCCCCAGGGCCGAGTGAGGAAAGCAGTACTGAACAGAGAGAGCATGGGTTCACACACAGTTACAGTAAAGACCTCAGCTAATCCCATGTGGAATTCTGGAGCTGGCATGGCCCTTCAGAATGGTCCCAAACTGGGGCAAGGGGTCCATTATATACTCCTATCTGACTAGTCACTGGATACAATGTGTCCGCAGGAAGAATGACTTTGGGTGATGTGACTTTCCTCAGCCACAGGCAATGCTCAGGCAGGGGACCCCAGCTACAAGCTGTAAAATAGCAATATTTCCAGAAGGTGAGAGAAGGAGGGCTGTTGTTCTGAAGGGAGATACAGCACACATCACAACACATACCATAATATGTACTGGGAAAAACTTCTTGGAATAAAGGAGAGTCTTAAAGATTTAGAAGATGTATCCAAAGTTGAGTTTATGTGTGGGGTATAGATATAACATAATAAAGATACAGAAGGTTTAGAGAAATTGCAAGTAGTTTCTATAACATAATAATGAGGGGGTATTTGGTCAGGTAAGGTTGTGGGAGAGTATATTAGTGATAGCTGAACACATACGTGGTAGGGTCAGGTCAGAAAGACTTTTAAGTGACCGACTTTAATCTATAGTTGCCTTTTTTGTTTGTTTGTTTGTTTTAAGAAAGGGTGATTTGGGGAGGAGGGCCAGAGGGAGAGGGAGAGAGACAAAATCTTAAGCAGGCTCCACACCCACATGGGGCTCAGTCTCATCACCCTGAGATCATCATCTGAGCCAAAATCAAGACTTGGATGCTTAACTGACTGAGCAACCAAGGCACCTCAACCTATAGACAGTTGAACATTGTTGAAATAGATGAATAAGAGCGGGGACCAAAGTCAGATTATCTTTTAGAAAAACCATCCCAACAACAGTGTGGATGATATATTTGAGAGCATCAAGATTGGAGTCAGGAAAGCTATACAATAGTTTGGGTGTTAGATGATGAGGACCTGAAAAATACTACCTCTCTAGAAGAAGTATTTAATAATTTCACATTAATTGTGTGTTATCTTACATGATGTGTTTATCATGACACTCTCACATTATTTTTTTTTCTTATTTGTATTCTCCTGGGTTCCATAGATTTTATTTTCTATCTGAGAAAATCATTTGGGGTTTCCTTAGAGGATAAAAGGAAAATATGTATATTCTATGTACATTTGTAAGCTTATCTATCTATTCAACAACACTTACTTTTATCAATATGTGTCCAGAGCATGAGAAAGATTTTTTTAAATTAGATTTATATATTATGACCACAGCTATAATAAGGGTTTCCAAAATAAAATTTCTGTTAAGACAGAATACTTAACCAAAAAAAAAAATAAAACCCTCTCAAAAAACCATCTGAATTTAATTTGGAAGAGGAAAAAATACAGAAAATTGAAAAATATAAAACAAAACAAACAAAAAATATAAAACAAAACCTAAAATGAATTCCATAGCTCTGCTTTTAGTTGAAATTTACTTGAATCTGAGCAGGTGAGATGACCAAAACCACAGTTTCTTTATATTCAAAATGTGTCTGGTGATACCTACCTCAAAAATTCATTGTGAAGACTGAATGCCTAATGTGTTAAAAACCACTTCATAAATTATAAGACACTATACAAATGCTAGTACTTATCCTTTTAATGAATTATCATAATGAGGCATTCCTTTTTCATTCAGAAGGAAGAGAAATAAGTGGGGGAAAAGCAGTGACGAAGCTGGACATCTGGACATCTAACTCAGGCCGTGCTTAGTGTTCCTGGCTTGAGTGAGTGATGATACAGGTGGGGAGGGAAGTCACAAGGGTATACTCCCTTTTCAAGCTTCTGTTTCATTTTCTTTGAAAGAGTGAATAAGACTGTTTTACAGTGTGCTTATTTTCAGTACGTTCTCACCAGAACAGGCATTATGTTTTAATGAGTTCTAATTTCCCATTTGATGCCAACATGAATCTTATACTTAATTGCATGAAGAGGTGATGATTACAGACCTATTTTCTGCTGGGTCGTGGCAAGACAGAGCGCCAGAGCCACCAACTTTATTACAGCAGGATTACAGAGGAGGAACCACACCAAACTAGGTAGGAGTCAAACATTCCCGATTTAAGTCGTCCTTCCTTGGGAAAAATGTTGCCTATTTCTGGACCTCAGCTTTCTTTTCTTGACAACCCAGAGGATTGGAATTAAAAGTATTAAGTGCCTTCTGGATTTATAACCCTGACTCTCAAGGTTCACAATTCTCTTAAAAAAGAAAAGTGGGGGTCTTAGAGTGTATGGCTCACTCTTTCTGGGATGACTTGACTTTCAATCAGATCTGCATCAGATGATTGAAGGTCAGAATCATACAGTGAAGAAACAGGAAATGCTCAGTGTGGGTAGTGGGGCATTTTAAGAGGAAGTAAGGCTCCTTCCTCATACAGATGCCAGAATGACATTCATCCATGCACCCAGAAGCCTACTTTGGACTCTGACCATCTTTCTAAACCTGTCTATGCACTCTTTGTCTTAGTACCACCCCAGCCTCATAAACACATGTGTGCACGTGTGCACATAGACACACAGACATGCACACCTATCTACCTACTAAGAACTGAGAGACATTTTGGAAAAGAACCAAGGCAAATTCTTCAGAAGCCTAGAAAAAGACTAGACTAATTATTTGCTAGTCCTATTGTCAGGCTGTCTGACATTAGCCAAGTTTCATACAGTTTCAAATTTCAGGTCAAAACATTTACATAAGAGTACCCCTGATGTTTTACAGTGGTTTCTCTTGCTCTAAAACTCCCCAAATATTGACCTCCTTGGAAACACTTCTTCTTACACTCCATTGCATTTTATAAATGTCTCTTCTTTGGTTTCTTGAGTTGCCATTATGTACACCCTCATTACCCTCCCATGAGATGATGAAAACTCTTTAGATCCATTTCTCATCCCTCTGTTGTGGTGACATCACCACTGTTTGTTAAGAAAATGATTCTTATGTCTCCAAGGATCCAATCCCATGCATAATCCATTAAAATAAGATGTGTTCATGAAAAAAGTTGTAGATTCAAAGGCTACAAGAATAGTATGTCTCAAAAAGATAAAAGCAGCCAAAACGGGTGAGCTACAAGATGGCCACAGATTGGAAAAGGAGCAGAAGCTTTGGTTGCTGTCACTGCATTTTGCTTGAAGCTATGTACCGACCCTTTAATCTACACAATCATGTTTGCAAGATTGATGTAGAGTAGCTACAATATGGAGAGTCAGAAATCATTGCAACATTAATTTACTGATTATGAAACTCAGTCACACACAATTATTAAGGACCTGCTATGGGCCAAGTATTGCATTAATGGATAGTGATACAAAAGTAACGGAAATATATTCCCTGTTCTAAAGGAATGTTAGCCAGTTATTTAGTGATCTAGTTACTTACAAAGCTGGACTGTGAGGTCTGGGAGACTAGAGATCTCATCACCCACTGCAAAATTAGCAGTGCCTAGTAGGGTTCCCAGAACACAGAAGTAACACAGTAAGGGTTTGGAGAATGAATTTACCGTACCACATTACTTGCTTAGCTGTTTTTTAATTTTTTTTTCCTAGTGTACAAACTTGTCATTGAAAAAAAAATCATAGATATTAATAGGAAAGTGTATAGTTTGTTTGTACATCTACAATGATGTATCATGCATGTTCATGCTATTATTTGAATTTATTTTTGCCTTCACATTATTTGCCAAAAAATTCTAAATTATGCTCCACCTTATCTTTTATGTAAGTCATATAAAAACATAACATTTTACCTCTCCTTTGTCACTTTCAAAATAATGTGAAAAAAATAATAACTTAAGAAAGGTAAACAAAGTATAAGAAAATCTTTTGATAGAAAGGGGTGCTTATTTCAAGCCACTGAGTTTGAGTCAGTTCTCTGTCAACAATTTTGTACATATGAATTCACAGCACCAACCTCATCACAGTAACAACAATAAGAACTATGACAACAATAATATTGTGCTGGACTCAATTCCCCATCCTCTAGAAGCTGAGCCAACATCAAAACAACCAATCTGTGAAAACTGAAATTTAACGCTTTTAAGAAGTCTTTACTGAGTTTTCTGTGTCACTGCCGTAGGCCTAGACAACCTAATTTTCATCATCTTGAAGCATGATGTGTATCATTTCTGTCTCTCACACTTTTCCACTGCAACTGGTAGGTGGTGAAGTCCAAGGGAGTTGAGCCCTGCATGGAAGGAGGACTTACCTGTAGTTCTGCTTTTCGTTTCCTATGTGGAATCTGTCATACTGTGAATAGGCTCGGTTTCCTTCCCAGTCCATTAACTCAATTCTTAGTGTGTACTGCCTCTGACTGGTTATGGCAAAAATAAACTCGTTCCCCAGCCAATATTCACCAGAGGGATTTCCAAAGCCCTACAAAAGGAGATAGAGATATGGTTGTTACCTCTTATCGGGTTCAGTATTAACTACATTGTAAAAAATAACACAACCTTCTTTAACAGTAAAGATCATTTTTCACATTTTACACACTTTTTTCCAATTACTGACTCAATACTTTTCTGCTATGTTTCCCTCCGCTGGGCCCTGTGAATTCTTATTACAGTAAAAGGCTGATAATCAAACTTGTGTAGGTAAGATGATTTCAGATTAAATGAATCTGGTTAAGAAGTTTGACCAGTAAACACTTCTCAGTCACAGCTTGCTTTTGAAAATGTTTCTAAAACACTAGTTAATGGAATATTTTGAACATCATTTAAATGTTTTCAATGCATATTATCAGGGTATTACCAGATAAGTTATTTAACAAATATTATTATTGTTTCTTTTGTTGCTATTATTATTCAGGAGTCAAATTATACTTAGATAATAACTTAAACATATATTACTAGACCCTTGACTTTTCTAACTTTAATATTTTCATATTTAAATATTAATAAGCAAGCCTGTAAACCCAGGACTAGAGTCATTTAAATGGTTTACTGGCATGGATTTGGGTTTTGAGGCAGAAGGTTGACACATAAGAGCTAGTGAGTGGACCTCCCTGGCTGCTCGGCCCCTGCCTCTTAACATGGCTTTTGTTCTCCACAGGGGAATCCCAATCATGGTTCTGAAGTGTTCAAAAACTGTTTCTTTGTGGGGGAAAAAAAAAGTGGTCCCCCCAAAAAAGCCAATTCTTAATGGTTATGTTAGTAGTAGGAAAATTAGGAACCCTAGGAAACTGCTGGCATTCTAGATTTGGGTATTCAGTTCCTGAATCCCCAAAAGTATTCCTTGGTAATGCCTGAAATTGAATATAATTCTTGAACTACATGTTTGTCTTACTGACCAAACTGTGAGCTCCTTGAGGACAGAAGGTGTGCTGTATTTGTGACTAGTGGACTGTTGGCATATGCTGGGTACTCCATATGCTTCACTGACATTTGAAGGAAGGAAGGAAAGAAGGGAGGGAGGGAGGAAGGAAGGGAGGAAGAAAATACTACAGCGCTTTATAGTGACCTTCAGAGAAGTAACCTTAAAACATAATTCTTTTCGTAATTTGGCTGAGTCTCAGGGAGGCTTTTTGCTTTTTGTTTTTTGTTTTTGTTTGTTTTTTTGGGTTTTTTTTTAAAAGATTTTGTTTATTTATCTGACAGACAGAGATCATAAGTAGGCAGAGAAAGAGGGGGAAGCAGGCTCCCCGCTGAGCAGAAAGCCCCGATGCGGGGCTTAATCCCAGGACCCTGGGATCATGACCTGAGCTGAAGGCAGAGGCTTTAACCCACTGAGCGACCCAGGCACCCCTCAGGGTGGTGTTTTAAAGTGCCCACTGAGTCATAATCACTGGACCTCTGGCTGGGGGGCGGGGGGAATCCTGGCTCCACACTGAATCAAGATATTTGAGAACCAGCCCCACTGCCTCCAAACAAACTCCCTGTTTGTCCCTGTGTGCATTAATATTTGGAAGGAACACCTCCAGCATCCCAGGAAATACTCCGACATTTCAGAAAGAAACTGATTCTGTTAACTGAGGTATTCATTTATAAAGGTTTTACTTTATCCATACTAAGAAATAAGAGGGTAGTAATAAGATAACTTCTCCTTCTCTTCTCCGTTTCTTATCATAGATGATAAAATTTGGAAACCGTGCTTTTTTTTTTATTTAAAGTACATCAACTTTATATAATTATAACTATAGTAGAAGTATTCTTTTTAAAAAAATATTTATTTTATTTTAGAGAGAAGGGGAGGGGCAGAGGTCAACGGAGAGAATCTCAAGCAAATTCCATGATCAGCAAGGAGCCTAAATTCCATGATCACCATGGAGCCCACGATCAGCACGGAGCCCACGATCAGCAGGACTCTGGGATCAAGACCTGAGCCAAAACCAAGAGTCAGACATTTAACTGAGCACCCAGGCACCCCTACAGCAGAAGTATTCTTAACCGCTCTCCCCTTTAACAAACCTAACACATGAATCAGTGTTCTCCACTCCTTATTTAAAATATACTGATGCCCAGAGTAAACTAAATGCATTAAATACATTTGTATATTACTGTCTCTGCCAACTGAGTTATTAAATGTCCACTGTGTTGGGTCCCCAAACTGTTTACATCAGTTCTGTTACTATAATGATAAGTCTCACAGTTTTATGTAAATAAGTTTAATATTAGTGGGGAAAAATCATTTGTTTTGTTCTGTTTTGTTTTTGATAAAACTTAAACATTAGGCTTGCTCAATAAAAGCAAATCACTAAAAAATGGTTTTGAATTATGTTTGTGGCAGCAACTCTAAAAGACTGGGAAAGTAATAAAACATAAGAGGATTTTAACTTACATTGCTTTCTGTGTATCTTACTTGCTCCATAAAAAAAACAAGAAAGAAAGAAACCAGAAGGTAGAAGTTTGATGCATTTAATTATGGGAAATTTCTAAGAAAGAACCACTGACCCAGAATTCCAGGCTTTGGCCCTACATTTTAAAAAATGGGCAAATGAAAATATAATTGTATATTTAAAGTTCAAATGAAATGCATTAGTATATGTAAGCACACTTTTAAAGTTTTCCCCAGGGATGCCTGGGTGGCTCAGTCAGTTAAGCATCTGCCTTTGGTTCAGGTCATGATCCCAAGGTCCTGGGATCAAGTCTCACATCAGGCTCCCTGCTCAACTGGGAGTCTGCTTCTCCCTCTGCCTGCTGCTCCCCCTGCTTGTACTCTCTCTCTCTCTCTCTGACAAATAAACAAAATCTTAAAAAAATAAAGTTATTCCCCAATTTAACTTAGTTTTTAATTAACTCAAATCCTTCATCCAGACTGCACTGGGTATATGCTCCCCCGAAGTCCATCTACTTGTAGCTCAGAACAAAGATATGGGGCCCATAGAAGTCAGTGTTCCAGTGTTCCCTTGCTTCTCTGTTCCTAAGATGCACAAGTCATACTTTGCCAAAGTTCCACAGTGGCAGGGAATTTAGAGCAATTTAGGATGTGCTAAGAATTTTACACATTTTCGTGGCAGCGGTGCTACATACCAGAAAGAAGAGTGAAGTTTACCTTCTCCAATGAATAAGCAAAACACAAAGTTACAGGGCACTGAAATTCAAAAAATTAGCACATTCTCAGTTGCAGCAGCCACTGGGAAGAAAAAGAGGACTGCTGGGATTTTCTTTGCGTTTTCTTCTCAGCTCAGACGTGTCAAAACTTTCCCTCTAGCCATTGGAGGATTCCCTCTTGTGTGTAGTTAGATGGGATTCAGCGATTATACTAAATGTGACTAAGGAAGGTGGGAATAATGAGTGTTCAGTTTTAGGCCACATTATTTCCATGCTGCTGAAAGCTCTGCATGGGTAAAACTGTCCAGCTTCCCCAGGGAAAAGGGCAGTGATCTCTAGTGAGAGTCAGAAACATGCAAACACTAGTGTCATTCCTATGAGAGCCTCCATCCCCAGCCTTGGCATGCAGGCTTCTACCTCCCCTAAGTGGAGATTACCATCCCTTCCTAAACAGTTTCTTTTTCCTGAGTGAAAAAAAGAGGAAGACACAACTGAAAAGAGAGCAACAAAATTTGATTTTAGAAATAAAAATTCTATTTCATGCACCTTCCTAGAAAAACTGTCTAAACTTGCTCTATTATGGGAACAAAATGTGTGGTTGCGATGAATCGAAATGGCTGTTAGAGAGATAGGGTAGAGGAAGCTTTCTAAAAGCTAAGTGCAGCCATGCAGAACCAACTGTTTCATCATAGACATGAAAAATAAGTCAAAGAAGGGAAAATGGTTCCCACATTAGTAAACTGCCTACTGGAGAGTTATCAGGCACACTACCAATCCGATGCCTAGGAACGAAGGCTTAGCTTTGACTAAATAACTTCTACTCCCTATCTCTGCTCTGATTTGAAGCCTTACTCTGCCCCATGTTTGTTGTGGAACCTCCGATATTACTTCTTAGCCTCAGTTTCCTTGTCTGCAAAACAGGGATTAAAAATGTCATTTCCATAAATAGTGTTGTGAGAAAGGAATAAGATACTTAAAGTATTTAGCTCAGTGCTGGTACAGGAGAACAACAATAATGTCATTGTTATTACAGTTAAAGGCTATACCACAAATACATAGCAATTTTCTGTTTACTTGCCTCTCTCCCACCATGTGAGCTATCTGAGGAGAAGCATGTTTCTTTCTACTCTGTATGAAAAAGGGAACAAAAATAGTCCAGGATCATGTCTTAGCCTGAAAATTAATAAGGGGATACTGAAACAATTATTTAAAAGGCTTTCAGATGCTAGGAACTAATGTACTCTTATGACAAGTTGAGTGTGGCTTTACATAAATAAGCACTGTCATTTTAACCCAAGAAGTTAATTATTAAATAAGAAATTAAAACCAGCTGGTTGATGGTGGGGCTAAACTGTGCCATAAACCAACGTGTAGACTACTTTTCATTCTTGCTTCTGCTTCCTAAGGCCAGGGAGAAGCTGTGTCCTCCAACTCTCCCTTGGTCCTATTTCTTTTAATCTCTTTCTTTCTATATCTCATAAGTTTTAGGTCTACAAAAGGGGTAATTTTTGAAATCTTACACTCATGCCAATAAATTGATAGTTTTGACATTTGCTTTCAACCAGGACTGCATATCAGAAACAGCTGTGGAGCTTTTTAAAGATATGGATGACTTGGTTCCCACACGGAGGTTCTGACTCTGTATGTCTGGGGTGTGCTTAGAGATATGTACATTTGAAGGGTTCCAGGGGTGAGTGTGCTGTGTACCACAGGTGGCGATTCATATAATTATGATGCAGAATAGCTATTCTGAGTGCAAATAAGGAAGAATATATTAACTAGATCAAACTATCTGAGTGGTACACAGGAGAGAGGTATAAAACCTCATATTCATATGGAGCTCCAAACTAGTAGACAGTTTTGATTATGTATCATGGGACTATTCTTGAAAAAAATGTATAATGATGGCTGAAATGCAGAGACGGTCACATCCCCTAAAAAAATAGGTTCATACATTACTGCACACGCAAAAGCCTACCATAGGTCTATATTTTATTCCAAAAGGCCTGTAATATCTACAATAAATAAAAATACAAGCTTACACAGAATCCAGGGCTGATGTTGAAAAAAGTATCATGTTGGGGCGCCTGGGTGGCTCAGTGGGTTAAAGCCTCTGCCTTTGGCTCAGGTCATGATCCCAGGTTCCTGGGATCGAGCCCTGCATCCTGCATCGGGCTCTCTGCTCAGCAGGGAACGTGCTTCCTCCTCTCTCTCTGCCTGCCTCTCTGCCTAGTTGTGATCTCTGTCTCTCAAATAAATAAATAAAATCTTAAAAAAAAAGTATCACATCTCTATCAAAACAATAAAAAAATCACAATAAAAACAGGATTTCTTCTTTTCTATAAAAAAAAAAATCCAACAATGCTAGGTCACATCCTTCCATGAAAACTATTACATTTAGTTACTTCAATCACAATCATATGCAAGATTTTGATACCATAATTCAGATAGATTGTAAATCTTCTCCTTTAGCTCTTTAATAAAAGGCAAAAAAAAAAAAAAAAAGGACACTGAAACTTAACCCAGACTGATGCTGACTTAAAGTTGGCCCTAAAAACTGCATATTGTTAATAAAACAATGCACACAGAAGAAAGATCGATACTCATTAGTTTTTGCCAAGACCTGCAGAAATACTCAGTTTTGGCTGTATGTTTCCAAGTTAATAAAGTAATTGTCTATGATACTTTGTTACTTTTTTTTTTTGATCTGATAATACTCATAGGAAGTGTTGACTTTCTATAGCTGAAACACAATTGAAACCAGACCCTGTTAATGTATTCTATGGGTTTCATCTTTTTTTTCACATAAACGATTAGAGAAAACAGATCTGAAGCAGGATTACTGATCTGTGGCTTTTCAGAGGAGCTTTAATACACAACTTAATCATGTATCTCCTCTAACTGCTGAGACACTCAGCCCAAGAAAGATCAAAAGAATGATTTATTTCAACATTTTAAATTCCTTATATATTTTTCTCTTTTAATGTGAAGATGTTAAAAAGCAGTTGAAAATATGCCCTTAATTTCTTTCCAGAAACAAAGAACTCCCAGAAGGTAGGGTGCTCAGACCGAAATATTTGTGTCAATAGGAGACTTTGTTTATGGGGGTAACTGTTTTCAATACCAAGCCAGGTTGTCTCCAGGGCATTAGTCACTACCTTCTATAAAGTTAGGCCACTAGGGTATTATTTGGAACTCCTAGCTGGATTTGGCTTCATATATGCAAAAGTACTGCTGATAAGTGTTATTGCTGGAGGCCACTCAATGGTATTCTCATGGCCTGAAAAGAGTTAATATAGTTCCCTAAGTGCCTCATTAAAAAAGCCCACTGCAGACTTCCCTCTCTGCAAACATCTTTACAAATCCATAAACCGATTTTGCTGAATCCCCTCATAAGGAAGGTTAAATGAAAACAAAGCTCAGGTAAAAGACTTTTGTAGGCTTAAAGCCAATGTTAAGAAGCAAATACACTGCAAATCTTCCACGTTGAGAGAGGTTTAAAAATAATAAACTACAATATGTATTTGTAATTCATGTGTTGATAATTTTAACATACTGTTCTGGAAACCTTATGAGGAAAGAGGCAGCCCACAGTTATCAACCAGAATGAAGGGAAAGAGAGAAGAAAGGCAGAAAGGAAGGATGGGTGAAATTTTATTTCTGGACTCAGGGCTCAAGAAAGAGGCAAAGTGTCCTCGTGTACACCAGCAGATGAGTGAAGACTGAGGAAGGAGTGGTGCCTGCTAAGAAGTTCATGTTTTCCCAAAGGATGTGCACCCAAGCAGTCAGTCTGAAGCAGGGAACAGAAGTGGGAGTGACTGATGAGAATGAGCCTATGTTCATTTTGGACTCGTGTTATTTGGTCTTTAGGTAAAAAGCTCTGGAGGAAAACAATGGAAACACTTTCTACCATGTGTTTTGGTGAAAGTTAACCAAGTTGTGATATGTGATAAATTCTCTTAGTTAAAAAAGCAGTCAGACTCATTTTTGCCAAAATGTTTCAGACGTCTGGAGCTTATTTCAATTTTCTGACCATGTAGAATTGAAACTCAGCTGATAAAATGTTCTAGTTTGAATGAAATAGGATAGTCTTTCTATTTTTTAATACAGGGAGAAGGGTAAACTCCCCCAAAACGATAACTAATGAATAATTCAGCCTCAGTCAAATGACGAAAAAAATATTTAAAATACATATATCTGGTAAATACGTATAAGACGTGCATCAATGCCACACTTCATATGTTAGCCTGTCTTACTTAATGTGCCTAGTGTGCCAAGGCAGCAGATGCTTACAGATAATAACTCAGCATTTTGGAAAGTCACCACAATGATACCTTTATATTCACTTTTCTATTATCACTGATATTAATAATAATGTATTTCAGATTTGCCTGAACATATATCTATAGCCTGATTCTCAGATGACTTCTTCACATTCCATTTTAATGATGAAAATAATCGTGAGTTAAGGTAGTTTGCAAAATAATATTTTTGGCAGAGTTAAGTAAAATTTTGGAGTCTTTGATGTCTTAATCTTGGGTAATAACTACTGTTTATTGAAAATTTAGTGTGCCAAGTACTTTATTTATATCCAATCCTCACAACATCCCTGTAGGCAGGTAAGGTATTATCATTAATGCCCCCTTTTAACTAGTGAGGAAGTTATGGTATAGGTTAAATGATTTGCTAAAAACCACTCCATTGGTAAATGGAAGAGTGAAGACTCAAACTGCTGATATAGACATAATGCAAGGTCCTTTTTTAGAACTTAGATTAAATTCTTCCCATATGTTCTTAGAATCACATAAGCAAAAAGAGATCTTAGAGTAAAACCAATATTCTCTGTAACAGTCCTGGTGATTTACCTTCTACTGGGGTTCTTCCACTAAGAGAGGGCCTCATCACTTAATAGACAGTCCATTCATGTTAGAAAGAATCCTTAGAGAGTTTTGTCCATAACAGTCAATTTTGCCTCTCTAGAACGTTCTTCCATTCATTATGGAGCTTCCCTCTTTAAAGCAGTGTTAAAATGCAGATTCTAATTCAGGAAGTCTATGATGTACCTTGAGGTGTTGTATTTTTCAAAAGCTCTCAAAGCTAGCGCTGCTGGTTTCTGGACTGCACTGTGAGAAGCAGGTTCTAGTACATCTACCTCCATCCAGTCACTTTAGATAGCCATCAGTCAGGTTTATATCTAATTCCTTTTTTTCTCTCCAAGTTAGAGCGCAATTGATTCATCCTGTTTGTACCTCATAGGATAAGTTCATTTGTTGGAAATCTATGAGAATCTAAAGCATATATATATATATTTTAATTTTATTTATTTATTTGACAGACAGAGATCACAAGTAGGCAGAGAGACAGGCAGAGAGAGGAAGGGAAGCAGGCTCCCGGCCAAGCAGAGAGCCCAATGCGGGGCTCGATCCCAGGACCTCGGGATCATGACCCGAGCCAAAGGCAGAGGCTTTAACCCACTGAGCCACCCAGGTGCCCCAAAGCATATTTTTGATGTAACCAGACTATGGCAGACACCAGTGAGTTCTGCATTTCTTGAGACCATAAACTATTAGTGTAGCCTGAGTAGCCTGGTCTTTGTTGTTAGTAGCCAACAACATGAAATGAGCTTATAGTCAAGTAAATCTATCCAGAATTGCTTTTTTTTTTTAAGATTTTATTTATTCATTTATTTCACATACACAGAGAGAGAGAGAGAGAGAGAGAGAGAGACAGAGAGAGAGCACGAGTGAGCAAGAGAGGGAATACAAGCAGGGAGATGGGGAGAAGGAGAAGAAGGCCTCCCACCAAGCAGGGAGCCCAATGTCGAGCTCCATCCCAAGACCTGGGATAATGACCTGAGCCCGAAGGCAGACGCTTAATGACTGAGGCACCCAGGCGCCCCTATCCAGACTTTCAAACACCAGGTACTTAAGCTAATTTGTCACTTTTATCCTATATTCTCACTTAATTTTGTGTATTTTTGGTCTAGGTGAAATACTACATTTATCTCTATAGAATTCTATCTTGTTGGCTATAGTCTTCTTTTCTGCCTGGAATTTTATGGTTTATTGGAGACATCAGATTCCAACTTTGTATAACTTCAAACTTTATTAACCTATGTTCACAGTGTTCAACTGGGTATCTGAAAAAAAATATTGTAGACACAGAGACACCACAAGAGACCCCCACCTTCATTTATTAAAATCTTTTTAACTGTCATTTGGCCAACTATGAACCTACTAATGTATAAACTGGGATGCTGATTAACTACAGTTTTTACATATTTTCTAAAAGAATATCAAGACTGAACTTAGATTAGTACAACAGGACTCTTCACCTTTTTCTTTATCTTCTGAGGGGGGAATTTGTCAACAATTGGTCCAGACAATAATTATCCAGAACATTTAGATGTAAAATATGAGAATAAGTCCATAAATGGAAGCCTTTTCTATTATTGTATCTTGACTTTCTGTCAGTAGATTTTAATAGTTAATACTGTAGGCATTGATGATATGATTATTGTATTATGCATTAGTTAAACCATTTACTGTATTACCTTAGAAAAGTTGATCTCCCATCTTGCTCACTTTCCTCTTAAAATGGAGACAGCTAATAGGCTTGATATAAAAATGATTAAGAATTTACAGCTAGGGCTGGCTCATACTAATCATTGGAAACTTCAACTATGATGATAATGATGGTAACCATGATGTCTGGTATTATTTTGGAGACCCCCAAGGAACCATACCTCACAGTTCAGACCCTTGTATACTCCTCTCATCGTGAATGTGGACTGGGCATTGTAAGTTAAACCAAAGAAAGCAGTGGAAGTGATACAGAGCAATTTCTCGGTCTAATAAATCTTAAAAAGGTATGGAAGTTTCCATTTTTGTGAGTGAGGGATGCCACCTGCCACATAAGAAGTCTGATGACCCTGAATCATCAGAGAGAAGCCCAACCCAGCCACACGGAGGAGCTCTTAGTCAACACCCAGCAACAACTCGCCAGCTACATGTGGTACGTTAGTACCTCTTCATAATCCACACCTCCCTTGTCCTGGTTCATGTGCCCAGCCTGGGTCTGAGTTCTAGCTTCCCCCACCCTCATTCAACCAGGAACAAATCCAGATAATACATAACAGTTCACCAAATAATTTCAGTAATATATTTTTCTTTCTGATGCACATATGGAAATCATTTACTGAAAATGATTTATGAGTGTTTTGTGTTTAATAAAAATAATGTGACTAATGTATCATTTTATTTTTAAAATAGCTGAAAAACACCTAAAAATACAAGGGCTTATCACAGAGTCTGGTGAAGATAACCTTATGATAAAACATCAGAAACTATGTAAATTCTTCCATCTTACCATTTTATATTCTTTCCAACCTCTTTGGAAATCTAGACTTCCATCTTCACGATGTTGTATCACAGTCCAACCTCCTCCATTAAGATCCATATTGCAAAATACCTGATAGACACGGGGAAAATAAAGTCAAGTGAAAATTATGTCTGTTTTAAAGAAACAAGTATCAGATTATGTTCAAAGTGGAAATAGGATGGGTAGGCCTATAGATAAACTGAATAAAAATTACCATGTTGAAAAATGTTAATTTAGATACCAGTTATTTTGCTTTAACATTAGAATTGTTTCTGTTTAATTCCATCATGTAACTTAAATTACTTGTAAAAATTTAAACTAGCTGAAAATTGCCTTAGTCTCAGCTCATAAAAAAATTTTAAAAAATCTGTGTCTTAATGATAATAGGCAGTTATGTAGGTTCATTTTTTCAAAATGCTATCTAGGTTTCTAAAACTATAGACTGTTGTATTGCCAAAACATAAAACTCAGAATTCTTAAGTTTTAATTAATTAAAATGGTGGTATAATAATAATAAAGGTTCTGGGAAAATAATTTAAAAAAAGATCATATATAATTAGCTATTACATATTTCATTGCACATTAACTCCTACACAGTTACAAACTACAATAATTATTCTTGATGGTTCAGTATTAGATTAGAGGCAAAATTTGGTCCACAGCATATGGAGAACATATTATTTGCTTGAATTTTCATCATGAATAATAACAGGAGAATATGACATACTGTATTTCCTTTGACTGCGACAAGCATTTCTTCCCCATGTGGAAAGTTATCCAATGCTTTCAAAGACTTATGCTCATTTCAATTATTCTAAAACAATAGTATTTATTTAGAAATTGATTCATTTCCCCCAGAGTCCACCCAAGGAGAGAAGCATATCTGTAATGGGATTATCTTTAGAGTAATCACTGTAATTGACATAGCATGGATATGGCAGTTTGACTATTCAAGGTCCCAGCTATGGAGAACACCATTCCTCAGGGAGTTGATGACTAAGGCATTTCAAAGGCTGGCTAAAGGTGTAGATATGATGCAACAGCGGCAGACAGGCTGTGCGGGCACAGAGCACAGCTCTGATTAAGGGAAAAATCTCAAGTGTTTTCCCTGAAGCCCTCAATTTGGAGCACAAATGGCTAACAGGTATGAAAACAGTGGCAGCAACTGTCATTCAGAGGACAAATTGTCCATGTACTTCCTCAGAGTGAAAGGAACTAGGAGATCCACGCCTATTTGCGAGCATATAAATTAGGCAAACTGCTCTCTAGAGGGCTCTTCCTCTACTTTGACAACAGTCACCCATCAGTATGTCTTCATTGTGCCTAGGAATTAACTCACCTCCAAGATTATAAATTGAAATTCCACTCTCTGTCCCAAGGTCCTCCTTGACTAATCCCTAAACCATTTTGTACCCCTTCTCTGCCTTCAACACAATCTCTAGTCTTTCTTCCTCCTCAATTCTAATTGATTCATTCATTTATTTTTTACTCAATTAGCATTGTTGGGCACTGATTCTGTTACAATTAGGGATACTATGATGAACAAAATATGGATCTTGGCCTCAAAATGCGTGAAAGTTTCAATAGTGACCGTTCCTGTAGGCTTAAGGAGATGTAGGAGTTCATAATTTTTAGCTCCAGTGACCTGAAGAATGATATAGACAGTGATCTAAATGAAAAACTTAAGGAAAAAAATCTAACAGACGAGAAAAAAAAATGATCATAGTTTTGGACACACAGAATTTGGGGTAGTGTAGTCATCCAAAAGGGGTATTCATCAATCAACTGGAGATGATCTAATAGGCATAGACCAAGAATAAGAATGTGGATAATAAAGGAATAAGAAAGGAATCACCATTAACAACAGCATGCTTGCTGTTAAGTGCCAGATAATTTAAACTCTTCATATGTATTTTCTAACTTATTTCATGACAGTGATGTATGTATGATTATTATCCCCATTTTACAGAGGAGAAAAACAATTCTTAGAGTGTTTAAGTATCTTACCAATGGTTATTACTAATAACAAATCCTGGATCCAGGATTTGAATCCTGAATTCAAAACTGTATTGGGAGTAACCTGCTTGAGAGCAGTTAGTTGATAACATGAAAATGGATTATTTAAAGAACTAAAAAAAAAGTGGTAAGAGATGTATATGTGCAGAAAGGAGGAGGATCCAAAAATGGACTTTGGTAAACTGATGGAGGTAAAATACATCAACAACCTTTAGGTAGGCAGGGCCTTATATTTTGTTGGTCACTGTCCCCAGTGCCTAGAACCGTGCCTAGCCTAGCTGATACTAAATGAATATTTGTTGAATAAACAGAAATGCAAGAAGGAAACATAAAATAGGAAAACCTGATTAATAAAATCGAAGCTGAGGATGACTTTGATTTGGGGAAATGATCCACTTAATCAAATATTCCAGAGAAGTCAAGAAAAATAAAGATTAAGAAAATACACACTAAATTTTGAAATGAAGGAGTCATTAGTGACCTTGAGGAGACAGACTGCAGGATTCCTATGAGAATAAAACCCAGATGGCACAGTTTAAAGAGGACATAGGTGGTGATTCAAGATAAGAGGCCAAGGCGGAACTTTACTGGTGATACTTTAATAAAAGTCAGTGAAAATGTCAAGTAAACATTTTGCTAGAGGTAACAAGTGTCACTTGATTCTTAAATTCTTACCCTGTCTTGACTGGTTAATTCAGAATTCTTTTTCCAGACTTTTCTTAATGGACACTAATTACCCGGAACTTTGCTAACCTGAGTTTATAAAACTATAGAGTCCACTTACATACTCGGGGAAAGGAATAACTACATTTATAAATATCTAATGTGCAGAAGAAACTATTCTTCACAGTTTTATTATTACTATTATCTATATTATTCAGATTCTATGCACTTAAAGTTTTAAAATCATTCACAAATTTTAGAAGAAGACCAATTTCCTTTTAAACAAACATATTCAGTGACTTGAGAATGTTAAGATGTGCTAGGAACATTTCTTAGATAAAGACTCAGAGAAAGGGGCGACTGGGTGGCTCAGTGGGTTAAAGCCTCTGTCTTAGGCTCAGGTCATGATCTCAGGGTCCTGGGATCGAGCCATGCACCGGGCTCTCTGCTCAGCAGGGAGCCTGCTTCCCCCCCCTCTCTCTTTGCCTGCCTCTCTGATTACTTGTGATCTCTGTCAAATAAATAAATAAAATCTTAAAAAAAAAATAAGAGAGAGTTGGAGCTACATGGGAAGGCAGAAGTTCCCCCGGAGGATTATGGTGTTGGAAGTGGAGGTACAGTGAAGGTAAGAAGTTGGACATATGCTCCACAGTTCCTATTGTGACTCAATAATAGCAGTAATAATAATAGCTGCTATTGTGGAATATGGTCACAATAGAGCTGAAGGGCATATTGTTTAGGGGCATGGACTTGGGTACCAAATTATCAGTGTTCAAATCCCAACTCTGTTCTATCACTTAGGTCTTTGCAAGGACTAAATGAGTCAATGCATGTAGAATTTTTAAAATAGTGCTTGGTACATAATAGGCTTTGTCATGACTCTCATTTCTTAGATGTATTTTACATATGAGATAGGAGGTATTTACATTATGCATTATATCCTCTGTATATAATATCTTATACATTTTAGCATATTTTACGATTATATTTACTATGGCATATAATTTATCATTTATAATAAGAATAATATGGAATGTACAAAATTAAAAAAATGTAGTTCAATAAATTGTCCTTAAGATCACTAGCTTAATAATATTTATTAATATAATTTATATATAACATATATTTATATATGTATTTTCTATATTTATGATTGATAAAATAATATATAATATAAATATAAAAATACCAACATCGATCTCTGAGCATGCTTCTTTTTATTATATATCTATTTAAGAAGTTGGATTCACTCTAGCCAAAAAACAAAACAAAACAAAACAAAACCCCAAAACATGTTATTTCTAGTCAGAAGAAAAATAAAAAAGCCTAAGCTTAACAGATGAAGGAAGTTTAAGAAAATAGGTGGTTGGTTTCCAAAGATCTAAGACATGAAAGGACTTGAAAAGTTCATTCGCCAGTATTGTGTGGTCTGTGCTATCTGGCGGTGTCCTTCCTGGAGACAAGGGCCCCGCTACATTTACTATGCCTGTTGCATTTATTGATCATATGACTTGAGCTTAACTCTATCCAAGAAAAGATTGAACTGGCTCCTATCCCAGGCAAGGTCAAAGCTTTCAAGCATTAAATACCTTTTAACATAATACAGAGATTTAAACCCAAACAAAAAGGGGAAATTTGATTCACATAGTTCTTACGGTTTTATGCGCCATACAAGTTGGAATGATTAGGCTTGAGGATGTTAATTATTTTTCCATAACCTTAAGTAAAAAAAAGGCTCAACACATTTGTTATGGTCCTTTCCCAAGAATTAGGGGACTCACAATTCAGAAACAAATTTTTAATATTTTATAATAAGCAGAGTTTTTATTTAATGGTTTGAATTTTTGGATGAAACTAAGCCAGCTATAAAGCATCTGGTTTTAGAAACTGATGAGATAAAAGGAAAAATCCTATCTCCTACTACTATGCATTGAAGGGAATTCAGAGAGAAAATAACCACAGCCATTAGGTAAAAAAACAAATACATAAATGATTTAATTCTTATTTTTGATCTGCTTGAAAAATTAAATCGTCTTAGAAAACCGCCTTCATTTCATTTGAAAAGGTAACACTGTTATTTTCAGACATCATTTTTGGGAAGGGAATGATGTCGGATAGAAAAATAAATGTATACCAATTCTGTATACATGCAGCTTTTACTCTGCCTACTAATACTCTTTGTTAACTGCCTAAATAGTCCAATTTTATTGATTGGTCCATAGCCCATATCTTACATATTTGAACTTGTTTTATTTTTTGTAGGCTTGCCTTGAGTTTCATACCCTTGCTAGAACTTCTCCAAGCATAACAATAAGCAAAGCTTTTGCTAAGCATATCCAAAGGTAGCACCAAATTTTATATCTACAAAGCACAATCTACTTGGAAGAGTGATGAACATAAAAATGCATTTTCCAAGCATTTTTTAAAGGATTCAGAGAATTCCAATGATTTATATCAACGCAGGAGAAGAAAATGAGATTACAAGGTAGAAGGGACCAGGGTAGTTTATAATCAGAACATGAATCAGTCTTACATAATTTTCTGATAATAAGCTCTTTCCTGTGTCATTCATATAGGTTCAGATTAAAGAAATTGTAAGTGGTGCAACTTTAGGCACCACTAACATAATTATCTCATTTAGTCCCCTGCTAAGAGTTACAGTCTGGAGTTGATGCCATTATTACAAAGCCTGTGTTCAATATCTATTAACTATGTGACTTGGGCAAGTTATGTTTCTAAAATGAGGATAATGGGAACACCTATCTGATAGAGTTACTGAAAATAGTGAACAGGTGAGTTTTTACATCTAAAGTGCTTAGAATATACCTGGAAAACTGTAAATGCATTTGAACTACTGTATTAACTAGCTTCTAAATTATACCAGGAAAAATTCACACAATCATTTTTCTTACTAGTGCCATGCTAAATGAGATATTCTAAAAACTGCTATCTATGAAAAGTGCAGGTTTATCAGTCTAAAGTTCCCAGAATAGAACAACATTACTACTTGTGGGAGGATCCGTGATCATAAAGGGGAAAGAATAAAACCAGGAAGGAACACCCAAATTAAGAAAGCCTAATAAGTCTTACTCCCTTCTACTCAGTGATCTCTCCCTCTCACCATGCTCTATTGCCAATAAAACTAAAATCTAATGATGGTCCTGACCAGATGCCACATGAGCTTCTTTCCTCTGAAAAGCTTCTTACCTGCTCAGGTTACTATTTTTTCTTAGGCCCAGACCTTAAAGTTTAACTGAGCAGATAGCTGACATTTGTGAATTTAGTATTTTAGATTTCATTTATTTAAGAACAACCCTGAAGCTCCATCACATGCAAAATCCATCATTTTGCAGAGGTATAAGTTTAAATAATGCCATCCTGATGAAACCAACACAGGAGTCAGCTACTGAACTAGCGAACTGGATCCTCTAACCCACATTTTTATATAGGTATTAAAAGCAAATTTATTCAAGATTATGACTTAAGATAGTATATCCTTTCTTCCATCCTAACAGGAGCAATAGGTCTGCAAAGAACCTGTGCATCATTTGTATCTCAAAATGTTCTGAACTAGCATAGTTCAAAATGATGGTTATGGTTATTGAATTATGAATTAAAATTCATGGAATGATCAAAACTTACTTGTAATGTCCCCTTTGCCAAAACCTGGAGCCACATGGCAGGACTGGGTGATGGAGTGAAAAAGATTGTGAAAGTATGAATGTTAATTTCAAGTCCTTAGAAATTGTTCTATTATATCATAGAATCATTAAGTGTCTAAAAGGAGGGTCACTTAATATTTTTAGCTAACTTCTGTTGTTACACCCAAGTTATATTTTAGTGGAACTGACAATAATTTGGGAGTTCTTTCAGGTCATGGGGAATACTGTAGGTAAATTATAGAGTATTTATGTTAGCTCTGCTCCTCTCCCCCAGGACAGGTTTTCATATACTTTAGATGCTAGATGTATGGTGTATGAGAATGTGGGTGTGTACACATGCCCATGTGTATGCCAACTGAATTTAAGCTTAAGTATGATTCTAAGATATCAGCAAGTAGAGTAGGAAAGCTTCACATCATAAGATCCAAGGAACCAAAAGTTCCCCCCTTACAATGAGTTACCCTCTTCTTTTTATTCCTAGACTTACCATTGTACCCTCATAGTTGGGTTTTTTCTTTTTTTTTTTTTTTTCTTTTTTTTTTGGTCTTAAGTCATAGAACACTTAATTGAGTGAGATTTTGCACAGAAGTCCAGAATAAAAAACAGGTGAAACTGAACTTCTGTGGTAGGTGGCCCAGGTAGCAATGTATGGAATGGTGACTGGTGCTTTTTCTCCCTCCTTCCCTATTAAAGAACAGCACGAAAGGCCTCCTTCTAGAGAAAAAAAAAAAAAAAAAAAGATTGTCCCAGCAAATGGAAACAAACACTGAGTTAACTTAAACCAGTAATTCTTACTGAAGTCAGGAGAGAGAGGACGCTGGTAGAGTCCAGATTCTCCTCTGACCATGATGTAACATTTGGCAAACTACTTCTCCAAGATTCATTTCCCTCATCCATCAAAGGAGACTAATAATCAAGAAGACTAAATTAGGCAAAATTACTATATACTACATAGAAATGTTGATATTATTGTCAGAAGTTCATTCACTCATTTAAACACACATTTATTGAAGACCTGTGATGTGCCAAAAACTATGCTGGGTCCCAGGAAACCAAAGACAAAAAGGCACAATCCTTGCCTTGTAGAACTTTGCTAGTGAAAAAGTCATGCAAAGCTGCTTAAGGGAATTAAGGCAGGCCTTCCAAGAGCACTTGTTCAGTAGCCACAGGACATGAGGACACAGGACTGGTAATTTAGGTGGCGCAAAGAGGAGAGGAAAGTTTTTTCATCCTTTGAGAATGGAGCATTACGAAGACAGGTGGTCTTCTTGGAGTCTTGGTTCTCTCTTGTCATCTTGGCAAAAACTTTAACATGCTGAAGAGCAGGGCTCTCCTCACGTCTCTATAAATCCTGCTTCAAACAGACTGTCTCAATCACTACCCTTCTACAGTCTGTTATAATTATCTATGTAATTGTCTGTCTTCACCGCCATGGTGGGATTTGTGTGTTCTATATTGTGTCCCTAGGCAGTGACTGACAAATGACATCCACTTAATATGAATTGAGTGAAGGAATGGATGGATGACTTAATGAATAAATAGAGACAAAGAGATATAACAGCAAGAATATAGTGTTTGCTTACTTCGAAGTTTACTTTGGATCCTGTTCAACATACTGATGAATCCTAGCCTCTAACCCACTCTTTTAGGTAAACATGAAAAGCAAATCCTATCAAGATGATGAGTCAAGAGAGAGTATGTTTTTCCCACCCTAATAGGAACAGTGATTCTGCAAATAGCAATATGTCCATGGCACCCTCTCCACAGTATTTAGACTATAGATGATGTGTGCCATCTGGGTCCTTGAGACATTGAGAGATTGCTTCTACCTCTTCTCCATGTACTTGAGGTACATATCACCTCAACGTGTAATCTACACAAGGCAAGCATTTATGAGCAACAGGACATCCCTAGAATAAGCAGAGAATAAACAAAATTTTGTGAAAGAGGGATGGGAGATATGGGTCTCGGGGAGGTCTATGAAATAGGGTTTTCATCTTTTATGGACCTGGCAAACAGTATCTTTGGGAGATGAGAGGTCAGGCATATATATTTTCAGCTTAACAAGCTCACAAATCAATCTGATTATTTAGCAATTCAACTAGGATCTGCTTTACATCTCGTAAACAAACACTTCTGGTTTTACCTTTTTGGGTTCTGGCATATTATTAATATAAATAGTGTAGATTCCACTTTTATTAAAACCAGCTTGATATACATCTGCACAGTCTCTAAATGGTTTCTCTTCCTCTTTTTTTCCTCCCTTTAGTAAAACTGCAAAAAAAAAAAAAATTGCAATATGTGAACAAGAATATCAGTACCATTAGTACCCAAATGGACTCCAAGTATAGCTAAGCAAGACTTTATTTCCTCAAAACAAATGCCAATGTTGCATTTACTGACAAATTAATCATAAAGATAATACTAGATTTGAGTTGACTCACAAAATTACAAAACTAATGGAAAAATCTATAGAGCAATTTCTAACTGAATACTTTTTATATTTTGCTTACTTAAATTTTGTTTTTATCTATAATTTCCAGAACATTAACTCAAGGGACAAATGACCTGATAGTGTAACACTTCCAACTTGTAATAATTATGGCAACTTTTCTGCAAAATTTCTAAAATGTTCTTACCTACATTTCAATGGAAACTTTCAAAAAATGCTAAAACATTTTTGGAGGAAGAAGAGATAATGATAACAAATTCAAACATAAAAATACCATATGAAGGTTTAAAATGCTAAAAGTAGATAGAACTTTTTCTGTGTCTTTGGACTGATAAGCTCCTAGAAATTTTTATTTAAAAAAAAAAAAACCCTCAAAATAATTACATTTAGAAAGTAGAAAAGAGCCTCTGACCTAATTTACCCAGAAAGAAAAGGGAACTGAACTTTGTTTTTTACTGAATGCCTGAAGTTAAACTATCAGGCAGATAGTATACAAATAAAAGAACATGAATAAGATTTGAAATTAACTTCTATAGGGGAAGAGTTCAGTAAAGAGGGAAAGCCAAACAAAAAAGGAAATTTAATTAGATAGGCTCTAACGAGAACTTAATTTTATTCACTGACCTTCATCTATTACGAAATTCTTATTACTGAGATCAAAATACAAAAATGACTCATATTTAGTAGTCCTTTACTAAATGTATACATGGCACATTTTCAAAATATTTATGATTAGTATCTTCTAAAAATATATAGTTTAGTAACTGGTTTAATTAACACTTTCAAGAAGACTTTTTAAGATTATTTTATGACCTTGCCCTCATGTTATTTAATAAATACCTGCTTTCAATCACTTTGAATCAGGATGGCCTTATAATAAGAATATCAAATTAAATATTAAATATTAAATGATGCTTTTAAATAGATTTCACATGCTCTAATAATCTAAAGCACTAGCCCAAATTAAACTTAAGAAGCATGAGTTTAGACTATTGATTACCTACAAATTAGTAAGCTGATGGAAAGAATGACTATTTCAATATAAATACTTCAAATTTTCAAAAATAATGATGTTTCAAGAAAATGAAATATCCACTCAGATATACTGTCATAAGAAAAATAGAGAATTATAACTTTTAATAGTATCATGGTTTTCTATATAGGTCAAGTGTGCACTGATGGTTTTACCTACTTTATTAATAATTACATCTAAACACCACCATTGCAGTTACAATATCAACACAGAATAAGTAATCAGAGGACTATGCATGCATATGATAGGGAAGAAGCATGGCATAGAAGGTATGCAAATAGCAATTTAAAAATGAATATATAAATGTTTATATATTATATATATAATAAAGCCATATTATATATATATATATAATATATATACAAATATATATTATATATATATAATAAAAGCCATCTTTAAATGCAACGGGTGTGTTGATGGGTTATGTAAGGGTATTGGTCTGAAAAACATCAACACAGTTCATTTGCGCTTGCTTATTTTAAGTGAATGGACTGCTATTTTTCTAAAATAAAACCTTCTTAAATTCTATATGTTTAATCTTCTATTAAACAAGTTGAAAATAACCAAAATTAGATGCAAAAGAAAGGGGAGGGGATGTGAAGAAATGCCAAAATTATGATCCCTTGAGAGGATGAACACAGGAAGATGTGGTCAAGGAGGAATTCAACGGTAAACCCATTTTTCTTTTTTGGGTAAGAAATGGAGAAAGTCACTTATCTAAGGAGAAAATGCTTCTCTTACTGAATATACCACTTCCTGCTCTTCCTTATTTAGTTATGCAGTGAGAATATAGTCCATTCGCACTTCTCTGTCACCTCCTATTCTCTTTCCTTTCCTACTCAGGAAGATGTTGGTGAAAGGCTGTTGTGTGGGAAGGGGGAAACACACACACGTTTTTAATAACAGAGAAAAATAAAAGAACTTGAGTATTAGCTTATTTTTATGGAAACTAATTGTATAAAAATGATGTTCAAGCCATGAATGTTAAGTCTTATAACTGGAAAAATGGTTTAAAGATTCCATCATAAAAGGTACAAATAGTACTATGGTTATACTATGGATTTGTTGTTATTATAATGGCAACATACCTTATGAAGATATTTCATTTTCTTGAAACATAGTTTGGTATTTTTAAAAAATAGAAACACATTCTTTACAAAAGAAATGGTCATTCTTTCCAGAAAGACTGGAGTGCTTCTATTTAATTACTTATTAATTAGCAAACATTATGTCTGAAAGTTTGATCTGGGCTATATTTTACAGTATTAAAGCACTTAAGATCAGTATAAAAGTTCCATTCCCAGGTTACCTTTGACATTTGTATTATATACCATGGTTTGAAAAAGGCCCCTCCATAAAGGTAGACTGATCTTTAGTTTTTCTTTTTTCAATCTACAAAGTAGGGCAGTTAAACATATCTCTGAGGCAAGTGTATAGATTATGTAACACAAAGCAGAGTGACTGAAATAAAAGAACTCAAGAAATGGTAGTTATTGTTATAGTAATAGTAATATTATTATTAATGGAAAGATTATATTATTATTCTTTCTTTCAGAAGTGACACTAGCAGGCTGGAGAAGGCCAGCAAGTCCAGACAATGGAATAGTGGCTCTTCCACCCTCAAATCCAGTATTATAGCTGACCAAACGTTAGGGCAGTTACATTTGACTGGTTGTATTAAGGGTTATATTGAAAAGGCCTCTCCTTATCAAAGTTAGCTAACTGATTTATTTTGTTCATTGACTATATCATATCATACCATTGTTTAAATCTAAAAAAATCCAAGTAATCTAATCTTGCTGCATATATAAACTTAATCTGAATAGTTTAAAGATAATTTCAGATGAAATGACATATGATGTACATAACAACACATTGATTGCAGAAGTTTTATCCCATAACTTTAATTTGCATGACTAATTATTTTCTTTGTCATGTATTAGAGATATTATGGTTACATACTGTAAAACTAGACACATAATAAACATTTTAAAACAAGGACAATAAAAAGATGATTTACTGACCATTAAACGTGTCAGAACTAAGGATACATTTTTGTAGGAGGTCTTGAGATTCAGTAAAGTGGAAGATAGTATCTAGAGGAAGGTATGGTGAATGATAAGATACAGATATGGAAAATGTGATGAGAGAGGATAAAAGAAGCATCAACTGGACAGAGCCAGGGGAAATGGACAGCTGATTGAGGTGTTTATCTGTCAAAGCAGCTCAGACTTCTTATAATAATAGACTGGTTAAAAAGCATGCATTAAAAAATTGATCTTTATATCTAAAAGTTCCTTCTTTGACATTATACCCTTTTTTTCCTCTCCCTTTAGTTCTTAATGAATTAGTCTTTCCTCTAATTGAGAATCTGGATCACCACCATTACTATTAGTCCCTCATTAGCTTCCCTTTCCTTTCTTCCTAACTTCTATCTCACTGTCAGGCAGTGGGGTTAAAAAACAGTTCAGGTGGAATTCCTGGTGCTCTCCACCCACTGTCCTTTCATCTACAAATCCCTTGCATGGGTAAAATCCAACTCAAAGAAGGACATTTATTCATTTTCTCACCCCTGCTTCCAGATTGCAAACACTGAAGAGAGGCTTTTTAATGCTCCAAATGCATGTTTTCTAAACTCAGCTATGTTCTTCGTGCTGCTCAGTCAAAACTTTGGTCATTATTAATAGATTTTTTTAAAGATATTTTTTATTTTAGAGAGAGACAGCAAGGGAACATGAGCAGGGGAGGGACAAAGGAAGAGGGAGAGAGAATCTCAAGCAGACCCCAGCATGGAACCCCATACAGGGCTCAATTTCACTGCCCTGAGATCACGACTTGAGATGAAATCAAGAGGCAGATGCTTAACCGACTGAGCCACCCAGTAGCCCCTAGATTTTCTATTACATTTCCTGAAAAGTTTTCAAGGCTAAATCTTGATCCTATCATCTCTCATTCTTTATATATGACCTTGTTTTATGGTTTACTATGAAGATCAAAGCCATTTAATACCTCTTCCACCTTAATCCCCCATACTACTGAACTTGGCCTTGCCTATCTTTCCCCTTGCCTTTTGTGTTGACCTCTCTTGGTCCCTTTTCTCTGTCTTTTCTCTTTCATCTTCATCGGGTTCTCTTCCTCTCCTCACCTACCACATAGATGCTGACTCAATTCTCAGATCTCTATTCCTTATACATTGCACTTTTTGCAAACTATCATGCCTTCAAACTTCTACACATTAGGTTTCTGATATAAGCATTTTTGATACTGTATGTTTGCTTCTCTCTTGACCTCCTGATTCATATTCCTATTTGTCTGTTGGGCTGTTCTTACTGCTACCTCAACTTGCAATTGCTTAACATTGTCTAATCCTTCCTTTCAACTTCTGTGTTCTTTCTCCTACAGTCCCACTGGTTCCACTATACTCATCAGTTGCCATCAGTTAAAAAATAATGATGACCTAAATATAAGACAAATAGACTGTGTGGTTTTTTTTTTTATTAGTTTCTCAATTTAATAGGCTGTCTCCTGTCTCCTATTAATTTAATCCATGCTATATTGGAACACCTGGGTGGCTCAGTCAGTTAAGCATCTGCCTTTGGCTCAGGTCATGATCCTAAGGTCCTGGGATAGAGTCCTGCATCAGGATGCCTTCTCAGTGGGAAGCTTGCTGCTCTCTCTCTGCCTGCTGCTCCCCTTCTTGTGTGCTCCTCCCCACCCGCCAACAAATAAATAAATAAATCTTAAAAAATCTATGCTATATTAATTCAACAAATATTGATTGAGCATCTTCTACATGCATGAATTTTCCTAGATAGTGAAGATACAGACATAAGAAAACCACAGTTTGCTCTTATCATAATCATAGTCTGATGGGAGAAAGGCCTACTATATTAGTGAGTCTTCTATGATAACTCAAGATAGCTATGTCCATAATTAGTACCTTCCATGATAGAGAAGAATTCAAGCTAGCTTAAGAAAAAAGATAATTTACTCAATCATAAACAATGTAGAATAGAACTTTAGGTAAATCATAATCAGATTTCAAAGAGTGTGAACAGGAATTGGTTTCTTTATCTTTTTTTTGACACAGCTGATGACTTTCTACCTGGTCTCAAGAGACTAGCAACAGCTTCTAGAGCTATAATATTACCAGCTTGAATATAGCATCAAACAGAGATTGTTATTTTCAGATATGTATCAAGTTCACTGAGAATATTCAGGGAGAATATATTCTATCTGCCAGGTAAACTTGGGGAAGGCTGCCCAGAAGAGAGAGCAGTTGAATGAAAAAAAAAAAAAAAAAGTAAAGCAGTTTATCTGAACTAAATTTTAAAATCATGGTATGGCAATTCAAAGACTTTGTGCACACCAATATCAGCAAATAAATCTAGAAAGCCTTAGGAAAAAACCATTATTCATTCTTCTCATGTAGCCTTGTCTCTATAACCTATCATCATGATCTAAAGGGAAAGAATAGGGACACAAGCAGGTGCATGTCTGTCTTTCACCAGCCAACATTCAGTCAAAAAGCAACCTGAGACCCTGATTGCAGTAACTGTTGACTTTATCTGGCTCTCCCTTTTATTTGTCCAGCCAATTTCAATCCAGATGGCATGTCTGCCACTGGGTTGACTTGAAGGAAGAACCATAAAGCTGAGGCAGAGGGTCACTTCAACTCAGATGAACCCTCAAGAGAAAACTTCCTGGAATGTGGAATTGGTAATTCTGAGTTGTAGCAAATCTAGTACAGAACACAGAAGGCAATTAATTACTCTTTGCTATAACAGAGACAATGTAAAAAGCCAAAGTCCTTGATCCTACTTACTTCCCAATAATGAGCCATAAAGAAGTCAATTCAAATATTCTTTTTAAATCTTAGATGTGGCTAATTGTTCCTATCTTTCTAATATTTAGCAAGCATCACAATATATGTGGATTCAGTTATTGCTTTAAGGATAATCCTTGTGTTACTTACTGGATCATCATCACTATGTAGATCATAGTACAGGAATTGACCCTAAATCTGTAATTTTTCACCTCAACAGGACACTGAAGTTAACTGAGCGTATGGATAAGTAAGTCATCATATCTGATAAGGTGCAAACAAGCAAACACCTGATAAGATTCTATACTTTTCAGCCACATGTGTGGGCATCTCAAGGAAAAGCCATTTGAAGACACTCCCTAGATTCTAATTTATTTGAAAGGACTTTTAAAAGTGGAAAAGGCAATGCCCTGGACATCAAGAGTGTGGAAAATTAAAAGGTTTACAGGCAATATTCAACATTTCAGATTATGTGTGTAGGAATGAGGGTGAGGGAGATTCACCAATGACTTTATGAATACATATTACATATGTATTACTATATAAATAGATAAAATACACAAAATATGTAACTATATAAATACTATATAATATATATAGTATACTATATAAATATAAATGAAATATATATATTTCATTTATATATATAGTATACTATATATATATTATATATATAGTATACTATATATATATATATACTATATAAATATAAATACTATATAAATATAAATGAAAATTTCAAAGCTGGTGTTTTATTTTATATAGAACATATGCATTTGAACTTAACATCTAGGGATTGATATCTCAGCATGATTGTTTTTAACCTACAAAAATGGCAACTACATACAGTTTGATGTAATATATTTGTACATATATATGCTAATGTGTATATATGTATTACATATAAAATAATGCAGATTGCTGTATCACAGTAGAAAAAACACATATTCTATTTCTAAATATCTTAAATCTGAAGTCTTTGGGTAAGTAGCTAAAAGCTTCTCTTTTTAAAGATCTACTATTCTTTTCCCCATAGTTCCCCTAACCCCAGTATAAAAGAACACTGAAAAATCATTTGCTTGCTACATTATTACTTTAATTAAAATTTTTGTAAAAGAAACTGTTTCTTGTGTGTCCATATTTTATACATGATACTTAAAATATTAACTACCCATTATCTTCTTAGTGGAACTATAATAATCATGATCATAATAAAATCAATTGGCACAGTCAGTATTAGAAATTAGCACACTTACCATGTGTTCAACTCTGAATTTTGTGAGCCAAGTATGTTTTATATGACTTGTTTCATATAGTCCTCACAAATACCTTATGAAATATTGTTATCAATATATTGTATAGATGAGGAATTGGAGGTTCAGAGATGCTTTCTAACTTCACCAAAATGTCTAAGTGCTGGAACTCTTTTGCCTATAAAGCCAAGAATCTTAACTATTTCTTACTGGCCCCTGCAGTGAAGTCAAATCCAAACAGGACTCCAGTGACTCATCTGTCACAGAGTCCCCAACAATACTTATCTCAGATGACAAGGTCATACCCAGGGTCTTGGGTGAATCAGGACAGGTCTTAATTCAGAATGGTTATGACCTCTTCTCTCAGATGCAGGAAGTATTGGAAGAGTGACAGGGGTTAGAAAAGATAAGAAAGAAGAAAAATGTTGAGGATAGAAGAGAGCCACAGGCAGGAGAATTATCTGTGAGGTGGAAAGTCTCAGCAGAAATGTGGAGCATTGGTGGCCTGCAACTTCAAAAGCTAACAGAGCATTAGGAAATAAGAGATGCCTGAGCAGCAATACTGGATTTCATACTGTCTACATCCTAAATATCATGCTGACCAAAATTTGCCCTCATTAATCGTGGGTAATATTCTCACAAGCCTAATTACTTGATGTCTATCCCAGCCTCTGGACTGTCTGCTGAAGCTACAAGTTTAGAGGAAGTGCTGGTGGGAGCAGGGAGTGTGAGCATATGTGTGGGTATTTGCATGGAAGTGTGTGTGTGTGTTAACCTTCTAGAATCGGGCATGACGACAACAACAACAAAATGATAATCAAAAGGTTTTTTGTGTGTGTGAGGAAGAGACAGTAATCTAAGGAGTAGGCAAAAACAAGAAATGACAACAGTTGGGGCAGATATAAGGGACAAATCATATACTTTTTCAAAGGCATTGTGGTATTCTGATGCAAATTAAGTCATGTTGAGGATAGTGAATTAAAGTATTACAAAAAGCTTCAGTTTTATTCAATCTTCCTTTCTGGAAAAGAAGACAAAAACAATGCAGAAAACGTACTATCAGAGTATTTTTAAATTTTCTTAACATTTTACTACTTAAAGAGATACATTTTAATTATCTGGAGAATATATGACTCATATATATATAATTTTAGAAGTATACACTTTTAGTAATATTGAGATGTATGTATGAGGTACATAAACTGTTAAATCTATGTGGACATGCAACCCACCCTATGCCATAGGTAGATTACTAATTTTATGCTATTTTTTTTCTAGTGTAGAATAATGAAACATCATGTAATTCTACATAACTCCACTTTAGTTTGATTAGTGTATTCAAATAAAATTTCCAGTGCTCCTCTAAGGTGAAATGACTCATATATATAACTGAATGTATATTTAATACATATTACACTTAAAGCAACAAAGGATGCAAAAAAAAAGAATTGAAAGTTGAAAATGGATTTACATATAACCTTCATTTAATCAAGTAATACTCATTTTTCACAAAATTTATTTCTATGTTTTCCTTTTGGGCACCCTGATGGGCAGTTATGAATGATACATGACCCTTGCCATTTGTTCAGAAGGTCATTTCATTAACAAAAATATTTCAGGTGTTTCATGTGTGTTAATTTCCCATGTAATGTGTTTTGGCCTGACTGGAATATATTGATTTTGAACAAAAGATTTCCCATGCTTGTGGGAAAGCTTTAAGGGTATCTTTTGTGCTTTGTTGTAAGTAGACAAATAACTGATTTCAGCAAAAGTCATTAAAAATGGAATGAAAGTCCTTGGGCAATGATATAAATGGAAAGCTTTGCCAGATGCTTTTGAAAACTGACCAAAGAACCCAAAAAACAAACAAAAAACCCCCCAAAAGCCCCCAACCAAAACCAAAACACTTCATTTTGAAGTTTTAAATAAATAAAGCCTGTCACCATACGTATGTCACTTTGATTCTTAATCTTGTGGTAAAATATACTTGAAGAATAATACTTGATTACTATGCTGAGGTTCATCTGAACTTGGGGATTTCCTAGGCATTAGAAGTGATACAAAACGAAGAGAAGAAATGGAATGATTGATGAGTCATAAAATGTATGGATTTGTCTAGGACACCAGACAAACTCTAAGGTGTGTGGTAATTTTATGTTAAGCAACCCGGGACTAGAACTCAGATGCTCTTGATTCCTATTCCTGCTAGACCATCAGGCCTTGCCCTCTAGATGGCATATGTCATAGTTGTTCCAAGATGCTGATTAGGTGACATCTCAGTCTAGGTCCTAGCCCTAGGGAGATGAGCTGGAGAATTAATTACGGCCAAGATTCAGTCTATTTGTGCATTTGTAAGTATGTGTACATGAGGCCAAAACAACTGGTAAAGCTTCCTTTAGAACCAAATCTCCACTTAAAATTAAACCCAAAGTTCAAATTCAGTACTTTAAAGGAACTCATTTTGGCTATGAAAACAGAATGTTCACACCTAAAAATAATTATGGATATATGCAAAGACACAATAAAAAATACAATTAAAAGAGGTATGGCTTAAATGGTATTTCATTTAATAATTTAATTTCATTGTAAATTCATTAAAAAGGTAATTTGTTCTTAGTAGATCACATCTTAATGTGATTCCTTACTGGAGTTGGTCCCACTCAGAATGTGAACATCCAAGCCAGTGGTAGGTTGAGATTCCAGTATCTTTAGTTATAATGTTGAAATTCTTTAATTGAAAATAAATAGTGATTCCTAATAGAAAACTAAAAATGTTTTTTATCAATAGTTTTAAAGGTTCTTTATAATCAACTTTTAGAAAAATGCTAAAAATCAGTATTATTATATGTATTTAAGCCTAACTGTATGATTATAAAATTTCTCAGGTTTTGTTTCATTTTTCTTCCAAAAAGCAGAAGACATTTCATGAAGGTTTATGGTTGATGTGATGCATAAATTATTGAATGAGATTAATAAAATGTGTTTTTCTTTCCCCTTACTTTCCCTTCAAGGAATTAGAGGTGTCATTTGGACTCAGTGTAAAGTAGCAGAGCTTATCTGTAAGTAATCAGTGTTTCATTATGTTCTTGGACTTAGAAAATATCTGTTCAGTTCAACTTGAGTGTGGATGTGTCTAGGAAATGACTTAATTGAAATTGTATTAAAAATATTTTGGACTTCTTTGCTTTAACCAACCAGACCATGAAAGCACAAGAGAAGAAGAAACAGAGTTTGCTCAGAGAAATGTAGGAACAGAAAGGCAACCCTTTCTTTTTCTTTCCTTTTTTTTTTTTTTTTTTTGTGGCCTTTCACCTTGGTAACTTCCAGGCCCAGCTAGAAGCAGGAGATATCCCTTTTCAGATAGTTTAGTTTCTTAAACTGAAACTCAAATTCCAAAAGAGAATTAACCACAAAGTTTCAAATCTCCCCCAAAAGATGTGGTTTAGAAATAATTCCTGGGAGAGGTTAAAGGCTGTACTATTTCTCATTTTGTTATCATTAGTTTGGCTATCTGCTATTCACACAATTTTTTTTTAAGAGAAATTATAACTTTTCAAAAGGCAGATAATGCTCCATCAAAAAGGAGAAATATACCATTTCCAAAAATAAACAGTCACTTTCCCCTTAAAGCCACTGGGTTTTATGAAAGGAAGTGGTAGAAAGTGTGGTTCATTTTAAGGAAATTGTAAATGTTTGACATAAAATTTTCTGTCAAGATAAAGCATTTCCCTCATTAAATGGGAACAAGTGCTCACTGTACTGTGCGGCAGATGACTTCCTGTATTTTTCTTTCTCTTTCTACCTAATGTTAAATTGTGCATTACAAGTAGTCAATGAAAACCCAAATATTTTACTCAGTCAATGAAAATGATATATTCTATTTTTATCAATGTTTATATAAGTGACATTCAAAAAGTTTTAATTTCCTCCCATTGCTTGTGATGTTTTTAGAATCATTCTTAACTCAAGGGACTTGCAGGAGTTCAAACTATCTCATCCCTTGACTGAATGATTTACTTCACAAACTCAATAGACACTGCACGGGAGGTAAATTCCTTTCAGATGGTAGAATTATTCTGAGAACAGAACCAAATGTCTCCTCAGCACTGGGAAAGAAACAAATGCCTCATTTCCGCTTTTCAGAAGGCCAGAGGACCAAAAATAATGATCAGAAGTTCCATACCACTGCCATCAGCCCCTGGGAAAGACATTTTAAACCAAATAATTTAGATCACTTAAAAATTTATAGTATCAGTCATTACGTCTCTCAGATGATGTAAAAGATGTTTTCTCTTTCTTTTTTCCTTCCTCCCTCCCTCTTTCTTTCTTTCTTTCTTTCTGTCTGTCTTTCAAGTTATCATAGCTCTTTATGGTTTAAAGGTTGAACTTCATGTTAGGGACCTAAATATACACACACTTGTGTCTCTCAGTATTTATGTTTCTTTTATTCCTCTCTATACTGTGTGCATCTCTACCCAAGCTGTTATCTGTCCTTTTGCTGGATATGGGTAGACAGTATTTTTTGTTTTTACTTCCTCTTGCTCATTTTTGTCTTTGACCCATGCAATCGAGCCATACATGTCACCCAAGCTCTCGCTGTAGGAGACCACATCCCAGCTCAAGATTCACTTTTCAGGCTTCTTTTCTTTCTTTCTTTCTTTCTTTCTTTCTTTCTTTCTTTCTTTCTTTCTTTTTTTTTTCTTTCTTTCTTTTTTTGCCTTTCTGTTTATTTGCCATGGAGATTAGCTGTTTCATAGTTTTTTCTCTATGCTCTAACACTTCTCACTACTGGTTTTTCCTCCTAATTCTGTTTTCTTTCCAGTCTCCTTTTAACTATCCTATAAAGAACTCTCAATTTTCTTTCTTGGATTTTACATTCTTATTATTTTAAAATGGGTTCATAATCTTAGCAAATTCTCTGAAATTGCACATAAACCTGTGCCTGAGTGTTTGCACTAAGTGAGAAGAAAAGGTAGGCTAGTTTTTTTTTTTTTTTATCAGATTCTCAAACAGATAACCCCCAATCATTGAGTCATTGCTTCATATGCACTTCCAATTAATTTCATTTGCTCCTGGATTTACCACTTGTCTCCTCTGAGGACACAACAATGCACATGGTCATCCAGATTTCACTCTTGAATTACAAATTCCTATTTCTCTGACTTCCAGATTCGAATTTTCCCATAATCACCTCAATCAATATGCCCCAGACTACTCATTATCTTTCCCACTTAAACCTGGTTAATTTTAAATGTTGGTGATTTTAAGTAATGTCATCAATATCCCCTCAGTTACTGAACCCAGAAAATTAAGAGTTATATTTGACTCACTTTCTAATAGGTCATTATTTCTTGTTAATTTTAATTCTCTTAGTTCATGAAATTTCCCTGTATCTGCCTTTCTATTTATCCCTCTTTGGTCCCAACCTCATTATTTCTCTCCTAGGAGATCCTTTTGAGAATCAGATGAAAACCACCATCAACTCTACCTTCCCTCCCCATCATAGTACAGCGGATAATGTACAGACTCCAGAATCAGACTCTGGGTTCAAATCCCACCTTGCTCATTTGCTAGCAATGTGGTATTTGCAAATGATATACTTCTCTATGCTTAGTTTCCTTCTCTGTCACAGGAAGCTAATGAGAACAACCAGCTTACAGAGTAGTTATCAGAACTGAATGAGTTAATATGTGCAAAGGGCTCAGAAGACTGGCTTTTTACTCTCAAGTATTTGCTAGTATTTAAATAATAATAGCAAAACACCCATCTTGTCCCTCTGCTTCCAAGCTTATCAAATTTCCAGTGCATTCTTTCTACATTGTGACTGGGGCAATTTTTTTCTAAAATGCAAATGTCGGCATGGTCCTCATACATTGACAGGACGCCTTACTGTTTGCTTTCAGAAAAAAATGCAACTTCCTTGATCTCCTTCAGTTTACCTCTCTAACTCCATCTTTCACTGTTCTCCTGGTTTTGATTCTGAGACTTAGGCTATGCATTTAGGTATATCCCACTCCCTGCCATGACTCCTGGCAAATATACATATTCTCCGAGCTGTCTGGAGTATCCTCCGCTTTCTTCATTTTGAAGACTTAGCCATTATTATCCCATTAGAAGCATCCCGTCTATGTTTTAATCATGGATCAACTTTTACCAGCTATCCATAACCTTGGGCAAATTACTCAAGTTCTCTGTTGAATTTATAAAATGGGACTAGCCATAGTATTTACCTCATATTGTTATTGTTGGGACTAAGTTAACACACATAAAGCTTAAACAATGCCTGAATTATAGCAAGCATTCAAAAAAATCCTTAAGAGGATGGCAGATAATGTATTTTGCCCTCATCCTGTCCTTGCCATTATTTTAATATTTGTCTTATGTATTTCACTAGTGCCCTGGCATCTTAGCCTCACATGTAGCAAAATATGAAATATGAAATATAATTTTATGTTTATCTGTCTCTCTGCCCACCAAATTCTAGTTTCCTTGAAGCTACAGACTGAAATACAAATTCTCTCTCTACCCAGTGGCCTAAACTCCATCTGCTATATTACCAGAACTCAAGAAATATTTGTTAAATAAAAATGGATGAACATTCTTATCCCCCAGAAGAGAATATGAAACAGAACAGTTGTTGTATAACTATTTTTGAATGAATGGATAAATTTATTAATCATACCGTGGTATAGCAGGAGTATGTTCCAAGGTGATTTATACAGTAAGAAAACCAGCCCATGGTAGAGAGTGGAAGCTAAATATTATTTTGTTTCTTTCTTTTTTAATGCTTTGTTACTAATTAAATTCTTGATCACATAATATGATGTTTGCCTCATGTGTGCTCAATGTATGTGGCAATGGCTTCATCGCCTCTGAACATAAAGATGACTGGTGAATGTTTGATGGTCACAGTACCTGATTATCCTTCTCGGAAGAATTCCAAGCCTTGTATCCATGCCATTATCAATATAAACTATTTAATTCCAGCAATAATTGTGAATTGCCAAAAAAATGAAGCAATCAGCTAAATTTTGACACTGTGATAACATTGAGGGCAATATTTTTTTAGTGGGTAATGTTTCTAAGAATAAGTGTGGCCAAATATTTGCAGACAAAGGTTAGACCAAAAAAAAATGTGTTACTCAGAAGCCTCACAAAATGGATGCAATTCAGTTTGAAATGATTATTTGTCTAAAACACCATACAGCCTGTTTGGAACAAGAGGACAGGTTGGTCAATTATTTAGAAAGTGTGTTTATTAAAAATTGTACTTAGCTTAAATGTATCTTATGACATTAAATATTTTAGTAGGAAAAGTTCTGTGAAACTAAACAAAAATAATCCCTACACGCAAAGGTGGATTTACAATTCCTGGACCAAACACACGTTAGGGAAAGGATAAATTTCCAGCTAACACTTGTGAGAATTCTTTTATCAAGTAACTTTAGTGAGTTATAAACACTTTAGAAGGCATAAAAGTAAATTAACTACAATATTTTCAGCATTTACTATGGTAGACACTGATGCTATATGTTTTATAAAAACTTCTTTTAATTTACTACAAACTCATCAGGTATGTATTATGATCCCACTTTAGATAAGAAAACTGAGGCTAAAAGAAACTGCTTGGATGACTGTCTGCAATTAAACACTCTTGAGCCTTGTATTCAGACATTTTCCATGATAGAAAGTTTGCTTATAGAGAACACTTAATAAATTTGTGTTTAACTGAAGCTTGTCACTTGGAGGAGAAAGAAGGAAGTAAAGTTTAATGAGTCAATTATGTCATGTGTTGTTTGCTTTTATAGGCAGTACCTAATTTAATCCTTTCCCTGTCACTGAGAAGTAGAAATGATTATCCTGACTTTATAAAATGATGGAACAGCTTCATAAAGGTTAAATTAGTTGCTGGTGACAGAGAAAACTCACTAAAAAATCTCTTCTCTTACTTTGTAGTGTTACATTCAGGCTGTCTCCATAAGTGATTGGGTCAAGTTGGAAATGGAGGACCCTTAATGTCAATTAAACATTTTTGGCTTTTGTATTATAACATAGCTCATGAAGATTTTGGAAAATATTTTAGAAGATTACTCTTGGAGTTCTTAAAATATATATTTTTAAAAACTGATGCATTTATTGTGGTATATTGATTTAGGCACATTTGCATAAATTTAAATATAAAAGAATATTTGCATAAGCCTCTTGATCAATAATAAATCCATTTAATAAATGAGTTGTTGGTCACAAAAGTAGGAAAATGTTTTACTTATATGTTTTAGAATTAGGATGAAATAAGTTCATTTTAGTAACTGATTTTAAGCCATATTGTGGTATGAGTTATTTAAAATTTCAAATTCACCATAACTAAAGACTATGACACCAGTGAAAATGAAGATATGCAGAGAATTAAAATCTTGATGGAAACCTTAGTAAGAGGCATTTTCTATTTTTGTATCTTTTATGAGTCCTTAAATGATCAAATATTTGGTCAGAAAATTAACTATAGAATTAAAGAAAACAACAATTCACAAGAAGCAAATAAAACCTATGGTTATGAGAGCACAGAACCCACTAGAAAATGGGGTAATAGACTTACATGATGATCACAAGTCCTGCAATTAAATCGGAATTTATTTTAGGATTGTATCATTAAAAAGAAATATCAAGAGGCCTGAAGTATTAGACAATTTGTCTCTCTTATTTTTGTTTGTTTTGGATAGGCTATATCACAAAAGAGACACAGTTACTTTTCACATACCCTGAGATGTTACTTATGGGTAGCATCTATCAGGTTCATAATTGTTCAATAAATATTTCTTAAACAGATGTTTGGTTGCCTGCTGTTGCACCCAAATTCCAAACCTAGCCAAGAATTTTCCTTTTGCAGTCACTCCCACCCCTGCCTCTAAAAGTTTATAGACATATTTATTGGACAAATACTCAGAGAAGAAGTGAAATTATGATAAGTAGGCAGACATATGAGCTCTGTGAGAATCACCAGGGCTTGATTTCTAACATCATGAAGGAAAAAAAAAAAAAACAAGAAATACTCAACTCCATGTGCTTTAAGTCTCAAGATGATAAGAAAAATATGTTTTCAATGTTCCCCCTAATGTATTCAGTTCAATATGAGAATAGATATGTCTCATATTAATACTTAATTTCTAAATACTCATGAGCTCCATTAAAATTCTCTGGCAAAATCATACCAAGCTTTCCTTCCAGTGGACTCTAACCCAAGGTTTTGGCAGGCACTAACTGATTAGCAGGTTTTTTCCTTCCCAATCACATTTCGGAGCACACCCAAATGGAGCTCTGGGAACTTACTGTTTAAAAAATATTCTTTACAAAGTATATTAAGGACTTGTTTAGACTATCTAAAGGAGATATAACTCAAGGTAATGGAGTGTAATAGAAAAATGTGAAATGTCTTTAAAACAAGATCACTTCGTATAGAATTATCATCTATACTCAGATATCTATACATGAAAGAATGGAATTGAACTCATTTTTCATAGAGTTCAAGTCCATTACTAAAGAAGCCTCTGTGGTATGTATATTGCATATGCACATGGAACCACCGCATGGTCACATAAACCACAGCTTAGAGACAACCATAACTTTCAGACGTAAATGGTGCTCTCTTTCACTCATCACTATTTATGTTCATCGCATCCTCACTCAGAGAAAGGTTGATTAGTGACCAGAACTACAGAAGATGCCTTTAAGCTCCAAACTTTGAAGGGCTCTCCAGAGGCTAGGGAGACAATCTGCTTGAAGTGGACAAGTGTTCGTAGGGGCACTCATCAATAATTGTTGGGTGGGAATGGGCAGATGGATAAATGTCTTCTAGAGAGACAGGGACCTACAATATTTTCAGTGGTTAAGTAGCTCCAGATATTCTAGTCATGTTAAAAATTTGTATTTCCAACACCTGAAACTAATATAACACTGTATGTTATCTATACTAGAATTTTAAAAACATATATATTTCCACTATCACCAAGATAGTCCAGAATAAATATGTCTGGATGCCCTGGTTAGGTCCACTCTAAACAGGACTAAACATAAGTGATCTTTACAAAGACTTTTAATATCAAAGATTCTTTCTCCTTTATAATAGTTATTGGGAGCTTCTATATCTCCTTTTCTCTGTAACCAGCTCTTCCTTTTCTCCCTCTACAAAAGAAATAATTAATATTAGTTTTAATACAGGAATCTTACTGAAACTCTCCCAGGACTCTGAATTAATCTTTAACATTGGTTAATTTCTGTCTTCTATATTAAAGTGTCTAATATCATAACATCAAATATTTATCCATGACAGTATTGCAGGTTTTATCTAAGGCTACAAAGAGCAAGCAAGAGAGAAGAAACCAGAAAGTTCTTTTAGAAAGATACTGTGAATTCACAAATTCAAGCTTATGAATACATTCTCTGACATTAAAAACATGAGAAAATTGTGAGTACAAACTTCATGCAATGCCTCTAAGAATAAAGTTATTCTGCTGTTTTTATATAGCAATCAATACAATCTAGAAAGTAGTATTGAATATTTACTTGCTCCATGTTAAATAAAATATCTACTCTACCAAATTGAAGAAGTTCTTACCACCTTCTTTAGTGCAAAGGTTGACAAGGTTGTGCACTGTGTCCATCAGCTCCAACTGCTGCTTCTGAAGGACACTATTATTGTTGGTGGCCTTGTTCAATTGTTTCTCCAGCTCCTGGATTATATATGTTTGACGAGTAACCAAGATTTGAAGATTCTCTCTCTCTTCTTTTAAGGTGTCCAACTCTTCCTTGTGCTTTCCCTCCATTTCTAAGATTTTATGTTCTAATAAACTACAAGAAAATAAAGACAAGACTATTTAAAAAATGCTATACAAGAATATATGACTCAACTAGATCCTGAGTTCATTTAAAGTTAGAAATTTTAGTTAGGCATGTTATAATGTAAATATATATTATAAGTGATGGTTTCATAATTTATACATAACACACCCTAATATACATAACATGTTATTTATAAAAATATTTAATACATATATTAATGTAGGAGTTACATATATAACATATCAAATAAAGAATAATTAGAACATTTGGTGTCAGAGTAATATTTTTTTCCTAAACATATTTTTTTTTCCTGGGGTACATTTCATATCCAAGGTAGCTGACTTGGACCCAAATAACTTGTGTCTGTAAAAGTTACAATATAACTTTCATTAAGGAAATAGATCCAATAAGAAACCGATAGCATAGTCCAGGAAAAATACAAACAAAATATAGAGACTATTTTTTTTAAATGTATGTTGCATTCATTTGGGATTCTCAAAACATTAACAGTGATTAAATTTCACAATAGTTCTGTGGGGTCAGTTAATAGTATATTGAAGCGGAACCCACAGGACCAAAAAGTAAGCTATGCAAAATCACAGAGAATTAGATTTCTTGGCATTTCTGATGGCTGATCCTGTATCATAACTATAGCTTACTTTGTCTCTCAACCTAAGTTTCAGAATGAGGCCTAAAAGCACCACAAGCTCCCAAATCAGTGCACAGATGGTTCTGCACAGGAAGACCACAGGCTGGTGGTGTGGTCTTACAAAAAGACATGGGATTTTGCTCAGGGTGATGTAATCTTCAGCTGAGAACCTTCCTTCTCTCACAACTCTTCGGGAGATACTCCCCTTGCATATTGCACATTAAAATTGATAGGGAATGCAGAAGCACTCTTGGATCCTAGCAACTGACTGTAAATAAAAAGTATTTACATTTTATAGAGTGTATAATATACTAAGATTCCTCAGAGGAAAGCCTGATTCAGTTTCCTCAATTCCATTTTCAGAAGGTTCAACCAGTCCTTAGTTTACAAGGTGTTATTCAAATGTAACATACCAGACTGGGCACTTAATTTACCTTGGAGAAATATAGCACTGAATCATCCCTATAAGTTTGTAATGAGGGGACTCCAAGGAATATTTTAAATTTAATACTTAAATCATAAAATAGAGCATGTTAGAAGAGCCAAATTTTCCTACTTGACGTACTGGGGGACGAGCTGGAATATCTGATTGTCCTTCACACAGATTAAGAAGTGTGGAGAGAACTGCTCATGAACATTCTGGATCTTTGCCAACCAACCTGTCCTCAAGAAAATGTGGCTCAGAATATGGCAGGAAAGTCGACTGTTGAACCACACCTGAAAAACACTGGGATGCTTTATTCATGTTACCCTACTAATTTACAACACCTTGGGTGGCGTGTCCAGATTCCCATTTCTCGTTTCCATTGAGACCTGTCAGGGGCAGCTCTGTGACTTGTACAAGATAACAGAAGCCATGCCTCTATTTTGGCTTGCTCTCACTCTGTGGGACACCAATAGTGAAAGAAGACCTGCCATGATTGTTAAGCAAACTCAATTTGGATAGAACCTAGGTAAAGCGATTAGGGAAATTTGTGATGGCCATCTAATTTCTGAAGCCATCTTTTGGAAATGAAAATCTTAGGCATGGAAATCAGGATACAATAAAAAGAAAACATCTGTAAAGAGTAGGTACGATTCACCATCTTTTAGTGTTTTCTTCTGTGTCAATAATTTCCTGCTGAAGTTAGAGGTTAAAAAATAAACAAAATAAAACAAACAAAAAGCCCTTCTCAGTTAAAAAGTTTATCCAACCACTGGTTAAATGATTAGTGGACTTGCTATGGAGTCAAAGCAGGTTATCTCTGTGTCTTGTAATTGTTGGCCTTCGGATCTGAGAACTAACCACAACTGATGCCTTAGCTCATTCTCAGTTTACTTTTTGATTTTTTTGTTTTTCCTCCTAATGATCAGATGCAAGATGCCCATAAAATAAGTCAGTTAATTTACAAAAACACCTGTCTTTTAAATTCACAAGAATTATAGTATACTTCCAAGAAAACTTAGAATTAACTGTTAAAATGATAATATTGTAAAGATCAAAATTAGGGTGATATAGTCATATAATGCTGGACAGAAATCTGATTTATCAATTTGTTTCTACAAAAAGATGAGCACTGGCCTTTCAGTTTTCCTCATCACTAGGTAACATTCTGGTTTAGAAAATATCATGCTATAGCTATAACTTGTATTTATTACTTGCTAAGTGCCAATAGTGTTCTTAGCACTATGTAAAATATAAAATATCATTTCTACTCTAAGAATTTATTTTGAAAGAACAACCTCAAATAAAATAATAGCATCTGTAAGAAACTTTTGTTTCAGATATAATGCTATTTAAAAAATTATTTTAAACCAATGTTTTTCCACTTCTTTGATGTACTCCCTGTTCAAGAGGGTATATACTTAAAGACGGCTGCTATGAGATGTCAATAAAGGGATTTTGCCTGTTTGTTTAGTTTAGTTTTCAGAATAATTTGGAAAGAGCTGAGAATTTAAAGCTGATCAAAGAATTCCCTGATGTCAAAGGAAACACCTCGGTACTGGCTTACAGAGGAAAAGTCTGCATTTCCCGAGTAAAAGGAATATGCACTTAACATGATGAAAAGAACAATAATTTTCATAATTTACTGAACAACATTTAATGCACTGACTACCAGGTAACAAAAGAAATCCAAAGAGCCTGTCATCTTAAAATAGCTATTTATGCAAAGTAAAGAAGGGACTACCCACAGAAGTAAAATCTGTCCTCTACATCACAGACACCTCATAGAGTTTGGAATGTTAACGTATATCCATTATATTAATTGTAACTTTTTAGACTTCTTCAGGCAAGACTGATCTCTTCTTGGCTCTTCCATTTTCTCCAACATTGCTCATCCCTTACTTCCATCTTCTCTTCATATTTGGCTTAAAAAAACAAACAAACTGTTCTCTTTCCTTAGATACTTCTCATCCATTGGTTATTATCTACTTGGGAAGTCAGACCTTCTTTCTCATTACTCTAAAATGGTTTGAATCGAAAACTTTCTTGCCAGAAAAAATGCAAATGCTATCTCCATTAATCACTTTGTTGCACTATATCATCATAATTGTGTAGTCCTTTAAAGCCCTTATCTCCTTTGATTCTTAAAGCAATAGAGAGATACAGACTAAGTAGATATTACAAGCCTCAGTTAATAAGAATCTAAGTATCTTGTCCAAAAATCACGCATTCATTGTGTCAGAACCAAGATAAGAAGCCATGTCTTCTAACTTGTTGGCCTAGAAATGTGCCCATGACATCCCAGTGCTATGAACACTAGCATGAGAGTCTTTCCTCTTTGATTTAGTGTAATATATCTTCTACTTATTTCTTCCACCCATTTATATTTTGTCAGGAAGCAAGGAATCACTTTAACATCTCCTTAGTAATTGTTCTCCAGCTGGTTATTCTGGGAGCTCATCTTTTGTAATATTTAAGCTTATTGATCTTTTACAGTTTCTTTGTCAAGCCAGTTTTTTTTTTTTTTTTTTTAAGATTTTGTTTATTTATTTGAGAGAGAATGAGTGAGAGAGAGCATGAGAGAGGAGAAGGTCAGAGGGAGAAGCAGACTCCCCAAGGAGCTGGGAGCCCGATGCGGGACTCGATCCTGGAAGTCTGGGATCATGACCTGAGCCGAAGGCAGTCGCTCAACCAACTGAGCCACCCAGGTGCCCAAGCCAGTTTTTTTTTTTAATCTGAATTGAGATTTTCTTAAGCACCACTCTGCCTTAATCCCTCTGTCATTAAATGTAATTTTATCCCATTTTGTCCTGAAGTCTTTTATTGGTTCTCTTACATTTTCCCTATCCAGATCAGTTGGGAGAGGCCACCTCAGCTAGATACAGAGACCTACAAGTAAACTTTGATCTGAAGGACAACATTACAGCTCCAGCATCCTAAAATTAGATAGACAAAGAAAGTAGTTATATTTTCCCTGATGATGTCCTGCAGCAATAAGTTTAGTTTAGACTTAAATACATAATCCAAAATGCAGATGCTGATTCCAAGCTCCAGTGCACTGTTTTCTAGAGTGCATTCCATATATTTTTATCAGGTGTTCACTTATTTAGAGTCCCACTCTCAAGTTTTTGGGAAACTGACATTAAATAAACAGTTTTTATCATGATGCATCTTTTAGGATTAGTGTTCCATGGAACAACAATTTATGAAACTGTGTACCTAAATCTACACAAATGGAGTTAGAAATCTGAAGACAGAATTTCTCACAGGATTCCAAGTACTTCCTGTTTCCCATCTTTCTGGAAACATTTTGAGAAGAGACATGCATAAAATTCTGGCACTTAACTTCTAGTTTGAGGCAGAGGTGCACTTTAATGAAGAATAAAATAAACAAAATAATCTAGGCCTTGAACTTCAGTAAAAGGTTCTAATTGAGTATATACAAAACCTTATTTGAAGTTTTTGGTTGACTTCTCTCCCCATTTTCACAGTCTGCCTCCTCAAACATATCTTATTGGAAATATTTCAGATCATTGAACACATCTTGAAACTTTCACAGAAAAAGCTCTCCCTTTCAAATTGTTTCCCACAATAGAGTTCTTAACATAGCAGCCAATGAATTCACAGTGGTGACAGTTTCCTAAGCAATATGTGTGTAAAGATAGCCCTTAAACAAGGAAGAAGATGTTGAAAATATAGAAACCTTCTCAATTTTATCTGTCTGAAACTGGTTACAGATGTTTCCATTTTTTAATTATTTTTAATATATAAGGTGTCAACATGTGTTGCAAATATGGGTTTTAGGGCTTGATTTTTTTCACCCTTCAAACAAGGGTAAAGTAACTTCAGGTTAAATTTATACTTTGATATTCTAATTTGAACACAGCAAATTTAAAATTTATAGCTAAATGGTTTTATAATTCAAATGTGGAGCAGAAGCATAGATTACTACAAGTAAACATTGGCAAATACTTTTTTTTTTAATAGTTTGGGGTAAATAAGAATAAACGAAATATGCTATGGAAGCCAGAAAGAAAAAAATATATACACTTCAAAACATAAAAATGTAATACTTCTACAAAAAAGTTGCACAATAAATGGCAAACTACAGAAATGCGTATCTGCAGCATATATGACAAAATTTTAATGTCCATTGAAGAGTATATATGAGTTAATAAAACAAAGATAAACAATTTAATAGAAAGATGAGAAACACCCATGAATAGGCTAGTCACAGAAGAAGAAATGGAAATGGTCAATAAACATGAATAAGATGTACAACCTAACTTTTCAAGTAGACAACATTAATAAAATGGTTAGCAAGGTTTAAGGAAATTCGAAAGCCCATGTATACTTGGGGAGAAATATAAAATTTGGAGATAATTTGTCAATATGTATGAAAACAAATAATCATATAAAAATTCTGAAAAATTGTAAATTACAGTCTATCTATAACTAGGAATAAGAGATATATGTGTATAGTTACATGTATAAAATATCCATGATAAATTTTTATGAAACAGAAATAAAACCAAAATGTAAAGAATAGTTATAATCTATACAAATACGCATTCATTATATATATGTATTCATACACGTGTGTGACTGGATATGAGTGTCTGTGTAAACACACAACAAATATTCACACTCTACACAGATATATGTCTTAGTATATTCATAGAAAAAGTCTGGAAGAATAAGCAACAAATTTAATCTGTTAATGATGATTCTCTGCAGGGGGTTGTGGTAATGGAGGAGTATGGCATTAAGAAGACTTTGTCCTACAGTTGTATATACTTTTATATACTTTAATGTTTAGATCAAGTTTGTGTTACTTTTTTATTAATCGGAGATGTGTTAGGTAGTCACGAGTCTAAAATAGTCTGGGAAGATGCTATCTAGAAATTTTAAATTGGGCTGAATTAGTAAAATTCAAAATGTGAACTGATAATCTTGGGAGCAATGCAGAGTGCTTTTGGGGATACAGAATAGCAGTGTAAACACCATCTCTATTGTATTTATGTTAAGAACAATTAATATATTTATAATATTTCATGTAAACTATGTGGTTTGTGTTTTCCATTAGAAAATATGTTTCAATTGTCTGTGTCTGTGTGTATACAGAGATAAATGACATTTGTTGGGATAGAGCTCCTGGGACATTTGCCAGTTCATCATTCATTCAACATTCAAAAAGCACTTAATACTATATATACAATGTGTAGAGAATTGTGCCTGGGAGCTTAAGACAAAGATAAATAAAACACAGTCTCTGTGTTCCAGAAGGTCACAGCCTAATAGTAGAAAAATAGAAAAACACACACACACAAACACACATAAACACACACACAACACTCAGAAGCACACACACATATTAGAATGTGATGGGATAAATAAAACAATGGGGAGCAAAGACGTACAGTATTATCATATAAGTGGTAATGACCAAATCTATTGGGCAGTGTCAAAAAAAGGTTCTTAGAGAGGTTAACATCTGCACTGAGTTTTGAAGAGTGAACAGGAGTTTGTCAGTTGAATAAAGAACTACAGGGCATTTCAGACAAGTCAAACATCAAATATGCCTGAAACAACGTCAAGTGTTCAGTGTGATACTAACGACTGGCACAATTAAACACTTGTTATGTGTGTTGGGCACTGTTCTCAGTGTTTTACATGCATTAACTCAATTAATCCTCACATAAACTCCAGGCACTACTATTATCATCATCCCAGTTTTAGAAATTAAAACCAAATTACAGTGAGTTTAAGTAACTTGTCCAAAGTCGCAGAGCTGGTTATAGCAGGATAAGGGAAAAGTAAACCCTAGGCAGCCTGGCTTCAGAACTCATGTTCTTAGCTATCAGACCATACTTTCTAAAATATAAGAAGACTTGTATAAGTAAGGCTACCAAATTAGGATTATAATCATCACTGACCTGTTCAATGCTTAAAAGACTTGAACTTTCTTGAGTTAGTTTCAGAGAATCATTTGGGGATTAGGCAGATGCTGTCTAGAGATTGAAAAGTGGGGCTGAATTAGTGTTGGGGACCTAAACAAAAGTGAAAAAAATAATCTGATTTGCATTTTAAAAAGAAGACTTTGGCAGAGCTCTGGATGATCAGTTTGAGAGACATGGGGCTTAAAGCACAGAGGTCACTGCAATGGCTGAGATAAGAATTAATGGGAGTTTGACCTAAGACATAGTGGAAATAAAATGAACAGGACAGATTGAGAAAGTATTTAGGAGATGGAACTGACAGCCTCAACAGTCACTGCGAGCCACTTTGAGGAATCTGGGAAAGGAAAAAAATAAGATTACCCTTGGATTTTTAGTTTGATTTGGAATTCTCTGTTTGACTTATTTCACTCAGCATAATCTTTTCCAGTCTAAAATCCTAAGATTAATGAAATTGAAATTTAAAAATGCTATATGCCGGGGCACCTGGGTGGCTCAGTGGCTTAAAGCCTCTGCCTTTGGCTCAGGTCATGATCCCAGGGTCCTGGGATCGACCCCACATCGGGCTCTCTGCTCCGTGGGGAGCCTGCTTCCCCCTCTCTCTCTGCCTGCCTCTCTGCCTACTTGTGACCTCTCTCTCTCTCTCTCTCTGTCAAATAAATAAAAAATATCTTTAAAAAAATGCTATATGCCATTAAATTCATTTTTAAAATACATGAGAAGAAAAAATGTTCTATTAAATCAGTCTGCAGGTATTCCATTTTCAAAGTATAGAATAAAGTACTATAAATTTAAAAACTTTTTATTTATCCCTACTATACACAACTAACATAATATAGCCTAATCTAATGCTAGCAGGTAGCAGGATTTCACTTTAGTATTTTGTAAAGAAATTTTCAAGTGGAAAAGAAATTTAATTTAATGACTGTGACTTAACTTTTCATTTCTTTAGGCATCTTAAGTATTAAAAATCAATATTTCTATGATACCATTATAATAATTTGTTTGTAAGGTATAATTTAGTATCTTGAAATTACACAAATTTCGATCAGTTAAAATTAATTAACTTAATAACTTCCCATAAACTCCAGCTAGAAGATAGATGAGGCTTGTCAAAAAAGCTCAGTGAATTCCCAAGGTAAAATAAATAGTTTATATTTCCTACCCCAGTATTAGCAGGAATAAATAATGATCTATATAGGAATAGGCCAAAAACAACTGGCCGACCCCTTTCTTCAAACTTCTGTTTGTTTGTGTTAAGAGGATAACTTGACAGCCACATCAATTAATCTTGATGCTGCATCATGCTGGAAAAATATTTTTATAATAATTAAGACAGAGAATCATTATGGATTTGAACCCTAATTTTGCCATAAACTAGCTGTTTGGTCATGGACAAGTAAACTCTAACTTTGTGAATTTCATTTTCTTTATACACGAAATAGGAATAAGAACAGATACTCTGCAGAACTGGCTGGAGGATTAGCAGTAATGTATGCAAGGCACCTGGCATACATGTTTACCTGATATTAGGTAGGCAGGTAGCAGACAGTTTTGATAAAACTACGTTGAAGTGGCCATCACATATGTAGTTTTACTTTTCTCTGAATGGCCTTACTGAAATTTTCCTAATCTTCACGCTACATATTCAACCCAAGTATCAGGAAAGCCCAAGTGTTCCATCTTTGTATATGTAAGATGCTCACTTCTCTTCCTGTATACCCTGTTGAGGCAGAAGAATTTCTTCTGGCGTATTTTTTCACCCAGCTGTGCTCCCACCTTGGGAAAAGCTGGGGTTAAATCAGAGATGCGCAGGTGCCTTGATCAGTTCACCAAACTTTTAGATGAAAAGATTCAACTCAAGGGATTTGGGTTATAACATCTTTCCCTGTCCCTCTCCTTTTTTCTATTGTCTTGAGCAGACCTGGCAGGAAACATACTCAAAGAATCTAATAAAAGTTGACAATTACATGTTTCACTTTGTGATGCAGGCACCTATGTGCAAGGTAAATACTAATGCTTCCCATTTCTTGGGATCTTGGTTGATAACTTCAGTTACGTGGGCCAAATACTGATCTTGTACTTCCAAATGCTCTTCCTTGAGATAAGAAGTGAAACCATTTTGACATTAGGATAGTATCCAACAAAAGAAAAAAAAGAACAAAAAACATTTCCTAAAGAAAGCAAACTGGAAGCTTCTTGGAGTCACCCCCCCACTAGATTGTTAGGAAAACAAACTGTAGAGTAAATGTTGCTAATCCTATTCTTGCTTTGTGCCTTTGGCCATTTAGGGGATAAAGAGGTGAATCTAATGAGGCCCCAAATCCTTTTTCAACCCTGCAAGTGATGCATTTAATTTGTCAGGATGTAAATCAGCAGGACCTCTCAGCATGATTGTGTAGTATAATCCTGTCTATAAAATATCCCTCCTTGTTCTGCCAAAGAAGTGGTGGACCCTCCTAAGGGCCAGCTCACCGACTTGGCAGCTGAGGCCCCATCATACTCAAAGCTGGTAAGTCACACACCCAGACACAACCCCTGACATTCCATGGGGAGGAAGCAAAGCTTAATTTAGATAATCCCCTTTGCAAAGTGTATTAGCTGATCCAAACCAGACCTGGCCAACTAAAGGCATGTTGTTCCTACATTTCAGAGATGCCTAAATGTAGAAATAGCTTCTTGCTACATTTGGAGGATTAAGATTCATTTAAGGAACAGGTAGGGATAATCAATACACTTCTTTAAAAATATATATAAACAGTTTGGTGTTTGACTTTAACTTTCTATCTACTTAAATGCTATTGGGCGGGGTGGGGGGGGTGGATTTCTTTGTTGCTCTAGAAAGTGCTTGGCAGAGTTCCTGAATTCCATTTCATACATGGAAGTAAACAATAACAATAAAGAGTAGGGTAAGTATGCTGTACATCACAAAAGGATATTCTTATTTTTTTTTTTATAAAGTAAAACACTTTTTTCTAAGTGGTTCATAGAAGAATATGCCTGGTTAAAGAATAAATGTTCCACCAACACTTCATTAAACACATCAGACCCTTCCACAGGAAGACACAGATAACTACAGAGATATAGCAATGTCAGGAGACACAGCATGTTGATCGAGAAATACCCCCAGAAACCACCGTTGAAGTAATGTTACACTTGAGCATCAAAAAAGAAAGGAGTGTAGAGGACAAGTGAAAGATGCATGTAAGTTTTTGTCAGTGTAAGCACAGAGATAAATTTCAAGTTGAAACACAAATCCCTGAAGTCTTTGTCAAATACCTATATTTCTGGCAAAGGGAATTGTTAGAACTCTGAAAAAATTACCACTAGCAATAAGCATTGTGACTTGTATACACAGAGACCTGAATTTTCCTTAGAAATTAGAACTTAATAAAGGAAAAAAAATTCATCAGCAGGAGGCATGTATGTGCTGGGATTAGGAATGAGATGCCTCTGAATGGCCACGGCACACGGAGAAGCCTTCTCTACCTGACTTGCTTGACAGAGCTCTTTTGAGGGTGTGAACCTTCACTCAGCTTTACCGATGGAACAGAGAGGGCAACTTTTAAGAGTTTCCCTTAAACAAACAAACAATTTCATGGTGAGAATTCCATAGTAGAAATGGTACTAGGTGTCATATCAAGAATTATGATGGAAAACCAAAAAACCCAAAATGATCACGAAATAAGGTAGAGGGGATATATTTTTAATAAAAGAAAGAGAAGGAAGAACGAAAACAAAAGAAAGAATGAATATGACAAGGAAAGAGGCAAAGAGAAAGAAAGACATGACGGGGGAGAGAGCGAGCGAGCGAGAGTGAGCTGAGTACAAGTGACACTTAAGGACAGCATTTGTTTTTGTAGTTAAGAGTGAGACCTTTCAGTCCTCCCAGGTTTTTTATGGTATCCTGACAGCTCAAGTGTCAGATGTGGACCAAGAGATAATACACATATCAGCAGGGGAAGAACTGAAGAATGTAGATTCATGCTGACAACTTTTTAAAAGATAAATCATATGTGGTAACATACTTAGAGACTAAAACCACTCTAGGTTATACCTTAAAATGAAATACCACGCAGTTATTCAGAACGATATTATAAGGGTATTTATTCATGAGAAATGATATCTATTTCCAAAGAAGGCAGGCTGCAGAACAGTTTGGAAAGCATGACACAGCTTTCCATAAAAAATATATTTATATACAATATACAGTGACACGTGCAGCTTTCTCAATGTGACGGGATTGTGATTTTTAGTTTTATTTTGTTACTTTCTCCTTTTTCTCCAATAAGTGTGTGTTATTTAGGTAATTATGAAAACAAACAATCTAAAAAATAAGGCAAAGTTGACAATATTTTACTTATTTATTCCTTGACCGGGCTTTCACAACAGCATCTTGAAATATATAACTATAAAGGGGTTCACTTTTAGCACCAGTGTTAAAGCATGGTGGGATCCAAAAACCAAGGGATGGTTGATGTAAAGTATACCTGCTCCATGTATATGTCTGGTTACTGTGAAACAGCAGTAGGATAAATGGTACTTTTCAGCAGGATTTTAAATTCCAAAACATTTCATTATGCAACCAGTTCAGGGTCAAGTCCTGTCAAGTTTATTTATAGTTATACAGTTTACCCCATGACACAGTACAAAGATAAATAAATGTAAAACTTAGAAATACAAGTCATAGAGCATGCATGACCCCTTTCAGACTCTAAATCAACAGCCAGGTTTATCTTCTTCATGGAAAAGCTTCATTATAATTGCTGTCATTAAGGGCCACTTTTAGTGTAAAGTTGGGGAATCCTTTTAGGTTACAGATAGTAGTATTGAGAGATGATGTGCTACAGTGCAAAGAGCAAGTCTAGGAAGAAGGAAACCTGGGTTATATTCCCAGTTGTACCACTAGCAAGCTGTGTGACCTTGGACAAATCACTCACTTCTACTGAGTCTGTCCCCTCACTTACAGAGCACTGGAAGTCCTCTTTGTGCCTTCCTGGTTTGGAATATGGTGGAAATTCTAGTTCCAATGACATAAGGTATTTAATTAGTTTCTAGCAACACAATGCTCCTTAAATCCATATAATTCATAAGAAATGAAACTGCTTCAAGCCATCCCAATGGCCAGGGGTCAGTTAATAAGCAATACATTTGTCCTACAGAGGCCAGTGCTTTGACTGAATTGGCCATCATGAATGTCAAGACTTCAAAATGATATAGTCTATATATCATCTCAAGATCTCTAAGTCCCACTTCACTTTCCTGAGATGATTCATAGTTTATAAAACACATCCATAAAACTACACAAAGAAATTTATTTTATCCAGAGTAAATGTCTTTAAATGTGGGAAAGGGGATGGTGAGCAACTCCTGAATCAGTTTTACAGGTAAATAATTTTCTGGGAAAAATAAAATTTGTTTCTCTGGTGCAAGATCTTTGAATTCAACAATCTTGTAGCTCTGTAGAAGCTTAAGGGCAGGTAGAGTGACAATTCAAGTTACAGAGTTTCAGAGATTATTTTTTTCTTTATTGCTATAGATGTCATTCTGCTGAAAACTGCCAATTATTTTGTGTCACTGAATTTATTCACAGAATCAATTGGTGGGATTCGAATAACTAAATATTAGATAAATTAGTGTTAAAAGTTTCTTAAAAAGCATACACTTCAAGAGTGTAAGCAATTGTATTATTTGTATCATATTAAATTGTCTCTATAGTTCCTTTTTTTTTTTTTACGAACCACTTCAATATTTTAAGAGCTGACAGAGAGGTGAACGATAAAAATAAGTACATATGTAAATAATTTGGAATACAACAAGCCTCACCTGTTTTTCTCATGAATCTTTAGGATTTCATTTGTCTGTTGAAGAAGCTGCTTCTCTAGCTTGTATGTTGATAATGAATTCTCTAGCAGTTGTATTTCAAGTCGAGACGTTTGATTTAGTACCTCAAGATAAAAGATAGAAGATAAAAACATTTCAAACTTTAATCACAAAGAGTGAAAAGAATTTTTGTTTTTTTAATTTAGCTGTGTTTTCCTTTAAAATAGTATTTCTTCCGGAATAATTAATTAAATGGCCTACATTCTACTAATTAGAATGTAGAGCTTTGCAATGAATCTTAAACATGACATTTATTTGAGGCTGAGGTTGCAACTGAATGAGAAAATTAAGTTGTTAAATCCATTTTCATATTTAAATTTTCATGTCTTGAATCCCTAAGATATTCTACTCTGCTAGCTGTTTTATGTATGCATTATCCCCAATATTGATATTCTATACATGTTATCTCTGAGATAGGAAGTAGTACAAGGTCTTTGATATTGTATATAACTAATAACTAATAGGCAAGTAAAATATGCTCGTTTTGATCCCTCACCTTACAAAAATCAATTATAAATGTGCAAACAACTCTTGACATAGTTTAGGCAGATTCATGACCACAGAGTTATTAAATACCTATCATATTAGTTCACACCAGCCTTTCCAGATATCATATCATTTCACAGACATGGGCACATGTTAATGGAGGAATTGCTACCATCACTTTATAAATGAAGAAATGGAGATTAGACAGAGGCCAAAATCCACACAGGAACCAAGGGAAAAACCGGGTTTTTGAACCTAGACAGTGTGACTCAATTTTAATGCTCTATACCAAAAACTAAAAGGGTTAGTTAGACTGTCTTGGTTCTTAATCTGAGGAAATGAAGTGACCAGGAACCCAGATCTCACTGAAGACAGATTGTAGTTATCCTTTCAACTGCACTACATTGGGTGCTCTAGAAGCTATAAATGTGCAACTAATCTTGAATCATGAAGACTCATGCTGCTGGCTAGGCTTTAAAATAACATGAGTCTGTGAGCCATGAACCCAAACCTACACATCCTCCAAGCAAATATTGCAAACTGTAATCCGAGAAGATACCTTCAAACTGTCCAATGTCTTTGTTTCTCCCTGCCCCTGTTCTATCTACCCTCTACCCTGCTCTTCTTTAAGGGAGGTGAAAAGGGCAAGGAAAAAAGTGTAATTAGCTTTAAAGCTTCCTACGTCATTTGAAAACTTCTATACCACCACATTGTCTTAGAACTACTTATTGAAAGAGAGCTGGAAAACCTTCTGGAGAGTCAGTATCAATCTAAAGTCCACTTCTAAAAATGACATCATTAGAGCTTTCCTCCTTTTCTGCAGCATGTCAAAACCTTGGATTATATCAGATGCACATACCTTTTCAAAACACACTGATATGACTAGGGCTGGACTTAGATTACAAGAGGTTGTAGGTGAAGGGGATGTATTTTCAAGGAACCAGGACAAGGGCTAGGGTGAGATGAGAGAGCAAATTGTCTCAATTGCAAAATTTAAGGAGGTGTCAAAAATATTATATTTTAAATATATTTTATTTTATTACTATTAAATTATGTTATTTACATTTATATATTTATATACTTATACAAGTATATAAATGTAAAAATGAAATAATTATATAAAATAATAAATTAAAATATAATATTAAAAATATTATAATATTTAATGCAACATGTTAAAAGATCAAAATTAGTGCAAAATAATCCATATTGAACACAGCATAATTTTATTTTTTTTAAATTTTTTATTTATTTCCAGCGTAACAGTATTCATTGTTTTTTCACCACACCCAGTGCTCCATGCAATCTGTGCCCTCCCTAATACCCACCACCTGGTTCCCCCACCCTCCCACCCCGCCCCTTCAAAACCCTCAGGTTGTTTTTCAGAGTCCATAGTCTCTCATGGTTCACCTCCCCTTCCAATTTCCCTCAACTCCCTTCTCCTCTCCATCTACCCTTGTCCTCTATATTATTTGTTATGCTCCACCAATAAGTGAAACCATATGATACTTGACTTTCTCTGTTTGACTTATTTCACTCAGCATAATCTCTTCCAGCATAATTTTAAAATAAATATGGGATCTGCTTCTGCACATGTATTTTTTAGTTTTGTGTGACTTGTCACCCAGGTCTCAACCCTGTTGGAGAGGTATGAGGCAGAGGGTGAAGGAGTAGGGGACAGAATGGTGAGATGGGGCATTAGTGCTTTAAAAAAATTTTAAGGTTCTAGGATTCATTTTTACAATTGTCATAAATAAAGATCTGAAAACCAGTCTAAAAGTTACTACTACTAATCAATACTTAGATTTGTGGAGTGGTTTAGAGATTAAAAAATTTTTTTCCTATTCTGAATCACTTGTTTTGAGGAAAAACAGGAGCAAGAGGAACTGGGATTTGAAAGCAGAATTAGGAATCGCTCAGAAGACAAAATGGTAGAGAACACAAAGATTAGGGATACACAAGAGGTGACTTTGAACTGTTAAACATCATTTTTTGTCCAGGGAAGTTTTTTGTTTGTTTATTAACTAGAATTATAATTCATAAAATAATTAAATAGGGCATGAAGCATCTGGATCTTTTGGTGACACTGAGAATAGTGCACAGAGAAGACACTCAGTATTGATTGAATGAACAAAGGTATTTTGTCTCACTGAATCGGGCATATCATAAGCAGTTAAACAAAATCTGTTTTCTCTCTTATTCATCACACTCTCTCATCACACTTTCTGAGATCCTCAAATACCAAATTTTTATTTTACAAAGAACAAAAAATGTTCTTCTCCATGTCTGAGAAGAAAATGAGAGAAAACTGAGAACAGAATGGAACTATCTAAAATTGAAATAGAAGCTGTCTATATCTAAGTCCAGAGACTACAACAGCTCCTAATTTTTCTCCACTTTGTCCTACCTCCAATCTGTTTGCTTCGTAACACCAGAATGATCTTTCTAAAAACATAAATCACAGGCTCCTGGGTAGCTCAGTTGGTTGAGCGATCAACTCTTGATTTCCACTCAGATCATGATCTCAGGGTCAAGGGATCCAGCCCTGCCTCAGCTCCCCACTCAGTGGGGAGTCTGCTTGAGATTCTTTCTCTCTGCCCCTCTCCCTGCTCATGCTTTCTCTCTCTCAAATAAATAAATCTTTAAAAAAATGAAATATAAACCACATATGACATCACCAATATTAAAAATGCTAATGGCTTCTCTTGGCAGTCAGAACAAATTCCGAAGTTCTTAGCCTGGCCAACAAGGTCCTACATGATCAGACCCCTGCTTACTTCTCAGATCTCATCTTGCCACTCTAGTCCTTGTTTATTATGCTTTAATCACACTGTCCTCCTTTTGTGCCACCCCAATATGCCAAATTCATTTCTACCTCAGGACCTTTGCACTTGTAGTTGCCCATACCTTCCCAGATACATGGGTGATTTCTTACTCAATTCTTGCATAGGGAGGCCCTTCCTGGACACTGTCTGTAATATAACTCCTCACTATCCTCCATCAAGTCATCCTGTTGTATTATCTTTAAAAAATCATCATTATTGGGGTTGCCTGTGTGGCTCAGTGGGTTAGGCCTCTGCCTTCGGCTTAGATCATGATCCCAGGGTCCTGGAACCGAGCCCCACATCGGGCTTTCTCCTCAGCGGGGAGCCTGCCTACCCTTCCCCTTTGCCTGCCTCTTTGCCTACTTGTGATCTCTCTTTCTCTCTGTGTCAAATAAATAAATAAAATCTTTTTTAAAAATCATCACTATTGCAAATTATCCTGTCTGTTCACTCATGTGCTGTTTCTCTACCCCATGAGGATTTCAGTTGCAGAGTCCTGCCTCTTCCAGATGGAGCTCTCCAAATTGCCAATGCTCAGCATGGAGTCCACAATGGCACAGAGTTAATTGTTGAATGATATGCTAGACAATGGACAGTGAGTTATTTTTCAAATTGGGTCACTGTCAGAGATAAGGTAGCAGGCCAGGTGAAGGTTAAGTGGGACTTCAGTGAAACAATCTAAAAGTCTAACTCTAAAGCAGCATCTGAATGTGGGAAAAGGAAGGAGACAAATCCAAAATCTCATTTAGGCCAGCACCAGTGTCAGATCATCTCTGGCCACTTTTGTACACAAATGTCAAATCTTTCTCTCCTTTCTCCATCACCTTGTCCAAATAGCTGCTTTATTTCAATTCTCTCTCTGCTGATGTATTAAAATAGGCCTGAAGTTTAAAAATGAAGAACTGAGAGAATTGTATAGGAAACTATGATAAACTGACCACTTTCTTGCCATGTGTCTATGAAACTTGCTGCTTAGCAATAATCTAAGTGTTCCATTAAAATGACAAAAGGAATTTTATTCTTTGGCCTAAACATATTCCAAAGCACATCTCTGAGAGAGAGAGAGAGAGAGAGAGAGAGACAGAGAAAGAAAGAACAAACGAATGAACTAGGAAAGGAAAGGAAAGGAAAAGAAAAGGAGGGAAGGAAGGAGGGAAGGGAGGAAAGGAAGGGAAGTGAAGGAAAGGGAAGGGAAGGGAAGCGAAAGAAAAAAAGGAGAGCAAAGAGTATGTGAAAAAAGCCCCCAAGGAACCATTTCAAACCTTAAATTTTGCAGCATAAAGCACAGAATAAGGAAGACATAAAACTTGAAACTGAGGATTTATAGCCTCTAAAATGTTAGTCTTAATTAAAAAAAAAAAAAAAACTAAAATTGGGGTACCTGGGTGGTTGCAGTTGGTTAAGCCTCCAACTCTTGGTTTTGACTTAAGTCATGATTTCAGGGTTGTGAGATTGAGCCCTGTATGGGCTCCATGCTCATTGTGGAGTCTGCTTAAGACTTTCTCTCCCTTTCCCCCCTGCCTCTCCCCCATTCTCTCTCAAGTAAATAAATAAGTCTTAAAAAAATAAACTAAAATTTAAACACAAAAATGACTAGTTTCTCAAACCAAGTGAGGTAGACAATTTTGGCCAGCTTCCCTTTAATAATTTAAAGAGGGCCTCTGATCTTCCTTAAAAGGAAAATCTCCCTCCAAAGAAACTTTTTCACCAGCTTATTAACTTTGAAATCAGCCTTGTTTGTAGTTTATACTTCCTTTTACTTTAATTATGCTTTTCAAATGAAAAATATAACACAAGGTATGATGCCTTGGCAATTAGAGTTTTACAGAAAAATAAAGGCCGCTATGTGTTCAAAGAATCAGAAGATCACCATTTTACAAAGTTGATGAAATAATTTATTTGGTCAGTGATGGGCAGTGTGACAAAGTACCACGTTCCAGGTTAATTTCCAAGAGGAAGGTGGACAAGTAAGAGGGAGAGACGTGGAGGCTTCTATCCTAACCGAGTTAAAAGAGTGTCACTGAGGGGGTGACTGGATGGCTCAGTCAGTTAAGTGTCTGATTCTTGATTTTGGCTCAGGTCATGATCTCAGGGTCATGGGATCAGCCCCCTAACCCCCACATGGATACCAAGTTGTATCCATGCTCAGTTCCGAGTCTCTTTGCCCCCTCCCTCTGCTCCTCCCCTGGCTCACATGCACTCTCTCTCTCACACAAACAAACAAATAAATAAATAAGTAAAATCTTAAGGGGGAAAAAAAAAAGCATCACTGAGAGTATGGCAAGCTGGCATTTTGTGCTTCCTGATGAGATGTAGTAGGAAATAACGAGTAATTTTATAAAGTACTCCCACCACGATGTTCAAGTCAATCTAATTGAGCCTTTACAATTCCAGTTTAAAGAAAAACCATGGGGAATGAGTAAATTAAAATGCATCAGAAGGAAATACTCAGAAAAGTTCAAGAATACGGGACAGTATATAAGAACAATTGGTCCAGTTTCTTAAACACCTCAAGAAAAAAAAAAATTGGAGGATTGCTCTAACTTAAAAGGGACTATTATGTCTTAAAAACTAAAATGTCTATAAAATTTTGGGTAGAACAACTGAGGAAATCTGAATGTGAAAGTTAGGTAATCTGAGAGAATTACTGTTACTCTTAATCATGATAATGTTAGAGAATTAATAGTACATAATTATTGTATGTAATGTTAATATTTTATTTATATTATATACAAATATATATTATATTTATAACATGAAAATCTCATTGGGTTATGGAGTTTAGTAGAGGCAGTACTTATATTACAGAGCAAATCCACAGAGGAGTCAGATGGGAACCCAGGTAGTCTGTCTCTGAGTCTGACTTCTTTCCTATAGGCTCGTGTCACTAAACACAAGCAGCTTCTCTCTGGGGACCTGCCTTCAGTCAATAACGACTGCTACTAAAATGGTTTCTTTCGTATCACCATGCCATCTACTTATTGCGGCTAATGACATCCAACTTTCCTCTCCACTCCAACACTAAACTAGCACTATGAATCAAGAAAGTGGTCAAATTTCTCTTGCTCCTTGGAGTACAGAGAATATGCTGTCATCTAATGTTCTTAGTTGGTCAAAACAACTTTGCAGCAGAGTGTTTCTGTTCAAAGTCCTATTCTGACCCATTAGTTATTTATTGGTATATGTAACAATCAACATACAACCTTTACGATGTTACCTTTGGTCTTGGGAGCATCGGGCTGAAATCTACAGAAATTAAGGGTCTAATAATATTAGTTCATGTGATCATTTGACAAGGATTTATTAAGAGCTTACTGTGTACCAAATGCTAAGGATAGAGCAGTAAACAAGACAGACAAAATCCCTGCTCTCTTGAAGTCTGCATCCAAGTACAAGTGTTGGCCAGCTTTTTCTATAAAGGGCCAGATAGTAGATAGATTGGTAGGCCATATGGTTTCTGGTATAACTACTCAACTCTGCCTTTTTATTGGGAAAGCAGCCATACACAACATATAAATGAATGCGTGTAGCTGTGTTCAATAAAAACTTTATTTACAAAAAGAGATTGCAATTCAAATTTGACCTGTGGGTCATAGTTCATGGAGACCTCTCTGAATGGGTCATCAAACACTTTTTCCAGACCTTGTGAGAAAGTTAATTACCGTGGTATTTTCTTTGGATGACCCATTAACAAATTTATTTTACTGCCATTTTAACTACCCCAAGGTTAAATATTTATTCAGCTCTTCTCTCTTCAAGTTAAAGAGATCCAGTGGCTCAACTTTGAGAGCTGCCCTTTCAAATCTATTTCAGTCTAGAGATTGATGCTCATTGATTAAACTGTTCCTGAACTGGCTTAAGGTTGTAATTGTCCAATTGAAGTCCAAATAACAGGTGTGATAGTTCATGACCTCTGAGAAGCAGATGATAAAATGAGATTAGATATGCAAGACATTTATTAGGGGAAATACCTAATTTAAGGGAAAATTGGGAAGAAGACAGAGTGGTCTAGGAGTACCTTCTGACTAGGATGCAGGTCTAATCACAGTAAAGAAGAAAGGGAAGGAAAGGAGATTGAGTGAAAGTCTTAGCCTCCAGGGAAGTTGTGAGAAAGTTAGCAAGGCTAAAGGAGAGCCCTTAACCAAAGTCATGTGTCAGTGGATTCTAAGTTTCCAGGAGCAGGAATGACTAAGTATCACTACCACAATGTGTCACTGGCTACAACTGGCCACTGGGAATTGTGCCCTCTGCACTACACAGTGATTTCAAAGCATAGAAGCTGGAGTCATTGCTCAATGAAACACCCACAGTAGGAGATTGGAAGGATGCATTTCTTATGGCTATACAAAAAGGCTCCACAGCTAATTAACTTGATGGAAAGTTAAGATAGAAATGTTTTAAACAAGTTTTGCCACATTAATTCAATTAAGCTCACTGAGGATAAGGACTGCTTTACTTATGGTTGTATTCTATACTGTACATACTAAAATCTCTTGCAGCAAGGAAATACCAAAAATTTACCTTTTAAGATTTGGTTAAATTCCATTCCTAACACAATGGTTCCTATATAAATAATTGGAAATCAGAGGAAACTCAGCCCAAGTGTCTAAGGAACTACCCCATAGTTACACAGCCAGCAAGTGGTAAGGACAATGAGATTCTAGAATTACACGAGACGACATCCAGGTACATGGTAACATGACGACAGTTGATGGTACCATTGGCACAACAGCAACAGCAGCAGCGACTTTATCATTTATAGAAAACACTCAGGCGTTACTATTAGGTTCACTTACTTTTGTTCTATCTAATTTCTATCTTACCTTCTGCCTGGACCCTTTTAGTGTCTACAACCCTAAAGAGAGAAAGGAATCCTGAGAAAGGCAGGATAAAGAGAGGGCCAGTATAGAAAGCATGTAGACTCTGATGCCAGACTTCTGGAGGTCAAATCTTTGCTCTAACATTTACTATTAGTTGTTTCATCCAGGACAAGTTGTTTTTCCTCTCTAGATTTCAGTTTTCACATCTTTAAATAAGGGATGATGATAGTACCTACCCTCTAAGAGTTTTATTAAATTATTAAATAGCTAACATTTGTAAAATTGCTTAGAATAGAGCTGAACACTAATTATTAGAGGTGGATTTTAAAGCAGTTTGTCTACTAGTGCACCTCTAATCAAAACTGGCCTGTGGTAGAAGCCAGAAATGGACTTATAGGAAGGAAGGGACATGAATAATGTTTGTAACTAACCCCTCAGAAAGAGGAACTGGAAGTAAAGGAGATGTTGGCACCAACTGATAAGAGAGTGAGAAAAACACCACAAGTGAGACTAAGGAGGAAGGTATGGGCATGGTGCTGGTGCCTGACTCTCAGTGCCTTGTCTAGCAGGGTTATTTAGATGTGCTCATTATCTGTTTCTTTTCTGATTATGATGCTTATTGAACACACAAGTATTTTGAAATGGCATTACAGTAAAACAATGTTTCTGCCACCTTTGGTTAAATTCAAGTCTAGAAGGTCTAGAGAGAGGACCAGAAAGCAATAAGTTACTCACCTTTATAACATCATCATGTAAAAGTTAGCACATGAAAATGTATTGCAAATCCATTGTTCTAAGTTCCTAAAATAACTGAGAACCTGAATTCAGTTTAGGAAAAGCAAAACATACCTGTGTGAAACAAAGTAGGAGTAATATGGGAGCAAAAACCTACGGGCAGGCTTTCATAGCACAGAAGGATCTACTGGTCTTTCTTTACAAAAATACCTAATATACAAGAATAGAGTACATTTAGATTAAGGGATAATTTAAAATTCATTTGTCACTTGTTCTTGCATCTGTACTTGAGTGAACTTGAGTGGTTATGTCTAAGTAGAATGTGTTCTCTTGCAAAGGTTCAACTAAACATCATGTGTATATACGTTCACATGAAAATGTTTTGGAGCAACACAGATTAACAGACAGCATAGACAGTTGGAAGACATTAAGATGAAGATGAAAAGAACACCCAGGATTTACTTCTTAAGGTAGGACATAGCTGGTCTGAGCCATTGTCTTCCTTCTTTACCTCCCTCTCATTGCCAGTTCAGTTAGATCTGTGATTTTTTTAGATGTTTTCTATGTTTTAGCTATCTTAAAATTCTTCTTGGTGCATCCAATAAACTTTCCTTGGCCTTTAAGGAGTATTTAGTTTTAGCTGTTCCCCATTGAGAGAAGGTTTTTTTTTTTTTTTCTATGAATTTTCTCTACCATTTTCCATAAAGTACATATTTCTTAGACTTATGGATGTAGAACAAGTTGTTATCTCTTCCAAAAAAAAAATAAATAAAGGGGGATTTGGGGCGTAGAAAAAAACAAAGCCCTGCCATGTAGGTCATTAAAACTTGTAACATAAATGCATAAAAATTTCAAATGTTCACTCAGGTATGGTAGTATTAATTGTGTTGTTTCAGTTTTTGAATATATAGAATTCTATGTAGAAGATGGTGAGTATTCTGTTCTTATAAAAAAAAAAGAGAAAACACTCATATTATTTATACTACCAGAAGTCAGTATGTGCAGAAGACCAAGCTTGCCTGGTATGATGATAAATGATTAAGTAAAGTTTCAAACTTTTTAGTTATAATATGTAGTCTGTCCTTCCCCATCGCCTGTGGTTATTGATGATGGTGTGCAGCAAAAAATATTTGCCAAAGCCATATGATTTACTGCTCCAGTGTAATCCTCATTTAAGTTCTTATTTATTTTAATTATTAGCATTGCTAATCAAGAGAGATAGAAAAGGAAAGAAATGAGAATGCCTCCATTTGAGTGCCAGGTTCAATTGACTAGCTGTATCAATATGGGAAAACTGCTCAAACTTTTCTGACCTCTGTCTGCTTTAAATGGTTTTATTAAAAATCATTTGTATATGGGAAAGTTGTCTGTGTAATATATAATTCTCTGTCCATATTAACTGTCATTGTTCTTTATCTTTAAATATCATTGTATGACTTATGATGCCATTAACAGAAGTGAAATAAAACAGAAATAAGGTTGCATCTTGTTTTTGAATTTATATTGCTAAAATATTTAAACAAGGAGGCCCTTAAACTGAGATGGCTCTGATGCCTTGGTAACCTGTAGAAGTAAATCAAAGCCTCAGCCAGAGTCAGTGCACTTCAATCCCAGAAAATGAAAGTTAGGAACAATCAATTACAGCCAACAAGGCTCCCCCAAATAAGGCAACTGCTGAGGCTACCGTCAATCAAATAATTTCCTTGCTTTGCTTCTGCATCTCCTCTGTTCAAACCTTTCCCTTAGCTCCCACAATAGACTATTCCTGACCACGTTCAGCTAAGCACTGCTCAACTTGAGTTGATGCGCACCCAAATAAATTCTTGAAAGTTTCGATAAGCCTCAGTTTATTTTTTAAAATATATTTCAGCTTTGTTTCCAGAAATCAATTACCTTGAGATAGATTCATCCTCTGGGTTTCAGAATGGTAAATGGGATAACCATTTCCATGGTGAAAAGGAGACCAAGAGATCATCTTCAAATCATCAAAAATATTTTCACTCAACTGTAATAGTGGGTTTGTGACTGATGATTAATGGGCATTTTACTGATTTGTACTAAAATAAGTATGATTGTACATAAAAAAAAAGTATGTCATTGTCCATGGTAGGATGATACAGATATTATGTGGAGAGTTGTAATTGACTTCTCATTATAAAATCATGCTAAATGAAAAAATCTACACATTGCTGATCAGCTCACTTGGTTTTCCTGCCTGTCTACTGACTGCACCAAACCTCTGCAGGTGCCCTTGTGGCTGGTGCATTACCAGAGACGAAGCAGGACAGGTCAGAAATGCACATCAAAGGCATCAATTTGACCCAAATGGCTATTCTGTTTGACACATATCATATCACAGTTGGTAGCTGCAGTGTTTATTTGAATTTCAATGCTGATTAAGCCCTTTGCCAGTCCTGTTTTTGCAAACACATGCAAAGCTAAATACACCAACCCTTGTTAAATCAAAAGAAACATGCATAGCACGTCAGGCAGTCATTGTTGTTATTACCAATAAACAAAAATGTATATGTTTCCCCAATTTCAGTGGTGAAATGTGTTCTGTGTTTATGGAGTAAGCTAAAGGGGAAAAAAATCTTCTCAGTGAAGAGTTTGTCGACTCTGGCCCAGGGGTGTACCTGGGTCTCAACATCTGTCAGCTTTCTGGTCTGCTCTGCGGTTTGAGAGAGGAGGCTGGTTCCTATCTCGAGCATGGTGGCCGTGTGGTTCTGAACTGCATTCTGCTGTATCTGGGCCATCTCCGACTTCATATTTTCCACAATGTAGTTCTCAATCTGCAGGAGATAAAGGACAAAACATACTACATCATAAGCAAAGTCTCTTGGAGCATGGACTATTTACAATGACAAAACAAGACACAGCTGGCAAATCAGCCATCTGGCAGGGATCCTCTGAATTTCTGGGAGCCCGGGGAAATGGGAGCAGAGCACACAGGAACCCAGTTGCTAGCAAACTCCTAATATACTGATGCATATATATAATCATCACAATCGTAACAAATATTTGTACTTGGGTAGTGCTTTCTTATTTTCTACAACTCCTTCAACCCTCACAACAAAGATGTGAGTTAGGCACTGATGGCCTCATTGTTTTTCATGGGTTTTTTGTTTGTTTGTTTGTTTTTATTTGTAGTTGAGGAAACAGAATCAGACAAAGGTCAAGGATGAGCCCACGGGTCACCCAGCAAGAATGCAGCAGTGTTCGCACCATCGTTTAAATCTATATCTTGGTTCTCTGGTCTTTTCATTATACCATATTGCCCACTCATCTCTGAGAAAAATTCAGCCTCCTGCTTTCATTTCTGTAATGAAAAGTAAAAGAGCATACTGGGTTAGAGAATTACACAAGTAGTGGGAGGAAGGCAGATGCCCCAAACACAAGTTTTTAAGGGAACAGTAAAGTTCAGACAACAGTATACGGAATGAGCTGCAGAGGCAGGGAAAACATTCTCAGTGCTCCTTTGATTTATTTTAAAAAATAAAATAAAATAAAAAGGCAATGAATGTATAACCCATAAAGCAGCATTTGCCCTCCCCGCTTTGGGTAACATTTCGTCCTCTATGGTGCCATCTTGGAGAATACTATGGTTGTAAAATAAATTGTACCATGGGGGCCAGGTAGAATTATTAAGTGACTTAGTGGAAGGGAGGGTGCTAGGCACTGCAGAGAATAAAGCCGAGCATAAGCACTGTTTGAAAAATACAGAAGAAGCCCACACCTCCCTGCTGGTGCACTTAATTCTCCCCCACCACTCTGTGGTGACTACATTTTATTACCCAATTACACATATGGGGAAACTGCATCCCAGAGAAGTCAGGTCCAAGGCCACACACCACAAAAACAGCCAGACTTGGATTTGAGTACTAAAGTCCTTAACTTTCATACCAACACTCTCAACCACTTGATAGCTCTGCCAAGTTGTGCTCCACAAACTGGGTTCCAAATCATTAACAGCTACGTGAGTTTTACTGATTTAGTGGACCATAATACATCCACTATTTTATAATCCATAGTAACATTATTGTCATGTAATAAATACAGTCTAAAGCTAAATTCCCCTTTGTGAAACCTTGGCAGCTCACTTTCTAACACCATCTCTTGCTTATTTCTATTTATCAAACATAAATCTGCCCCAAGTCAAAGAAAATGAAAGATTAGATCAAACTCATATTGTTATTAATAAATTCTGATTATGTCCTTGGTAATATCAAGTAACTCCCCTTCATTCTTTATTCTGAAATTAGAAGTAGAGGGGAAAAAATCAACCTACAAACATCTGTTATAAAACAAATACAACACAGGTTAGAATAAATATCTAGAAATTATCTTGACAAAACATTTAAAAAACAATAGAAAGGTAATGGAAAGGAGGGTAGGTCAGAGCATCAGACATCTGTCGTTTTGGATTCTGCATCATATTTCCCCTTCTCTCTTAACATCCTTTGACTTTTGAGCGGGGAGTTATGAATGGGTATATTCTTAAAAGTGGGAGGAGAATCTCCATCATGGAGGTGATACCCAATGTATACAGCTGACACTCATTAATTGTCTGTGTTGTTGGCACTGAACTAAGTGCTTTCTTTTTATAACAGTACTTAACCTTTACAAGTTTATGTGGTGGGTATTGCTATAGCTGCTTTATAAGTGAGACTATTGAGGCCTAGAAAATCCACAGCAATTTGCCCAAGAGAAACAGTTAGTACCCCCAATGCCAGAACCCACATTCTCAATCCCTAACCTATTCAATTTAGCACTATTAAATTACTCTGTGATTTTACTATTTAGCACCTCAACCTTGTATATTTATCAAAGCCACATGAGAAGCATTTTAAAAATGCAGATGAATGTGCAACACGCTAGAACTCTGAATTGGAATTTTCAAGGGTATATACTGGACAACTATATTTTTAAAAGCTTCCCAATACAATTCTGATTTAGGCAAAGACCAGTGCTTCTCAAAGTGTGGTCCACAGAATAACTGTCTATATGAGACCTGTTTGTCAACAATCTGTCATGAAATGAAGAAACTGTGCTAAAATGCAAATTACCTATGTCACTAAGCACTACTACAAATATGTGTGTGTGTGTGTGTGTGTGTGTGTGTGTGTGTGTGTGTGTAGTAGCAAGACTCTGTCAATGAAGAAAGTGATGCTCTAATGCTTTAATTTACATTCTGGAGAAAACTTCTTACCTTGTTTGCAAAGTGACAACAATTTCATTGAGTAGCATTGATTTAGACCACCAAATTTATTCAATGTCACATTCACTGCTTACCAAGAAAGTTCAAATAACAACCTGGTTTCCCATGTAGATTTGTCTAGTGAGAGAGAATTCACTAATCAGTGAGCTCCAATACAGATCTGCTTGATATTTAGACATCATTTTTCTTTAAAAGTAGGCTCTATACCCAATGTGGGGCTTGAACTCATAACCCAAAAATCAAGAGATGCATGCTTGACCAACTGAACCAGCCAGGCACCCCTATACATCAATTTCTTATGCAGTTGGTTACTGGGAGTTATTTCCTAGAGCTTAATTTGCTCTGGGTATAATATAATCATTTCAGTCTCCATAAAGGAGGACACCTTCTGGCATAGAGTTACTACATCAAGGCTCAGCTGCTTTGTGATCCTATCTTTGTCCACTCCTATCTATTTATTCTGTATTATTATGGCTTTTCTTAACTGTAAAAGTTAACACCAGCAAAGCACCATAACTGCTTTACATAGGCATTCATCACAAATATCCTCCCAATTCTGCTAACCCTGTTGTAGAAATATAGTAGGTCTCCAACCTATACTAAAATTCTTATTTGGGCTGTCATGATTAGTAACATGTATATAACTCTAGTCAATTATTTTTTAATCAAGTGGAGCTGCTCTCTCTAGAAGTAACTGCCTTTTAATGCAAAAGATAATGGCACAGTTAAGGAGCAAAAACCAGATGTAGTTGATTTAAAGGCTGAGGAGGGAGGCAGAAGTCAATATATAATGTGTGATTAATAAGGAGGGCTACTTTCATCTTATCTCTAAACATTCCTCTGTAGATGTAGAACTGTGAAATACATCTTGATGTGTCCTATCAGCCAGGTTCAGGAAAAATTTGTAACAAATTCAATTGTCCTCATATATTCCCTACTGGTTTTAAAAATATGTTTTCAAAATATGATGGCTACTTCAAGTTTTAATAGAAACATCTAAGATGCAGACCTGAGAGATTATAAAGCAGGAGATTCCCAACTGGAAGCATCAAATAATTTGACTGTTCTGCCACTCTCAGTGTCTGACTCTAGATAAAGTACTGGCCAAAAGACCAGCAAGAGAAGGTAGGATGCCATTTGAAATGAGATAATGAACAATTAATGATGTTTAAAGCAAAGAAATAATGTTAAATTTCTAAAGTGATTTAGTGTTTAAAAAGCTTTCATACACATTGACTGGATTCATACGCCAACCCTACATGGGGAGTATTGGCTCTATTTTCTGATTTAAGAGATGGTACTCAGAGGACTCAGGTGACTTAATAGAGATGAAAGAAAGGACTCAACTCTACCTTCTGATGTTCCTTCCACTAGCTTCAGATTTGGGAGAACTGCTCTGGTACTGGACTGGTTGGTTGATTGATTAACGAATGAATGATTTCCTTTTTAGCCAGTTCACTGAGAACTAATTTATGTACTTCTTCAAGAAAAACATGCATCATTGGAGAGTGATTACTTTATTCTGCTTCACCATACCGGATGCCAAGTTAATTTGAAGGGAGGTAAGAGGTTCTAGGGCCAGTTATGTGGAAAGTTCACTTTGCTAGCACTTTTAATGCAGTGGGTCATTAAAAATTCTTTCATCAATTCCTACCTTTTTTGCTTAGTATGAGATTTATAACATATTTGTTTTCTTCTACCCATTCTATTTCTTGCAAGCTATTCTAAAATAATAACAAAAAGAATAACAACAAGAACACACTAAGCCTCTACTAAGGTTAAGTATCTTCTTTTTAACAGTCTAGGCACTGTACTGCTTCCTCATTTCACTGATAAGGAAACGGGAAGTTAATGTAAATTGTCTACCATCACACATGAGTGGGTGAAAGAGCTGGTATGTTGCTTTGAAAGAGGCTAGGTGGCCCTGCAGGTTGTGCTCCATTCTAAAGACAGTCATCAAGCACAAGCACACTACCACTAATGTCATAGAAAAATACTGGTAGCACATAATATTCATGCAGGAAATACATAAAGTGAAGGCTACAGCAAAGATGATGAGAAACTTGTTTAAAGATAGATAATTTTTCATTTTTTTAAAATTTAATCATTTTCACACAGATTGATGGCTATAAGGTCCTGGGAAATGTTATATGTAAGAAAGCACATATACAGTCAACTGTGTGACAAGTTGCATTATTAAGTAGAAAAAAATATTTTTAAGAAGTCAAGATTATCAGTCATTTGCAGTTCACTCACAAATCATTTGCCCATGTCTTTTGCCCAATGAGTAGTATGACTTTCCAAGATGAGACAACAGTTTTGAGAGAGCTTTATTACTGGGCCTTCAAGATTCTTGCTGCTTTGGGTTCATGAGAACCAAAATCTGTGTGATATTATGACATGTCTTGCATATGAAATGCATTCTCTATCATTTCACTTCAAGGCCTCTCTTAAACAATAGCATATCTTAAAGCACAAAGAATAGAATTTCTCCATGTAATTCTTAAGAAAAAAAATTTTAAGCCCTATAAAAATTGACAAAGGCATTGTTCACTTAAAATATGTTGTAGATTATGTGGACTCTTATTGAATGTTGGTGCATATGGTACTACTCAGTTATGGCAAAACAACCGTGAAATAAAGTAAAAGGGTAAATATGGGAAAGCAATAAAAAGGTAAAACAATGCAAAAAATGCCTTAAATGTTGATAGTTTTATCTAATATCCTTGTTTCATAAATCAGAGGCAATACTGAAAATGCAACTACCTCTAGGTTTATGGTCTTATAAAAAGATGGCTTAGACCAAATATATTATTTGCAAGAATTTCTATTATTAGATCTCCCAGTATACTGTTTCTTTTACCAAATGGCAAACTAAAATTGTCTCTTTAGACAACAGATCTATTTAGCTGACATTTGAAATAGTTTCTGTACTGATATGCATGACATGAATCCCATTTCTCCTTTTGGTATCTGAAGGAGCACTTACTATTTATGGAAGAAAGAAAACCATTAGAATAAGCAAGCTAGAAGAGACATTAAAAATTATGGGCTCCCAAAATCTCATTTTATAGATGTGGTGACTGAGATTCAGAAGGTTCTAGAGAGCAAGGTGAAACAACTAATTGATGTCAGATGTCAGGCTGTGTTCACTCAGTGTGTGGGAAATTCAGACTTACATCATCAAGCTGAGCCAGCAACAATGGTTGCCAGTATTGTTGGCCCACCCCACATTTCCTTATTCCTTGCTTCCTGCTGTTTGCTTCACTTCTCTGGACTCCTGGTTTGAGGTCCCCTTTTGATAATACCAATTCATGCTCCATCAGTTTTTGGGGTGTTGACTCTGCTTTCTGCACTCTATACTTCCCTCCCATCACCGATGTCCACCAGCTAGCTGTTCCTCAGTCACAGAGCCTCAGCATCCCCCTGATTTTATTCTTTCTAGGCATTGCCATACAAGTGGCAAAAACCAGAGCCAGACTCTAAAATTAATTCAGGCTTTATTAACCGTGCATCATGTCAATTCAGTCCTAGCAAATATATGATAAATATATCTTATGTACTAAGTCTGGTACCAGATATGATGTGTACAAAGAGTTGAGTCTTGCAAGAAATAGATATGTATAGATGAATCTTTTTTTTTTTTTAAGATTTTATTCATTTATTTGACAGAGAGAGACACAGTGGGAGAGGGAACACAAGCAGGGGTAGTGGGAGAAGGAGAAGCAGGCTTCCTGCTGAGCAGAGAGCCCGATATGGGGCTTGATCCCAGGACCCCCGGATCATGACCCGAGCCGAATACAGACGCTTAACAACAGTGCCACCCAGGCACCCCTAGATGAATCATTTCAACAGCATTGGTAAATACTCGTTTACCTCTGACTACATTTCTTCCCGTAAATATTATTTCTGTGTGATAGGGAGAAGCTCTCAGCTATTGACAATAAGGTGAGTGGGAGTTTATGATATCACCTCCAAAAGACTAACAGCAATACCCCCACTGAGGCACAGAGAGAAGCTAAGCTATCAAGGGCCTACCAGAATATCCTCCATGAACAAATCCTGCAATAATTTTTCTTGGTTTTGATTCTTTTAAGACCACATTTTTGTGGCTACTGAAAGTGGTCTGTCACAAATACAACCCAGAGTTGGGTCAAGACCCAGGAAAGTCATTCTCTCTCCACCTAAATGAATGAGATGTTTCCTAAGCCAACGTATACCCTGTTAGCCTGGAAGCTCTCTTTTGTACTCGCCTTCACTTATACTCACCTGATTACCAAAAAAATTCAGAATCATGAAATTTTAAAATATAAGTATCTGCTTAATTTTTCCCTTTACATGTTTTTCCCTGCTTCACATATTTTTAAAGGGAGATGGTATATAAAAAGCACAGTCAGGCAGGAGTCAGGTTATCTGGATTTTAATCCAGGTACTATTACTGATATACTCAACAAACTTGGGCAAGTTACTTAAACAATTTTGGTTTCAGATCTTGACCTGTGAAATGAAGGTCTGGATTAGATTACTTCTAATGCTTGAAGCTCTCAAATTACTTGATTTAAAAATTCTCTTTTAAAGTATTAGAGTATGAAAGATTTTAATTTATTATAGAAAATTGAAATATGGATGTATGTATTTATATCTATAACATATATAATACATATCTTTAAAGGCAATTAGGAAAAAATTGCACAGGAACACTATATAAAAGCCTTAGATCAAGTTTCCAAAGCAAGCTAGAATTTCTGGTTTCCTTAATTCCCAGACACCATTCTGTCCAAAATATATTTCTTGTCTTTCGTCAACATGTCCTGGCTTTCTCCCTATGAATGACACCACTATCACCTACCCATTCATCCAAGCCACAGGGAGTCACCTTTTCTATTCTTTGCCTTCATTTTCAACATTCAGTCAGCACCAGACTTTGTTGCTTCTGTCTCCTGAAGAGTGCCTAGGTCCATCCCTCTCCCTACTTCCCTTTACCCCTACTACATCTCTTTATTCTCATGGGCACTGACTTAGCTCAGATTTTGTCATTTTTCTTCTGGATTTTTTTTGGCCCTATAACTGCTCTCCTGACTCCAGACATCCTCCAGTCCACCATCCATGGCATAACCAGAAGGATCTATCTAAAACATAAATTTGTCCTCATCACACCATTGCTTAAATTTGACTTTCAGTGGTTTCCACCACCTGCAGATAAAGTCATGACTCCTTAATCAGCATAGAAGAATCTTTATAATCTGTATCTGGCCTCCTTTTCCCTACTTGTACTTTATGCTCCAGTCATATCGAATTATTTTTCCAAACACACATTATTTTCTTATGCTTCCATGCCTTTGCACAAGGCTTTGCTCTGATTGGAATGTTTCTTTTCTATTTATCTTTTCATTGGCTAGGTACTGTTTTCCAAAACTAAGTTCAAGTTTTTCCTTCTTAAGGAAACTTTTCATGACTCTCCTCTGTAATATCCTTCCTTTCTTCTTCTTCTTTTTTGAATATGCATTTATTTATTTTAGAGAGAGACAGTGAAGTGCAGAGGGGTAGAGGGAGCGGGAGGGAGAGAATCCCAAGAAGACTCCCCACTGAGCATGGAGCCCATTGTGGGGCTTGATCTCGCAACGCCAAGATCATGACCTGAGCCAAAATCAAGAGTCAAAAGCTTAACTGACTGAGTCACCCACATGCCCTCTTCCTTTGTACTTCTAGAGCATCCTATGCCTCTTTTTTTTTCATAACACCATTGTTTTCAGTACACCACAAGCTCCTTGAAGGGAAACAACTATTCTTCCTGGTATCACTTAATACCTGGCCTGAAGTAAATAAAATAAATTTTTTTTTTTTTTTTTTTTTTTTTTTTTTTTAGGTAAGTTCTATACCCAACATTGAGCTTGAACTCACTGCCCTAAAATCAAGACCTGCGTACTCTACTACCTGAGCCAGCCAGGTGCCTCTTGTAAATTTATTTTATCTTATTTTATTTTTTAAAGATTTTATTTATTTGAGCAAGATGAGAGAGTGAGCTCACAGAGGGAGAGGGAGAAGCAGACTCCATGCTGAGCCGAGAGTCTGATATGGGGCTCGATCCCAGGACCTTGAGATCATGACCTGAGCCAAAGGCAGACACAGACACTTAACAAACTGAGCCATCTGGGCATCCCACTCTTCATATTTAAATAAATTCAAATAATACATGAATCAATGAACTGGTATATGAAAATACTAACAGACTGCAATTGTGAGCTTACATTTGTTTCTGAAAGTATAAAATATCACATAACCAATTACTGATGATGCCTTTCTGAATGTCGATGGGATCAAAGTAAAGATGCAAAAGTAGATAGTTCTGAAGGCATATATTCTCACTTACTGGACCATATGACCCCACTTTGTCTTAACTGTACCTTTCTACTTTTTTCAATCATCTAGTTATAGGTAATTATTTAAATTAAGTTAAATCCAGCAAACACAATGAAAACTAACCATGTTTTAATTACTGAGCTATACAATGAAAGCAAAAGAATGAGTAAAACTTGATTCTGATTATTAAGACTATCTATAATACAAGTATATTACAAGTGCTAGAATGAAGATACAAATGTTTGCACACCTGCCTGTCTGGTGGGGGAGGTTGAAGGTATAAATGAAACCTCTAAATGCAGGAATCAAGGAGGTCTTCCTAGAGTCAGTACTAAATGAGTACGGCAAAGGGGGCATACATTTCTTATGTCTGCCTTAACACACAAAAATGGGGCCTGAAAAACCTGGAGGATGGAGGATAAACAGGTAGCCAGGACTATGACAACATGCGAGGAACTATGCTTGGTTAGGCAAGATGATGGTCCTGACCACCTCCTGGAATATGCTATTCAGGAAATGAAGAATTTCCTGGTCGGAATCAAGGTCATGCCTTTGTGGCCCCACACAGAGCAAAAGCATACCTTCAGATTTTAATATGAAATTCATTTAGTAGGCTCAGGCAGATAATTTCTTCATACTTTACCATATCTTCAAATATACTAAGCATAAATTCACCCCTTTAATAACACATATAAGTACATGTATGTATATGTGTGTATATTTACTTGTACACATATGCTCTCATACACATATATGCCCCTACTCCCAACATATGTGTGTCAGGTTCTTCATTCATATCTCGAGGTTCTGCTCATTTCACTGTAGTTAATTTCATTAATGTCCCATTTAAAATCACCAATGCATTACTTTCCTGTGGATGAGTTATATTTCATGTCAAATTTAATCACTATAGATAATACCTGTTTAATAGTCATGGACAGCTACAGTATACTGTCTAACATTCGAGAAACTTTTTTCCTAAATTCTGAATTTACACTTAGATGATAAAGAAAATGGATGAACCACAAAGAAACTTTGTACACATTGTTTTTATATCAATCAAAAGTGATAATTTACAAAATAAAGAAGATACTGTTTGAAACAGAAAATTGTAAACATTTATCTCCCTTTAATTGAGTGTTTTTGTTGTTGTTGTAGTTTTCTTTTGTTTTAGTTTCTAGTTTATCTGGAATAACATTTATCCCCTTGCATGCTACATAAAATACATTCTGATTCACTTAAAAAAGAAAGCTTTGACATTTGAACTAGTGAGCACCCCAGCAGACAGTAAACTGTTGGGGGTTGATAGATATAAGAGACTCTTTACAGGATAATTCTAAGAAACATCTTCAGCAAACTCTGTTCTTTTCTCCTATGACAAATGACAGTGATGCAAACAAGCAACTTATGATATTCATCTTTAAGGAAAAACTCCTGCATTAAAACACTGTAAGCCAGATCATGCAATTTAAATACTTAGCAGATGAGTTTAAACATAAGTTTAAAAGCCTAAATAATTAAGAGATTCATAGATTTTTCTGGAATACCCACTACGAGGTAGAAAACTGCTATCATTTTACTGTGGTATTTCATATGAAATTGCAAGGTATTAGCACTTAAAATCTAACCTGTTCAACATTCTGACTTTTTAGGCTATACATTCTACTTCTTCCCTTGAAATAAAAGTGATCTAGTCATCTTCCTTCTCTTCTTAAATTATATATGTGTGTGTGTGCATGTGCATGCATGTGCATGTGTATGGGTGTTTTCTCCTACAATGTGGGATTACTCAATGGGACATGCAGTAAGTTTGTACAGGCATAAAGCTGTCAGCGTCATTGCATAATAAACATTCCAAAGTATTATGTGAGGTCTAACTTTTCCTGAATAATATTTGTTGAGTAGTTCTTATTTAAATTACCCTTGGTCCAAGAACTAGAAAGATTATGAGGATGAAGACAGTTATTCAAAGTCTAAGAAAGGGACACTGATTGTTAATATTTTATAAGTGATATGAAATCCTGCTTTTTCTTCATTTTCATCAAAGGACTACAGACACTCGGCATTGTTTCTTCTTTCACAAAGACCACGTTGGTGCCTTGGCGATGCTTGTTACATATCCAGTGCTATTGGAAGGGAGCCCAACTTACCATTACAGTGAATTAGTCCCTCTTAGAATTAACTGCACACCATGAGAATGAAATGAAGCATAAGTAACTGTTAAAATACCTGCTCTCATTACCACATGTACTGCCAGAGGAATTTTGTAAAAGGCCCTTTTTTGAGAGAGAGAGAGAGAGATCACAAGTAGGCAGAGAGGCAGGCAGAGGGAGAGGGGGAAGCAGGCTCCCCACCTGGCAGAGAGCCCATTGCGGGGTTTAATCCCAGGACCCTGAGATCATGACCTGGGCCAAAGGCAGAGGCTTAACCCACTGAGCCACCCAGGTGCCTCGTGTAAAAGGCCTTTTTAATGACCGACTAATCTAGTTTGGAGAGCTGTAGATCACCTCACAGTTTTCTTCCTGATTTCATCCCCATCCCCAACAAGGAATGATCACTCAAAACCTTCTATTTTTCACTAACTGAAGAAAGGGTGATCTGATTTATGATAAATTCTAAAATCTTGGAATCTTATAAATTTTAGACATCATGAAGCTCCCATTAAGATTTAGCAGATATCACATTTTGACCTTTGCTTTGAATTCTTTTTTTAGTAAGAAATAAAATGTTGCATAGATGAACTAAGCACCCCTTCTACATACACACAAGAATTAGCCATTATCCTGAAATTGATAATGATTTATACTACATAGGTACATACACAAAATAATAAGCCATACCATTTAGTATATTTTCAAGATTTACAAAAATGTTACCTTATTGTATGGCTCCTTCAACTCTTTCATTTTTTAATCAACATTAGGTTTTTGAGACTGAGATGTATATTAGCAGTATAGTTTTATTATGAATTATGGGACTGAATAAGGTTTCATAATTTTAACTGATAATAAAAATAGTCTTGTACCCCAAGGCCTGACTTACTCTGAAGACAGGAGTACAAACTATTTAGACCCATTACCCTGAGTTCGAAGAAGGGGCAAATTGTTTCTCAACATCTCAGTAAACCCCTAGGACTTCTTCTCTAAGGGGTGGAAGGAAAGCTGTGTGATGAATCTTGTCCCATTTATAGAATATATTTCAAGAATCCGTACAAATAATTTTTATCTTTAGTAAATAGTTATTTCCCAGAGAGAGTAATTAGGGGGTTGAGAAAGAAAGAGAAACAAGAAAACAAGTTACCAGAACTAAAAATTAATTCTATAGTCTTTTCAAACATAAATTACTACGTTAAAATTTTAAAATAACCATGACCACAATCATAAGGGCAGCCCTCCCAACTTTCTAGGCAGGCTTCCATTGTAGAGACTGTATAGTCTAGACTTTACGGCACAAAGTGACTAAAAAGAACCAGCTTTTCATGCCTTAAAAACAAAACAAAACAATACAAAAACCTTTCTGCTCAACATAGTAAGCAGTATACAAAATGATATATTTATTTAATGCGTTCTCAATTATGATAAACATATTCAAACACATTTGTATGCACTGGAAAAAGAAAAGAAACACTGAATTGTGAACAGTGCCTATCTATGGCTGATGGAAATACAGGTGAATTTTATTTTCTTCTTGAAATAGCTGATATTTTCCACTTTCTTTAAAAAGAATGAGAATTTAATTTTATATTCAGGAAAAAAACAACAACAAAAGAAGAAGAGAAAGACAAAAATGTGCTTAGAATGCATTCAGTCTGTGGGAAACTTCTAAACACCTGGCAATTTAGTAGTGGTGTGGTCAGAGCAAACCTGGAAAACAGACTATGATCCACAGGCATGCCCCTTTGGTTCCACTGGTTTATCTCCTCTAGTCCTGTCCTTTATGCCTGCCTTTATGAGAACCAAAGAAAACTAATAAACCCGAGAAAACAAAGAGCAGAAACAGCCTCAAAGAGTCTCTTCTGATGGGGAAAGTTCGGTGGAAAGCCTCTAATAATAGCCATTATCTACTGAGGCTTCCTATGTGTCAGCCAATGAGCCAAGGTCTTTACATACTTTCCTTAAATTCCTCACAGCTGTCCTTTGGAATAGATATTGTTACCATTTCATACCCATAAAATGGGAGAAGTGCTGAGAAATTAAATAATGTGATCAGGGTCACAGAGCCCAAGTGCTACAGCTGGTATTAAAACTTTGGTCTATCTGATTCGCAGGTCCACTCTCCTTCCACTAAAGTCTGCCTCAGCATCTTGTTAGTGCAAGGCTCCCAAAGGGCCATTTCCTGCCCAAATCTGTCTAGCTGAAATATTTTGTTTGGCTAACCCATCATTTCAAGTACAGTTTCAAGCCTTCAGCCAAGATGGGTAAAACTCCTGGCCCTTTTAGCTATTAATGTAAGCTGTCTTGATCCCAAAGGCATTGCCACCAGTTTGGGGGGGAAGAGGGAAGAAGGCACCTAACATTTGCCTATCACCTTGCAAAGGTTAAAAACAAACAAAAACCAACTACACAAAAACTCTGCATTCACTTGTTCTCCCTTTTTAAAATGAATGAAAAATCACTTTCACCACTATCATGCTTAGGAATATCAACAGAATGATTGAGTCAATATGTAGTGGGCCCATTGAGGCCTTCCTAAACTGAGCATAAAGTAATTATTTTATATGACAAGGTGACTTATTCTTTCCTTAGCTCATGATGATATGTTATTTACAGCCTCATTAATTATCCTTGCTGAAAAGTATTTTCTTTCATTGACTCAACCAAAACAGAGATACCATCATCATATGGTATATGGATTAGTATTATTCTTGTTCTCCTATTCATTACACCATCATCCTTTCAAACCAACATAAATGTCAAGTGAATCCTTATTCTAATGTTTGTATACACACTTTGAAAACTTATTCTCATGGAGTGTACTCTAACATTATGATGTTAAAAAAGCTTACCAACAACATTTTATCAATAATCTTCAAACGAACATTTTTTTTTCTTTTTGAAATAAGGGTTTTCTAGGTTACTAAGTAAGTGTTCTCTAGGTTAAAACACACTGAGCTATATCTAAATTGAAACTGCTAAACTGATAAAATTTTTGCTCAAAAAATTTAGGTTGTCAAAAGTTGTACTTACAGCTAAATATACTTACAAAAGTTTTGCAGATATATATATTTATATAGAATACTGAATTAGAATACATGAATACATACACACATATCTATATATACATATACATACACATATATGTGATAAAATAATAGACTGTAATTTTTTCCCCTTGAAAATTCCATGTTTTATCAAGTCAGTGTAAGATTACAGAATGGTAGATCAGATAATGACAAAGACATACAGGTACACACACAGATGTGAGAGTGTAATTATGATTGTTTATATAATATATACACATATATTTTCTTATATGGGATGAGCATAATTTGTGCCATGGAGCTAAAAAGATGCAAAAGATACAGTTCTTGCCTAGTCCCTGTCTTAGTGAGAAAGCCAAGTATATTAATAGACAACATCATTATAATGTGGTAACTGTTAGAATAGAAAGAGCTTGCGAAAGATTATGAAGGAGATACCCCAAGTTTATGAAATCCATGACAATTTTGTTCCATACACTCATAGAGAAGGACTAAAGAGTTTGGTATATCCTCTCAGTAACTCAACATGACTGAGCACAAACATAACTTGGAGAAAGCACATACTTCTCAGCTTCTTGTCTGTCCTGATATGCATTCCCACTCAGGGCTGGTTGCTTTTAGCATTCAATTTCATCATGACCTTTTTTACTTAAAATTATATCAACATTATTATTTTTAGGAAACCAGGAAGCCCAAACTTTATATATCCTAGGATTTCACCTGCAGCTTTTACATTCTTGACTTCTTAAAGCCAAGGATTCTCATGCCAGAGCATGAGATACGTTACATTTAAGAAGTCAGGTGAGTTTGTTGGAAAGTCACCACCGTATCAGGAAATCACACATTTGCTTTCTTACAACTTTTTCATTGTAAAAAATGGAGAGTTAAAGAGGACAGATAATTTTCCTCAAAATGCATTTAAATAGAGCTCAGTGCAGAGCCAGAATTCTCACCCACCTTGCCTGAACCTAGAGTTGACGATTGTGCTACCATACTCCATCCCATCAGCCCAGTTGTAAGAACCTCTTAGTGCAAATGCGAAGACTTGCTATGGTCCACTTGATTCCTTTCAAAGTGGGAGAAAGATCTTGGTGAAGCCATAGGTGGGCAGAATCTTGCAGGATGCTGGGCTGTCTTTAGAGTAGCACTGCAGAGGGCTCCCAGAATGTGTCATTAGGAGATTAAGGGATTTTTTTTTTTTTTCACTTTACCAGCCATCTAAGCTTTATAGTCTTTTACTTACCCAATCAGTAAAAATCACCCTAATACTACCTATCCTAAGTATCTCATAGGTTTGTTGTAACAATCAAATGAAGTGTGTGAAAACATTTGGCCATCTACAAGATGCTATGCAAATGACAGTTACTTGTATTTTGATCTGGAGCCAGGTTGGGAGAAGCAGTTTGGAAATCTATTAAAAGAAGTGTGAATTCTCTGTTGTCATACATATTCAAGAAGAAGAAAATTAATAGTTAAAATTAGCCATCATATTTTTTCTTTTACCAAATGCAGATTTACAGCCATATGAAAAGCAGCATATGAAAAGCAGCAGAGAAATGTGAAAAAAGAGAAAGCGTTGGATGGACTTTTACAGCTCAGGGCTCACCAGTGACTAGCTGTACGATTTTGAGCAAGTTGCCTTCCTTCTCTGTGCTTCAGCTTCTGGATCAAGAAAATGGGAATAATAATATACTGACATCACAGAATTGTTTAAGGACTAAAGAAAAATCACAAGAGATTCATTCTTAAAAGCCTAGCTTCCTCTTACTTTGTGACTATGAAGAAATCACTTAACTATTCTAAGCCTTGGTTTCCCCATCTGTAAAGTGAAGGTAATGTTACTTATGTCAAAGCAATTTTGTAAAGTTAAAATGAAAATGTTTTGTAAACAATAGCCATATAAAGATAAAGGATTTACAACATCAACTTGTTGATTCCTGATACTACTGCCTCCCTAATGTTCGATTTTTGCCAATTTTCATTCTTAAAGAACTGTGAAGTATCTTTCCTGTTTTATACTCTCAGGAACCTATGTACTATATGGTGGCCAAAATGTCTGGGAACAAATAAGAGTATTTTATTGTATTTTAATGTAATGTCAGAAAGCCATTTATTATATATATTCACTAATTCTTCCATACTTTATAGCCACAGGGTGTAGAGTAACCTCCTATACAACACACGCTAGTTGTTGCAAACCTTCAGAAGAAACTTTCTCCTTGAGCCATTATAACCCAGAAATATCTATAATTATGATTTTGATGATGATTAGACTCTGAATTGCTAGGCCAACAATGAATAAAGTGAAAGAATACAGTGAATTAAGTTCCCAGATGTCCTTCATAAAAATCTGTATGTGGTGGGAAAGGGGGGGGGTGGGATTGAAGGAAGATTGTAAAAGGGGAGAAAAAAAGAGACAGCTTTTTTTCTTTAACATTTTAAACATTATAGTCACAGTAACTTGCTGAACATCTGACTTAAAAGCAGAAAAAGTATGAAATTATTCACATTATAAAAGTATTCATCACACTACTTAGGATAACAGGAACCTGGAAAGTAACAATACTGTTTTGTTTTCTGATAAATTGACTGATAAACTGAAGATGAAGAATTTCAAGTCACTGATGATAACTCTCAATAAAAATTTAAGGCAAAGAAAATATGCCATTAAAGCAACAAAAAGAAATTTATTTGTATGTTTCACTACTGGACATTTGACATATTTGACAGTGTCAATGGTTCTTTTCTCCATGAGAAGCAGTACCTTGTTAGATAGATTAATGTTTAGAATTTCAAAAAGCACTTCTTTATTTAATCACGCAACTAAAAAGGTCCTTATGGATGCTTGCTATATAAAAGATTCCAGGCAAGTCAGTCCACTGGGATTTCTGAGTTCCCTGTGTCACTTACCATTAATGCATCTGAAAACCACTGTGCTACTGGGCATGAAGCACTGAGCCTTGTCCTTGCCTAGGGCGTGTCTAATGATATAACACGGGAAGGTCATGGCACTGTGCACTTTGGGATTTCATCCCTTTAAATGGGATTCCAGACAGGAAGAGACTCTCTCACAAAAAGGTATTAAAATACTCCAGTTTCCAAGACATTTAGAGAGAGACAATCACAAGAACAGAATAAGATTAGTTCTCCTCAGGTGAAAACAAAACGTCAGGTTAGAGTAATGCCATTTTCTCTCTCTCTCTCTCTCTGTTTTTTTGTTTGTTTTCTTTCTTTCTTTCTTTCTTTCTTTCTTTCTTTCTTTCTTTCTTTCTTTTCTTTCTTTCTTTTTTTTTTTTCTTACTGTAACCCCTAGTAAGGGGAATAGTTTTTAATCTGGACAAGAAACAAATACAGTATACACACACACACACACACACACACACACAGCTTGCATGTGCACTCAAATAAGAAACAAAAGTTTCATGGATCCAGGACACTGACCCTCTGAGACTTGGATACTTTACTTCATTTCTACAGGAAGATTTGATTCGAACCAAGTTTTTGGTTCACAACCTGAATCATGATGTTCAATTTAAAAACACTGGGTTATAGCTGATATTCATAACTACTATTTATTATATTCTCACTGTGTATGAGGCAATGTGCTGAGTAGTTTGCTCACATCATAGCATTTAGACCTCAAAGCAACCATCAGAGATGAATGTTGTCATAGCTATTTCATAGACAAGGCATCTGAAATGAGAACTTGGCTCTGGTTGTACAGCCAAGAAATGGAAGAGCAGGGACTACCAGTCAATTCTTTCCAAATCATACTCAGAATTGTACTTCTTATACTACCAAAAAGCCAAAGAATTCTGACTAGATTGGCACAAAAAGCTGTTTCTGTACAGTAAAAAAAAAAAAATAGCAGAACCTAATGTATGTTCCGTTTTGTTTTTAAGATCATTGCACATATCTACTATACACTCAATACAGATTTTCTTAGAACAAGGGTTCCTTTTTTTTTTTTCAACAAATCTCGCTGTTATTATTATAAGTGACCAATTGCAGAGCTTACTGTGTATGGCTATATTTAGACACTCCAGTAGGATGAATTCTAGCTGGTTACAGAATTTAAAGGCACTTTAGCGTGGTAATCAGCTTCTAAGATGGTCCAATGATTCCCTCCTTCTGGTATTCATATCCTTGCACAGTCCCTGTCCTGCATTCTACTGGAGTTGTCTGTGTTCCCAAAAGAATATAGCAGAAGAGATGTGTCACTTCGATAAAAGACACCACAGCTTCTCTTACTTTCTCTCTCTCACCACTCTGGGGGAAGCCATAGATATAAGCAGTCTCATGCAAAGGGCCACATGGTGAGGCCCTGAAGACTTTGACTAACAGCCAAATGAATGACCTTGGAATAGATTCTCTAGCTGCAGTCAGGTATTTAGAAACTGTGGGCCCAGCCAATAGCTTGACTGTACCCTCACAAGGAACCCAGGGCCAGAACCACCCAGATTCTTGATTCTCAGAAACTACATGACATGATAAATGTTTGATATTTTAAGGTACTAAATTTAGGCCTAATTTGTTAAGCAACAATAATTAATACAACAGAGCTTAAACTTTGCAGGATACTATCTCAACAGAGTTTTTGTCCACCTACATTATATAAGACTTTTAATAGCAAAAGAAGCAGTCCAAACGTAACAAGACACTCAAATTGCAAAAATTAAGTAAATAAACTAAATCATGAATGGTGTAGGGAATAGTTCATTATTATGTTTTAACGGCAAACTATACAGTCTAGAATAAAAGCTAGTGATGTAATTTATTAATCACTGAGATTTCTAAATCCCAAGTTAATATAACAATGTCAACCAATCTATTAATTGCCATCCTCTTTATTCTTTCCAATCACTGATTGTTTAAAAAATCATTGGCTCATCCCATTTAAAGCTGAATTAGAAAAAAAGAACTGAAATTCACATATTTTGAGTTCTATTACTATTTGTAGCTTATGGTGGTGCTACTCTGAAATTTGAAAAGTAGACAAAGTGGGTACCATCATTCTTCTTACCTTTCCCTCAAGTGCCTAGGATTCTCATGCTGTCTTCCAGCTTTCTAACCCCTTCTACTACGGTATTTACCCAGGTCTGCTTTTCCTCACAATAACTTCTCCTTGCATTAATTTACACAAAAGGATGAATGAATGATTTCCAACTTACCACTCTTCTGGTTATTCAAATTTTTTAAATGATACTTGTTTACTCAATTAAATCCTGCCTTTTGGGATTATAGGTATCATTATAAACTGAATGAAGATTTTGTAATTGAAAATACATCTATCTTACCTATGTCATACAGACCAAAACTGAAATTCTTAGGGAAAAAAAAAAAAAAACTTGCTTTATGATGATAGAATTGTCATTCAATTACCTATAATTTTGAATACAATTTTTCAACTTCAGTACTGTTGACATTGAGGGCAGCATAACATTTTGTTGTGTGTGAGTTTGTAGGAGAGCATCCTGTAAATTATAGGATCTCTAGCAGCATGGCTGACCTCCGCCCATTAGATGCTAGTAGCGCTCCAGCTGTGACAATCAAAAATGTCTCCAGACATTGCCAAATGTTGCCAAGATCATGCCCAGTTGAGAACCACTAATAAAAATAATTGCTATGTTTTTGAGCAAGTATGCATGTGAGTTTACTAAGGGGATATAAGAAAGTAATTTCCGGAAATGCTGTGGGCTTATTCAGGAGGTGACCACTCTCCCAGTACTTCTAAAATTGCAATCATACCATAAAGCCAAATGTGTTTGTCTAATTCTTATCCCACATTCTTGAGTAAAAGGCAGAGATTGAAACAACTAATTTTATTTTAAACTTTTTAATTCTATTATTTAACTTATCCGATAACTGAAATTTGGCCATATTTACAGAACACAAACAGACATTCACACACTGCAAGATCTGGAAAGCGTCAAGGCTGTCTCTCCTGAAATGTCCTCTCTTTAAAGATGAGGGCCCAGAGAAAAGAAGGCCTCACAGAGATTCAGTCATTCTGTAAGGATTAGAATCCAAGTCTCCGACCCTCAACTGCCCTTCAGTGAGGTGGAAACAACAAAAGATACTTTCATTTGGTTAGCTGCTCACCAACACTACACATAATTTTCTCTGTGCTCCTGTGTTACATATACATACTTTGGGGCACCAACCAAAAGACATGGGCTTGAACTGTGAACCCTGCCAAGTATTTGCATGACCCAGGGCTAAAGCTCAATTTCTCTGCCTTGGTTTCCTCATCTTTTTTTAAAAAAAGATTTTATCTATTTATTTGAGAGAGAGACAGTGAGAGAGATGAGAGAGGAGAAGGTCAGAGGAAGAAGCAGACTCCCCGTGGAGCTGGGAGCCCGATGGCAAGACTGATCCCAGTACTCCGGGATCATGACCCTAGTGGAAGGCAGTCGCTCAATCAACTGAGCCACCCAGGCACAGGTTTCCTCATCTTTAACTTGGGGATAATACCAAAGTATTGCAAAGGCTTTATAAATTATCACGTGATTTCAATGTGAATTACCTATTGTAATGCTAAAATGTTGGCGATATTTATACATATGGTAATGTGAATGCATACTAAAGTTTGTCTTAGATAGAAAAAGTGATAATCCCAATGCTGTCCAAACTAAATTTACAAAGTGCTTCTGCTGTTGCTGTGATAAGGTGCTAAAAATGGCCTCTTTGACAAAGTGTAAATCCTTTTCCATTTCCTAACTATTCTTTTCAGTATCTCAATTCCCTACTCTCTTAAGTGGGAATTAACTTCAACACTATTTTTAGTCAAGTACAAAATAGATTTTCTTCATGAATAGGAAACTGCATCTGCAGAAAGTATGTGAATTTTGAAGAACACTGTCTTTTTGCCAATGTGTCTGTAAGTCACAACATCATATTTAAAATCCAGAGGTTGAATTCTGAAATATGCTAGAATATGAAAAATAGACAATTGACCACTGTGGGAACTGGACAGCAGATGCAGTGATGCTGTGTCTGAGTATAATTATGTTTGCTGTTTTGGAAGATGAAATGAGACACAGATTTAAGGGGTGAAATGATGTTGTTCACAAGAGATAGTTCATGGAAGCAATTCTTCTCCAACAAGGTACTGTTTACCACTTGAATCTGAAAAAAAAGTTTGGTATGTTCTACTCTGATGGAAGCTTTCTTTTCCAGAGGCTTTTAAATACATTCTTTAGTGCGTCATTAATTTCTGATGGACTGAAAGATTTGTTAGATTTCTCTAAATGCCTCACTTTTCCTTAGGAAACAGCCTAGATTTTCGGAGAAAATCTGATTTTGGAGAAAATATGATTTACTGTATCTTATAATGTGGTAGAAGGACTTAATTAAGAATAAAGAAATAGATGAGCATAGTGATTATTTTTTTATTGTCTCTCATTCTTTTAAAAGAGATGACCTAGTTAAAGAGAAATGACTTGGAAAGACACCACCAGTGCTTAGCACCCAACTTCTGAAATGCCTTTTTTCCTAGTGAAATTCAGCTGTTTGGTTCTCTTTCCAAAGAATTTCTGAACTTAGCACCACTTCAGTTGGCTGCTTTAAGAATGCTGACCTTAATTCCTATTTAAGAAAGTGAAGGGTTAGGATTAATGTTTCCTTTTTTATATATGCTACCTTATAAAACCCTTTCCGTTTACTCATAAAAGAAATTTGCCAGCCTTTTTTTTATTGAAAGGATTAAGACCAGATTATTTCCATCCTAAAAGTGTGATCAGATATAGTTGTGGAAAGCAAAAAGGAGACCAAGAGAGCCAACTGCAATAGACTGTAATATGACGCTACAGACTAGATTATCGGGTATATTTATCAGGAAATTATTATAAGATTATAAAGTATAATATTTGCATTTAATTATAATTTACACAATGGCAGTTCTCATGAGGAAATATACTTTTAAAAAAAGACAAACAAATTAAGCCAACATGCTCACATGCACTGTATATTCTGGCCGAGGTCACCACAGTAGTTGGACAGGTTCTGTCATGCCCAGGGGCACTCAGCCATTGGTGTGGGTGGGGGCCAAAATCAATCCATGTTTAGTTGTGTAAACTTTGGTGCACATGGTGCAGGACTGGAGTGTTTTCCAATGTTCTCAGACACATTAGATGGGTTAGTGGTGGTCACTTCTGAACTACTTAAGGTCCCAAATGGCCTTTCATCTAATGAGGTGAAATTTTTCCTTTTTAACAACGCTCTCAGAGAAAAGGGAAGCTCATGTCTATAGCCCAAATAATTGACATGCATTTTCCAACCTGACACTCAGACTCCAAAAAGGACTGGGGAAACCTACTCTTCACTGTTAGAAATTCTGATAGAAATTGGGTATCAGATGATATGTAGCTATGGGAGTAAGAAATGCTTAAATCCATCTCTTGCCTAGTCCAAAGCCAAAACAGACTTTAAAACAAAGACTGTAACAAGAGACAAAGAAGGACACTATATAATAATTGAGGGGATAATCCAACAAGGGAATATAATACTTGTAAATATTTATACACCCAACATGGGAGTACCCAAATACATAAAACAGTTAATAACAAACATAAAAGAAATAATTGATAGTAATACAATAATAGTGGAGGACTTTAACAGCACCCCACTTACATCAATGGGCAGATCATCCAATTAGAAAATTAACAAGAAAATAGTGGCTCTGAACGACACACGACTGTAGGGATTTAACAGACATATTCAGAACATTTCACCCTAAAGCAGCAGAATACTCATTATTTTCAAGTGCACATGGAACATTCTCCAGAACAGATCACGTATTAGGCCACAAAACAAACCTCAACAAATTCAAGAAGATCAAAGTCATACCATCTTTTCTGAACACAATGCTATGGAATTAGAAATTAACCACAAGAAAAAATCTGGAAAGATCACAGATACATTGAAGTTAAATAACACGCTATTAAACAATGAATGGATCAACCAAGAAATCAAAAAAGAAATAAAAAAATGCAGAAAACAAATGAAAAGAACAACACAATGATCCAAAATCTTTGGGATGTGGCAAAAGCCATTCTAAGAGGAAAGTTTATAGCAATATAGGCTTACCTCAAGAAGCAAGAAAAATCTCAAACCACCTAACCTTACACCTAAAGGAGCTAGATAAAGAACAAACAAAACTCAAACCCAGCAAAAGGAAGGAAATAATGAAGATTAGAGCAGAAATAACGGATATAGAAATTTTTTTTAAAAACCCCAATATAAAAGATCAGCAAAAACAGGCGCTGGTTCTGTGAAAAGATAACAAAGTCTATCAAGTCTATCAAGATTCAAAAAAAAAAAAAAAAAAAAGAGAGAGAGAGAGAGAGAACTCCTTAAAACAAAATTACAAGCGAAAAAGGATAAATAACTGATACCACAGAAATACAAATTGTAACAGAATATTATGAAGACCTATATGCCAACAAATTGGAAAACTTAGAAGACATGGATAAATTCCTAGAAATATAAAACCTACCAAAACTAAAGCAGGAAGAAATAGAAAATTTGAACAGACTAATTGCCACCAATGAAAATGAATCAGTAATAAAAACCTCCTCATAATCAAAAGTCCAGCATCAGACAGCTCCACAGGTGAATTCTACTAAACATTTAAGGGAAAGTTAATGTCCATTCTTCTCAAACTATTCCAAAAAATATAAGAGAAAGGAAACCTTCCTAATTCATTCTATAAGGCCAGTGTCACCCAGATACTAACACCAGGTAAAGATACTACATAAAAAAGAAAACTATAGGCTAGTATCTCTATGAATATAGATGCAAAATTCCTTAACAAAATACTAACAAAATGAATCCAACAACAGAGTTAAAAAAATCATACACCATGATGAAATGGGATTTATTCCTAGGATGTAAGAGTGGTTCAATATTCACAAAACAATCAATGTGATATGTCACATCAGTAAGAGAAAGAGTAAAAGCCATGTGATCATTTCAATAGATGCAGAAAAAGCATTTGACAAGGTACAACATCCATTCATGATAAAAACCCTCTGCAAAGTAAGCCTATAGGGGAACATATCCCAACATAATAAAGGGCTTATATGAAAAACCCACAGCCAACGTCATACTCACTGTGAAAAACAAAGTGTTCCCCCTTAGGTCAGGAACAAGACAAGGATGTCCACTCTCACCACTTTCATTCAATGTAGTACGGGAAGTCCTAGCCACAGCAATTAGACAACATAAAGAAATAAAGAGCATTCACATTGATAAGGATGAGGTAAAACTCTCACTATATGCAGATGACATGAGATTAGATATAGAAAACTCTAAAGACTCCTCTGAAAAATAGAACTGTTGAACTAATTCAGTAAAGTTACAGAATATAAAATCAAGGCACATAAATCTATTGCATTTCTTTACACTAATAATGAATCAGCAGAAAGTGAAATTAAGAAAACAATTACACATGAAAAAACAATTCCATTTAAAATTACACCTAAAAGAATAAAATATCTGAATAAACTTAACCAAAGAGGTGAAAGATCTGTACTCTGAAAACTATAAAACACTGATGAGAGAAATTCAAGAAGATGTAAAAAAATGGGAAGACATTCCATACTCATGGATTGGAAGAACAAATATTGTTAAAATATCTACATTACATAAAGCAATCTACACATTTAATGTAATCCTTATCAAAATATGACCAGAATTTTTTGCAGAGCTCAAACAAACCTAAAATTTGTACAGAACCACAAAAGACTCCAAGCAAACAAAGCAATCTTGAAAAGGGAAAGCCGGAGGCATCAGAAATCCTAACTTCAGGTTATATTTCAAAGCTGTAGTAATTAAAATTATTTATACTGGCATAAAAATAAACACATAAATGAGTGGAATAGAACAGAAAACCCAGAAATAAACCCACACTTATATAGTCAAATAATCTTCAACAAAGGAGGCATGAATACACAACAGGAAAAAGACAGTCTCTTCAACAAATTGTGCTGGCAAAACTGGACAGCCATATGTAAAAGAATGAAACCAGACCACTTTGACCAACCATAAAAATAAACTCAAACTGGATTAAAGACCTAAATGTGATACCTGAAATCAAAAAAATCCTAGAAGAGAGCAAAATAATAATCTCTCTGACATTGGGCATAGCAACATTTTTCTAGATACATCTTCTGAGGCAAGGGAAATAAAAGCAAAAATAAACTACTGGGACTATGTCAAAATAAAAAGTTTCTGCACAGCAAAGGAAATAATCAACAAGACTTAAAGGCAACCTATTGAATGGGAGAAGATATTTGGAAATAACCTATCCAATAAAGGGTTAGTATTCAAAATATAGAAAGAAATTATAAAACTCAATATCCAAAAAACAAGTAATTCAATTAAGAAATGGGTAGAGGAATTTAATAGATATTTTTCAAAGAAGACATATAATTAGCTAATAGGTACTTGAAAAGATGCTCAACATCACTCAACATCAGGGAAATGTAAATCAAAACCTCAATGAAATATCACCTCACACCTGTCAGAATGGCTTAAATCAAAAATACAAGAAACAGCAAGTGCTGACAAAAATGTGAAGAAAAAGGAACCCTCATGCACTGTTGGTGGGAATGCAAATTGGTATACAGCCACTGTGGAAAGCACTATGGAGGTTCTTAAAGAAAATTTAAAATAGAACTACCCTAGGGGCGCCTGGGTGGCTCAATCTGTTAAGGTCATGATCCAAGGTTCCTGGGATCTAGTCCCAGATTGGGCTCCCTGTTCAGCAGGGAGCCTGCTTCTCCCTCTCCCTCTGTCCCTGCTTGTGTTCTCTCTCTCTCAAATAAATAAATAAAATCTTAAAAAAAATAGAACTACCCTATAATGCAGCAATCACACTCCTGGGTATTTACCCCCAAAATACAAAAATACTAATCCAAAGAGATACATACACCCCTATAGTTGTTGCAGTATTATTTACAATAGACAAACTATGGGGAAACAGACCAAACGTGTCCATTAATAGATGAATGGATAAAGAAGAAGACGTAGTGTACACGTATATTGGAACATTATTCAGCCATAAAAAAAAGAATGAAATCTTGTCATTAGCAATAGCGTGGATGGAGCTAGAGACAAAGACAAATACCGTATGATCACATTAAGAAACAAATGAGCAAAGGGAAAAAAGAGAGGCAGGGGAAAGAGAGACAGACCGAGAAACAAACTCTTAACTATAGAGAACAAACATGATTATCAGAGGGGAGGTAGGTGGGGCGGGGTGGGGTTAGGGAAATAGGAATTGGGATTAAAAAGTACACTTACCATGATGAAAAAAATTAAATTAATGACTATAAAAACCGCACAGAATGCAAACTGCTGTAAGTTGAAGTGCTAAACATGTAGGGCTACCTACATGTCATGTTATTAATTACTTTATAATACTAGCTCTAAAATACAGATGGTAAAATATAGGGAAATAAGGAAGAGTAGAAAGAAACAAAGAGAAGGACACAAACTGTGGAGGATAATTAGTGTTGGGCTAAAAGAAATCTGAATTTCATCGCACTGAAAAAGGGAAAATCTGAGGATACAGGCTTTCAAATCTGACTTTGATTGGCCTCACTAAATGGTAAAATTTTAAGAAGTCTGTTATAACAGACTTCTTAAATTAAGAAGTCTGTTATAATTTTAAGAAGTCTGTTATAACAGCCAAAAAGTTTATTTCCAAGCTATTGACACATGATTTGTGAATTAGTACATTATGGGGAAAAAAAAGTATTTCCACGATTTTTGAACTCAGAGTTTAGGAAATTTCTAATCTTGAAGTACTATTTTCCAGTGCTCCAAAAGATCAATTACAATTCTTTTCCTCACACTTCCCCCACCTCTCTCTCGTTTCCTTCCTTCCTTCCTTCCCTCCCTTCCTCTCTTCCTTCCTTCTTTTCTTCCTTCCTTTCATCCCTCCTTCCCTCCCTCCCTCCTCTCCCTTCCTTTCTCTTTTCCTTTCTAATGTTTAATCTACAGCACTCAATTTCAAAGCACAGCTTATCACTGACCACACAAATTCTTATAAGCAGGGCTCATTTTTAGTGGGTAATGAAGTGTAAGGATGAAGTTTAAATGATGCAATATATCCAATGTCTAGCCTTACATAAATAAATAAAGGAGCATTTGTTTCATTTCACTTCAATACACACTTTTGCAAGGGAATGTTCTATTTCTTTTGGCACACATAAAAAATTCTGAGTATACATCAACATCTTTCTAATGTCGAAATATAGCTTTTGTTTGTCATTTATTCCAAAATAACCATATAATAAACATACTGGAAATTTTTGGGTGCCTTGTTCAGAAGTGAACAGGCTGAATTTCCTCACCGGATGCCTCATGACGTTGGCATAAGCATAGCAGGAAATTTACAAACTCCCAGTCATAATCCCATCTGGACGAATCTGCTATGTGTGCTAGCCAGGTCAGCCTTCACCTGCAGGTACTGAAACTTAATCCATCTGGGGATTCCTAAAGATAGCAACACACCAAAGGAGAAATTGAAGGACTGCTACTCAGGGGACTATTGTAGGTATTCTAATCTTTGGAGAAGTGGGGAAAAAGTAGGAATATGTGAGGGAAGAAACTAGTATTTTTGAGCACTGATCATATAAACAGGGACAAAGCTAGGCTTCACCAATTTAACCCATTTACCCTTCAGAGCATACCCCGTGATGTAAGTGTTGTTCAACCTGTTTCCACAGTAGGAAACCAAAGCTCATATGTGTGAAAGCCAATGTTACATAACACATGGTAGAGATAAGATTTGAACCTGAAAAATCCTAACTCAAAGGCCAAAACTTTCAATTACACAATCTTGTCAAGAATATGAAAACAGATAAGTGGATTTTACAGAAGAAAAGATGACACAAAGATTAATATTTGTAAACCCAAACTAGTATTTTTGTTAATATTTTTGTTAAATTGATTTAATCCTCAGAGGGTGTATCCATCCAAAACAAGCTTTGATGTTGTTCTTTTTAAAAAATTGTATTTGTTGCCAAAATTGACTGTTACATTGGTATACCCTGCTGCTTAAGATGTCCCAACTGACCCAGGAGCCTGGCCTAGTGGGTAATTAAGAAATGATCCACTGGACTTGTAATGATAACTAGTCAATCTTGATAATTTACACTATAAAATATGGCCTTCCATATGAAGTTTGAAGGTGAACTGAGATAGATTCACTTTATAAGGCTTAAACACCCTTGAATTTTTCATTTAAAAAATAATGGAAAGCAGTGTTACTTATTTTTGTTTTTGTTGTTGTCATTTTCATTATTGTTATTTTAGGAATTACATAATTTAACCTGCAATTCCTCTAAAACTATTTACATGTTTTAAAAAGAAAGTATGAGGTAAGGAAAGCACAGCTGAAAATTTTACCAAACTTAAATATCCAGTGAATATCATATGTATAGTGTAAAGCAAACTGCAGATGCCACTGATGTTAGTCATCCTAAGAGAAAAAAGGTGTATTTTTGTGTGTATGCACATGTATGTATATATGTATACACATGTCTGTGTACATCTAAACTGCATACCTATATATATTAATTCACTCAAGGCCATGTGTAATTCTAGAAATTATTCGTATTTTTGTTAGATTTTCCAACCCCTGTAACTTTTTCTTATTTTAATTATAAAAACAATGTTATAAATAAATACTGAGGCCAATGTGTACTTAGGTATGAAGGATGGGAGTGGTCCACCCTGAGAACAAGGGTATTTGATCACTGACATTGTTTAAAATTGCTATTGCCTGATGATGGTATGATGCAGACCAAATTTTAGTTCTTACTAATTTTAAATTAGTTCTTTAAATTAGTTCTTACTAATTTTAGTTTCTTACTAATTTTAAATTATCTACTAAAAGGCACCTGGAGTAAACCACCTCAAATGACTTGCCTTGGGAATGCCACTGACTTAAGGCCTTCTAGGTGAAAATCACCGTGTTTAAATGTCTTGTTTCCTCATCTTTAAAGTGAAACTAAAAGCGCGTACTGCAGAAGCCTGACATGAAAATTAAATCAATTACAATTTGGAAAGTGTTTAGAAGAGTAATTTGTATAGAGTAAGCATTATAACACTGTTTGCTGAAATAAATAATATTTACAAAAAGCCCGAGTTCTGAGTCTGCCAATTTTATAGATCAGGAAACTGAGTCTCAGAGGGAGTTTAAAAACGTGTTCAATGTCAAAGTGATGAAATCATGGTTTAAATTCAGGTCCACAGATACTATACCCATACCTACTCTACCTTTTCTACACACAACAGGCATTTTATGTTACTCATGTTTCTAGGACCAGATCAGTTCTTTAACTTATCATTGAGTATGGCAGATATTTCCATATTGTACGTATTGACTTCCCAAATTATTAATTTGCATATATATTTTTAATCTAAATTTTCATGTTATTGCTGGAATAGGTGCATTGAAGTATAATAAGGTAAAAGCTGATATTTATTAAGGAAAAGTAAATTTTACTCAACCTTTAAGCTACTAAAAGCATGCAAATTAGGTTGTTTTTGTTATTTTAAGAAAAAGAACATTTTGTATTGAAAAAATGTGCCTTTCCAAGAAACCACTAACCAGATGTTGGGGTCTTGAGATATCCCAAAGGGAAACTGGTTAAAAAAAAAATGATGAAAGAACTCCTTCCACACAAAAATCTAAGAGAGTACACACATATTTTATAACTATGAATATTTTTGTAAAAAGATTTAGCAAATGTGCTTTATCATCAAATATCAGAACCCTGGAATACCCTAGTTTTGAAAATATGGTTTAGAAGAGAAGAAAAACACAAATAACTAAAAAAATTACTAGGACAATGTTAATGCAATAATTAGGTGGAATATGGAAAAAGAATGCCAGATATCTAAAGTCTATTAGATACATGTGTCAGGGACTTAAAGTCTGTATACAGTAATGAAGTGTTCAATCTTTGATTGTATTTGAAAAAGCAGCATTTAAAGGCTATATGGTATATTCATCAGCCAGTTATTTGTCATCAAATGTTTATTGAGTGTTTATTATGTGCAGAGTACTTTACTATATACTGATGTATTTATTATGCATGTAAGAAAAAATACATACACATACACACACTAGAAACTAGATGCCATTTTAACTGTTCTGATTTTGTTTTCACTCAATTCACCTTTTTATTTTTTAGTTCATTTCTTAAAGTGACTGTTTTTTTTGTTGTTGTTGTTGTTTATTTCCTTTTGTTTGCTGTACATTAGATTCCCAGAACTTATCTGGTAATTTTGTGTGTGTGTGTGTGTGTGTGTTTTCTGGTAATTTTTTAAAATAGGTGTTTTAGATACAGTCAGTGTGAGTTCATGTTCTATGAACTGTAGCTCCCACTATTAGGAGATTATTTTTTAACCAACTCATCTGGTGGCATGCCTATCCTTTCTCATTTTATCAAATAGAAAATGTATCTCAAAAATAGACATATCATTATTCTGACAGAAAAATCTTTTCCACCCTGTATCACAACCATCTTATCTACATATCTCCTCTACTAACCTGGGTCAGAGCCAGAGTGCCTAAAAATGAGTTTTATTCACCACAGTGATCACTGTGTAAGGCAGAGTGCCCTAATGGACTCCACCATTCACTCACTCACGTTTAAGGCGTTTCGCTTATGTGTATGTTGGTTTAATACTTTGTCATTGGCAAAAGAAAAGCAAGTTGGAAGTGTATTAAGTACTCTTCCAGATGGATTTAGCTAATTCTTGGGAAGGCCTGAAGTTTAGATAAGTGGAGACTGTAGAAAAGTTGGATTCTTCCTGTTCCTAGTTTCCTTAGTGTTTTAATTTCATCTCCTAGTGGGCAGCTTTTTGTTTTATGTCACTGGGCAGATGGCCATTGGCTCTCTTTTCTGGTTTTATTGGAAGTTTCTTCAAATGGCTGTGGTAAATTTCAATGAACTTTTTTTATCATGCTCATTTCATTTAATTTGCTGGTTGGGGAGTTCCAAGTCAAACAGAAATTTCAGGCAAAATGCTAAAAGGGAAAAACCTGAATCCAAATCAGCAGGACTTAAAAGCAACACTGTGTGTGCCGGGAACTTGCCCAAAGATCAACCCAGTTGGATAGTGATAGGCAGCTGTGACATTACCTGTCAATGTTTGTTTCTCCAGAGGTTCCCAGGAACCACCTCATGCTTGCTGAAGCTCTACTTCATAGCTTGGAGCCTGAGTAATTGGATATCTTTGAAAGAGAAGATTAGGTGCCCTCATGAAGGCGCCTTGCTGGGTCTTGGCAGAAATGTGAGGGCAGCCCTGAAGAGGAATTACACTCACGAAGTCCCCTGAATTCTCTCTTTGTGAAACCCCATCCCCTTTGTTGCTTGCTTCTGGCAAACTGAGAGCATCCTGAGAATGGGTCAAGGATCTTTCAAAGGAATCCCTGCCAGCAAGACTGAATCACATTTCCAAAAGCAAACGGTAGCATTTTTCAACATCAGACTGGGGACGTTATGACAACTGGCTATAGACAGTGAGCATGACAGGAATGGGAGATGGAAGGTATTTGTCCAAAAGACAAAATATGTCCTAAAGGTATTAATCTTTAAAACTAGCAAAAGTTTCTAGGTTGATTAAAATAATGCTGCTTCTCTGCTTGTTCCACCATTTATTCCTGCTCTTTTTCTGCTCTACATCTGGGTGGTCAAAAACATTTTAAGACTTAGAGGATAGACATTTAGGAGTCCTTAAGTCTGAGGGACAGTCTGTACACAGATACGTAGATATACTTGGAAATAGCAGGTAACATAGAAATCCTCTACCCCGAACCCCCTAATTTTTAAGTAGGAAATGGACTTCAAGGTGGAGTAATTTATATCAAACCAAGCAAGAGTTGCTAAATTTAGAATAGATATCCTACATTATTTCCAGTTCAGGGCCCTTTCTACTACACTAAAATATAATGAATGAAATCTGCTTGTGCATCTTTATATTTTGGTCTGAACAATGATAAAAGATAACAATGAGTGGTTATATTTTTAAATATAAAGAAAATAATAGAAGCGAATATACTGCGGGAGTCACTGATGCTTACTAAAAACCATCCTTACTTCTTTCCATTGTACGTTCTTCCCACATCTTTGATCCACGTCATTTGGAAATTTCTGGGTTCAAATCCATACCATACAGGAACTAATTGCTGCTCAGGGAACTAAATTCTAGACTTCTCTTTGTCTAACTACAGTACTCCACCAGAATTTTTGATGTGGCCTTTCTCATATCAATATGAGGCACTTCTATTTAAGTGACAACTATTTTAGTGGCCCCTTCACACTTGATCTAGATCAGTGATTCTCAAAGCATGTTCTGCAGATACTTGAAGATTCCCTTAGACTTTCAAGAAGTCTACAAGGTCAAAGTTACTTTTATAATAATATTAAAACATTATTGGGCTTTCTCATGATGTTGAGATTGTCCTTGGTGCAAAAGCAATATGGATGACACTACTGATGACCCACAGCAAACCAAAGCAATGTTACCCATCAATATTGGTTATCACGGTATTTTTCACCACCACAAATTTGCATTTAAAAAGTTTCCCTTTTCAATGCACTCAATGAAGCAAATTTAAATTATCAATTTTATTAAATTAATTATTAATTAATCATATTAATTAATCATATTAATTAATATAATTAATAATTATTAATTTTATTAAATCTTAATTCTTGAATACACATTTTTAATATTCTCTACGAATACACAGAAGTATGCATAAAATATTTATGCTGCACACTTAAGTGTAATGGTCCTCTCCAAGAAAAGACCTCATAAGCTGTGTGATGTTCAGACTGAATCTGCCTTTCTATGTACAGAGCACCAAGTTCATTTCAGTGACTGACTGACAGACAAGCTATAGTTATTCAGAGTTGGATATCTGGTAGCCATTTCTCAAAATGAATAAAATGTGTCATTTAAAGGAAAACAACTAGAAGTATTTGTTGTGAAATACAGACTTCAAGCTTGCTTCTTTTTTTTGAAATGCAAGTTTCCAAGAGAAAATAAAAGTATTAAAAACATTGTGTTCACCACTGTAAGCCAGACATCTTTCCAATATATAAAGACTCTTCTAATGTGTTAAGTGTTAATATTAAAAGTTGATTTTTAAATTCTTTATAATGAAATATATTATGTTTGGATGATTTGTTTAATTCAATGAATCAATATCTTCCATATGGCTAATGCCTAATGTTACAAGATCATATGGATGAAAGATCTATTCAAAGTGCAAGACCAATGTGTTTTAATATAATACAGTATAAAAATTTATTAACATGGATTTAGATTCCACATTTGAATGAACATTGAAGAAACTTCCACAAGTTTGGGGGGGTAGTACCAAAGAAGAATATTCATAATTATCTGAAGAGGTTATTAAAATATACTTCCCTTTCCAACATACCTCTGTAATCCTGTATTTTCTTCATGCACTTCAGCAAAAACAACATATTGCAGAAGGAGATATGGGAAGCCAGCTGTCTTCAATTACAAAGATTTGCAAAAATGTAAAACAATGCCACTCCTTTCTCTATAAATTTTTGTTTTATTAATAAGTATAGTTTTTGTTGAACTTTGTTGATGTTAGCAAGTAGGTTTACTGTAGTGATTTTAAAAAATAAAGAAATACATATTTAAAAAATGTCTCCATTTTAATTTCTAATATAATAAGTATCAATAGATAGTATCCATGCAGAAAATTGGGCCTCAGTGATTTTTAAGATGTAAAAGAGCTCTGATATCAAAAGGTTTCAAAACCTCTGATCTAGACCTACTGTTCCAAAGAGATATAATTTAGGGGTTAAAAAAGGGGGTATGTTGAACTGTGTGACAGACCTTCATTGATGGTTTCCATTAATCCATTCTCTCCCTTTAAGTGCATGCTGTTTCTAACATCAAGAGATGGGAGTCTGTTCCCTTTCTCCTTTAATCTGGAGTGGCCTTTTGACCTGGCTTTACCAGTACAATGTGGTGGAAGTGACATTGTGGGATTTCCAAGCCAGGTTTTAAGAAGACTTACATCTTCTACCTGAGTATCTTGAAATGTTCATTCTTAGGATACTAGGAAAGCAGCCACATGGAAAGATTGAGTGTAGTTTCTCTGGTCATTAGACCTAGCTGAGTCCCTGGCTAATAGCCAGGAACAACTGCCAGTCATATAAGGAGGTTCTCTTAGATGATTATTAATTTATCACAATCATAATTATGAAGAATATATACTGACCTCAACAATTTTGGCCAAAGGTTTTGAAAGAATATATTATACAAAACGTCTTGATTAATGACCAATAGACCCAAAAGGAGTAAAGTTCCATTTTGCAAACAGAAATTTATTTTGAGCCTTCTTTACAAAACTTCATGGTAGTCCACTATCATTTAAATAAAAAAGACTGCCTGGTTGTACTATCCTAATGGACTTTATAAAGCATAATCTCTAGAATGGACTTCCCTTATTGCAGAATTTTTAATGTGCATTCTTTAATCTGAAAAGAGACTGAGGCTGTGTCCTGGAAGGAGTTGGTGGTACACCTAAGTTGACCAGTTGAGAGTGTGAAGCATGCCAAGAACTCTTTCTGTTTCATATGGATCATACTAGTACTAGAAAGTACTCCTGTAGAGTACTAGGAAGAAACTGGAAAGTTCCTATATAACTTAATAGAGATTATATGAAGAGTGATAAATGCTTCCTCTTTAAATTTTTTAAATGGTGTACAAAATGAGTATTTTTATGGGAAAGAGGAAGAGATAAAATGGAAAAGTAAAAATTATAATGTGTTACTCTAAGAGGTGGGTTATATAAAAACAAGGAGGAAGAGGTGGAAGAAAAAGTGGAGTGAGGAGGAGAATATTCATTGAGCACTTTACTTACATTTATTCTGCTTATGATAGTTTTATGAGGTTGGTACTATTATTATTCCCATTTTATAGACAGAAAAAGTGAACAAGCTAAATTAGAGTGGATATGATATATACGCCAGGAGCAAAGGGAAAAAAAAAAAAAAGAAAGTGCTTTAATTTCTGTGATCTGAAATTGTGAAACATTAGCAGGTAGAGCACTTTCAAAGGTCATTACAGACATTGGTTCAGACGTGGCTGCAAAATTCTATTGCAATCTATTTAATTGTAATCTATGTAATAATTCTATCGTATCTATTTAATTTGCAGATACAGGTCTAAATGACAGCCCACAGAGTGGCAATACATTCATTCACATGACTAAGACAGTCTCTTTGGATTCAGATAGGTAAAATATGTCTACTATTTAAATTCCCTACAGTTTATAGTCATGATGGCCCAGTATAAATATGACTTTCTGAATAAAAATGTGGTGACTTAAAAATGGAGAATTATTATGCCTAGCGAGCAAGATTCTAACCATGACTTTGCCACTACCTGGGACTGTGACTTTGGGTCTTCAGTTTTCTTATGTATAAAATGGTGCAAACATGTCTTCTACCTTCCTCATGGGTTTGTTCTGAACATGGCTAGGCCTATATATGCTGTTTGAATGCCCAGCATTAGTCCTTGGTTTTCTTTGGGAACATATAAGTCTATCATTCGTAACATATTGGACTTCAGTTATCCAAAGTCAGGTTAGCCTGGGAATTGAAGAAAAGAATAATTCTGCAGGGGTCTGGGAGAGGTAAATTTGATATATAAGGCAATTACACTTCATAATAATGGATGTGGCAGAACCCTGACAGGATAGCAAATTAAAGACGATCCTTACTCTATGTTAGTTCCATTGCAAATCCTTCTCTGGAGACTCTTCCATGTCCAGATTTGAGAATTGGCTTAATTTTCCAGGACATCTTTTGTCTGTTTTAGCTTACAGTAAGACCAAACAGAGGATAACATATAATAAAAACAATCACATACTGCCAAAGTAAACCTCTGTGCAAAAGAGGAGGTTTGTAGCGCTTTAGAAACATTTAAAATATAATTAGGAATATATATATATATATATATATATATATATATATATATATAATGTACAGAGCAAATCCAAACAACAGAACTGCAGAAAATAGTTGTGGCTACTTCCTTCATCTAAAAATAATTTCAACCTAGGCAATGTGGTAAGGGTGCTGTAATATTCTCTTGCACATTTTTATATGCCAGAAATATTGAAACATAGTTTTTCTAAAAAAAAAAAAAAATCTTGTTGCAGCAAGCACTTTGAGAGTACAAAATCAGCATCTCATGCTTGCTACTTCCTTTTCAAAATGTGTTGTAAATTACAAATTTCAAAGGCTTATACCTACATTCAATAACTGTGTTCCCTTTAAGGCCAACAGGTCAAATACACCATAAGGTAAACTACCCATAATAATTTTTACCACATCATCTGCTCTTCAATGATTTCAAGAGTTCCTTATTTTAAATCTCATGCTCAGAAAACTTATTTCCATTATCAACACACCCATTTAATACATATATGCCTATTGGAAGAGAGACCTGCCAAACTCAGACTTAAGCTTTATGAAACAGAACAAACTACAACCTAACATTAACCATACAGTAAACAACAACATACACTTACTTATGATTGGAAAACAGAATCTAATTCATTATGATCAAGAAGGTTTGACAATTCAGTTCATTTTTGGGTCACAACATCGAACTGAATGCTCTGAAGCTTGTCCTATGCTTAGTACAGAAGATACTTAGTGATATCTGCTCCTTACCACCCCTAGGAAGTTCACAAAATGGTCAGTATTGTTGTTACTATCCAAAGCGGGGTAACCAAAATCATGATGTGAGATTAAATCATTAGAGAATCTATCGTTTGAAGATCCTGAAAAGAAACCAGAATAAATCCCCAAAGAATTGCTTAAAAAATGGTGCAGAATGATGAGAAGAATAGAAAGAGGTCTTTACTTTTCATTTATTTAATGAACACATGAACAACAATTCATATTTGGCATTATTTCAAAATTTTTTTAAGATTTTATTTATTTATTTGACAGAGAGATAGAGAGTACAAGTAGGCAGAGTAGCAGGCAGAGGGAGAGGTAGAAGCAGACTTCCCGCTGAGCAGGGAGCCCGATGCGGGGCTCGATCCCAGGACCCTGGGATCATGACCCAGGCCAAAGGCAGCCGCTTAGCCAACTGAGCCATCCAGGCGCCCCTCAAATGTTTTATAGATAATAACTGATGTAATTCTTAGAACAACCTTCTGAGATAGGCACATTTATTATGCCCATTTTGTAGACTGAGAAGCTAAGGCACTGAAAGAGGTTGATGTCTCTGCTTTTTATTCTCTCCACTATCAAAACAGATGGGCTTAACAAAGAGCTCCTTTGACTCAGATTCCTAATCTGTAATATTTGCTGTCATTAAACTTTTTTTAAATGATCACATTTTCCAATTGGCATATGAGTTGCCAGGTACCAATGAAATAAAAATTTAATTGAAAAATTAACTACTAATCAAAAATTATTTTAACTCATAAATATACTGACCCAAGCCCAAGTGCAGATTTCTGTCCATGACTATGGGCTCAGATGATGTGTCTTCACACCTCTGGCTCCCATCATAATGTGGGCTTGGTCTCCTGAGCACTGGGGAGCAACTTTCACGGTATATACAACAGTCTAATTAGTGTCTCTGTCTCTGGCCCCAATTCATCTAGAAGCCTCACTTAGTCTTTTTTATTTTTTCACTTATTTTTTTATTAATTTAAAAATGCATGTGTTTATTATAATAGGTACAATAATGTAAAGACATATTTTCTAAAAATAATAATCTCTTCCACGTTGACACTCCTGGGTTAATAGCCTGATATTCTGGTATGCATAACTTCACAGCCTTCTCTAAGTTAATATATATAAACATATGCATATGTGTTTGCTTTAAAACATACGCACACTGTTCTACAAAAGTGGGGTCACACTATACACATTACCGCACAATGTACTTTCTCAAAAGAAAACCACAATGGATCCATCTGAGTCAACGGAGAAATATAACTCATTTGTTTTAATAGCTACATTATATTTTAAAATGTAGACGTGTTGAAATTTATTCAATTATTTTACTCTTGAAAGAACTTCAGCCTCTCTCTATTCCCCTAGACATGAATACAAAATGTCCTTGAAAACAGTCTTGTATATAATCATATGATTACTGGTACATTTATTTCAGTAGGAAAAATTCCCAAAATGGTATATAAAATGTCACTTTTGCCAATTCTTTTCAGAATGATGGAAGTAATTTGTTCACTCCAATATGTTAGAATATCTCTTCTCCCACATTCTCAAAAGTATTGGGTATCATTCTGCCTTAAAATTGTGACAATATAACAGAAGAAAAACGTTATATTTTACTGTTCTTTTAATTTTTATTTTGACTAATAATGAGGATAAACACCTTTTTAATTTAGGAGTCACTGCAGTTACAAATTTACTGATATGCTGTCCTTTTCATTATTTTTTTAATCAGTTTTCAAGCAATTTTTGTAAATCAATCTTTTTTGTCTAGTTTCTATCATCTCTTGCCACACAAATAGGTCTATGTTTGAAGCATGTGGCCTTCACGTTTTCCATTTCTCTTATGAATATCTCCCCTACTCCTATTCTTCTCCAAAACCATTTTATAGTATTTTAATAGTATTATTTACATTTATGTTTTTTCAATCTACTTGGAATTAATTTCATGTGTGGTGTGAGGTAATTTTATTCCCTTCCAGGAGTTCTGGTTTTGCCAAACTGTCCACTTAATAAATGATCTTTTTTCTCATTGGAACAAAATGCCACTTTTGCGTTATATTAAGTTCCCATATCTGTGTGGATCTATTTTTGGTCTCTTTATTCATTCCATTGAGCTCTTTGTCCATTTATAAGCCAAACTGTATTGTTTTGATTATGATGGCAGCATCAGTCTTATTATTCATTGAATAGGGCCTAATACCAGATAATCATTGAATGTTTGAACATGACATGCACAGTGTAGAAGAAAAAAAATTAGTGTTCACAACAAAAATTATATCCTGAAATTTCCACACAAATAACATGTTACTTTCTAATTTTTCCCATCAGAGCTTGCTGATGTCTTTACTTTCTACCTGTAAGTATTTATTACTAGTATTTGAACCTGACAGTGAACATTCTATAATAGAATCAGTGACTTCCCAGGATTTCAAGTGGGGAGAAGAGGTTGCCCGCAAAGGAGGATGAGGGTACTTCTTTGGACTATGGAAATGCTCTATATCTTGACTGTGGTGGTAGTTAAATGACCGGACACATTTGTTGGAGCTCAACAAACAGTACATTTTTAAAATGTGCATTTAATTGTATACTGATTTTATCTCAATAAATTTGACTTCTATGTTTGAATGGGAACACCATCATTTTTTCTATATTTGGAGGATAAAACCCCATCTACTTTTTGCAATTCACAAAGTTGGAATCCAATTATGACTTTGTTTCAACCCGCTGTAACAAAACAAATGTAGAATCTTAATGAAGTCACTGATGCATTTAGACTTTCCGTCTTTTGAAGAAAGTTACATTTGACCCGTTTTTAACTCCACAGCAATTTGTGGAGACCATTCATCCTGGGGGAAACAATTCACTCTCTTACATAGGTTCATAGATGTTTAATTAGAGTTCCCAACAAGCATTCCATGACCTGTGAAAGATACTAATATTTTTCTAATGCTTGGGGTTAGGGCTGGAGGTCTGGTTCTTAGTAGCTTCTAAGCAGTAAGTTTCCACTTAAGGAAACTGAGGCAGAATGGGTTAGGGTTGGCAGAATTACAGTGTTCTCATTCCCACTTTCTCTACTTTTGTCAGTGCATTTAGGGAAAACTCTTCTCCCAGCTGACTCTTACTAGAATACACAAGCAAGAAACTAGACCATTACTTAGAAACCAGAGGCCAGAAGCAAGAGAAGATTGATGAGCATTTCTGCTGAGAGCTAGCCCCAGTCTCAGTTCCAGACAGAAGGCCAGGAGGTTCAGCATGGTAATCCATTGAAACAGCCCTGATGGTAGCTCCAGATTTAATGTTATCAGGGTTTATCCTAGAGGAGTTAGTTTTCAGAGTCAGAATAAGGAGGAGGAGAGGGGGATGAGGGTAGGTTTAAGAGATATCGTGACAACGTGCCTGCTTTTTCTCACTTGTGAAAATGTAGGCTATCTGGAGGTAAACTGATAGAAGCCATCTTGAATTAACAGATTACCACTAATACCTTTTAGCCACTTATATAAAACTACAGAGTAAACTTACATGATTTTTATTCCCAGCACCATTCTACTCTTCAGAGGATTTTGCTAAGCCTTTCCTTCTGTGTTTATATTTATATTTTATTACATTAATTTTATAATCATTATTTGGACAGGATAACTCAGCATATTCAAACCATATGAAATATTAATAACCACTACAAATTAAATGGCTCTTCCTAGAGCTTTCTTATGGATCTTTTTCCCCCTTGAGAAGCCCAAAGGTGATCAAGTTTGGCAGAGTGCTCTAGTATTTCTTTCAAGTGGGGTCTTGTAGATTGGAGACTATCAAGGTAATACTAATATTAATACTAATAAATAATAAAGTAATAGATGCTATCAAGTAGTATAGAAAAGAGCACTCTAAATGTTGGAAATGTCCGACAGGAGTAAGCTGCCTTCAAAAAGGAATACCTAGAAATGTCCAAGCTGAACCTGGCTTGCTTTCTTTTGTTCCTTCAACTTTCCTTTATTGAGCACTTGAAGACTCTTACAAGGCAAGTGGTTAAAAGATTTCATGGTGGGGGATGGGTCTGGACTGGGTCTGGATGGCTCTGAACTCAATGACCTTTAGGGTTTCTTCCATTTCCATGCTTTTTAATTCCAAGTTTCCACATTTGCATTCAGTATTTCCAAAGGAAACCATCAGGCCATGTATAATTCACTGGTTTCATAATTTTGCCTTCTATCGCTGAATAATTTCCCACTATATCTTTGCCAATTAAAGAGGACATTAAACACTTACAAGTCTGCTCTGATCTGAAAGTCGTAACAAAAAGTGGCAAATGTAAACATCTACAGCAGTATTTTACTTTGGCTTGAACTGTAAGTCAAGATACTGTATAATATCTACAAAACTATTGTCACTTCTATGCTTTACAAAGTAAAAAATATATGGATAACTATGCATGTGTTTCTTTGAAACATACAAATTTAACTCTGTGTCAGTGTATACTGTTAAAAGGCATATGGAATTGGATACTTAGCAGCAAGAAGAGTTGCCAAAATATAAATAAATAAGTAACCCAGGATGTATTTTTTAATTATTGTGGGCCCAGAGTGAGAAACTGAGAGTAAAATAATTGGCCTCAAGGAGGATATCAGTGTCTTTTGCTTCCTCATTCTTTAGCAAGCGATCTCATTTTCCAGCATTAGAACAGAAGCTTTAGTGCTGATATGCTATTAGGAAAAGTATTTGATTATTGGGTTAGAAAGCACTTCAGCATCTGAATAGCAGAGAGAAAATCATCTCTGGAGTTTGTATTTGAGAGAGATCATGATCTGTTTATTCCAAAGGTACTAATAGAACAAATAGGGAAGGTAACCTGATAAGAACATCAGTTAGTAGTAGCAGCTACAGCTTGTCTACTTTGGGAAGCTTAATGGGAAGATCAGAGATTGACCAAATATCATGCCGGGAGGTTCAGGACAGGCGTTTGTTTATTTAGGTCTATTTATCCTAGATTAGCTGAATTATTTTTCATTCATCTCCACATTTTGCCCCTTGTAGACACTGAAGTCTAGGTTTTCAACCACAAAACAATAATTAAAAATGATTATACTAGGCAAGCCATCATTACCTTTACAAATGGGAGATGATGGAGATATGTCAAGAAATTAAATTCAAACTAAAAATAGTCCTTTTTAAGATTTTTTTCGAACACTGACTATGCACAGCCATTGCTTACAGCTTTACTCCCTTCTAAATATTCTATAAGACAAACTAAAAGGAGACAGAAGAGGCTGATTGGCAGTTGAGCATCTCTCCTGTTTACTGGGTAGTGAGGACTGTCAGGCAAGGTGATAAATGCTAGTAACAGAGGGAAGGAAGGGACTCTGGCCAGAGAAGTGAATCACTGGCCTCTCCCTGGGAACTACAGTGCTGTTCTACCTTAAAGGAGTATTTAAAATCTCAATGAGACAATTTCCATCATTTGATTTCAACTTCTTCAATAATGGCATTAGTTTTTTGTAGAAGGAATATGTAACTTTCTGTTTCTTTTTTGTTCCTGTCTTTTTTTGTTTTGTTTTAATTTAGCAGAAGGGTACCATAAAAGCATCTCTCCTAGAAGAACTATGCATGCCTATAGCTGTTTTTCACCTCCCTGTCCTCTGGAAACACCCATAAGGGCAATGGGCCAGGGACATCTGAAAGGCCCATAGCAAGCAATATGAAAATGATGGAAAATTTTAGGCTCAAACAAAATAAAGCCAGATGCTTCTGATCCATACAAACATTTCCTTTGTCTCATGGTGACGTGAGGGGCTCTCTGCCTTAACAAATTTCACTTTATCTCCTCTTTCTATGAGTCACAAGTCTGTGATAACTCACAAAAATACCAGGTGTTTCAGGAACATGACTTTATCATTAACATGGTTCCCAAGGACCACTTTTTTTACTGCTTCCAGATTTCTGAAGCTGTGCTACAAAAGCCAGGCAGCACTACCTTCTTCCCACCTAAAGTTAGTCCAGGAACACTGAACAAGGTTATCAAAGAATGAGTTAGGTCTCAGAACCAACCATCCCCCTTGGAAGTTTCTTATTTGCCCTCATTGTCCCTACCTCATTCCAGTCCTATGATCTTGCTTTGTTAAGGTCATAGTACCAGTCCTCAAAGGCCACATGCAAGCCCAGTTAGCAGAGTTGTATTTACACTCTCAAAACATTTCATTCTGTTCAACAAACCCACCAAATGCCCTAATTGGCCAACTTGCCCATGCATGGGAGGGTTTTGGTTTGCTATGATCAAATACTAAAGTTGGAATGAAACTAAATCGAATTATTATCAGATTATCAGGGTTTGGCTGATTCTTTGCCCTTCATCATGAGACAGATGAATTCTCCTGAACTGGCTTGCTACCAAGTGCTGACAAAAACTCTATTATGGGAGGGATCGGGAAGTGTTAAGCATCCCTGAAGGATTTATATATATTTTAGGCATGCAGCTACCTGAACATCCATAGCTTATTAATATGTCCAAAGGAAGAGAAATAGTTTTCACAAAGTTAGTTCTTATTTTATGCCAGGGCTTTGATTCCATTAAAGATTGTTTAGTTTTACAACTGTTTATTGACCATAAGATGTATACAACATAAAATACAATCTAACATACTAATTAATTGTGATGACCCATTAATAACCCATTTCATCTTCTCATGAACTGCCTGAATTTGACATGGTAATGGAAACTTTCCTTTATCCAAGTAAATGATTTTAGACTGCCTATGCCTACTGCCTCCAAGTATCACTTTTTAGTTATAGTTTAGCTTATGAGCTCACATGTAGTTTAGCTCATTTTAACAGTTGTTGAGACTAAGCACTTTGTACATGAAGATTCATTGTGCTATGTGTTCTACTTTTAGGTGTGTGTGAGAACTTCCATATAGTTAAAAGTATAATTTAAATTTGTTTTTGTAAATTGTTTTTAAACCCAATTATTTCAAGGGAGGTACTAGGACTTAACTCAAAGATGGACTTGATTGCAAAAGCAAATGACCTATAAGCTTTAAAACTCTTCACCAGTTTAAAATTGTGAAAATTCCTTCTGAGCCAAAGAGAAAAAGATTTTATATTTTTTGTAGTATTCACAAGCATGAAAAGTCTGTTGAGGGTTCATATAATCCATTTTCTGCTCTCAAAGCAGATTTTAATCAAAATTGTTCTGGACAGAGTGATACCTAGGTTTTGCTTTGTTTTGTTTTGTTTTTTTTTCCTTAGTTTTCAAATTAAAAAAAATAATTCCAGGGGAAGCGAAATATAATTCATGTATTATTATAGAAAACAATGTTTCTTAATTTAGGTCCATATCTAGAGGAGTGGAATAGAAAAAGGAGAGGAGAGATTACAATTAGAAAGAAATGTAATCTTTATTCCACAAAGAAACAGTCTGAGAAGACACTGGAGCATTTTCAGTTTTTGATAATGCTAGCTGTTTTGGGAAAATCACAAGAAAGATTCTTTCAGAGTTATTTCAACAGCTGTAGTATTTAACCAAATTAGGAAGTAACAAGATCAGACAATAGGCAATAGAAATTAGAATATATATTTAAAACACACAAATTAAAAAAAAATACACTTTTCAAAGCCACCATTGGCATCCCAAAATATCCGGGTCAATTTTAGTTTGGATGAAATTAATTTTAAAGTTTTGACAAATATGTAACACAATATGTTAGTGTTATATCAGTGGCTACAAGTAGGGACCAACGTTCACACAGAACAGTAACTACTGGAGAGAGAGGAGGGGACACAACTTCGTGGATGAAGCTTTTATTTCATCTTCTATCCCAGAAGCTACTCCCCATGTTCTCTGACTTTCTCTCTGACCTGTACCTTCTCCATCACCAATAGCAAACTTTTAGAAGATCAGTGACAGTAAGGACTGTAATAGGCTTAGGGCAAAATGTTTAAAAGAGGGCAATATTTGACATTCTAAAAATTTTCCCTGAAAACAAGATTCAATTCAAATGATGTTAGAATATGTTAGGCAAAGAAGTTATCAAAACGAGTGATCTTAACTTTTATTATACTATCAAAAACCACTTGTTGCTTTGCATATTAATCAGCATGAAGAAATAAGCACTTCTCTCTCAAAATTAGTTGTGTTTATCCAGGCTTTTAATTCTGTCTCATTAACAAGGTCACCATTTCAAATATAGGTAATGGACTGACTCCTAGAGATGAAATAGTAAAAGGCTTTCAAGATCTTTTGTAGACAAGGAGGCTGGCCCAAAAGTCTGTCCCAGGAATTGGCTGAGTCAGGCTCCGGCCTCACTAAGTCTCTCTCCATGGAGACTTCCAAACCCTTTCCACTACACCACCATAAGAATGTGAATTCTGAAACCTATAAGGTAAACTGACGTGAAAGAGTCAGCACAGTGGTCAGACACATGAGCCAATACCACCATAGCTTTGAGAAGCGACCTCAAAGGTAATGTAAGATGACAGGTACCACACTTGCAGGGTAGAAAGGACTTAGGAAATGTTGGGGAAGCTAAGATGTAGCCACACACAGACTGGCCCTCATCAGGGGAAGGTCCAGCACAAAAAGGAGGATTTCAAGTAGAAGGTCTTTTTTCTCCTTCTAGACTCCCAAATTTGCTCAAAACACAGTAGAGCCATCTGTACATCATTAGGAGAGGAATGGGATTTTCTAAAACATGTAAATATTTATTAAATACACACTAACTACTGTTCATCCACTACTTTTACAGTTTATCTGCACTTCTTCCTAAGTCCCTTTCTAAGGTAGGACACTTGAGAGTCTAACCCCCATTGCAGAATGTCAAACTGGGAAGGAGGGGTTTGCTCCCTTTAAATTCATCAAATATATTTCAAAGATTTTATTTATTTATTGGCGAGAGAGAGAACACAAGCTGGTGTGGGGGTGGGGCAGAGGAACAGGGAGAAGCAGACTCCCTGCTTAACAAGGAGCCAGACTTGGGGCTCAATCCTGGCACTCCAAGATCATGACCTGAATCCAAGGCAGATGCTTAACCGACTAAGCCACCCAGGCCCCTTATGCAAATATATTTCAAAATACATTTAATAAATTAAGTCCCCCTCTCAAAAAGTTTGCCTCATGATTACTACTAAACATATTATGATCCTTCAGACAAATTGACAAACTCAATAGTACTCTGGTTTGGTTTGGTTTTGATTTTGTTTTTTGTTAATGCTCCATGAAAGCAAAATGTTTTGCCTGATCTGGTCTCTGCCATATTCTGAATGCCTTCAACAGTGCCTAGTACATACAGGTCCTTGGTAAACAGTTAATGAATAAATGAGTCAAAGTTTTTTTTTATAGCAGTGGACATCAAGCATCACAGTTGTCTGAAAAACAGTAAATGTCAAATCACAGCTTTGTAAGCAGGGGGCAGTGTTAATATGCTCTTCTCATTTCAAATTTCTTTTAAAAATAACTTGGCAGTTGCACATTTATAAAAGGTCCTCCTAGAAAATGGCTGATCTTCTTCAAAAACCCATAAATGTACAGCTTACCCCCACCCCCAATATATGATGGGTTTTAGCATCAAATGTCAGTTTCTAACCTTTAATCTTGCTGTAAAGTGTTGCTTTGAAATGTGTTTCTGGGCCTCCTGCAAATTGTTTTGTGGCTTGCTGACTGCCACAACATTCTGAGTCCATAAACTTTGCTTTTTGGGGACCAAGTCATAGATAACTTATCCAAAAGAGTCTTTATTTCAAGCTCTTGTGGTTGATATGCAATTGTTCTACTGTTCAGCAGTTCATTCTGGGTAATCATTTAATATTAACTGATCATCTGTCACTATAATAAACGTGAAATACACATTTCTTTTCCTTTTCTTGTCATCAATTATATTTTAAAAAGCTTAGTATTCAGATAAAACTTTCCTCTTCCCTTTTTTTTCTCTTTCCAAATAAAACCAATCTCGCAAAACCACTAAAATGCAGGAGTTATCAAAGAACCACTGTAACAATCTTGGCTGTTTCTACAGGTTGGAACAGTCATTTCATTTTGGGAGCCCTACACACTGTTGAGTAGATTAGAGAGATGAGATAATGCACTAAAGATCTGAAGCGACCTGCTTTTAACTCCTCAAAAGAATAATACATAACTGAGGGCAATGAGTGGGTTGATTGATAGTCATTAGCCAAAGGGTAAGATAGTTGAACTTCACATAAAACTTCCATTAGTTCAATAGTCCTTTGATGCAGGATTATTCTATGTGCACTTAATAATATGGTGAAATTCATTGTAGAATTCAGATTTGTATATACACAAAACCTAACATACATGTTTACATATAAAGTCATGTTTATGCTCATTGTTCATTTTATGGATTCTAGTTCTCTGAAAAATCAGTGTGAAAAGATCTTTTTAAAAAATCGGTTTATAATTAATGTTTAAAACTACAACATCCAAGAAATGTGTTGCCTTTGCTTTGTCTTAGTGCTTACATTGGATAAAACAACATTCTATCAATGGTATCCTAACTTTGCTCCTCCGTCCTCTCCACATCTAGGATTTTGAAATAGTAATGAAAAGATTCAATCAGGCATTGGGTGATTATTTACTTGGGATGCTATGGAGATTCCACTATTAAGAATTTATCTCAGGGGCACCTGGGTGGCTCAGTGGGTTAAAGCCTCTGCCTTCGGCTCAGGTCATGATCCCAGGGTCCTGGGATCGAGCCCCGCATCGGGCTCTCTGCTCAGTGGGGAGTCTGCTTTCTCCTGCCTCTCTGCCTGCTTGTGTTCTCTGTCAAATAAATAAATAAATCTTAAAAAAAAAAAAAAAAAACGCTAAAAAAAAAAAAAAAAAAGAATTTATCTCAGTGGCACACCTGTATGGCTCAGTGGGTTAAAGCCTCTGCCTTCAGCTCAGGTAATGATCTCCGGGTCCTGGGATCGAGCCCCGTATTGGGCTCTCTGCTCAGCAGGGAGCCTGCTTCCCTTCCTCTCTCTCTGCCTGCCTCTCTGCCTACTTGTGATCTCTCTCTGTGTCAAATAAATAAAGTAAGTCTTGAAAAAAAAAAAGAATTTATTTTGGGACACTTGGACAGATTTACAAAATTAAATGTTTAACAATGAACATTTCAGTTTTGTTTGAGATGGTGAAAAATTGGAAACAACCCTGTATCAGCTGGCTTGCTTTTGGCTGCAAGTAACAGACTACCTGACTAAGGAGGCTTAAACAATAATAGTTTATTAGCCCCTAAGAATTCCTTAATTCCTTGGGGGGGGGTAGTTTCCAGTATTAATTCAGCAATTTAAGAATGTCATCAAAGATTCAGAATTTTAATCTTTACACCCTATTATCCTTGGCATGGTCTTAGTCTTTACTCCTCATGGTGACATGAAAGCTCCTGTAGCTCTAGGCATCCTACCTCACACTATCACATCCAAAGTCAGAGAGAGTAACAGAAAGTCCAGAAATCAACCCATGCTTATATGACCAATTAATCTACAACAAAGGAGGCAAGAATATATGATGGGGAAAAGACAGTCTCTTCAATACATGGCACTAAGAAAAATAGACAACTACATAAGAAGAAATCAGAGGAGGAGGAGAAGGAAGAAGAGGAAAGAGGAGGGGGAGGAGGAGGAGAGGAGGAGAAAAGGAACTGGGCCACTTTCTTACATCATACACAAAAATAAACTCAAAATGGATTAAGGATTTAAATGTGAAACCTGAAACCACAAAATACCTAAAAGAAAACATAGGCAGTAATCTCTTGGACACTGGCTTTAGCAACATGTTATGGATACGTGTCCTCTGGCAAGGGATACAAAAGCGAAAATAAATTAATGGGACTACACCAAAATAAAAAGCTTTTGCATAGTAAAGGAAACCATCAACAAAATGAAAACAACAACCTACTGAATGAGAGAAGATATTTGCAAATGATATATCCAATAAGGGGTTAATATACAAAATATATAAAGAACTCATATAACTCAACACCAAGAAACAAATAATCTGATTAAAATGGGCAGAAGACTTGTATAAACATTTTTCAAAAAAAAGATATACAAATGGCCAACAGATACAAGAAAAGATGCTCAACACCATTAATGATCAGGGAAATACAAGTCAAAACAAGAAGCTATCACCTCATACCAGTCAGAATGGCTACTAGTATCAAAAGGACAAGAAATAACAAGTGTTGGCAGGCATGCGGAGAAGAGAGCAGCCTCATATACTCTTGGTGGGAATGCAAATTGGTGCAGCCACTATGGAAAACAGTATGGAGGTTCCTCAAAAAATTGAAAATAGAAATACTTTATGATCCAGTAATTCCACCATTGGGTATTTACCCAAAGAAAACAAAACATTAATTCAGAAAGATATATGCACCCCTATGTTCGCTGCAGCATATAGATAGTAGCCAAGACATGGAAGAAACCCAAGTGCCCATTGACAGGTGAATAAAAAGATGCGGGGTGTGTGTGCAATGAAATATTACTCAGCCATAGAAAAAGAGTAAGAGCTTGCCTTTGCAACAGCATGGATGGACCTAGAGGGTATTAAGTGAAATAAGTCAGGCAGAGAAAGACAAATACCATATGACTTCACTTACATGTGGAATCTAAAAAAACAAACAAAAACAGAAACAGAGTCATAAATGCAGAGAACAAAATTAACGGCTGCCAGAGGAGAGAGGATGAGATGAGAGAATGTGTATGTGTGAAACAGGTGAAGAGGATTAAGAGGTACACACTTGCAATTATAAAGTCAGTCAGTCACAGATATGAAAAGTATAGCACAGAGAATAGTTAATAATATTGTATGGTGAAAGATGGTAACTACATTTAATAAGGTGAGAACTGAATGATGTATCGGGAATCACTATGTTGCACACCTGAAACTAATATAACATTATATGTCAACTATTTCAATAATCTTTTCTTTTTTTTTTTTTTTTTTTTTGAGTCAGCAAGAAGAAGTTTCTCTAAGGAAGAAAACCTATTCCAGAAATTTTACTTAGCCTCTTTGACCAGTTTTGGGCCTTGTGCCCCATGCTTTAGCTGAGAGACTAAGAAACTGAGAAAGTGGCATTTTCAGCCTCTATTATGGGAGGCAGTATTTGCTAACGAGGAGGAAAGAGAGGCTATTGAACTGGTAACCAGTTGGGTCTGCCAGAAACCTTAATGTCTAAAAATAGAATATCCATCTAGTATAATCCTGTGCTGCTAATGTAAATGATAATACAGGTAAAATGTACATTATGTGAGAGGGGGGAAAAAGGCACAAAAAGTTTGATATACAAACTTTTGATTTGATACACAAAGTTTATATTATAAAGTTTGATACACAAAGAATATACACCAAATTTTAACTATGGTTATCTCTTTGTGACAGGATTAGAGGGGTATTTTTACCTTCTTTGTATTTTTGTATTATCTACTATTTTTAATTAACAAATTGTTTTTATAGTAAGTGACTGTTTTCAGTTTTAAAAAATGATATAATTCAAAGAGAAACATTACATCCTATGAAAATATTAATATTCTTTGGCTCAGGTTGGAAGAAGAAAATTGAGCAGTCAAAAAATGAACGAGACATTTTAATCCAAATTTATTTTGCATTACTGTCATAAAGAAGGGGAAAAAAAAAGAGAAAGAGAGAGACAAAACAGAAATCAAGCAAAACGGTCACTGGAGGACTTTAAACTGGAAAAATAAAAATGTTTTGTTAAGAGATAATGATACAACCAAAAGCATTAAAGAAAGGGCTGTTGCAACTTAATATACTAGAGGTATTGCTCTATGGATTTCTTCACTTATGAGAATGCCTTTCACTCTTGCCAAGATCAGCTTTATGCTGGCCACAAAAATTAAAATAGTCTAAGGGAAGAAGGAAAATACTCTTATTTTGGAGAAAGTAATTCACAGTTTTAACAGCATGTTGATATCTGCCAATATTTTCATGTTTGGTTAAAACAAATGGCTAACAGTTTTCTTGGTTCTTTGAACCTTTTAAATCATTTAATTATATAAGTTTTATATATAAATACTTCTCACTGCAAGAACTTCAAACCACCAAGAATAAAAGTCAAAAATGAAATTCCTGTTTCATTGTCTCCAATAATCCTTGCCTTTTTTTTTTTCCTATTAAATTTGGGATTTATATCTTCAGCTATTTTCTATATATTCAGATTTTTTAAAACCTCAATTAAACCATGCTAATACATATTATTATGTCAGGAGTTTTTAAAAACATAATATGTCTCGTGTGTATGTCTATGTCATTATATTAGGTCTCACAATTTTTTTAAATCAACTAACCAATCTATTTAAACAGTTTTCTTTTGATGGACATTTTTATTATCCCCAGTACTTTGCTTTTATTTTAAAAAAATGCTGCACTGAACATTTTGTACACCCAATTTTGTTCCTGGCTTAGTTGTATAGTAGTATCAATTCATAGAAGTAAAATTGCTAACTTTAAATATACATATATTTTAAATTTGAAGATAGTGACACACTGCCCTCCAAAAAGTATGTACCAATTTCACACTCTCACCCGTGGGGTTTAAAAATGCCTGTTTTTTCTCATTTTCAGCAGCACTTAACTTCAACATATGTAGGATAATATCATTGTTACTTATATAAATTCATATTTCTGTGAGTAATAGGTTTAATTTCTCTACGTATTTACTGAAATAAACACTTATACTAATAAAATACCTTGGATTTATATTGGGTTATTATTTCCTGAGAACACATGGGTTGATCCCTAATTATATTAGCCATATTCATCTTTACTTTATAGAAATATGCTCTCTCGGGTATTTTATATTTTTTAATTATAAAAAAAATATTTGTGGGGTGCCTGGGTGGCTCAGTGGGTTAAAAATTCTGCCTTCAGCTCAGGTCATGATCCCAAGATCTGGGATCAAGCCCCGCATCGGGCTCTCTGATCAGCGGGGAGCCCACTTCCCCTCTCTGCCTACTTGTGATCTCTCTCTCTGTGTCAAATAAATAATTAAAATCTTTTAAAAAAATTGTATATTAATGGTAGTAAATTTTGAAGTGCAGAAGCATAAAGAATAAGGGAAAAATAACCTATAACCCTACCACCTTTAGATAATAGATTACTTTTTCATATTCTATGATATACAATTACATATGTATATAACATGTATATGTAGTATATAAAATAGCTACATTATATGTATATCTGGATAGAAGACATTTGTTTTTAAAATTGAGATCATACTGTATATATTTCATATTCTTTGTTTTGTATATTATAAATACTATATTATGTTTTTACATTAATTAGTCTTCAAATTATGGCTGTCATGTGGTATCACAAATTTAGGAGCCAGGCCTTTATTTTATGTTGAACTTATAAATTATTTAATTATTTTTAAATTTAAAATAAGATTTGCTAAATATCCTTATAGGTAAAATTTTATATTCCTCCCCATTTCCCTCATATAAATTATGATAAGGGAAATTGTTGGCTAGGGTATTAACATTTTTAAGTCTGGGGATTTCTACTTATACTTTAAACTATGTGTATATGTGTCCATGTTTTAATTATTTATACTCCCACTAGTGATGTTTTAGAGTGTTCATATTTATATATCCTTGAAATAATAGGTATAAAACATGGCTTAATCTTTTATAATTTAACAGATTAAAATTGTTGTTTAATTGGCATTCCTATAACTACAACTGATATTGGACATTTTATCATATGTGTTTGAGCTTAATCATTTGTATTTATTCTTCACTGAATTCCCTAAAATATTCTCTGTCCATTTTCAATTCAGCTGCCTACATTTGCATACTGAGTTATAAAATCTTTATAAAGACAGTGATATTTATCTCTGGTTTCTTTTTTTTCTAACATTTACTTCTTTAATAAATCTGCCATACATATAATGTACAGATTTAACTTAAGCAAACCATGTGACAATATAAATGGAAAACAAATATTGAAAAAAATGGCCTACTTTAGAAATCTTGAAATATATATGGGCAATATGCATTCTACTGTGACATTTTCAAGTTATTAGAAGTGACCATCAATACCCAAAATTATAAAAAATTCCTTTTTTGAATGTCCCAGAATCAAGTTACATTAGCATTAGGAGGCTCTGTAAGAACGTTTTCACTATATTAATGAAATATATGAGTATATATTCTTTCAAGCCTGAAGTTTAAGTTCCAGAGTAAGGATATTCAAATGATGCTTTTTGGACTTCAACAAGATAGTTAAGTATTCTGTGCTTCCTTTTCCTCAATTATAATAATACAGATGAGTAATAATGCTACCTATCTTATAGGGTTTTAAAAATAATTAAATTATGTAACTTATGTAAAGCACTTAGCATTATGCTAAGTTAGTATAAAACTGTTACTCCATAGGATCATAATAATGACTATTTTAGAATTATTTTTATGACTTACAAAGGAATTTCTCTATCATTAAATATTACAACAAACAAAAAGCAGTTTTACATAGTCTAGCTTCTTTGGGAAACTCCTTTAAGTCAATTTATGTCTGATGAAAGCCTGCAGTGTATTGGTCTTTCGAGAAAGCCTGAGCATCTTTGAAGTGTTGGTGACTCAGATTGATGTGTTTCTTCCTCTTTGGTGTTCATTCTTAGCCCTTGGACAATTGAAACAGAAAAGACATGGCCTGAGGGCATTCTTTTCCACAATGGTGCTTCCACAGATTTGACCCAGGCCGTGCATATGGCTCCCAGTAGGCGGATTTTATTTAAATGAATGAGATTGTTCTATGTTTAATTCATGACGCAAGAATTTAAAAGCACACTGATAGGATAGATCAAAACATAACAGGGACCACATTTCTATAAACTGAAGATTGCCCCTTATAAAGTTGATATACAAAATACCAAAATGCATAATTTTAAAAATCCTCATATTTAGAGCTGTACACAAATACCAAAGGCTGATGAACTGCTTTTGAATTTCCACCACTACTTTGTAAGTTTCATTTCTGTTAATAACGGACAAGGCTTCATGCACAATTTAAAATCATGTTTTCAGAAGAAAAAGAGGATGGAAGCATCATGCTTGAGAATCTGGCAGCCTACCTAGACTTTCAAGTGCTCTGCTTCCCCAGTCCATTACATGGAAGAAGGTAGTTAGCTTGAAGAGAGGAAAGAAAACACAACATGAAAGTCTTCTCACAAAAACACATCTGAGAAAGCTCAAATGAGTGAATAATAGAAAACAGCCAACAGTCTGAGGCTTGGGGTTGATCACTTGGTTTGTTTTTCTTTCCTCTCCCTCCTACTGCCTGCCTTTTGGTCAGTTCTTTGCTCCTTGGCACCTCTAAGAGAGGGGGTGTGTGTGTAGGGTCAGACAGGGGAAGGGAGAAGATCATCAGTCAATTTTGTATCTTACTAGTCACTTAGAGAAAGACTACGTTAAAACAGAAGACAATGAGGATTAGGGATTATCTGTGACTTTCAAAGACCATTGTTCCTCCATTATTATGAAAACTCAACAGTGGGCGCAGGCTCACTCTATTTTTTCATGCACATGGGGAATGTGAATTCAGTTAGCATTCCCATATAGTCCAGAATTCATGGCTCTGGAAGTAAGAATAATGTACAGAAACACTATTCTCTTAAAAACAACAACAACAAAAAACCCCAGCAATATGGGTCAGACATAATTAGGGAAAGCCAAAGTCCAGCTGTCTTCAGGATTTATCCAATATTAGTAACATTGTGGTTTTGGAATGACCGTATAAAATGTGCGTTCAGAGGTGTTTTTCCATTTAATGCACTAACTTCTAAAAGTTTGCTATGTTATCCATATGTTTCTAGTTTGTGTACACTGAATATTTCAAAACTGCCATTTTGTAAGAGCTATTTGATGTTCAAGAAGGCTTTTTTGTTGCTGTTAGAAAGCAGAAATCATGATTTGTAGAGGGAACTTTTACAAGTTTGAAAAGATTGCTTTTGGGGTTTTGTTTCACTTCCTTCCCCTTGATGTCTTTTAGAAAAAAAAAATGTATTCCTCTCTCTGATACTAAAAAGATTCTTCATGCTCAAAATAGAGAAACAGAGCAGGAGATAGGGTTGGGAGGTGAGGGCTCTGCTGTCTTTATGAACTGCTACTGTTCAAAATCAACCCATCCAACTCCTTTAAAGCACAGCTTCAGCAATGAAAGATGTTTAAATAGTGATAATGGATTGCAAATAAAGGGACTCTTATCTTTGGAATTTTGAAGTAGACACCAGGAAGCAGTGCAAATTTAGTTTAAGGCTTACCCCCAAAGCTGAACTTTCATCTTTTATAAGTCAGTCTGTGCTTATGTGTTTCAGGAATATATAACAGAGCTTTAGAAGCCTGGCTAATCACATATAAAAATAAAACTTACAGCATTTTATATAAAAACAAGGACTTTGAAGTAATGATGATGATGATGATGATGATGATGATGATGATGATTTTTATTTTTATTTTTCCCAGAAGCTCAGTGTCAGGTGAATGAGGGAAAGAGGTGAGAGTAACACATACATGAATCATGGATTGCAGAATAATAAATCTTACTCCATCCATTAATTCCTTCATCCACTCACAATTCATTCATTTCTTCATTCATTGTTATTCTATCTGTAGTTGCTCCTCAAATTTGGAAAGATAAAGTAAGCATAATGATAGATAAAGCTCATCTTCATTATAATTCATGAAACTCCTCTCTGTGATTAATCCAAAAGCAGCTGATAACAGATAATTGAATGCCTTCAGAAGTGGCAAGAAAGATTCAACATGAGCAAAAATAAAGTTTCTTTGAATAGGACTGTGGGGATGGGTGAAATAGATGACGGGGATTAAGGAATGTGTTTGTCATGATGAACACTGGGTGACATAGGAAACTGTTAATTCACTGTATTGTATACCTGAAAATAATATAACAGTGTATGTTAACTATACTGCAATTAAAATATACATACATACATATATATGGTAAAAAAAAATAAATAGCCCCACGTTTTCTTGTTACTAAACCAGTGGCCCAAAGCCAATTCTTTCATCTCTGATTGATATAAAATTTCACCCTTCCATAAAAAAAAAAAAAAAAATCACTCTTTTATGGAATTCTCAATGTTTTTCACAAGTCAGATTTTGTTACCGCTGCTCATCTATTCAACTTGGATTCCCAGGACGCAGCATCCCACCAGCTTTGCCAATGGGACTCTGACCAGTTGGTTCTGGACACCACCCTTCAGGCCCCTTGGTCCCCCGACCTGGCTCAGAGACTCTGTCCTGCTCTGCTAAGTCCTTTCTGTTCTAGTCTACACTCAGCTCAGTGCTGCACGGACAGCAATCTGGCTTTCTCCTTCCTGGAAATGGGTTTCCTCCATCAAAAGTTTCTGATACTCTCAGTGCCCCACTTTTACTCTTTCATGGGCAAACTCTCTTAACACATAACCAGGGCCAATGAGATTGTATTTCTACCTTCTAGTATCTCAACCAGGGTCATTTCTCATACCAGAGATGCCTTCTTTTGAAGGCCTATTGTCCATTTCCCTTAACACCCTATTTATTTACTTCTAAACTTTTGGAACCCTCACTTATAATTGTTGTATTTATTTTTACCTTCTTTGCTGTCTAAATAGACTTTCGGCCTCATGAAAAGTGGGAACATACTGATTGTATTTACTTTTGGATCCTCTGAATTTTGCATAGTTCCTGGCATGCAATAACTATTAAATATATATGTGCTAAATAAATTCATTTGTTCATTCACCCATCCAACCAACCATCCATCCATCCATCCACCCACCCAAGAATTATTGAGCCAAATGTTGTGCTAGGTAATAGAGAAGTTATGACAGACCCAGGGGAAAATAATTAAGGCCAAGTGGGCCTCTTGATGTTCTTCAAATCACACTTCACTGGCAGCAGCTTACACCACTTGCGCAGGCCAGCCCTGGATAAAGGTTAGAGGGGTGAAGCATGAGCAAGGACAGAACTCACAAATCATTGGCTCTTGACACTTGCAACAACTTTGAAAGCCTTTATAACTGTTACGTTCAATTTCAAGGCTCTAGTACTCACCCTGCTAAGAAGGCTTTTGACACTCTAACCCCATAACTTCTTCCCCCTCTCGATTCAGAGCAATTGGCAGATCTTAGGATTGATGGTCTAGAAACTGGGGAGAAAGTCCCCAGGTCAGTGTCCTAAGGTTCTGGAATTCCCTCCCGCCCAAGCTCTACTTTCTTCTACACAGGGCAACATGCCAAAAGAGGCCCCTTTCCTACTGCAGTCCATCAGTGACAGATGAATACCCAAAACTTCACTGTTTTCCGGGCTTGTCTTTCCCTCTTTCTGCAACTGGGCTATAACTGTTTTAATAGCTAGACAGTGTCCTGTCTAAAAATCTAGGTGCTAATTTCAACCTTAGGATGAGCTAGAAAAAGAAATTATAAAAAAAGAGAGAGATTAAATTAACTAACGTCTTCTCATGCTATGTTAATTATACACAACAGTGGCTTTCAGGTTATGTACCAGAATATCAAATGATTTGACACAGTGAAAAATAGAAAATGTGCTAGTTTCTCCTGTTAGTACGATTAAATATATTCAGCATAAAATAAGTTTAACTGTTACATATTAACCAAGATGATACCTTATTTTTTAAATGAAATTTTAGCTATAATTCTCAGAAACTTTGTCAGTTATCATTTATCTCTTATAAAGTATTACTAAGATTTTCAGCTTCATAAAATGTTATGTAGCTGTTCATACCAATTAATTCTCATTTTAATTTTTTGTACCCCTATACAACTACTCTCATTTTAGAGATACAATGAGAGAAACAAAACTGTTTTAATAGATATGAATGAATTTGAATGAATATAGAATATAAGGCTTAAAACCCCCAAATCCTGAAGTCTTGATTAAACTACTCACCAAATACGTAAAGATCTTTTTTATAGCATGCATAATGCAACAAAACTCACATAATTCTACCATTTGTTTTTGCCCAAAGAGAAAGTGTCTAGACATGTCAGTGGTGAAAAAGAAAGGAGGCTAATCTATAGGCTTCAATCTTTAAAAAATGGTTCATGGTTGGAGTTTGATTCTTATGTTGTCTCCAAGTTATTTCAAGTGCTGCTGTGTGATTTTCAAAAGTCATAAAGAACAACTAAATATAAATCATATTAATATTTCAAAAAGCATTGTTTGGTATGCATTTATTCTAAATTCAACAAGCATCTCTTTAGTTTCTTAGGTATTATCTCACCTAAATATTATTCAATTAAAGTGATAGGTTTTTAAAAAATATGTACTACATATATTCAGTACAAAAAATATAAAACTATGTAAAGTATAAAGTACATAAAAATATAAAACAGATGAAAATGAAAAACTATGTAAAAATTTGAATGCAGATATGCAAGTGAAAGAAAAACTATAGTTATTAAGATTGGAACAATCTTTTGAATGAAAATCAAAGCACAATGGAATCAGCAAGTGGATTCCTACTGAATAATAAAGAAATATATACCAATTTATATGTTATGATGCTTTTTTTTGTTATGATGCTTTTAATGGCTGTTTTAAAATAATCCAGCTCAAATTAGTAAAAGCAATTAGGAAATACGTCGACTCAGATGATTCAAAGTTCAAAGCCAAGACCAACTTCAAAATTACTAGACACAACTACTTGGATATGTAATCAAGACCCCATAATCGTTTTCTCTCTTCTTTCTCACATCTACAGTTAGACTTCATCCTAAAGCTAGTTTACCTTGGTTGTCCAGTGGTGAGAGCCACTAGAGAGAAATACATGCTTCCTTGCATATGTTAGATCAGAAATTCCCCACCTTGACATTATAGAGACTAATGGCATTTTGAGCCAAACAGTTCTTGTGCTGTCCTGTTTCTTGTAGAATGTTTAGCATCATCCTTGGCCTCTGCTCACTGGATGCCAGTAGTAGTCCCCAAGCCATAACAATCAACAATGTCTCCAGACATGGTCAAACATCCCTTGGGAGGCAAAATCGCCCACAGTTAAGAACCACTGCTATAGGGAAAGGCTCTCTAGGTGATTATGGGAGAAATTTTTCCAGAAGCCCTTGGGAAACATTGTCTCAGACTAAACTGACATAAATTGCATGGCCATGTCTAAGCCAATCATGAAGATCAGGAAATTTTTCATTAGAATTATATCTCAATAAAACTGGGGGAAATGGTGAAAAAAAGAAATACTCTCATGGGGACTAATTGGGTCAAATTCGTGGTAACATAAAAGAAGTCAGTTTCCTTTCAATCCTGGGGGCTATATAAGGGAAGGTGGATTTCTAAACAAAACCAGAATTCCATTAGTGAGAAATAAAGGATTCAGAGTAGGCAATCAACAACATTCACAAAACAGTTTCTCAGAACAAACAATATTGACTCTGATATGTACATTAAAAGAAATCATTCAGGTAGATCTTCATAGACAAAATACTGAGAATTGTGGTTAAAACATTTATTTAAATCTTTATTTAAATGCTAGGCCACTAGGCACAAGTGATAAGGTGATAAACAAGATGGATTCCCTGCCTCCATGACACTTACTGGAAGACACACTTAAGAGAGGTCATTACAAAAAGTATGTAAGTATTGCCATCAGATACGATGAGATTATTACCCACACTTCCTAAGAAAGAAAGAAGGCCTCTCTAAGGTTTGCCTGCATTATTCACTCTATTCCCAGCAGATGGGAAATTGGATGGCTCATAGCAGATTCTTGTAAGTATTTATTGAATGAATGAATAAATAGGTGCCAAAATGTTAAGATCCTACTGTGCATCAGGCACTGTTCTAAGTTTTATGGATAAAGCAGTGAACAAATTAGTGAAAAGAAAGAGACAGCAACCAGATAAATAGATGTGGGCAATGTGTAAAACTAGCGTGGCCTGTGACATAAATAAGAATGTAAGTATTTTTCTGTTTCACTCCTTCCTCCTTATGTAGTTGAAGAAGGAAAGTTTAGCCAGCCTGGATGACGCAGCATATGACCCTTCCATTTACTCAGGTAATTCAGCCTACAGTGGCTTTAATCTGTGAATAGAGTTTTAACTGAGACATTGCGGCATCAGTTTAAGGTAATTACTGAAACTTGAAATTTGACTTAGCATGAACTCTTCTCCCCTGCCTCCCCCAGAACAACTCCAGGCTGGAAGGCAAAGTCCTGATTCCTCTGCCTTCCCCACCTCCCATCCTGTGATCCTTTGTAGCTATCTTGTTCCTGACTCAGGTAAAAGTAAAAACTAACAAAGATGAGGGTCTGTGGAACATTGTTGGGACTAGAGTGAAGTGAGTGAGGTATTTGCCTCAGATACAAAATTTAACCAAAAACACAGGAAGCAAGATAAATAACATTTAGTGAGATATTAAATATTAATTATAGCAGTGTTATTAAATATTATGTGAATATTAATGTGAAATTATTTTAACAAAATATTTTTATTTTTTATTTTTATTGTTTTTAAAGACTATTTATTTGAGAGAGAGAGTATGAGAGGGGAGAGTAGGGGGGAGAGAGTATCAGAGGGAGAAGCAGACTCCCCACTGAGCAGGAAGCCCGATGCAGGACTCGATCCTGGGACTCCAGGATCATGACCTGAGCTGAAGAAAGTTGCTTAACCAACTGAGCCATCCAGGCACCCAACAAAATATTTTTAAATCAAAAATAATTTTAAAAAAAATCAATGATGAACAAAGTATCATGAACAAAGAAAAAATTTTAAATAAAGACAGTATTGGTGACAGTGCCTTGGTGAGCCATGCTGGAGCCTATGGAAAAAAGAAAATTATCAGTAATGTTCAGTCAGGGCAGCGAGTCTTATGAAAGCTGGATGGATTTTAGGTGTATCTTGTATGTAGAATAGTAGTGATTAGGGATTGACTAGATGTGGTGAGATACATAGTGATTCCAATTATTGGGAAAGGAATGCAGAAGGATAAGCAGGTTTGGTAGTGAAAGTTAATTCAGAAAAAAAATAATAGTCAAGTTGAAATTATGGCACCTGAAAATGTTCCATCTGATCAGGATGCCCAAAACAGCTTTGGTACATGGGTATAGGGCTTATGATAATATCCTTAAAAGCATTAATTGCTCCGTCGGGAACCCTCAATAGACTCTAAAGGGAGAATAGTCAATGGGGTCAATTCTTCAGGATCTGGTGGGAAGAAGTAAGTGAGGCCCCAAAACAATGGAATCCAATTACAAAGCTTCTGGGAGTCCACTTTGATTCAGACTAAAAAGCAGATTAAAATTCAGATTAAAAAAAAGACTAGGTAAAGAAATGAATGGACTACATGTCCTTACAATTATTTCCCATTCAGACTGTTTCATTCAATCAACCCTTTGACGAAAATTAAACAGGAGACAGGTTGAGGTTATCACCTTTGGAAGAGGGTGAGAGTTCAGGCATTTGTGTTGCAGATTACAGGCAGAGAGAAAATCAACTGATTAGACAGTTTTTGTTTTTGTTTTTTTTTTTAAACATTACCGGAGTCTAACTAAACTTTTTGCCAAGGCTCTCATATGAATAGATAGTGAGGTAGCTATGGCTGTGATACATTTCGTTGCAAAATTTTTAAACAAGTGAGAGAGTTTTCCCTCTCATGACTAAAGAAAAATCGCAATTCTCTTAACAACAAAATACCTGGTTATAGACAATGCTGACAGCAGCACACCCTTAAGAGGGTTAGTTGCAATATGCCGTAAAGTACTAAATGGATTTACCAAATATACAGACAAGATATGTGATGGTAAATTAAATTTATTTGAAATAGTGTAAAGAATTCTGTTTTACAGAAATCGATCTTAAGCCATTCTATCTGACGACTGTTAGGTAACAGAAGCTCTCACTGATTGATGATAAATTAATAACAAAAATTCATGCATAAATCATGAATAAGGGCATATCGGGGAGGAGACACACATTTTAAAATGTGATAAAATCAACATTTTAAAACATTAATCAGTTTCAGAAATTATTTGTAGTTTGATTTTTCACGCTGCAATTTTTATAGATTATATAAATTAATGTATAGATGATCACAAATTTACTCTGAGGTGTAATGTGATATCACTGTGTCACAAATAATTAATAATTATATCAAAAGCTAATCTTCATCATGGCTTGTTTAAAGTCTCATAACTGGGAAGATGTGACTAACAACTTTTAATTCTTTTCTTTATACCTCTAGGGATACAAAGTCTCAATATAATTAAAAGTCAAATAAAACCTCTTTCAGTATTTTAATTGGCCCTATTAGCATTTGATGTTGAACTACAGATTTTAATTAACCATATACATTAATTAATGAACCACAAATATGAATTCACAGATGAATTATTTCTTTGGAAAGTTACTGTTTTGCTTAGTGTAAAGTACCTGCATTAAAGGTAATTTTCCAAAAGAACTGTTGGCTTTTTTGAACAATTTCCTCTGTTAATCTCTGTGTCAAATGTTTTTTAGATTGTCTTTTCAATATTTAAATATTTTCAGGCTATGAATAATAAACGATATGTGAGGCACTTTGAACTGATTCTTAGTGATTCAAAAGCAATTTATTTCCCAACAATACATAAAATATATATTGGAAGGGCACTTCTGGAATGGAAAATTTTCAACTCATAAATGCATATAACTAAGATGAAGTACTGATTATCACAGGATTATAGCAAACCTCTGAACTTGAAAAATCTAACACAATCATGTAAAATTTATGGAAAAGTATTAGCATTTAGGTAATCATTCAACCCAAACATCAACATTCTCTTCAAAAGGAGAATGTTCTAGAAACCTCTTTTTGTGAGTAGGAAATGAAAACCAAAATCCACACTGACTTAGATATTCCGGCCAGTAAAGTAAGATGTAAAACAGAAATAAGAAGTAGAACTCTTGAATGGGGTAAGACAAAGTTACTGTTTGCAAACTGTTCAGAAATTCATTCATTCATACTGACTGTTTCAGGCACTGTTCTAGCCGATGGGAATAATATGATAAATTTGACAGATAAGGACTAAGAACCCTCCTGTCTTTAAGCTTCTCTATTCTGTGATTCACTATTAGTTCTCCACTAAGTGCCATACTGCTCTGTGGGACCTCTGTATGAATAAAGATAACAGAGACCAGAAATAACAGGGGCATAAACAACAAAGGATGTTATTTCTTTTGCACGTAAAAGTCCAGACATAGCTGCGTAGATCACTAAAGGAAGCTCTGTTCAACAAAGTCTTAAGAATCCAGATTGTTTACAGTTTTCTGCCCTGTCATTCTTTTCAAATAACCCTCTTTTTTCATGGTCTTAGAGCTCGAGCTATCACATATAAATTTCAAGGAAGAAGATAGAGAAGGAAAGGAAGAAAAAACAGAAAACACAAGTCTACAGTCTTTAAAAACAATTCCCAGAAGCTGCTACATCATGTTTCTTGCTAGCTTCCCATTCATCAGAATTTAGCTACATGGCTTGGTTTGTCTGAAAAAGAGACTGAAAAATGTAAATTTTTCTTCGTTTTGTATTTCTTATAGAACAGCTAGGAATCCAGCAAAAAAAGAAAAAAATGAAGATTGTAATTCAGAGAAAGTGGGTTACTGGGGTAGATAATTAGCAGTCTCATTCACATAAGGCAACAATAAGATCATCTTAACATTGACCTCTGAGATGGCATACAATGCTTCCCACTGCAAGTGCCTATCTGACCACTAAATTGCAAAGGAAGTATAATTCAACTGCAAATACAAACTTAAATCTTAGAAAGTTTTTGGCTGCCTTATTTGTCTGCTAATGGAAGAGAAGTCTATGACTAGCCACTGGATATAAGAGGAGATTTGAAGAAAGTAAAAGGTATGATGGTCATCTTTCACAGAACTGCCATTCTTTATACTTTATCAAACTGGTTACAGCTCATATTATAAACATCTTTGAACACCCTAAGGAGACAATCGTAGAATGCAGGCCTAAAATATACTGCTTATAACCTCTGAGTGGTTGCTAAACTACATGGTTGTCAAATCTAGTTTTCACTGCCTTGATAAGGAATGTAGTTTCATCATTCCAAACTGGCATAATTTAAAGACATACTATGAAAGCAGTAGTACTGAAATTAGTTGCTTGTCTGTGATACTGTTTACCATGATTATATGGTAAAGTGTACGTTGACATGTCCTACAGGAGGGGTTATGTCTAAGTGAAAGGGTTTTCTCAGAGAGTAAAACTTTAGAACAAGACTATTCATTTTGAATGATATGCAATGAAAGAACCCAATAACTTCTAACACTATCTAGGCTTGTGTTTAGAGTCAACTAAGATTTCTTTTAGTGACATTCCAGTCTAAGTGAAAACCATTGATTATTTTATAAAATGAACTTGAAACCTTTCAAAGACCATACTCAAATTTCCCATCATAGAGTTCTGTATATCAGATCATGTGTGTGAGTTTATTAAGGTATTTTCTATTGCCAGAAAAGGTTTACTTTACCCATTAAAACCCCACTCAAATGAGTATCAAATATCCTGTGTGTCCTGTTACATGATATAATTTAAGTCTGAAAATGTCCACACTTTGCTTTAAACCAGGAAGTTAAAAACTTTCTCAATGGATGCAATAGAGTATATCACTGATAAAGTGAAGGTGATCCAGTAAAGGGTCATGACTTAGCCCTTTCTAGACAATGAGGAGAAAAAGCAAAAAAAAAAAAACAAAAAACAAAAAACCCTTGTCTTCTCCTATATTATGTAGCATCAATAATCTAGCTTATTTTAATTTTAACACATCAAATCTCTTTTGAGATTTAAAGCCAACCCGTCCACATACACAGTACTGAGTAGCCATGGTGGGTTCTCCGTTCAATGTAATTATTAGAGCTATTTAACAATTGTGTGCAACCATGTACTAACCACTGAGGGAGACATAAATGAATAAGATGTAATCCCTATTTTTAAAGAGCTAACAGTTCAGGACAGGAAGGAGTACAACTAGAAAATACAATAATTCTGACTCAAAATCCTTATGACTAGTGCCACAATAGAAAGCTAAATGAGGAAAGATCACACTTTAAAATAAGTAAAAAAGCTCATAAGATGAAGGCAGCATTTGAAAAATATCTTCAATGGTAGGTAGACACAGAAAGAAGGGCTTTAGGGATGTTCTGTAAGATGGGGAAAGGAGGGATCTATTTAAGATATAGTAAGTTGTCAGGTTCTTGGCCCAAACAGTACGGGAAGGAGCAAAGTGAAGAAAGGATGGACAGGTAAGTTGTTACTCTACACATGAAGGGAACTGATGAGGGAGTGAGGAAAGTTACTTAACTTATAATCAAGATGTAGCCATTATAGATTTTTGTGAAGAGGAAGCCATGGCAGATCTGAACTTTCGGGAGAATAATCTGGCATCAGGGTGTCAGGTAGATTGGAAAGAAAGGATTTAGAGGCCATTGTTAATCACATGCTACAACACCAGGAACATCCTGGTTATTCATGCAGAACTGAGACAAGTGAGAAAAGGGCAGTATTCACCTCTGCCAGATCTCTTCTCTTTGGAAAGATGGCTTCCAACCTTAGCATTCTAATTCAAGCGTTCTTCAATCTAGAAATCTTTCCAGATCAATTTTTTCCTAACCCCCATCATTTCTGCTCCCAGGAAGAGAATTTAGTATCTGTCCACATATAAACGTTACATTTCCTCAAACATATTGTGAATATCCTCTGAGCAACTGAGATAAAGGGGGCTGCTGGCAGCCAGAGTGTATCTTATCTCATCAAAGAAAAGCTCCAAATCCATTCAGGGGAATCAAGTCTGACCAGGAAATATCTGAAGGACATGTTATTTTCTCTGTTCAACAAGATGAGAAAAGTTAGGAGATGGAGCAGATTTGGTCTGTGACTGTGAATTTGATCAGGTGGTTTCAATCCCAAGCTACTTAAACATAAGCTATTTAAACAGCAGCAGCATTTTAAATTATATTATTCTATAGTGGGAAGGGAGGGCCTTAGTGGGGTGGGGTGTTGAGAAAGACAGAGTTTTCCCTAGAATCTTGTAAAAATGATAAATACATCCAGCAAGGTGAATAAAATTGTTCTGTCTCTGCAAAGTGGCATGCAGATGTTTACCTTCTGACCTCAGGTCATTTACTAGCAATTTCAACTTCATAGCATCTTCAAAAGACTAAAACACCACAACACAATTTTCCTTTTTTAAAAAAAATATTTTATTTTTAACTAATCTCCACACTCAACAAGGGGCTTGAACTTACAACCCCGAGATCAAGAGTTGCATGTTCTACCCAGTAATCCAGCCAGGCACCCGCACACTTCCCTTTTTATGTGAGATGTGAATGAAACAGATACTTGTTTTTGATATAAAAAGGAAGGTTTAGACTTTTTTTTTTTTAAGTCAGAGAACATAAAACAAAATATGCAGCAAGGATTATTAAATCAAATCTGATAGAAAATAGTGATTATTTTATCTTCTCTAGACAACTCCCTTTCCACAATTTTATCACTTTCCATGACAACTGTATTTAGTTGAGCATAATGTAAGCTTTTCAAGCTAAAAGAATTACAGCTGCTTTTCTTTAGACAACATCAACAAAATCTGATGAAAGAACTAGAAAAAAAAATGGGCACATGAGTGTCTGTGTTCTCTTGTTTGTGATGATACCAATTTGCTTAGTAATTATACGACATTCATCTGAATTTGGTATTGGCCTAGGATGAACCAATGGATTTGATGACACAATGAGCTAATCTGGAGTGGCAATTTCCATGCTTCTCTATTTAGTGACTTGAAGAAAATAATAAAAACATAGTGCAATATTTACTGATACATAACAAAATTACTTAAATATTCAGTACAAAAGATAAAATTAAAAAGACTAAAGGCTTTCAAAGGTATAAATAAAATAGCAGTCCATATGTACATGACACAGGAAGAAAAGATGAAATGACATGTGGCTCATGCAAACTAGGAACTTGGGATCCAGTCTAGAAGCTTGCATTCTGTTCACCTAACGACAGTCAGCTGAGGCCAGGCAGGGATAAAATAACTGGACTCTGTCACTAACCATAAAACTTCTTCTTTGGAGTTCTAGCTCTTCCTTCAGAGTTCGTGAATTAATAGAGCTTTGTTTCTATCAGACAAAGTTGTAAAACTGCCTGAAGATAACAGTTCTCTCAAAATGAAGGGAAAAGAATCCTGCTTCTGGAATTACTTGATGTATTCAATTCTTTGTACAAAAGGAAAATACCTATCTTTTACTTCTCTTCTAACATGGAAGGTTTAGTAAGTATTGTAAGCCAAGAACTAATTCATAAATTAATTATTAATATATTTTCTAGGTCTAAAAATCAGTCCCCCGCCCTCATTCTGCCATGGATGTAAGTGAAAAAAGAGGGAAAGAGAGAAAATATGCAAACTGACCCTGGAAGAGAACTTTAACATAACCAAAGTTTTAGGTTATTTCAAACCTTTTCTTGGGAATGGAAAAGATCAAATATCTAGGTTTAATTAATTTCAGGTTCATAGGGAAATGTTTCTTAGTTGCCATTATAAGCATGCCATGCTTTCCACTTCTATGTCAACCACTATGCTAAGTACTTCACATGCATGACTATGTTTATTCTCTGCAATAAACTTATACGCTAATATGTACCCATTTTACAGATGAAGAAGAATCTTAGGCTTAGATAGGATAAAAAAGGAGCCAAAATTTCAAATTGGGTTTGTTTGACTCATATTCCAAATACCATTAACCATGAAGCTTTTACAGAATCCATACCTTAATTAGTTTTGCATATTGATTATTGCTCATGGCTTCTAGGAGTTTATTTCATAAGCAATTATTCACCTGACTTGGCATCTGAAATTATTTGTCTACAATTATTCATAGGCAAAAAAAAGGACTTTTTCCTCTGATTGCTAACATTGGACATAATGCCTGTGATCAACAGTCAAAGGAAAACACCTGGGCTTTGCTTAGTCCCAGTCCAAATATATAAAAAAGTTTTTAATCCCTGGGAGAATTAGTCATGAACTATAAATGGTATAGCCCATGAGTTCTTAATGAAGAATGGATAAATAGGTAGAGAGAGAAAGAAACGAAAAAAAAAAAAAGGAAGCAAGCAAGGAAGGAAGCAGGTTGCCAACGTTTTGTTTGGGGAAGAAATCAGCAAGTTTTAATACTATGATTGCCTCTGTCCAAGCAAACATCACAAGTTCACTGTTAGTCATTCGTATCTCCTCCATTTACTTGACTTTCCATTCATAAACTGGGTACAGTACATTATTAGAGCAGTGTACAATCAGGTGGAGAAGAAAAGCCTCGGTTTCACACCCTCTCAGATGCCTAAAACTGTTCTTGTCAACTCTGGAGGAACTGGGAATTGGCCTAAAACTTTTGTTATCAATCTGTCACTTACATCATCATTCATACATGGTCCATGGGGAATGAATCACTAGATATTTGGTTTAGAAATGTCCTTTCATTACATAAGAACACACAAGTAGTCCACAATTTAAGTTTTTTTGTCTTAATACTTTTAAGCTCTGGAAATATGCCCATCAAAGTAAAAACATACAGATATGTACCAAGCCTCTAGGAAACCAATCATTTAAAAAACAGATCTAATATGGAAATTATATTTATTCATTCATATTCCTTCTAACATTTATACTTATTAGTACATAAATGAGAACATGTAAAAAATAATCTTTGAATATTTAATTTTCCACATCCCACCAGAATATTTCTTCCATTTGGAATTTTTCTAAACATAGTCATAAATCCTGACATTTCTATTTTGTTAGTGCTTACAGAAATAGCAAGACAATAATTTATTTTATTTTGATAGGGACAATATGATGTTACATATTATTGGATATAATTTTTAAAATTTTTTCTATTATATATCAAGAACCTTAGACATGTATGGGAAGGTAAAGAGTATATCCCTTATTTATCTAGTAGCTGCCAGAATTTCTCATTGTGAGTAAAAAATTGTCTTTTCTTCTCTTGTCAAACAATAATGGAAGCAGTATTAGTCACAGTTTGCATGGAAATCTGCCAATAAGAGAAAGCTAAGTAACATTTCTTCCATGTCTAATAAAAATGTCCTGTGGCCTTTTGTGAGGACATAAAGTATGACTCCAGATACCTGCTAAAACAAAGTAAAATTGGAGGAAAGCAAAGAAAAAGACAGTAAAGTCTCACTTTTTCTGTACCACTTACAAGTATCCTAAAGCCATGTTGAAGAATAAGCAAAATGTGACTTCAGTGTCTCTGTCAATCCTCTCTTGAGCTACGAAAAGGAAAGAAAACCTCCTTCCCCATCATAAGTGTACAAAAGAGGAGTCTTGCTGGTAAGGTTAGCATCTGTCAATATCAGGCGTGGTACAATAGCAAAGCTGCTCTTTGAATTGTTTGCTTAATGAGATCTCCCAGTGAATGGAGTGTATCTGCAGCTTGGCGTTTCACAAGGAACACAATACGGTATATGGATTATTTTAGATAGGAAGGAGGCTAGTTTCAGTAAGCAAAAAGTGGAAAGCATGAAATAGAAGCTTTATTATTATATTTGAGTGTTTGCATTGAAAATGATTGAAATAGTTTTCTATACATTGTCCATAGGCTTGATAATTCATATATTTTATTCCAGTCATCCTATTTTTCTCTGGGACATTCTTATTTGTACTGGCTTCTATTCATTGTTTGTGTTCCATTTGTGGGCCACCACTATAGAATTTTAATGAGTTCCATGTTAAACACCTATTAAAATTCATTCTTTCAGAGTCATTCTGTAGGAAGCAAGCCCATACATACTCTCAGAGTTTACTAATATTCCCTACTACAAGTAAAAATAATTTATTCTAGTTTTTAAGAATAATTCCAAGAAACATAAAACAACTACTTTGGTCTACTGAAAACTCCATATTCAGTTTCAAACACTCAACTTCCAACATTAATTCCAATTGTTACAATTTATTATGCACTTGTATGACAGGCAATCTGATGTGCACCATTTAAACTTGTCAACAACCTGCAAGAGAGGTATTACTTTCTCTTTTACGGATGGGAAAACTGGGAACCAGAGAATTTGAGCACTTGCCCAAGGATGTGTAGTTATAATTCCAATATGAATCTTTTTCTCTGTAAAGCTCAGGCTCTCTCATTATACTATATCATAGTTGCTTCACAATGTATATAAAATAGCTTTTTTCTTCAAATATTTTATAGGACAGTTTTAGGTTCACAGCAAAATGGAGAGGAAGGCATAAAGATTTCCCATGTATCCATTATCCCTCTACCCCTACACATTCATAACCTCTTCCATTATCAATATCCCCCAGCAGACTGGTATATTTGTTACAACTGATGGACACATATTGACACATCTTCTACACCCAAAGTCCATAGTTTATATTCAGGATCACTTTGGGTGTTTACATAAGCTTGGACGAATGTATAATGACATGCATCTATCATTACAGTATCACACAAAATGTTTTCATTGTCCTAAAAACCAACCTCAGATTTTTAAAATAACCTTACACAAAAGAATAGACATATTTCTAGGAACCATTAAACCTATTATGGCCAAATTCAGAGAATTGTTCATGGTGATCTTGTTTTCTTGGTCAGGCCTCAGAAATCTTGATTCACCACTCCAAAATGACTTCCAGGAGCTTCTTATAAAAGATTTTAACATAATTACCTGCATTTGTTAATTTGTTTTCAGTCTCAACCATTCAGAAACCTCTAAATGTCACACTTGGAATTAGAAACACTTGGGTTTTATGACATAAGTTTTACATCTAGAGTTTCCTTCGTCTAATTTAGACCAAAGAAATCGCTAAATTAACTCCTCAAATCAGCATTTAGCTATTACTTGGAAAACTGTGAAAGCATGGTTTTATTCAAATACACATACTTAAGAAACTGAATATGCAGGCAGTTCTAAATGTCATGGTGAAAAATTCTACAGTAAATACTTTTGCAGGGAAGCTTGCGGGCTGCATACATATCTAGAAGAACTGAACCATGCATTTCTCATATGCTCTTCCCATTTCACAAGTGGAAATAATAATATTATTTTTACCAAAGGCTTTACACACTGCTTAAAGTAGATGTTCTGGAGCCTGCTTGTATGTCTGTGAACCGGTTGTGCACTCCTCTTCTCAAGTCTGTGTCACTACCATCAAGCTGATAACTTGAAACTGGCCATGGTGGGAGTATTTACTCCATGGAAAATGACAAAGACGTCAAATGTAGCCAGCCTTGTCCTGTCCCCCACTACAAGCCAGTGGGAAATATTTACCAGCACAACACTGATGAAGTGAGATAATACATAACAGTCAATATGAAGTGTGCCTTCATTCCTCCAGGTGCAGTATTGGCTGTTGATGGCTCTCAGCTGTACCCCTCTGTGATCTGCCTTTAGCTGAAGGGAATTGTCCCACACAAGACCTTCTTCATTGGATAGCCTGGTTGATATGGGGATACAGAGACCTGAGCCTCAAAAAGCCATTCCAACTCCAAAGCCTTTTGTGGGATCTGCTAAGGTCACTGTTTCAACTGCATCACAGTTGAACTTCTCCCTTTGTCCAGGTGTGCTGCTCTCTCTCCTTTACACGTGTTGCTTCTGAGAGCAAGGCTCCCAAAACTGCACAAAAATCTCCTAGTGACTATTTCCCAGAGAATCTGACCTGAAACATAAATGTGACATTACCTGGCACAAAAGAAGTGTTTAGTAAATGTCAGTTGTTAAAAATATATTTGTAACCATTCTTTCATTATACCTTAGGTCCTAATCTATTTTGTAGAGATAGTGGAAAATGGTTTTAGGTATGTCTCCCTCGTTTTCATTTTTTTTTAAAGAGAGTCTGCTATGGACAAAAATAAAACCTCAACAAAATAATGGTTGCCTATAATCTTAGTTAACTCTTCAAAATGATGGATCTGAATGAAGTATATACATTTGGACACCTACATTTGTAAGTCAACACCTACAAACAGAATGGATTCTTTAAAGATTATATATGGTAAAAATCTCTAAAGAGTCAGAAAAAAATGGCAAAATTTGACTAAACTAATAAAATTATTTTAGAAGTTCATCAAATGTAGATTGCTGAATCTTAAGCATATGGACTAAGATAACCACACTCAGGAGTCTTTAACTGTAATAAGAATGCAAATTTCATAACAACACATTTCCGAGAAGGATGACTGAGGAACAGTTTCTTCAGTAATCTGATTAGCTGATAAAAGTCTTCTTTGATCAATTTCAAAGAAAAAATTGAATGTGATGACCACATTATTCCCCTCCTGAGACTGCACAGGACCAAAGCATAATGAATCCCTAGGGAGAGTTCAATGCAAACCACAGCTCAAAAACGTTGGGGAGCCATTCACAGGCATCCAGTAAAATAATACTCTGTGTACATTCTTGGTTATGCATGAATATCATGATGACCACTAAGGGACTAATTATTTTATTTAGAGTCATAATATTTCTTAGAACTCTGTGAGGAACTTAACAAAATTAAATCATAATAATTCACATATTGGTCATATATTAAAATAAAATTCTCTGACACATTAGAAAGACCATTTTAAAAATTTCCATGCATTGAGAAATTGCATTAAAGGAATATTCTTTGGTATCTGATTTCTAGTATGGCATTCAGGCTCAGTTAACAATATATTGGCTACCTGCTTTTATAGGAGGATACAATCTTGATTTTTTCCTATTTATTTGCTGATTTATTAGTTTACTCAGACAACTCTAGACAATATATTACAGAAGGCACTGAGGATAATGAGATAAATGAGAAAGGTTATCCCTCTTATAGATCCCATAGTTTTAAAGAAGAGACACACACATGGAAGAAATAAATTCAATTCCAAGCAGAGGTAATTTACTAGATGTTTTACTTGCTTTTGTAGATAATATCACATTGCTCCCTTAGACCTTTTATCTCCATTAGCCACTCCAGCTCCCAGCCTCCTCCTCTGTTGAGGGTTACCAGTCACATATCTAAATTCCTGGACACATCAGTCTCAAACTGAATCTATGAGAGGTCTATCATGGATTATCCCAACCAAGGTTTCCTACCTTTCAGATCTGGAGGGGAGGCTATAGGCAGTTATTTTCCTAGTAGGTGAATAATAAAGCCAAGGCAAAAGAGATGGAATCAGTCCCATGCTTTCATCCATAAGATGCCAAGAATTGGTTTCTATCACTGATCCTGGAAGCAATCTGGGTATCTTGGATCAGAGTTTCTCCAAATCTCAACAAAAAGTGCTTGCTATGCAGGTACCAGGAGTGGTTCCAGGTTTTATGATGTCTAAAGCTTATACCATTTGGGAGTTCTCTTAGAAAATGTGGAATTTAAGAAACAAAAACAAAGGATCATAGAGGAAGGGAGAGAAAAATAAAACAAGACAAAGTCAGAGGGGAGATAAGCCATAAGAGGCTCTTAACTTTAGGAAACTGAGGATTGCTACAGGGGAAGGGGTTGGGGAGATGGGGCAACTGGGTGATGGGCATTAAGGAGGGCACATGATGTGATGAGCACTGGGTGTTATATACAACTGATGAATCACTGAACTCTACTTCTGAAACTAATAATATATTATATGTTAATTAATGGAATTTAAATAAAGATAAATAAATAAATAATAAAACAATAGCAACAACAAAAAAAGAAATGAAACTTTCACTTTGAATTAACCATATAGACTATTAGAAACAAATTCCTTACTGAAAGTATTGGTTTATAAATTACATCATATCCTCAAACCTCATTAATTTTACCTTACAGATATTGAGTTTTGTAACAAGTTAAAAGGTAAACACAAGAGTTACTAAAATAATGTCTTATAAGTAAGAAAGCAGGATCATAGAACTGTTGACTTGTCTATGCTATTGGAGTATCCATGTTTTCTAGCTCAAATCAATAATCTTATTAATCGTTAAAATAAGTTTATTCAAACTAAAAAAGAAAAAGAATACAAAATTATAAATGCACAACCAGGGAAAACATGATTATTTCAAATAAAAAAGAAAATACACCAAGTTATTGGATTCTTAGAGAGCTACCTCTTTGATAATTTACCAGACATTGCTTACACAGAATTGCTTCCTACTTGCAAACTGGCCTCCTACAAAGAATTCTCTACAACATCCAGCAACTACTAGGATAGAGGCAGGTACAAGCCTGATGCTCAGGCTTTTCAAGCTTCAAGGTAAATCTGTCTGTAGTGGCACGTGTGTCTAAAGTATAGTGGGATAATAAAGAGAGAAAGGATAACCCTGGGTACTGAGACAGCTTTCCCACAGAGGTGAGCACTCACAGTATGATTAATCAGCTTTCTAGAACAAGGGAAGTGGGTGGGGCAAAGGCTGTGTGAGCTCTTTGCCCTATGTTATGGTGTCAAGGAATAATAACATGTTAAAGAAAGCTTATTTAAATGTGAAGAAAAGGTGATGTGGGGGTGTCAAGTAGGAGTATCCCTCTACACTAGAATGTGCCTATTATGTGGTTTTCCTTCCATTTCTGCTCTTCCTCTTCCTTTTTACTTCTTTGGCCTCCCAGCTTCTAGGAGGCAGGATACAAAGGCCAACTTCCAGAATTTTTACACACAGCATATGCTTTCTACTTTCTACATTTCACCAAAACACAATATTTTGTCCTTGCCTTTAAAGTAAACATAATACCACGGGCACCTGGGTGGCTCAGTCAGTTAAGCATCTGCCTTCAGCTTAGGTCATGATCCCAGGGTCCTGGGTTCAAGTCCCACATCAGGCTCCCTGCTCAGCGGGGAGTCTGCTTCTCCCTCTGCCCTTCACTCTGCTCATGCCACTCTCTCTCTCTCTCATTCTCTCAAATAAATAAATAAAATCTTTTAAAAATACATAAAATAAAATAAATATAACACCCAAAAAAAGGAGAGGGAAAAAAAGGAGCAGAATTGTAAATGGCCAATCTTTTCTCCTTTACACCAAGACCCTTAAGATATTAAGAAACTCAACAAAAATAACAAATGCTACCTTTTCCATATGATATCTATGTTACCAAAATTTCACCAACACGGTGCTAGATAGAGTGCAGTAGAAAATCAGAGACAATTTTTTAAGAGGAGGAAAATGACATTCCATATTTTTTAAAAAATTAAAATCAAGTAAGCTCAACTTTTCACAGAATTTACACAATTCCAATATTGGAAAGGAATGTGAGTCCAAACTCTTCTGCCCATCTACTCTCCTTTCCTGAGTCACAGAAATGAAACAAAACAAACCAAAAAAATGTGAATACAGTGGTTCCTGGTAACTATAGTGAGAACCAGTCTGCTTTAGTCAATAATACAGTTTAAACTAAAGAAAAAACATTGGTTTCTGGTTCCTAGAACTGTGAAGGGGACGTTTGTGTGTATTCTGGAGGAATGGAGTTGGGGGACTAGTCTGTGTAAGTTCCAGGGTTGAATTTTGCTTTGAAATTTCTATAGCAGGAGGGTTTAGAATCCTGTAACAATTCCCACGTCTCATTGTTAGACTGTAAGTACCCTACCAGACATCCTGCCCGATCATACTGTGATCTCAGTTCAAATATCAGAGAGCCAGCTCTGAGCCATTTGTGAAGCAGAAGTTGATGTCTGCAGAACCTCCTCATCCGTTCTGTACTATCCTAAATATCTGTTGAAGCACTGCTTCCTCCTTCACTTGTAGACACCATCCTGAAAGTGCTCCTATCTACTCAGGATGCATGGTCACACCTGGCTGGCCTGTCCTGAGGTCAATGTCCAGTGTTCTGTTTCCTCATCCCCTGGTCCACATTTTTCTCTTTGATATTCCCCTTGCTGAGGTAAGATTTTTCTAGAGTAACTGTAATTGCCAATGAAGATCTCTCTGCTACTGAATTTCTGAAACTGTACGAATGTTGACTTATTTCAGACTCTCTGCTGGTATTGTGCCCTGTTGTGGTATTGTGCCCTGTTGTTATGCTAAGGGCAAATCCCTGTGTGGAGGAGTCAGCATCTTCTCCCAAAAGGAGGGCAAGGGGAAATGGGTTCTTATCCCCAATGTCATATATTGAGAAGATGCAGTTCCCAAGACAGGAAACTGGAATTGGGAAAACCGAAATAAAGGTAGGCATTAGGGTTAAGCTGCCTAAGTCTACGCAGCAAATAGATCCAAAAAAGAGATCCTCACAATTCAAGAAGCCACATTTTGAAAGCCAACTTGTCCAGTAGGTGAATTTTCAAGGACTAGGCAGAACTACACTTTCCATTTGTTTTTGTTTTTGTTTTTGTTTTTGTTTTTCCTTGTGGCCTTTCTCCACTTACTACCATGAGACTTTTAAATGCAGCAATAAGCTTTGTGTAGTGTATTATCCTATATTAAAAAACCAGTCAAAACAAAAACAGACAAAATGGTGCTATCTTGACATATGTCAGAGAAAACACAGGTTTTTCCCAAGATTCCATCTTCAGCTCCTCTTCTTTGGTCATTCCACCCCTCTTTTTTTCATGATATCATAATTTCTAGTTCAGGTCTCTCGTGTACTGTGTTTGTACTGTGGTGATGCTGGAAGTTGTTTTCTTTCGCTTTTTCTAGTGCTGACACTGAACAAGAACAATTACAGCACCTGTCAGATGTATTTTTAAGCAAGGGCACTCATTCTGACAGTGACTGACAATAGCCATGTCACCAGTAACAGCTAACCCTTGGTAAGAATCACATTTGTCATTTTGACTTCTGAGCTCATTCTCTAAACAAGTTGGCAAAATTCTGAACCCACACAGAGGCACTTTAGAAAGTATTCATTATATTACTAAGTGTCTGCCTTTAAATCCTCAGGTAAAGCTAAGGAAAAGTTATTCAATGTTGCCTTTCATGTACTTTTTTTTTTTTTTGCCTTTTATGTACTTCAAAAATCTGAATTCATTTCCAAATATGCCAGAAAAAATTCTGATATAATAGAATTTTTCCATTTTAAATCATATGCATCAGGTCATGTTACATGGTCTTAGAGTTATTGAAAACAAAAACAAAAGGCAAAAAACCAATTTTAATATTGAAGCTGTTTTAGAGAATGGATAATCAGATTATTTAAGGATAACTAGCTGTTTATTACTCTAATTAATAGATGCTTATATGTTACAACTTCAAGCTGTGAGATGCTATGGTACCCCTTCCCGGGCCACGAGGGAAAGTAGGGGAAGAATCGTTTAAAGTGTGAAGGAACACAGTGAGCCGCATATAAGGTGCAGCCGGTTACTGCCATGAGTGAAACCAGGACTTACCAGGGAGGCTTTCTAATCAGCATCTCATCCCTTAACAGTTCAGTTAACAAATTTGGACCAAAAAGCAACTGAAAACTTCATCTCTAATTATCAACCCCCCTTGAAGCTTAAGTTCCCAAAGGCTTTGCTAAGAGAATGGGTGTCACTAATCAATAATGACACTGAGTGAGGCACTCCCAAGGAGCTCTCTTTCTTAGAGATGTTTGTTAACCCAGCAGGAAGAGTCTGCAATGAAATGCTTCTTACTTCAGGGTTAATTATTTGTCTTTCCCCCCAAATCCAATGGGAGCTGCAAGAAAGTATGAAAGCCTAATGCTGAATTCCAAGAGGGCAAAAAGAATCAACTCTGCTGGATTCCCAGCAACTAGTTGGTTTTGGATTGCTTTTGTCTTGGTAAGGGAAAAATTGCTGGGGTATGGTCAAAGGATAGTCATTGTTTTATAGTGTAAAGGAGTTTTCTATAGATATTATTTTTGAAATGCAGGCCTTCACAGATCTTTTGTTTTAAGACACTCGGACAAAATAGTGGTTTGTTAAAATCTACATAAAAGTAAAAACAATAAAGAGGTAACAAAAATATAAACCACACACCTGGGTCAATAACTGGGTTACATTTCATTTCTGGGGGAAAAAAAAGTCCACTTGTCATGTGGATTATTTTTCATTTAAAATAATACACTAGGGTGCCTGGGTGGCTCAGTTGTTAAGCGTCTGCCTTTGGCTCAAGTCATGGTCCTAGGACCAGTCCTGGGATCAAACCCTACATCGGGCTCCCTGCTCGGCGGGAAGCCTGCTTCTCCCTCTCCCGGCTTCCCCTGCTTTTGTTCCCTCTCTTACTGTCTCTCTTATCTCTCTCTCTGTCAAATGAATAAATAAAATCTTTAAAAAATAATAAATAAATAAATAAATAAATAAAGTAATAGGCTCAGTAGTGGCCTACATATAAATCAACTCCTTGGGTTGGACTCTTTTTTTTTTTTTTAAGATTTTTATTTATGTATTTATTTGACAGAGAGAGATCACAAGTAGGGAGAGAGGCAGGCAGAGAGAGAGGAGGAAGCAGGCTCCCCGCCGAGCAGAGAGCCCGATGCGGGACTCGATCTCAGGACCCTGAGATCATGACCTGAGCCGAAGGCAGAGGCTTAACCCACTGAGCCACCCAGGCGCCCCGTTGGGTTGGACTCTTGCTGCAGGAATCTACTGAAAGAATTTGTGTCCCTTTTTTGTTTGTTTTAGAATTAAAATTTTTAACTTTAATATATAGGAAAAAATCCTTGAAGAAATTTTAACCCTTAAGGTAATACTTAATGTTTTGGGGATTTCACAAAAGTCATTAATGTGATAATTAATTAAAATTAATGTACTATTTTCTCAATAGAAAATCGATTTTAGACAATAGTCTTTATGGGGTCCTGATAATATTTCAAAGAATGCTATGCGCTCTTCTCTGTAACATCCTCAGGTTAATTGTTAAGTATTTACTGTGTATTTTGTAACACCTTCCCCATCTTATTATTACTTTTGACATGCCTCATGCTCACTGGTCTCAGTTTCCACTAGACTCTGTGCCCCTTGAGGGCAGAGCTCACGCTTATTCACCCTTCCTTGTCTAGAACTCAAATATTTTTCCTACATTGCATCAGTCTTTGTGGCAAGCTAAATAATGGTCTCTCTAAAGATGTCCACATCTTAAACCTCAGGACCTGAGTATGTTACCTCACATGGTAGAATAAATTTTGAAAATGTATTAAAATTGAAATTAATTGAAAATTAATTTAATTAATTAAGGATCTTGGGATGGAGTCTTTTATCCTGGATTATCAGGGTGGGCCCAGTGTAATCACAAGGACCCAAGAAGAGGGAGGCAGGAAGCGCAGCTCCAGTAGGAAAAGATGTAACCATGGAAGCAAGAGGTTGGAGTGATAAGATGAAGTAGTAAACAAGACAAAAATTCCAGGTGTCCTCTAGAAGCTGAAAAAGACAAGGGAATGGCTTCTCACCTTAGGTCCTCAAGAAGAAACCAGATTGTCCAAAATCTTGACTAGGTTTCAAGTATTTGGATACAGTAGCAATATGTAACTAATATAGTCTGTTATGATTTGGTATATTAAAACTGTCTATTCTCTGTGAATTCCCCTGTGATGAACCTTGTGCTGTTACATGTTCTTAGAAGAGGCAGAAAATGAGAGGTGAAAACTCTTAGGCTCGAAGCTCAAACTTCCTGGGTTCAAATCTCAGCTCTGTACTAATTAGCTATCTGACCTCAATTTCCTTTAACTCTCAAAATCTCAGTCTCCTCATTGGTAAAATGGGGATAATAGGAGTACTTACATCACAGGCATAGGTTTCCTCTGAGAAATAAGGTGTGTGTGTGTGTGTGTGTGTGTGTGTGTGTGTGTATGCATGCGTGCGTGCGTGCACATGCAGCACATTATTAGTAATTGGTCAGTGATTTTGTTTTTTAGTAGAAAATATAAGTATACAAATACTGAGTGCCTAAATACCTCAGAAAAACAGAGATTCTAGTTAGAAGTCACTTGTTGCTTTGTCTACAAAGCATATGTGAGAGGAATTTTCTGAGTGTTCAGTTTTCTGATGGCCTTAGGAACTGAGGACATATGCAGAAAATAGGTAAAGTAGGCCAAGATGAATGCAGTTTTATTGTGTACCTGAAGTTTTCTTCACATAGCATATTCTCCCAGGCCCCTGGAGCATTACGCATACCACACGCCCTCTGCCAGGAATGTCCTCCTCCATCTTACAACTACCAACCTCTCCATCCCTGAGCAAGAATCTACAGTCTCTATGAAGTCTTCCCTGACTCCTCAAGCTCCTAGCTATGACCTCTTAATTTTCCCGATATACTTTCATAAGAATCCCCTTAAAGGATGCATCTACATCCCTACTAATTCTTCAAGGAAACTGCTCTTTTTTATCTCATGCTAGGCAAGGATATAATTCAAGAAATTAAAAAACTAGAATATCTGATAAATCAGTCTTTGAAGGTGATCTAGTGATTTAAGTTACTTTAAGCATAATACCCCTCCCTAATTACAATTATCTCATGATAAATTTGTCTTAAACTTTCTCAGCCCCAATATTTTAATTCAGAAGAGGAATTATATGGGTACATATTTTAGCAAACTCTGGCAAATCAACTGAGCATAGATGTTGACTTGAGAAAAAAAAAATCACAGTACTTCTCAAATAACACAATGAATTATAGTAGCAGCATAGTAGGAAAACTTTTTACTGTGTGATAGATGTAATGATGTTTAAGATTTTGTCTTTTTCTAAATTTACAGTAAGGTTATACAATTAAAACAATAACTTGACTATAAAACCTTTTAAAAACAGAAATCAATTTCACTTTCCCCAGGGATGTTATAAGATATAAATAAACCTAATTCTAAATATATTATTTGGAAATATGCCTGTTCTACAATGATGCTATACTGGAAGTCAGGTGAGGCAACAGGATTTGCTCGCCTGCCAAATTTTCTGAAATATAGCTTTCTAAGGAAAGCAAGGGGTGTCTGCACAAGTGTTTAACTCACCTGTCAGATTTTAAATGAAGTGTTTTATATGCATTAATCTCATAATACTGTTAATGACAATTATTTATTTCAAAGAAGATATATGTCTTTACAGAGAGAAAGATGAGAATTGCTATGTTTCACTATCTATGTGCTTTATGGAATCTCCTGCTTTATCTGTATTTTTTATGTAGGCATTTATTTCCATAGGCATCTCTTACACTTTGTAATTTAGAATTCTTGTCCTTACAAAGAGAGGTCTTACAAAAATAATAACGTATTTATTTGTTTGAAAAACTTCTACGTAATAAATATTAATATTTCACATTCATGTGAAGTAGTTCTATTTTTCTCTCCATTTTTTAAGAAAGTTTTTAAAAAGCATTGGATGTTCTTAAATAGTATTTGAGTACTACCCAGTTGATGAGAATGTGGGGGAAGTTAAAGGTTTTTTTTTTCTTGATGATTTCCAAAATACAGAGCTGATACATAGGGGGGGAAAATAGCCAAAAATGAATTTAAGACCTTCCATTTAGAGCCACATGATTTTTTTTTTCATTACACACAAAGTCCAATGGCTACCAAGTGGCAAATAAATGTTGGGGGAGAAATATTCTATTACAAGTGGGTTGGAATGGTGAATACTTCCCTGCATTCTTCCCCAAGAAACCAGATCTGCCTTATGAAATAATTCTGTGGCTTTCAAAATCCTGTGCAAAGAAAGGACATATTCTAGGCACAGCATTTAACTAGGTTATTAATAAAAAGATGTAGAGTAAAGGATTGAAAATGAAAATATTGCCTCAATCCCCTGTCATGTGAGATGAAAAAGAAAATTGTACAAATAAATACACTGAGCAATATTTTCTTAACCTGGAAAACAGTGGATTGAAAAAATTATCTTTTAATTCTTTTCCGCTATTAGAGTTTATATTTTATTTTATTTTATTTTATTTTTTTCAAAGATTTTATTTATTTATTTGACAGACAGAGATCACAAGCAGGCAGAGAGGCAGGCAGAGAGAGAGGAGGGGAAGCAGGCTCCCTGCTGAGCAGACAGCCCGATGTGGGGCTCGATCCCAGGACCCTGGGATCATGACCCAAGCTGAAGGCAGAGGCTTTAACCCACTGAGCCACCCAGGCGTCCCTAGAGTTTATATTTTAAATGGATGAACAGTATATTAACTTCCATCATAAGCCAGGCTTCTAAACCAAGTCTATTAAAAAAAAAAAATCTCATCTTGTTAATGCTTTTATCTCAAACAGGAAGCTTAAAAGTTTTAATGTATACCTTTGTACAAAAGAAACATACACACACACAAAAATACCAAGTACTCCTGACTAGAGAGCTGGGAGTATGTTTCATCTAGATAGATGTCAGAGTGATTCCAGGTCCAACAATCTTCAAAGGGAGGATTTTAAAGATCCCCATAATCATTCATAAACTTATATATTCTTATTAAACTCCTACTATATCACAGATACAGTGAAGGGTGATAGGAGCATATAATCAACTATGACAGAGTTCTCATCCTTCTATATAATCAATTTGAATAAAAATGAGATATTAAATGAGTACAAATGGAAAAAGAGGAAATCTGACTGAGGAAAGGGGTGAATATTGGAGAAGGGGTCACAGGAGCATTTAAGTTATTGTCCAAATAATAAGACTTCATGTCTAAGTAGGAGAAGATGGGATAGCATTACACAAGGAAGGAACAGCCTTAGGAAAGACAAGGATGTGTGATATGCCTGGCAGGTTTTGGGAACAGTGAGAAGTGTAGCATGTCTCACAGGCCAGGTGGGAATGTGAGAGGGACAAGCAAGGAGAGAGAAAAAATAGGCTGGACTAAATTCATGCTAGAGAGTTTGGACTTCATTACATGGGCAATTTGAAATCATGGAAGGTTTTTAAGCAGAGGATTTGAAATAACTCTTCTTGGAGCTGGGAAGAGAGAATGCAGGGGATAAGGCTACAACGTGATTGAGGCCAATGAAATTATTTATTGGTCTACTCAGAAAATCCAAGAGAAAGTCAACTCAACTAACAAAATTCTAAGGAGATACAAAACCTCAAAGAGCAATCTAAATTAAAGGTTGTAGGCTGGCCTCGGATTGACCCAGATTAGATGGAAATGATTTGTAATTAGTGTACTAAATAAAGTTAAAGACTAAACCCTTATGTTTTCTGATCTTGTTAGACTGATAATGTTTACTTGTAATGTGTCCCCAGTTAGTTTAGAAAATAAGCTATTTGAAAATGTTTTGTTTCCCCAAAGTTGTAAATATTTCCCTTGAATCATATTTGAACTCTCAGTTGTTTAGTAAATCCATTTAGTTGTGGTGAATGCCAAGTTAAACCACAATGAAATTCATTCAAGAATCACTTTTATTTACTCAATGTGTATGAAAGAGATATATTAGTTTGTCCTTTAGTTACTCTCTATCTACAATGGGGAGTGGCAGGTGGATATTAAAAAAAAAAAAATTATAGTGGCTGGGGTTGAAAATAAGAAATGACTGCAAATGAACACAGGGATCTTCTTGGAGTGATGGGAATATTCTGAAATTAAATTGTGATGCTGGTTGCACAACTCTGCAAATTTACTGAAAGTCATTGACCTATACATTTAAAATGGGTGAATTTTATGGTATGTAAGTTATACTCCATTAAATCTGTTAAAAACATTATTGTAGTACATTTATGGAGGATTTTTAATCTGCTAAATGTGGTGGTAAAACTTATAGTCATTTATTTGATAACACTCACAGAGAAATTAACAGGTATGTTCTAGACAAGTGTTTCTCAAAATTTAATGTGTTTAAGAATTACCAGTGAATAGTAAATACGGTCTGGATCTGGGTCCATAATTCTAGTTAACAAACTTTCAGGTGATGAAGTTTCAGGTGATGCCATAAGCTGGCAGAAAAACACACTGTAGTGCCACAGCTCCAGGTGCTGGGAATACAGTTGGGAACAGGAAGGTGATTTCCTGTTTCCAGGGAGCTGGCTTCCTAGGAAACAAATAAATCTCAAGAGAGTTTCTCATATATATTACATAACATTGAAAACAACTCTATGATTCAAGATCTTTTCAAAATATTTGTATTTGCTGCCTAACATGTGTCAGGCATCATGATAAGCAATGGAGACACAGTTGTGAACAAACCACACGTATCAGGTCTCAAAACCAACACTTTGTCTCAACATTATGCTAAACTATGTTCTCCTTAATTTCATTGTTATATTTAAGAAATGATAAATTTAGATTGCATTTACTATCATAGAATGCTATGTTTGTTTGGACTTTGGTGCCCTTGGCAAGTTGGGCTAGTTGTACAATCTATTAGCTTGGCTCTTTCCTCTTTCTGGGCCTCACGTTATTAAAGCACTCTTGTGCTTATATGGAAAATTGTTATTTAGGTCCACATTTCTTTCTTTTCTTTGCTACCAATTTCAGTAACCTTCTGAGAATCTATTTATACTCTCCTCTCCTGGGGATTTGAAGTTCATCTTCATTTATCATCTGCAGATGTACTTCTCATGCTACTCACTTCCTTTTTTCAATCCACTAATGATATAGTTAAACAAAATAGAACCCAGAACTGACCCACTGAGGACAGCTCCTCAGATTCAGTGCCCATTTAATCTCAATCATCCAGTCCTTCAATGAATGCCTTAGCTTAAAGTGCTCATACCAGGACGAGAAAAAACCACTGTCATTTACACAGGATATAAATTTCTGGAGAAATATTTGAAATTTAACAACTTATTTGCATGAATATGAATAATGATGAAAGTATAAAATGGGCAATTATATGCTAGTATATATTTGAACAAATTTGGGGCACCTGGGTGGCTCAGTCGTTAAGCGTCTGCCTTCAGCTCAGGTCATGATCCCAGAGTCCTGGGATCTAGCCCCATATCGGGCTCCCTGCTCAGTGGGATACCCGCTTCTCTCTCTCCCAGTCCCCCTGCTTGTGTTCCCTCTCTTTGCTGTCTTTCTCTGTCAAATAAATAAATAAAATCTTAAAAAAAAACAGCATTTATTGAAGATGAATAAGTCTATCATATATTATTAATATCTCTAATTTAAAAAATGATCTTCCAGTACAGCTACATTTCCCACCCTAATCATCACCACCACCACTATTTTGCAGACCTGACACTGAGAACTACTGAGGTGAGATGGTATCTTTAGGACTGTCTTTCCAAAGCTCATATTTTTCTAATATTATATACTGCCATTAATGATTGCTTTAATTAATATTTTTATTTTTTGGTTGTCATCTTAACTGGCCTATTAAACCATGCTACCCTTCTAATTTGGGAAATGAAACTTCTCAATACTCTCCCAAAGAACACTTGATTTGGAGAATGTGAACAAGAGTATGTGTCCCCAAGGAACAGCTGACTCCATAAGAACCAGTAATTTGATCTGGTCTATTATAAAGAGAGATATTAGTAGCTACCTTGAAAAAAGTTTTGTGGAACAAATTCCAGCTTCTATAAAGCTGAAGGAGAATTAAAAAAAAAAAAAAAAAGAAGAATTTTAAAAAGACCCAAGTATATAATGGCCTATAGTATTTGAACATACTAGTATGGTTTCAAGACAATTATATTAAATACACAAATCTGGTTTTAATGGCCATGCTTAGAAGATGGGCAGAGTGCTAAATGTGTAAGTAATTATGAACTTGGCACAGTAGCTCTGTTTATTTTAAGCTCTCTTTTGCTGCTTTGATTGAGGATGTTTACTTAACCAGATTCTATTAAACATGCTAAAAACATTATAGGAGATTTTGTCTTTGTGAGCACTTTTAATTGACAAGCTACAGAAGCAATAAATCACCAGGAATAGTAGATGGTGGCAAATGGGCTAGAGCAGATAGAAAGGGGACAGGCAGGTATCTTTTTATCTTAGACAAAAACAAAACAAAACAAAACAAAACTCAGTTGAATTAAGTGTTTCTGAAAAGCAAAGCACTGATAGTACTGGAGACTGGTGTCTTCTATTTACCAGACACCAGGCCCTGTGTAGAGAACTGCTGAAAGCTGACCCTCTCCAGCATGCTTCCACCACTGGAACTAGATGATTAGCCCTCTTTGCTGTCAGGAAAATCCCATGCTGGTAACTACTGTATGAAATTCAGCCTCTAAATCCCTACTTAACTCAGATGCTTTAAGAGCTTGAAAAGTTCATAACACCTTAGTCATCCACAATGCTGTCTAAGGCTAGGGAGGCAAGAAGTCCTTAGGTGTATTTTACAATGCAAGGACAAAGAACCGAGAAATCGTAGAAACTTCTGTCAATAATGACCCATGTGGAAACCCAATTTTTAGCTTTACTACCATTTCTTTTCCTTCCCCTCCTTCTCCTCTCGCTACTCCTTCCTCTTTTTCCTCGCTGTCACCATGTTCCTCTTCGTTGTCTCTATGTCATCTATTTGCGGGAGGCAGGGCAACTTCATTTCATTATAAATAATTTTGGTGGTATTTCTTGATAAAAATTGTTCTGCCATGTACAAACATATTTAAAATACTTATTGAAAATAATTCAATCATTTTTATTTATAATGTCAGGTTCTCACAAATGAAGTTCACAGTAGAGAGGCAGTGATTTTACTCTAAACATGGGAACTGAAGAATTTTTACTATACGCTAATTACTTATTAAAATAATTTTGAAAGAAAGTGAATTGGCAAGCAGGGGAAAAAAATCATGTTTATATTTACTATTTACATAATTCTCAACCTGATAAAGATTCTAGGCCATGGCTATCACAGAAATGATCTAATATGTTCTTTTGAAGTTTGTTGACAAAAACCACTCCAGACATAAATCCATTTTATGTGGTGTGTGGTCTTGGAGGGGAAAAAAAAAAGGTCTTATTTAGCTGAAAAACGGGCATCCTAAAATAGCCTTACCAAGTTCATAGCAGGACAGAATGGATAAATAAAATAATTAACATAAGAGAATTGTTATAAGATATATCCTTTTAAAAAGGCAGCATATGATATTTAATTAACAAAATATACATCTTTAAATTTTCCTTTTTTTTGAAGTATAGTTGTCACATTACATTAGTTTCAGATGTGTATAACGTAGTGATTTGACAAGGCTATACGTTACGCTACACTCATCACAAGTGTAGCTATACAAGCGTAGCTACTATCTGTCACCATAAAAAAAGGGCACATTTTTAAATGAATTTTAAAATGAAATGATTTTGGGGGGTTCAAATACAATATATTATTATATAATGTTTTTATCATATATGGGGTCTCTCATGTACCATAAAATACTGTTTACAATAGAGCTTAAGATCTAAATAATAAATTTTTATGTCACTAACCATAGCATCATTATTTATAAGAAATAAAGGAAAGTGCAGATGCATATTAATCAATTGGACTTACAGGGAACCATTTAGAAAACTGCTAGGTTACTGAAATACCAGAATTAATGCTATTAATTTAGCAACTGTTAAATACAGATTTCACAACAGAGCAAAGGAACTAAGAACTAGGGTTTCAAAGCCATCCAAACCTTGGGGTAAGATACTTCACCTCTCCTAACCTTAGGTCTTCATCTGTAAGACGGAGATAATAATTTCACTGAACAAAGTTTTAAGACCACAGTTAACAATACCGTATTGTATATCTGAGAGTTGCTAATAGAGTACATCTTAAAAATCCTCACCACACACACAAAATTGTAACTATGTAAAATGATGGGTGCTTTAACTGACCTTATTGTCGTAATCATTTAACAATATATACATATGTCAAATCATTATGTTGTATAAACTTACACAATGTGATATGGCAATAATATCCCAATAAAGCTGGAAAAAGAAAGTTTTCAATACTTAAATGAGAAGATTTATGTCACGGCCTATGCCTGGCACTTAAATGTACTCAACAAATGTTAGTTTCTTTACTTTAGGAAGTGCGAGTATTCTTCCCAAAGGTAAGAGTCATGTTCCATCTATGTTTATAGCTGTGAAAATGCTTGATAGAGCATCTTACACAAGTAAATATTCAACAAAATCTGTAGAAAGAAGGAAGAAGAGAGGAAAAGACCTGGTCTCAATCATAATCCAATTTCTGATCTAGGATGAGAGAGAAAACTTACATAAGTAAACATTTACATTTGAAATTTATATACAAAAATAAATACCACCCTGAAGACACATACAACTACTAAATTATTTGAGTCAGAAAAGAAGTTTGTCTTTCTGCTCAAAAGGCATTTAAATAAAGGATTCTATGGCTCTTCACAGTGTCCATTAAAATAAGGAATGAATATAGGGAGGCTGGATCACCAGTAGGCACTTAAAACAGTCTGGGTGTACAGGGCATGGACCAGGCTGAGGCTGGAGGAATGCAGAAGTACAGGAATAAAATAAATAAATAAATAAGAAAAACAACAACACAACAAAACATTAAGAAGGAACCAGCAGAATCTGGGACCAGCCTGGACATAGGTAAGTAAACAGGAATGGGCAGGGAACACCCAGAGTTTCTGCCTAGAAATGATACAGGGAAAGAAGAATAGATAGGCTAAGGGGAGACCATTAATTCCTGTCTTTTTCTTTTCTTTTTTTTTTTTTTTTAAACATGTTTAGATTTAGGTGATGGCAGGACATCTAAGTAAAGATGTTCCATAAACAGAAAGAAATCTTAACTGGGAAGAATATAAAAGGTCAGGGCAGAAGAGGAAGATCTGGAAATTGTCTGCATAGAGGTGGGTGGTAAATAAAGTTGAGTGCTCAAACATCCAGACTTGCTCAGAGGACATGAGCTGCAAACCACAATTATTAAAAACACTTCCTATTTTAATTACACCTAATTTTTTAAGTATTTCTGGATTCTCCCTGGGGGTTAATATATTACCAAATTTAAAGCTAAAAGACTTTTACCATTTAGAGCTAAAAGACCCATGAGAGATTCTGATCCAATTCCTTCATTTTATAGAGCGGCAGAAGCCTAAAGATATGAAGTGACATGCTCAAGGTTATTAAGCAGATAAGTTTCCATTTGCTCATTCATTAAGTAAAAATGTAGATATAGATGACTGCAAATATGGGATAATTCAAAATTCTGTATTGACATGCATTTCTATTTATAAATCATCAATCCTTTGTGACTGTAATTCAGTCATACTTGTGCTAAGTATATAAGTATAAAGTATACTTTAAATGACTGACCCAAACCCATGTATGATATCATAATTGGGAAACCAAAGGTTTTATACAAACATTAATATGTCTTTTAAAAAACAAGAGGCTAATGATATTGAAACACAATCGCATTCAGAAACACTTCCTCATTCTATGTGGAGTCAGAATAACACACAGGAATTTAAGATGTTTTCTAAACTTCTATTTGAGGACATATGATTCCCAGTTTTTAAAATTGATCCCAGCCTTGTTATATGCTTAATTTGACATGTATAATGTAGACACTTAAAACTAGAGAAAAAAAGGCAAACATTGAAAGTCACTTTTTATACAATGGGTAAAACCAAAGGGAAAATATGAGTAAGTCTAGCAGAAACCCAGCATGGCTATAATCTAAGCTGTCGGCTTTCAATCGCTTAATCAGAAAATCATTCAGTTTCTTGGTAGTTATAATAACTGTACCCTTTACCCAACTGAGTAGTGAGAACAAAAAAAAAAAAAAAAGCAGGGGTAGAGGCAAAGAATTCATTAAACTACAAGTTTACATTTGATTGTTTTTTTGGTAATAGACTATCAAATGCTTATACAGCCTATGATTCTATCTGTCCAATGACAGAAAACTGATAGCTTTGAAGCAAGTGTAGTCCATCTTTATCTCCTTGGAAAATTCCTTCATATAATGATGTTATCCTGCAATTTTAAACATTCGTGTCATTTCATATTCTAGCCCTAAAGGTCATTCAAAGCAACTGTCATTGCTCCTGTGCCCTGATAATCTTGTCAATATTTGAAGAAAGCTACCAAATTCCATGAGTTTCTTGGTACCCTGGTCATTCCTCTTATGAATTATTCTAAGTGTTCTGTTCTAGAGTTTTTTCTCTACAGAATATGCTCTTTTCACTCTGCACTTTCTTTTATACAGTATAGCATAATAGACAGGAAGTCATCTCTGGAGTCAGGGAGATCTTTTTTTAAATATCTTCTTGTTCATAAACAGTCTGTTTGATCTTACACAACTTATTTGACCTCTGAGCCTCAGTTTTCTTATCTGTCAGATATGAAATAGGAAAAATAACCTCAGAGTCCTGTTGTGCTGACAAGACAAGATCATACATGGTCCAGTGTCTGGCCCAGCTCTCACCAAATCCACACCCCTAACAGGAGTCAGATCTTTGTAGGTAAAAAGAGAAGCCCCATCACCTCGGAGGCCTATATACCATGTATTAGCTGGAAACCAAGGAGAATTGAAAATTTCCTTAAATATTTGCATGTTTCGCATGTGTGTATACACACACATCCTCCATAAAGAGATCTCTAGTACACTTCACAAAATAAATTCGCATCAAATATCCTTATGATATAAATTGGCAAAAACACAAAAAGAAAAAGAAAAATAATACATTCTGGCAAATGGTAGTATAGACCAATAAAAACAACTGCTATTGGTTATATTGTACTCCAATTTTTTTTTAATGTTGCCATCTGACCTAGTTTGAGGTTGTACTGCTCTTTCTATTCTAATTTATGTTTATTTTAAGAGTTTTGTAAGTGCCACATCTGCCATTGTGTATATTATTACCAGGTAACATATCTGTCAACAAAGAAGTGTAAGAATAAGCAAACCAAACCCCTTAAAATATTGTCAGAGTGTGGACTGCTTCTCTTCTGAGAAGATTTCTTTCTGCAAGACAACAATAGGTCTTAGGTAAACTTGATATTTCTTCTATGATAACCCTCGCTCCATATCTTTTAGCTTCCTTAGTTCTCCTATCACCAAATATAGTCATTTCAGCCTACTGCTTTGAAAGGTGGCAATGATCACATTTCAACACACACACACACACACACACGCACGCGCACACACACACCCGTTTGGTATAGAAGTACTGCTGAAACTGTGCCTAAATTTCACTTTGTCCCATGAGCCTGAGTAATTGAGCCTGTTAAGCATCTGCCCATAAGAAGGTGCCACATTTTTTCTGTATAGGGCGAATAAGAAAACATTCTTTCAGCTACACTCATATTTCTGGTAACATCTGCACAATGTCTTCATGTCAGAGACCAGGATTAAATATTCTTTCTCTAATGCAGAATGCCCAGCCCATTTTTTATTTCAAAACCCTCTAGACTCATTCCCTATTAAGCATCTTCCAACCACTGACCGACATAATAATTTTTTTGCTCCCATTTTTTACTTTCTATACTTCTATGAGAGCATCTATACAACTTAAAAGCTCTAATTTATTTACCTAGCTCTTTAGACCATAAAATTTCTGAGGGTAGAGAAAATGTTCTAGTCATCCCAAAGGTCTGGAACAGTACTACCTCAACATATTTTTCCCTCTCCAGTGAACCTCTTTGGTTCAATTATTATGGCAAAATTATATGATGGAAACACTGGGACTAGAATTTAGGAGACCTGGGTTTCAGTCCAGGTTCTAGCTCTTAATTAATTATTAATCAATGTCTTTGAGAAAGTTAAATAACTTCTAGAGGCACCTAAAATAAGGAAGTTGAGCTAAGTCATCTTTAACATTTTCCTTGGACTGAAAATTCCGAATCTCAGAAATTACATGCTGTAATTTATAATGTGTGGGAGTAATAAAAAATCTTTGACAGTATATTAATACACCATTCTAACCAAAAAGATAAAATGAGATTAGGTCACCAGTATCACTGAATAGGAAGTTGCCATACAGGTGAACACAAAATGAACTCTGGTTGAAGTCTTAAATTCTAAGTACAGATTCAGACTATTTGGATATGATTTGCTATGTTTGATGGCAATGACATTAGGACTGCCCAAGAAGAGTCAGTATCCTATTCTCAACGTGTTTAAATTGCTCTTAGAATATCTCCTGTGAAGAGAGAATCTGGCTTGGCATGTCCATGGGTTATTTGTGGGTATACCATGTCTGAATCACTGGCACCAGTGCGTAATGCCAAACAGAAAACCCCGAAACCTCAGACTATTAAGTGTTGAGCAAGATATTCAGCAACACTGGGAGTTCTGAAAGTACGTATTATTTTGGCTTAGAATACCTAGCGGAAAGAAGGGGTTTTTAAGAATTAAAGTGAACCTTGAGCATCATTATCTTTCAAGTGGAAGCTAGACACAGTTAATGAGGAAAAAAGCAAATCACTCACTTTCCAAGGATATATTTTTGGTTTGTGATAATAAGCCAAGCCTTCTCTTTGTCAGTTGGCCCAAGTGTCTGTAGAATGATACTACTGAGTACTCAAACAGTGTCAACATTCTAGCATTAGGTCTTACCTCTTGTTCTCAGTGAAATGAAATAGCTCTGTAAACATATCTGAGTATTTTGTATATAGAGATAAAATTTTATGAGTTTGTCATCAGTAATATCTAAGAGAAACCTTAAAATTTAGTTAAGTGAAGCTGATTTGGAATAGAAAGAGACATACAAACTGACAGACTATGCTTAAATAGGGTTTCCTTAATATTTATGAGTTTAACAGAAATACCCCTTTAGTCTCAGATTCAGGCATTATTCTTGTTACTTTACAACATTTATGAGAGTGAAAAATCATTTAGCCCAACCAAGCACATAGAACAGTGATTTGTAGATCAGATGACAGCTATTAATTTATCATGGAAGATAAATTGTGCCTCTAGTCCTTTTCTGAAGGCAGAACACTCCTGAGACCAAATAACAAACCAAAATCCTGTTGAGTGAACCATAAAAGGGAAATTCAGCTTGTCAAAGGGAGATTTACATCAAATTAACATATCTTGAGATGTTATTCTTCTTCCCTGTGGGGGTATTTCTGTCTAGACACCTAGGACTGATCATTAGAATCAATGTACTTCACCCTGAACAGAATGGACAGTACATACTAATTTGCAACCTCTAACTTTGTGTTTTCTACAGCAGCACTCTCCCTGCACATGTTCTCTATAATGAATTACATCAAGTCCCCTCTCATATCAGAGTCTTCTCACAGGCAGAAAGCTTCAAGAAGCATTTTATTGTCTTTTCCACTGGATTACCCATTTTGACGAATCATCAAATCTTACAAATCCTACATACTTACAAATCTTACTGCTCAGTGGGTATTTTTCATTTTAATTTTATTTCCAAAATCAGAAGGACTATTTGGACACAATGGGGAGGAGAAAAAATTAAAGTGAAAGAGAAAAATTTATATTCTTACTCACCCTTATTTCTACCCCTTGCAGATGTGTCTGGGTCCTCAGAATTCCTTCAAAACTTTTAATTCTTAGTTTATGAAAGTTATGTGTCACTATATTTTACATCTTTCATAACAGATTAAGAATAATTAAACATGATTCTCTTTAATAGGGAAATGTCATTAAAATAGAAATCAGTGTAGTAAGAATTCACTTACAAATATGAAGTCATAAAAAACTATAATCTTTGGAATGCCTGGGTGGTTCAGTCATGTAGGTAAGCCTCTGCCTCTGGTTCAGGTCATGATCTCAAAGGCCAGGATAGAGCCCTGTATCAGGCTCCCTGCTCAGTGGAGAGTCTGCTTCTCTCTCTGTTCCTCACCGCTCTCTTACTCACTCTCTCTCAAATGAATAAAATCTTTTAAAAAAGACTACTCCAAATGTCTTTGTAAAAGTTAAATTGAAAATTTTGTTTTTAAAAATATGTGATATTATCAATCTTTACTACAAACAATTCAAAATTTTAATTTGTAATTTAATCCTGAATATGCTACCTTTAGGAAGCAGGCTAAGATAATGATACAAATAATGTGATCAGCTAAAATTTTGGGTGACTTTGGCAACTACTTGGGTTTCTTAAATATATACTATGGACCACCTATACTTGATTTTTTTTATCAAATTCTACTTAGGTTCATATTATAAGCAATCTATATGCAGATCAGTGTCTGAGGACAAGCATCAATCAGAAATCAATAAACTTTATTGAGCATGTAGTCAAAATCCTACCAGGTCTTGGAAAGAGGAATCAAACATAATTTCTATTTTCAAAAATTCAGAAACTTTCAAAAAAAAAAACAAAACAGATATGCAGCACACAGTATTACATATGTTCCATATGTTCTAAGGCATCACTGCCTAATGAGAATTCACATATATAAACAAAGTTTCTAGCAGGCCACATTTAAAAAGTAAAAACTAAAGAAGTGAAATCAATTTTAATGATACTTTTTACTCAAAAATATCACCATTTCACAAGTATGTAAAATTATTGATGGTAGATTTTATAAATTTTTGTGTTAAGTCTTGGAATGAGATGTGGACTTTACATGTGCAGCACATCTCGATGTACATATAGCTAGTAACTACCATACTGGACAATGCAGGAAAAAGCATACAAGTTCTGAGGGAACATGGAGGGAATAAAGAATAACTCTCCCTGGATATCAGGAAAACTGAACAAAAGAGCTGATATTTGAGTTTGGCTGGTAAAGATAAAGAGGATTTATTAGGTAAAGTAGGAATATTATTACTAGATTGTGAAGCTCTATATAAAGTCTGGATTTTGTCTTTAAACTATGGCTAAGTTTTTAAGGCAAGGAGTAACAGAATCAGAATTTTGCTTTCAAAGCATAAATGTGGCAGAATGGAAGATGCAATGGAAAATGGGAAGAATAGAACCAAACAGTCCAAGTATGTGGCAACTGCAAAGAATATGAGACGTGGATTTAAATATCATCTATATACTTAAGTGTCCCTAACTTAACTCCTCAGCTCAGATTTCACTACTTAAACTCTAGACCTGATAATTTCATACTTGACCTCTCCATTCGGATACATAATAGGTAACTCTGACATAAAATAACAAAAACTCAGCGCCTACTCTTCTACTAAGACCTGCTCTACATCCAGCCTTCCCCATCTCAATTGATGCCCCTCTTTCCTTCTAATTGCCCTTTTAGGTTGAAAACTTTAAACTTTCCTCTCATTCCTCTTTTTCTTATTGTCTTCCATATCCAATCCCTCAGGAAATCCTGTTACTTACCAATAAAACATATCCACAACTGACCACTACTCCCTACTTCTACTGATACCACCCTCCTCTGAACCATCATCATCCCTCACTGAATTGTTGTGGTAACTCCTACCTAGTCTCCTTGCTCCTACTCTTGTCCCTGAGAATATATACCAGACTGGCACTTTTGAAATTTAAACTCAATTATCTCCTAAAACTCTTCAGGTGTTCCACATGTTACTCAGAGGCAAAGTACCTCTATGGCCGATTAGATTGTCCCCAACTCTCATCGGCTCTCTGTAATAGAATTATGCATTCATGTTCTTTGCCATGTGAATTTTAGTATCTTTCACAAGAGTAGACAGAATTCACATTCCTGTCCCTCTGACTTTGGGCTTGAACAAATTGGCTTTCTTTGATCAACGAACTAGGTAAAAGAGATCATGTTTCAGTTCTGAACCATGTCTTCAAGAGACGTCCTGTATTTTCACTTACTCCTCTTGCTCTATGCTATTCACTATGAGAAGAGCATAGCCCAGATGGCTATGGACCCAGAATGAGGAGATACAAGGGACAGACTTGATCCCAACTTGCAACACGAACCCAAGCCCAGTCAATCCAAGCCAAGCTTAACAGAGTCACAACTGACCTGCTGAACCAAGTAAGAAATAAATGTTTGTTGAAGATACTGAGTTTTGGGGTTGTTGTTATACATCATAATTACGATGATAACTGCCTAATATACCCAACAATGCCCTATAAGACCCTTCATGATCTACACACATCCCCTCCTCCTTTCATCTCTCTTCTCTTTCTGGGGTATGCAAATGTTCCATTTAGGGTTACATGTTTTATGAGTATTTGCATATGTGATAAAATTAATCAACTTGTACATTTAAGATATGTATATATCACTGTATATAAACTAATGACAAAGAGGAAAACAATTAAAAAAATGGAAACTATTGGACTCTATTTAGTAGGTTTGCTTTTTATAGTGTTAATTCTGAAACAATCTTTTTAATACTTGAGTCATAATCAAATTAATAATTATGCAGAGAATAATAAAAACCAAGTTTCTTCTTTTGAAGAAGACAGATATATATTTTGGAAGAAGGCAGGCTAGATGGAAACTACCCTCCAGTATCATAAAGGAATTGGGAGATAGAAGTGTGAACTAATGGTTTACGCACACACATTATACAGATAGGTGTAGATTTAGATACAGAAATAAAAATAAAAAGATATCACAGAACATAGAATTAGCTATAGAATGAGCCCATTTGATATAGCTAAATGAATGAAAAAATAAAGAAATGAAGAAGGAAAATGTCTTCCTTAAAGAAGAATGCCAATCAATAAATGTAGATATAATAATGGACTTAGAAAATCATCAGTGGATGTAAAAGTAGTAATTTAAAGTGTGATGAGGAACAGATACATAAATATTCTCAGAGTATCTCCTTATAAATATTTACTAATTACAAACTGAAAATGTTGCCTTTACAGCAAAGAAACCTGCTGGATTACCACCAGGAGAAAGCTAACAACACTAACATTGGGACATGCTAACATCTTTTGACACCTGATATAAAGTATTGAGAAAGACTACCATTTTAGTAGGTTACCTATAAAAAATGCATAATTTTTCTTGTAAAAAATGCATAATCTTATTAAATTTAGGAAGAAATAAAGCAAATCTAAAATTAAATACCATTAGCCTGAACTCCAAGAATGTCAAGATCAAGGATCTTGAAACACACGTAAAATTTCACATTAAATTCAATACATGGATAAAGAACAAACTGAGCGTGGCTGAAGAGGAGGCAGCAGGGGTATTGTCTATATGGGTGATGGGTATTAAGGAGGGCACTTGTGATGAGCACTGGGTGTTGTATGTAAGTGATGAATCACCAAATTCTACTCCTGAAACTAATATTACACTATATGTTAACTAAAAATTAAATAAAACCCTGAAACATTAAAAAAAAATTTTAAAGATAAAACATGAATAAATTCAATACATGGTGCTGGACTGAATTCTGGACCAAGAAAAAGAAAAGCTATAAAGGACATAATGGGACAATGAATGAACTCTGATTAGGAACTCTGGACTAGATAACAGTATAATATCAATATTAAATATCCTGGTTTTGATAACTGTAATGCAATTACGTTTAAAAATGGCTGTATTCTTGGGAAATACACACTGAAATATTTAGAAGTTATAGGGCACAATGTCTTCAATGTCCTTTCAAAGTTTAGGGAAAAATCTTATACATGTATATATTTGTAGGTAAGTAGATAGGAAGGAAGGAAGGAAGGAAGGAAGGGAGGGAAGGAGGGAGGGAGGAAAGGAAGGAAGGGAGGGAGGGAGGAAAAGGAAAGAAGGAAGGAAAACAGAGAGGAAGGGAGGGAAAAGAAAAGAAAATGAAAGAAAAAGAAAAAAGAAAAGAAAAGGAAGAACAGGGAAAGAGAGGGAAAGAGGGAGGGAGGGAGGGAAGGAGAAGAGAGGCAGGAAAAGGAGGAGGGAGGGAACAAGGGAGAGAAAAAGGGAGCAAGGGAGGAAGGAAGGAAGCCCAGGGACTTCCAGAGGGCCTGTATGAATGGAGAATAAAAACAAAGTCATATTTCTTCCCTGCAGTGAGCTGTAAATGGAGAAGAGTAGGAGGAATGGAGATGCCTAATGAATATGCTATAATTTTATGAAATATTTTTATTTAATATGTGTGACAATGACAATGACACATGACAATGACAATTATTGTTCTACTTATGGTGTCACCACAGACTCCCTCCTTGGTGATATTTTTGGTCTATTATTTAGATATATGATATAAGTATATATGTATATATATGACATAAACCCATTTAGTAAATTACTATATATTTCAATCTGGGATATAGGTAGAGTTTTTTGTTGTCTTCATAAATCCCTTATTAATAAGACAATACAAAACAAAACTTCTGATATTCTCAAAGAGAAATGTATCTGAATCTGTATCTATAGTTTCACTTGAAATGCTGGGGCCCAAAGATGACATAACAGGTAAGCAGCACTGTTTGGAGACTGATGCCCAAATAGAATTTACTCGTATGGGGATATACTTTGTCTATTCCATAATTTAAATAAGTTCTATTCCTCTACTTCTGCATCAAGCCATGTAACTAGATATACCTTAGTTTGTAATCAACATATTTTCAACTCATAGATGATTTCCTGAAATAGGCAAAAAGTGTTTTGAATTTAGGCCACATTGTAATATTTATTGACTTTTTTAGTTTGTATAAAGAACTTTCTGCAGTTCTTTATATGTATTAGCTCACGTAATTCTAGTGATATTAGGTATAATTCTTTGCATATTTATCCTAGATGATGAGTAGATATTATGTGAAATGTATCCATAAAATAATTTTCTTTGGGTGAAACAAGCCTCCCTTGTTTCAATTTGTTCTAATGTGTATACACTCACAAAGTTTAGAAGTAGCTAAATATCTTATCTTAAAATTTAGGCTTTAAGATTGAATCTAGCAATCAGTAATTGTTAAACTTTTTAAAATTTAAAAATGCATTAGATTACTCAGTGGTTTGATTAAAAACACAAAGTTAAATGACTATGGCAAAAGGGTCCTATCTAAATCCAAGTAAAGTTGATACAGAACTAAAAATGACTTGAGTTCTTAGAAGAACCATATTGTATATTAGATATTGTTTAAAAGACCAGTTTTTCAAAGCGATTTTTAAAGCCATTGTACTAGATAAACTATCTGCCTTACTTCTTGTTAGTATCCACATTTCATGGTTTCTACAGCTAGTTACACAATCTAAGCATCTGCTAAAGCTCAAACTCTGCTCTAGCTTCCTGTAGAGGAGTTAAGGATTATTTGCTTTTATATGGTTCATTTATGTCTGTGGTATGTGATAAAGGTGGTGATTTCTTGACACAGCAATATAGATGGGTTTTTCCCATTAAAAGCTCTATGGGGGGGTTGGAGGAAACCCTTATAAATCACTGTGTGGTCTTGTAAATCATGCAGTGTTGTGATGTATTTTCCTCCCAGGTTTGAATCAGAATAACAAGCACACATGAAATTGCCAAGAGCATCCAAAAGAAAGCAAAATCACCCAAAACAAACAAAATGAAGTCTAACATTATTTTAAGAAAAAAAAAAATTCTGAAAAATTGCTTGACCCAAATGAAATATTTCCAAGAGAATTGCCAAGAGTATGAAAATGGGAATAGGTATATATGCACTCCTATTTTAAAGCAGGAAATTATAGAAAGATGCTAAAGCTATGGTAACACCAGTAACAATAGAATAAATCATACTTATTGAGTTCTAACTCTGTTTGACATTCGCTAAACGGTTTCCCTTGATTTACTTTGTTTAATCCCCATAATCACACCATGAAGTTAGCATCATGCTACAGAGGAGGAAATTTTTGACTGCCTTCTGCATATTTACTAGAATACCCTGAAAATGTACCATTATTTCAAGTCACATCTCATTTAGGTAAAAATTATTTGACATTCTATAACTCCCCTCCTCACCTTTTTTTTTTTTTTTTTTTGGTCATGTCTCCAATTAGGATCAGAGAAAGTGTCTTCATATGTGCATTTCTTAAATAAAAAAATACACTTTGGGGCACCTGGGTGGTTCAGTAGGTCTCACTTTGCTCAGGTCATGATCTCAGGGTCCTGGGATTGAGCCCTAAGTCTGCTTGTCCCGCTCCCTCTCCTTCTGCCCCTCCTACTTGTGTTCTCTTTGTATCTCTCTCATATAAAGTCTTTAAAAAATATAAAAGTAAAAATAAAAAAGAGATTAAAAATGAGAGAAACTGTTCTCCCCAAATTTATATACAAATACTCACATACTACACACACACACACACCATTTTTTTTTTAACCTTATGATACTAGGCACAATATCTTCCAAAGAATACCCTGGGTCCTAAAAGAGTTCAGCTTTTACAGATACTGACTTCTATTTAAAATAAGGGGAGAGCTTTTATCAATAGAAGATTCTCACTTATTTTTAATAATGTTGTAGATAACTTAGTACTATAGAAACAGATCTATATCTATATGGTAACATTTATTCATTTCCCATTTTCTTAAAGTGACTGAAATGGGTGCTCCTTTACATATGGACCTGGTTATTTTATAAATCATGCAGACAATAATTTGAGAGACATTCTGACTATAACAGCCTAGTGGGGAAAAAGACAAGAAAATTTCATTAGAACAGGGATGCTATGGTGGAAGTCATCCTGTGTCTGTGGGGATCCTTTGTTGAGCAACAAACAAAGATCTTTCTTTTTAGACCACTCATCTAGGAGTATCAAGAAAAATGTGTTTCTCCTGAATTCCTAAATTCTTATACCTGATATGTTTACATTTTCCTTTGAGTGCTAGAAAATTTAGTCTAAGTTTTAATTCACCACTATCAATTTTAGAGGACTAGATAGTGTATATTTCACCATGTTGATTCTGTTTTGCTATCTTTATTTTCTGTTAATCTAATTCCCAAATGTTTATTTTATACTTCATAGCTGTACGTATTTGCTTACATAAGTACATATATGTATGTGAATGGGTTTGAGTCTGAGAGTGTGTGTACCTTAGCTACATCAAGTTCCTTATACAATGGACAGAGTAAGACAGGGCAGTAACATTCAGCAAAATAAAACCAACAATCATTCTGACACAATACCTACAATAATATATCATATTTTTTAAAAAATGTATCCTACTATTTTCCATAGATAGAGATATACACCAAATTTTCTTGTGTCTAAGTAAAAAAATTTAAAGACAACAAAAGCAATGAAATTTACTATCTTTCACAATTAAAGTCTCTTGGATAGAACTGGACAAATAAGCCAAACAGATGTGGATTCCCATTTCATTTTAGCTTGGGCTACCTGTGTGAATTTGCATGAACTGTCCAACCTCCAAGAGCTTTAGCTCCCTCATCTCAAAACTGAAGAAAATATTTTCTATTTAAATTTGTCACACAATACAGACTCAAGAAATGCTGGTTCTATTCTTAGTCTTCCTCATGGAAATCTCCACTTACTAAATTTTCACTAAACACACACCAGACATTCTGAAAATGTTTAATATATAAATTACAATGAATTTATAGAGCCTATTTCCCCTACTGGAGTGGGATCTACAGGGTAAAATTTACTGTAACTTGACATCCAAAATGGACAAATGTTTAGTGAATTTTTTAAATGGTTGAGCCCGATGCTTGTAAAAATATACATATGTGTGTGTTTCTGCTTTTGAGGCGTGGTCACACTCATGTAACGCAAATGGGAGTATACATAAATTTGCCACAGACTGTCTGAAGAGGTCTTGAACTTCTGGATATTACCTTTGATCCAGAAATTTGACTTCCAAGAATTTTGATGAAAAATAATTAAGAATAGGTACAGAAATTTATTTACAAAGATGTTCATTACAATACTATCTATACATAAAAACTGGTTTAAAATCTATGTTCAATAAGAGATGACTGGGTAAAGTAGAATACATTTAGATAATTGAATCTAACTGGCTATTACATAATGAGATGGCAAAATACATTTCTTGACATGGAAAGACATACTTAGTATATCATTGAGACTAAAAAAAAACAGCTCTTGAAATATCATATATAGAATGACCCCATTTTTGGAATAAATTCATACTTCTGTAAAGAAAAAAACCTGTGAGAGTTCACCAAAAGGATGTGAAAAATGGCTATGGTTGTTTCTGCAACATTGCAGGTGACTTTTATTTCCTTTAACCTATCTGTATTCTCTCATTTTTCAGTGATGAACACCTGCCACTTACAGTAATAAAAATCATTAGCTGAAAAACAAAGAACTGCCTAAAGTCTGACTCAGCTTCTGTTCTGTTTTATGCTTCACTGGTGGTACATTCCAAGGCAAATGGTTTAAAAAAGAAATGAGCATAGCATGCTACTCATATGGTGTGGTCTACAATCTTGCTTTTTTTTTTTTTTTTTTAATAGATGTACTTGAGTGACCTTAAACAACCTCAAACACAATAGTTGAGAAGTTTTGTGGAGAGGGTGACTAGGCTAGTGAGATGATATCAGCACCACTTAGATTTTATCTCTTTTCTCTGACTCAAGACATGCTGCTATTGGACAAGACCATTCTGTTTGTTACAACAGAAATCAATTTCCAGACAAGTCATTTAGAGCAAGTTCTGAGCCAGTTTTCTCTCACTTCTTAGTATCTGGTAGTGTTAACAGGCACCTTGCTACAAACCTTCAACATTTTTTCTAAAGTCATTAGAGTAAACTGATATCTATCTACATGTCTTGCTACATAGATAGATAGACCCTGTACAAGTACACTCTAAATAGGAACTAGTATATTTTCTACACAAAAGAAGTATCACATATTTTTTTAGCCAACCTAAATGATATGTGAATGGATTGAGATATAATGTACAACACTGCGTATCTAATTTACTACTCTGAAGGAGTTTGAATTCAGGATGGGAATGTCAGGTTTCTCTTATAAAACTCACCTGCGCTGGGTGTTATATGCAAACAATGAATCCTGGAACACTACATCAAAAACTAATGAGGTACTCTATGGTGACTAACATAATAAAAATAAAAATTCACCTGCTTAACATTGTTTCTGACTCTTTAACTGAACGTAATATTTTCCTGTCTTTAAAAAAATAATAAATAAATAAATCTACACGAGTGTTAATGTGTTCTATAAAATAATTTGTATGTCCTGTTGAGAAGGCAAAGAACATACAATAGGAGGACCATTTAAGAGGCTAAAATGCCTATGGTGTACATCCCCAAAATGTTGCTTGTGATTGTAAAATGAAGTGACTTGGAAATAGGTTGAACTCTTTTCCATGACCTTTGGTCCCCATATGTCTTCTTCTCTACCCACCTTCTCAAAATACTCCCTCAGAACCCAGTTACTCAACCTAAAAATAGCTCCCAGATGTCTTGCTACCTCGCTGTGTAGCCTCTTTCCCCTTTACTGAGATTGTATGATTAGGAAAGATAGCAGGAAGGGTTTAACAGGACCCTTTTTTGGTTCAAAATAAGTTCATGCATAGGAGGTCTGTTTCTTTATCTCTGTGTGAATAGCACAGAAATGTAGAACACTGTTTTCTACAACTTTACTTACAAATAGCATTTTGAAGTTGTAGCACACTTCTTTGGTTTGTAGTTTAAACTTACAAGTCAGTATTTTTCTAATTTTTGATGGAACTGTCTCATATATTAAACTAGTAAGTGACTTAAACTCTACATATCATTTGCTAAATGTCTTAATAGATGTTTCTGCTTACATTTCCAGCAAGTGTCTCCTGTTTTCCTACATTCCATGATTAATAACTATTGCTGAATTCCCTGGCAATGTGGTTTAACCCTGGCCTTCCATTCTAAGAATACAAGAGCCTTTGCATCGTGCTCTTTGGTGAACCAACTTATGTTTGGAATGAGGCACGATGTTTCAAAAGGAGAGCTTTTAAATAAGAAAATAGATATTTATGGTAATTTCTGCCCTTTCCTCATGAGTCACTGTGGGTAAAGTTTGCAATTTTGCTGTGGCTGTTCTTAAATATCCCTTACCTATTGCCAAACTTACAATAAAATATCTCCAATAAGTGAGGCAGCAAGACCTAACTAAACTCACAATCAAGCCTTCCGTCTTTAAGAAGGAATCTGGTTGGAGAACCTCCCTTCTCATTAGTCTCTTTTGTCAACATCTTCAAGCATGGAAACAGCCTTAGAAAGACCCATGACTTTGGGATTGGAATGAAGCTGTAAAAAGCATGTTTTTACAAGAACAAGAAGTCAGAAAGTTGATCTTCATTGGTTTTCTGCCTACCATGTGGAATGTACTCCTGAGACCTGGTGTGTGCACAAGCACATCAGCTGATGCGAGAACAGGCATCATCATTAAAAACAGGGTTTGCTGTGCCTTTCTTTCAAGTGAACAAAATTTTTTAAAAAATCTTATTAAAGGTTCAAAAATGTTCTATGTGCTGTTATAAATTAGGTCAACCAAACATTACTTGGTCAACATTAAAACAGAAAGCTGGGTAGCAATTGAAGTCACAAATAGTTTTCTGTGAACTTGGATGTCTTGAGCAAAGCAGAGATGTTTGCATAATCTTTTCTGTAGCAACAACATTCCACATGCATATTTCTCTTTAAAAAGAAACTCCATGCTCAGTGGTATTCTGGGTTCAAGGCCTGAATAAAAAGCATCTCTAGTCAAAAGTCCTCTTCTAAAAACTGAGATGTAGAGAAGGTCATCAGCTTTTTACTTCTCTTTTAAATCACTTATGGATGACTAAAAACCACACTGATTCAAATACAAATTTACTTAAATCCCTGAACTTGAACTTTTAGTTATCTAGCCCAATTTCTTCCCCCAAATCTTATCAAATGCTTGAGGTTTATACAAACAAGATAAATCACTATATACAACACTGAGCAGAGGAAAAGGTGAAATGCACAATAAACTTGCTTTTATAATTTTTCTAAAGGCCTAGAAATAAAATGTTAAATATAGTCTACTGTTCTTGTGGCATTCTTCCAAAATATGAGTCTCGAAGTGTATATGATATGACATTTATTCTTTAAAAAATGGAAATATAAAATTAGAGATCCCAGCCTAAAAGTAAAAAGCAAATCTCTGAATACGCTTATTTTGAACGTCTTACTATACCAGGAGACTGAACAAGACAGCATTTAATAAAGCAATATTTTTAGGATAAAAACTACTTTGCTTTCTGCTTTCAACAAATGGGAGATGTGTCTAAGATTGTCATTTTTCTTCAGTACAGTACAGCTGTATCATATAATCTTCCAGTTTTATTAATCTAACTATGTGGTGAGTATCACAACTTTACTAGTATAACAGACAATAAAAATTCTACACAATAATATTTTCACACAAAATTTTATTACATATTGTACCTTGAATTACATTAATACATACATATCACTGCATAGAGTTATATAAACAAGTTTGAAAACCCTGAGTAGGATACTCCTAAAAATCTAGAGACAGCAGAAGAAAATAAGTGCTACATGCTTATGCCTCATTCTTCTATGGAAATAATAATCACCATAATAATGATTATGCTATAATAGTAACAGACAACAAAGTTATGCTAAGAGGTAAGGCAGTCAACCAACTAAAGAGGCTACCATTTTAAGGGGAATTAAACATCACCGAATAAATTATAATATGATTATTGGCTAATTTATATTTCCATGTAAGACTTTTACGTAGCTGCTTAAGTAAAAACTGATCCTAATCACTCCAAATTAATGCCAGTAAGCAAAATTTAAAATAACAATAGCTCTTTGCCAATCCTAATCTCTTTTTTTTGAGAGGTAAATTTCACAGTACAAAACTGCCAGTTCTACTGATAAATCTAAAACTAGCCAGATGAGTTTTTATATCCCGGTCTTAGTCAACTGAAACTATTAATAAGTGGGTAAGGCTCTTTACGAGAAGCAAGTAATCTATTTCATTGTCTGAAGTTTAAACCATTCCCTATGCCTCCCAGGAATTTTGTGATTTAGGAAATCACACACACATAATGCACATATACACAAAACACATACACACCAAAGTGAAAGGGGAGGATATCTAAGGGTATTGTTTTAGGACAATGACTCTGTAGAAGTAAGTGAATTAGTAGGTAAATCTATCTAGCACCTTCCTCATATATCAAAAGCTTGTTTTACAGAAAGTTATGTTCATACTGAATGTGAAACCAAAAATAAAATAGAAGATCATTTGATTTCTGTTTTGACAGATAAGAACTTCAAGTTTCTGCAACTGAAGGCCAAGCTAGAATTAGAAGCATTCTGATCCATATGTAGCTAAAATTCCAGTATGTACTGATAAACAAGATTTGATTAATGTTTTTGACATTAATTATAATGGTCTGCTAACTGGGATTTTGAACTTAATTGAGAATTTTATGACTACTGTAACAGGCAGAATGTATACAAAGATAAACAATGAGTTTATTTATTCCAATAACTGCTGTTTTCCCATCTCAACATATTCCAAAAAAAAAAAAAAAAGTGTTAATGGAAATTCTGACTTGTGAATTTTGCTTGTCACTTTAATAAACTAGCTCATCAAAAGTTCTTAACATTGTCCATGTCAAAAGAAAGTCTGACCTGGTTACAGATTGGAAAGGAAATGCTTCCAATCAGAAAGCAGAAGTATCATAAAATATAAAACATTTTCTAAACTGAAACAAAGGAAAAATAATTTTTAAACATTTGACTATCCTATCCTATCCCTAGTAGATAACTTTTTTTTCTGGTGAGAGAAAAGGACTAATTGTAACTTAGGAGTGAAAAAGTATTAAAAAAATCCAAATGCATCAAAATGTTCTATTATGTTTGCATGCAGCAAAATATCCCTTACTATAAAGAAAGAAATTTTTTTCTATAAAATATTATTTTCCCTTCCGTCTCACTAAATTGCTCACATTGTACATTGGTCCAGGAGGTCTAATACCATGTTAATTGCTTTGCATGTATTATCTCATTTAATCTTCCCAATAATCTCATCAAATAAATTCTACTATCTTCCCTTTACACATGACATATGACAAAATCAAGATCCCAAAGGGTTAAGTAACTAGCAGAAAAATACATGGCTAGCAAGTTCAAATCCAAGACTTCAAAGCTGTTACTTATAACTCAATCTAAGACAATTTGAGCTCTGTTCAGTAAGTTCCTGTACTTTCAATGCTTAGTTAATCTAAGAGCTCTAGATATGCATAACTCTGCATCCCAGTTTTTTTGCTCTTACTCGTATGGAGTAATCTTTGCCTTCATTTTATATTTAAAGAGAAAATCTGTCCATGTGCCAACAACTATAGGAGGATACAATATGAAATACTTTAATTAAGTAGAAAATTTTCAGTCAAGATGACAAAATGAGAAGTTGAGAAGAATTCAACCCATAGTATGTGGGAACCAGGCATAAATAAGAAATTCCACTGCATGCTACTACCAATGTTTACAACAGTTTCAGTGTTCATAAACCAAAGATGCCCACTTTCAATTTACATTAACCAATACAAGATTTAGGTTACTTGGTTGCATGGACAAGCCAGTTTACATAAAATAAGTTATTTCGTGCATCTAGTCTTAGACCTCCTAATGCATGCTTGATTGCCTCTGCAGAATGTCATTGTAGTGGGGAAAAAATGGCAGGCTCCAAAGACACATCAAATAAAAAATACAGGGAATTGAATAAAAATGGTAATTTACCCTAAAATTCATTTTCAATTTTCTGCCCTCTGCTTTAGAAATAAGTGAAAAGAGAACAAAGGACTGATTGGTAACTAAGTGCTAAAAACTCTTGTCATAAATTTCATGGACTCCAAGTGATCTTCAGCAGATTTGACCTGCCCTATGAAAACCTGCCCTATGAAAAGCATCACCATAATTTCTCTACTTGTTTTGAACATTCATGTCTCTGTGTTATGTGGCCATTGAAGGGACAAGGATGCATCTGAGTCTTTTACAGTCTGATCTGTAAATGAAATGCTCCAGGTATCCTTCAAGAAGAGCTGTTCAACAGTTCCACAATGTGGTGGAGTGTGAAGTGCTTATTTTTAAATCAGTACCTATAAGCATAATCTATAGCATGAATGGGTTCCCAATCCCTCCTTTTTGGGGTGGGGTGAAAGGTTAAGGAGTGGGGATTGGGGATGGGGTAGGATCATGGGTGGGAGATTTTAAGCAGGAGATGTCTAAATAGATCATGTCTTTGGACACATAAAAAAGGGCTACTAAGTGCCTATTTGGATTCTGTGAATAAAACTAAAGATAAAATTGGATTAATATCTCTTAAATAGATTGAGCCAGTGCATTATAACTCACATTTGTACACACATGACCAAGCACTTCTCTGCTGTTGAACGAATGAACAAATACAGGGCTTAATGTAAGATCTTACTGTTTTTACCTGGGGTTGGTTTAAATCCTTGCTAGAACATTAAAGACTTTCTAATAGAATATTTCTGCAACACACACACACACACACACACACACACAATTTAAAGAGAATACTGTGTGCTAGTCAACTGATGAATGTACATGGGAGTAGGGGAGAAAACTAACATTCAGCTTAATTATACTATATTTTTATGATCAAGGGAGGCAATTTCAGTTTTCTCTCGTTTAGATAAAATTTTGTTAAATCCTAACAGACATAACTCTCCACAAGAAGGTAGTGCATGGATGGAGTCTGATGCAAGAATTTTATATTAATACACATTAATGAGACTAAGTTATTTATTTTTGGCCTTGTCATATTTTGGGGAGCAGTCAAAAATCATGAAGATCCTTTGCTGTAAGGATCTTTGCTATATAAGCCTATATAGTGCCTCTAGTTGCCTGAGTCTCCAAGGATACTTGAAACTTCAGGTATCCTGCAATATGTCTATGACACAGAACCACAGGAAAAATATGAAACATCTTTTTGAAGGTTAATTTTATTTAAAAATGTGAAAATAAGGGAAGTATTTTATATTAAAAATTGATAATAAATTGATAATTCAGCATATTTATTTCTATCTCATTAATATTTATAAATTTTGTATTGGGTTGGATCATTTAAGGCTATACTTGCAAACTGTTGGGTTTTCATTCTTCTTCTCTCTACCTAGGAACCTAGGAGCATCTCAGTGAGAAAAGTTTGAGAAACTCAGGTGGTTAATTACAGTAAGAAAAACCTCAATTAAATTTCAGTGAAAGGCACCATACTATTAAAAACCCTAAGCAGCAGGCCACTTGTCAGTATTTGCAGTGGGTTCTTAAAACAATTCAGTGTCTCTTCCTTTCTTGAATTAATTAGCTATTGATCTGCTTGAGATGCGGTCCTACCACATTTTAACTTCTCCAAGTCAGGATACATATTACAATCAAAGTGATAAAAATTATAGTGTCATCACTGAATTGGCAGTATTTTATTTCTTTATCTAAAATAATAATGCTACTTATAATCACTAGTGTCTTAGAGTCAATACAATGCATTAAAAAAATCATTGCACAACCCCACTATAATGGGTTTAATGTTACCAACCCTAACCTTCAAAATTCAGTTAATTTTTCATATAGGATATATGTTGTGGCCAAAGTATGCCACAAACAATCAATAAATTCCAGATGCTAATTATATTTTGCTTGTTGATGGCTCTGTTTTCATGAATAAATGAATGAATAAATACACAAATAAATTTTTATTGGTGATAGGGCTTTCTCTACATACTGAAACACACAAAATGTTTTAGAGGCCATTTTGTTTTCAAAAAAAGTCAATAGATGTCTTATTGATATTCATTTTTTTATTGAAGAACAGAGCAAACAAGTACAGGAAGAGTCAGTTTATGAAACAAGCCACCCTTTAAGAACACTTAAGTGGTCAACATTTTATTTATTAACTGTATAATGACGACATGAGAACTTTACCTTGGATAATAAACCTTCAGAAAAACATAGTGCAAGACTTGTCTTAGCTCCATATTCTTAGGGGTTAAGTGAAATATAGGTCCTTCACTGCTTATTTGAAAAATAAGTACATGCTTTTAGATGATAACAATAACAGCAATAACTTTGGCAATGATGATATAAAGAAAGAGAGGAAACAGAGCCAAAGCTGAAGGCCAAATCTGAAACAGGTCCCATTAGGACTCCTGAAAGCATCTCTTAAGCAGCACAGGTTGGCTCTAGGTAGCATGAACATTACTTAAGCTTTCCTTGGAAGAATCAACATGACTAGATAACTGGTTCAGCCACATAAAAAATACTACATTATAGCATTAGTTTAAAAATATATATCCACAGATGGACTCGTTAGAGCAGACAGCTGAAAGGACTTCAGAAACTGAGGAATTAAATGTGTAAGATCTTTACAGCTGAGGTTGTTGGCACACATGCCCTCAATCTCATAGGTGATCAAAAGATTTTCACAGCTGTGGCTCCACACGTAAAGGAATAAAATGCGACTCTTGAGTCTGGAGAGTTATTTAAGAGTAAAAAGCTTATGAATCACAAATCAGAACACACAAAAATGATTTCTTGCTGGTATTCAACTATTCAATACAACCCCAATAGAAGGGAAAAACTTTTAATGAAGCTTTTTTTACAATCCATAAGTTAAGCATAAAACAACCAACTAACCAATTAATCCCCCCCAAAAAACTTTAATAAACAAAGAAATGATAAATTGAGGACTGAAATATAAACACAAAAAATAAGCTATATTTCCCTCTTATTCTCTTATACTAATAAAAGAAAGTTTGCATTTCTGCCCCTGTGGTAGGCAGTCTTCTAAGATGGACCCCAATCTTCTCTGCATCCTAAAACTTTCAAACTTGTGTAATTTCTTCCCCTAGAACATGGTCTAGGTTGGGTGATTTGTTTCTAATCAATAAACAATGGCAAAATTAATGGGATGGCATTCATGCAATCAGTTTGCAAGGCTGTGACTTCTAGCTTCATAGCAGACCCTCTCTATTGCCTTTTCAGCAAGCATGCTTTAATGAATTAAGTTGCATGCTGGAGAGGCCCATGTGGCAATGAACTATGGCCCCCAGTTCAACCACTCTCAAGGAACTGAATCCAGGTAAGCACAGAAGTGAATTCCCAATCTAACATTCAGATGAGACAACAGTCATGGCCAGTATCTTGATTATAGCCTCATGGGGAACCATGAAGCAGAGGACTCATCTGACCTGTGTCTAGATTGCTGAAAACAAAAACCTATAAGACAACAAATCTTATAAGCTAATAAATTCTGAGTAAGTTATTATACAGTATAAAAAATTATTTAATAGAGTCCCCAAATCCCCTCCTGAAAATTATAATGCATTCTAGTTCATCTAGGACCCATAAGAATTCTATTGACAACATCCTCTCAATAATAACACAACTATCTGCAAATAAATGAAAGGTGTCAACATTGTCATTATGCTATTATCTTTTGTTTTTAATGGAAACCAGCAGCTGCAGAGCAAATTTCATAAATCTGTTTTGAAGGACCAAATATTTAAAGATTTTACATATATATATATATATATGTATACATACACACACATACACACATATACACATACATATATACACGTCTATATACATACACACATACTATTACATATGCATACACACACACACACACTATATATTTCAGTTCCTATGTACAGCTGCTGACAATTGACACTTTTAGGGTACTCATAAAAAACCTTTTTAAAAATCCAAGTTCTCTAGGGATGCTTGGGTGGCTCAGTTGGTTAAGTGTCTGTCTTTGGCTCAGGTCCTGGGATGAAGTCCCACGTTGGGCTCCTTGCTCAGCAGGGAGCCTGCATCAACCTCTGCCTGCCATTCTCCCTGCTTGTGCTCTCTCCGACAAATAAATAAATGAAATCTTTTTTTTTTTTAAGGAAGTTCTCTAGAGTAAATTAAGGAATTGCTTTAAAAACTGCATAAGGATTTCTCTCAGTAACATCTGTAGACACGTAATACATAGTCTAAAAAATCAAGAGACTTAATGGATAAAGAAGATTTTATATACACACACACACACACACACGTGTACAAACAATGGAATATTATGCAGCCATCAAAAAACAAAATCTTGCCATTTGCAACGATGTGGATGGAACTAGAGGGTATTATGCTAAGCAAAATAAGTCAGTCAGAAAAAGACAATTATCATATGATCTCTCTGATATGAGGAATTTGAGAGGCAGGGTGGAGGTTCATGGGGGGAAGGGAGGGAAAAATGAAACAAAATGGGACTGGGGAAGAGACAAACCATAAGAGACTCTTAATCTTAGGAAACAAACTGAAGGCTGCTGGGTCGTGGGGGAGGGATGGGGTGGCTGGGTGATGGACATTGGGTGCTGTGAATTGTGTAAGACTCATGATTCACAGACCTATACCCCTGGGGCACATAATATATGTTAATTTTAAAAAAGCTCAAGTAAAATAAAATATTAAGTGTATTAGGAAATTTAGATAAAGATTCAGATAAAGTTTAAAATCATTTTTTTGTTTTTTTGTTTTTTTAAATACGCAGATAAAATATGGAAAGACTGAGAGCATTCACTTGGGGCTACATCTGGCAGTAATCAGACATGCTAATTTAGTGTGGTAGGTAACAGCATGAATTCTGAAGCCAATCAACTTGGATTCTTTTTCTTACCCTGCTACCTAACATATCTGAGACACTGGATAATCTATGCCTCAGTTTCCTCATTTCTAAAATGGAATAATAAGAATATCCAATTAGATGAAGATTAGACAGGATAATACATGTAAGGCATCTAAAATTGGTTCTAGCATACAGTGGGAGTTTAGAAAACGTTAGCTAAACTACAAGTGATTGTATGCATATGACTTACCTCTATGTATCATGGTTTTTCCAGGTACAAAATAAGTACGTGCATAAAATAAGTTTGTTAAGTCCTCTACAATCTTAAAATCTTGATGATCTTTGTCTTCTATCACTCAAAATACTTAAAATAAGTAGAAAATAGGTAGTCATTCCTTTGTTCATTTATTTCAGACTTACTTAGTCCCTACTATATACTAGACAATATACTAGATGTTGATAATAACAAGAAAAAAGTTGATCTTGACTTCCACTAGCTGATCTAGAGAAGCAGTCTAAGATAATGGTTATGAGCCCAAACTTGAAATCAGACTTTTTGGGATATAGGGCTTTACAATTTTGGACAATTTCCTTAACTCTCAACACCCCAGTTTCCTCTCCTTTGAAATGGGAATGATAGTGGTGGCACTCTCATAAGTTTGTGGTAAGGACTAACTGAATTAATACAGGTAAAACCTTGTAGACAGAGCTTGAAATATAGTTAGGTGTGCAATTAATACTAGTAAAGTCAGGAGAAGAGCAAGAAAGGAGAAGTAAACACATTGTGCTGAGCATGATAACGGGTTGGGGAGGGACAGAGTACAAGGAGCTAGAATATAGTAAACCATGAAAGTTTCCCAGAGTCAATATTTGATCTCATATTAAAGAACCAAGAGAAGTGGTTTAAGAAGGTACAGTCTGGTTAAATATTTCAACATGGAATATTTTTTAAAATTATAGAATTTTACTAAAAGATAAGCAAGTAACTAAATATTTCCTCTACTTCAATACGCACTAACTGATGGGTCTAAATTCACACTATTTGTACATTCACAATACACTGCAATTTCCAAATAAATGCAACAAAGCAACCATTGAGGTTGCCAACACCATTCATATGCAAATAAAAACAATCCAGATAACCAAATTATTCACCTAGGAAGAAATGATCCAACTGGGAGCATTTTGAGCACAATTTGGGGCAAGCGTCCATTTTGGTACTCCCGCCACCACATCACTCACTTAACTCTTTCCACTTAACTATCTTCAAATAGTTGGGAAGCTGCCAAGTAGACACTAATTTAACTAATACATTACCAGGACGTGCATTGTGAGGAACAAGTTCTAGTAAAGACTTCCCTCTAGAGCTGTCTATTGCTTAGAACTGCTAAGCCAAACCCTCTGGGAGATTTTCTACCACCCCTCCTAAAAGTGCCATTCCTGGCACTGAAAGCATTCATGTAATCTAAAAATTCATCTCTCCAGGGTGTTACAGTATGGACTGTGAGAGGTTGGTCTGAATGAGAAGCTTTTTGTATGAAGGGAGAAAGTGAACAAAGTAACTTTTAAATTTGGGGGCACCTGGGTGGCTCAGTGGGTTAAGCCTCTGCCTTCGGCTCAGGTCATGATCTCAGGGTCCTGGGATCAAGGTCCACATCAGGCTCTCTGCTCAGCGGAGAGCCTGCTTCCCTCCCCCCCACCCCACCCCGCCTGCCTCTCTGCCTACTTGTGATGTCTGTCAAAAAAAAAAAAAAAATCTTTAAATTTCTAGTCAATTCTAAAATGCAATCCAATTACTTAAATATCCATTTTACTGAATATAAAGAGTCAGAAATATACTTTGCTTTATGTTTTGTTTATGCATACTGTCCTGGCAAAATAAGCAGTAGAGCACACTTTGAATCTCAAAAGTGTCCCCTGTCACTAGAGAATATTAATTCCTTCCTAAAGTGACATGCCTCCAAGGAGTCTGTCATCCAGCACATGGAGACTGACAAGCTGGATTCTATAGCTGAAAAGAGGAACCTCCCCGGTTTTCCTACTAAAGTAGGATTTTATTCTACTGAAGGCTATTGTCATTTATTGCTCCCCTTAGCTCTGATTCTAAACCTGACAGGCCCAGTGTGTCCCATACGTTGTAGTCGACAGTGAGAAAATAATTAAGAAAAAGGAACCTTTTCTAAAACCAAGGAAAACCAAAGGATTTAATCATTTACCTGAATAAAGAAAACATATCCAAATTCAATCTCTTATCCTCCAGCCCCACCATTACTACCTTAAATTAGGACATTTCCTCTTGCTGGATTGTAAATACTATGTTGAAATGCTAATCCTAATCCATGTCTTAGTCAATATCATGGCTTCACTAAAGATTTAGCAAATGGACTTGTCAAATGTGCAAATGACCAAAAGTTATAATTAAAATATAATTTGTCAGATAAGAGACCAAAGATTCTTAAAGTTCTTACCAAGCTAAAACAATTAGAACACCCAAAGGAAAATATAATTTAATATAGGTAAATTCAAAGTCCTGCTTTTAGTTTAAAATGGAAAAAAAAAAAAAACCGGATAAAGGACATATTTAAAAGCTGTTCATATAGATAAACTTGGGGACTTATTTGGGACAGTGTTATCCAAGGGTAGAATAAAGCTACTAAAAATGGGTAACGTCTAGGCTGAAACAAAAGAAAACGAATGTCCAGCCCAAGGAACCAAATAGTCCCATGCTTTTCTGCACTGTTATAGGACCACGAGTGGATATTATGTTCAGCTCTACAAGTTAAGGTAAAATTGACCTTAGTCTATTAAGAACAGATGAAGAGGCAAATAATGCATACCTAGGCAAAAAGAAATGTTAGGGAAGTAAAACAGCCATCAAACAATAACAATACTATAATAATCACAACACTGGTAAAGTAGTGCTTTCTATGTGCTGGAGTTTGTTGGAGACACTCAAACAGGTTTGCTTTCACTCCTTCAAAAATCCCAGGAGGTCATAGTGTTAGCTCCCTTTTTTCAAATAAAGAATCTGATGCTCAGAAAAAGTAAGTTGTCTAAGATTATTTTTTATACCATATATTTGAAGGCATTTGTGTAGATGAGAAAGACATGTTTTGTTTTGTTTTTTTCCCATAGGGAAAGTAATGGAAGCTACAACTTGATAGAAAAGAAAAATTCTTAGTATTCATAATTGCATTAGAGTGGAATTATCTACCTGCCTAGTAGCAAGTTCTTTGCTACGCATGATCTAGCTAAAGCAAACTGTCAGTGCTGTATGGGAGGTGAGCTTAAGTAACCTTCAGGTTCCCTTGCAACATTAAAGTCCATGACTGGGATTTTGAGAAATGGGGTATTTTTTTTTTTTTTTTTTTTGGCCATGGTCAAATCAAAACAAAAAAATCATTCAAAGAAGTTGTTATGCTGAACTGACAAGTCTCTTCAATAAAAATAATTATTCCAATTAATTTGTATAGACATATCCTTTAATATACTTCTGTCACTGGTAACATTTCATCTGGATTCACTAATTTTTAAAAGCAATTTTACGAATATCACCTATATATAATATTAGTAGCAAAAATAACTCAGGACTTTTAACCACAAAGTTTTAGAATACAGTTACTTCAAAATCTCTTATTTCCCTCATTAGACTCTGTAGAAGCTTGATGCTGATGAACCTCTAACAAGTTAGATCTGAATAAATATTAAAGCCATAACTGAAAGAAAATTTCAGCCAAAGTTTGGCAATGGAATACAAGAGTCCTTTACCATTTCTTGAACCTACATTCTCCCTAAGAGGTAGACTCCTCAAATATTATGAGGCCTGTTTTAAGTGGAAGGAAACCCTCCAACTGAGATCAAATTATAAGGTATATGCATGAAATAATGTTATCTATCAAACTGGCAAGTGTGGACTTTGTGTGCATAACCAATTTTCATCCTTTGTCCCCAGTTCTTGATAGTTGAGAGTCAGATTCAAGGAGTAGAAAAAAAAAGTAACTATGGATTGTATGCACAAAACAGCAATAGAGAAACTGGGAGAACCCAGAGCAAAATATTTGTTACTTGTGGAACTAGAACTACAAAACTCTAGGGCTTCCCTTCTGTAAATACACAGAGAGACACAGAATATAGACAAATTGGGCTAATTTACTTAGTTCCTTGCTTTCTTTATGTTATCATCCCCTCCACTTTTTTTGGTAAATTTTTATAATGTCTAAACAGTTAGTAGCTAAACAGTTAGTAGCTAAACAGTAGCTAAACAGTTCAAATCCTAAGTCCAATCCTTTAATGTTACACCCTCACTGACCCATGTATGCTTCGTACTGTGTTAAAATTATCTGTGTGACTCTTTGACTAATATCCATTTCTTCACTAGATTGTACACTCTATGAGTGTAGGGATAATGTCTGTTTTTGCTCACCTTTGTCCCCAGTGTTTCAGCACTACATTTCCCACACATAGATGCCAGTGAATGAAAAAACTAATAAATGCAACCTTGGAGAGAAAATTTTGATTAACCACAGGCTTTATAAGCTATTTGCACAAGCTCCAGGACAGACACTATTATACACAAGGAATGTCTTTGCAGAAAAGTTTAAGGCAAAAGCATTCTCACACTGTTGGAGAACACTACCATAAATTGTATCATCTCTGAAAACTAAAAAGTACAACAAACACAGCCCATAAGTTAGCCTTAAATTGACCAAAGTCTAGAATGTTTTTCCATCCCTAATTTATGCAATTTTATCACTGGCATCTATTTTGTTCTGGAAAGCCAAGCCAGATTTCTGGTGTTCCAAATTGTACTTCATAAGCCCCTAGCTAACACACACCAAGTTTGTCATGAGTAACCAAGCAATGAGATTTGACATCAGGCAATATGGATAACACCATACCACATCTTAAAAATACCTTTTCATGAGGTATACAAAAGGATAACGTGATGCAGATTTTGTTGGCTTGCTTGAGCGGTGTCTTTAACCACTTTCTGTAAGCTAAAATAAACGGAGAATATTTCACAATTGATCTGTGTACAATCTGTGTAATGCTCATTACAGCTGTTACAGAATGGAGGAGTCAAAACCATATCCATATTCAGAAACTAGAATATTTTATAGATCTGATATAATATAATAAAAATTTGAGAATATTTTGTTTTATAATAAATATTTCAATTAAGTGATACAGTTTTGATTTCTTGTTCTGTTACAACTTGTAGCTCTTTTAATGATAGGCAAAAAACACTAATACACTTTTTGGAAGAAAAATTATATACTAAGTTTTCTAACTCGAAGAATAAATTGTAACCTCAAGGGACTGGAATAAAGACATTTATAGAGGCTATAATGTTATGTGCTATTAGCAAATTTACTAATTTTTTTTCATTTACAATATTGTAGGAGAGTGATAAAATACATCAGGTTGCACTCAATGCATCCTTAGTGACCTGGGAAATTCATGTTTATATTCCCATGTAGGACTTTGTTTCTCAAAAGTCCGATTCTCCTGCATATAACTATCATGTCACCCATAAACATTAGAATGTGTACCAGGTTTTTATGAAAAGACTTATTTCTCTTATTTCAGGATGCTTTTAAAGAAAGGATTCTTCATGTCTGAGAAGTTGAAGTCTATTATTTGTACATCATTTTGTTTTCAAATAGCTTTCTGTAAGGATCCAGCACTGCCAAGCAGAGCTGTTCTCGGGTTCTTATTTAGAGAATTATTCATGTTATAACAGAAAGAGCTAGTAAGTCTTTTCAACCTCTAGAGAAATCCATTGCATAATATGATCAAGCATGTCTATCAAATCTAAGGCAGTATACATTTTCACTAGAATTTGTCTGAGTTTCTTTGTTCATTCATTTTATTAGCTAAAGCCCATACTTTGTTCAGATTTCCTTAGTTTTACCTAATGTTCTTTTTTTTCCCCTTTGGTCCAGGATCCCCTCCCATAACATATATTAATCATATATCCTTAGGCTACTCTTGCTTTTTTTTTTTTTTTAATGACCTGTACATTTTTGAGGGCTGTTTGTCAAACAGTTTGTAGAATACCCCTATACTGAGATTTTTCTGGCATTTCTGACATGATTATACAGGAGTTATATGCTTCAAGGAGGTAAAGTTACTCTCTTTTCTCCCTTTCAATACTGCACTCGTTAGAAAGAAGACATTCTATGCAGACTATGCTTAAGGAGTTGGGAGTCATACTCCCTGTCCTTTAGGGCTGAGGATCTATATAAATTATTTTAAATTCTTCTGCACAGAAGATTTGTTCATTGGGACTTGAACAAGGAAATCTTAAACCAATCCTCATCTGATTACTAACAAACCATGTAGCCGTTAGAAAATCACTTAGTTTTGTTGGGTACAGCTTACAAAGAAAACTTGAAAAATTTAAAGAATAGTTGTAGCTTGTTAAATATATGCTATGTGCCAGACTTTATTAGGTGCTTAGTGAATTTTATCTCATATCATCACCATAACAATGAAGAAAGCATGACTGTTATTATTTCATAGATGCAGAAGTTTGAAGCTCAGAGAGGTAAAATATCCTGCCCAATTCACACCCACAATCCATCAAATACTGAAAGCTAAACTATGTACATGTAAAACACACACACATGCACACAGGCATTATGCATTATGAAATAAACACCTTCCCATATATAACAAAGGCAGGAAACATGTCAAAGACTCTGGTTTGTCCTAAAGAAGAGAAGACTTGGCTAAATGGAGATTTCCAATTCTAATTTTGCCCCATTCATTTTCCATCATAAAGAATATAAATGACTTCCATATCTACTACCACTAGAACTGGTCATCACCTGGTTTGAGGTGTCCAGTTCTCTAAGGGTTTCAGTCATCTGAGTGAATAAGATGCCATGATATAAAGTCATACAATTGTAAGAGGAGCATGTGTTTTTAAGAGGATGTCAATTTCCCAGTGAGCACATTTTATTTCTAGGCATAAATATGCATTTGCGTAACTATCCACGTGTTCCATCTTACAAGACCATTATTCTTGCTCAGCAAGCATGGAATTTCTACGTCTTTACAGAACCAGATTTCTATTCAAACACTGTATCTGAAACTTGCATGACCATCAGGGCACACATATTCCTAATATTAACCAGGAATCGCTCTGTGTCGTACAAAGTTATGAAATACATCATAAGGCATGATCTACTTGGTAAATACTGAAGAGCATTTCACATTTCATTATTACAAAATGTACATGCATATATATATGTATATATATATACATATATATATATATATATATATATATATATATATATAATGACCCACTTGAAAACACAAAGTTGGGCTCAGGTCCATTAAGAGAAAACAAACACAAACAAATACAGTTCAGCAAATATCTCTTAATATACCTTAATATCTCTCAGAATGGATTCTTCACTGAAATGGTTAATGCCTTTACTTTCAAAATGGAACAATGAAGTTTCATTTTTTCAGTGGGATTCACTTAATTTGCAAGGATCAAACAGATTTAAAATAATTCAATCATTCCTTTATGTAACTTTGTATATAACACATATAGAACAGTGCAGTAAATACCTACCCAGCCTGATGGTATAAATGTATTTTTAAGTGGTTGGAAGCTTCAATATAAAGCTCATTAACCTTAGACCTCATGAGTAATTCGACTCAATTCCCTAACACATTCTGCATTATAAAACCTGTAAATGTGTGGGGTTCACCAAGGAATGGAAGAATGAATTATGAAATCTTAAAGCACCCTAGGATTGTCCTTTCCTCCTCCCATTTGAGAAGATAGAAGTGGAGTCAATCTTGTCTTATGTAGTATTTTAGAATTAATTTTTTTTTTAGAATTATTCTTAAAGTCATTTGAAGTTAACAGCTCCATATAACACAAATACGGAAACACTTTCAGTCATAATTTAATACTATTTCCACAATACTTAATGCCTGAATAAAAGCATCCTTGTAATGACCCCAGTTCTAAAATGTCAGTGTTCTCTTTGATGACGACTTCTGTTTTATTTTTATTTACTTAAGTGCTATTATGACTTTCCCCTCACAGTTTCACCTGTTACCTAATTCTCCAGCTGCTTTCCTCAGTCCTTCATCTGTTTACCTTATTGCCCTATTACTTTAGGCAAGTACTAGAGCTGTGCAGGCCACTCTCCCTGCAAACCCAACTCTGGTCATTCATCCTTTGATAAAGCAAGGGCAGAATCCAACACCATTTTCTCACCATTATTACTGTTTAGGCCCTTTAAAAATTTGGCAGTATGTTTCTATTATTTTGTTAATCACCATTCCTATCAAATCCCATTGTTTAAAAGGTGAGTCCCAGTGTCACAATACTTATCACACTTACTTATTAATAAGTATCACACCTACTTACTAATTTATCCCTTCAACCATCCATCTATTTACTTAAACTACATGGAGTATAGGGCCAGAGAGATGCAAGGAATTTGCTGCAGCATAGCACAAAATTAAGGAAAAAGAATAAATCATGATAGTGTAATACAACTTCTAGAATTTAGATATGGCTAGAACATAGTGAATCATGGAGAAAAAGTGAGATCACCCATTCACCTTCTGTTTTATAACATCTTTCTCTAAATAAAATTCTTTAAAATATATTTCTTCCTTTGAATAAAAAAAGGACTACCCCAACTGAATTTCTACATGTAACTCATTATTTTCAGAGCTTTTGACATCAATTTATTCATAAACGTAGTGAAAAGGGAAGAAAAGAAACTGATAAGAAATGAATAAATGACCACTATATGGTAAGAGTGGATTCAAAACTGATCTTATAGAAAGCTAGCTGCTTGGTGGAGGGCAGCGGGGAGGATGAGAAGTTACTGAAATCCTGGTCCAAAATATTTCTTCTTTACCTACTTATTCTGTTACTATTTCTAAAGGCTCATCCATATTTATCTCGCCCTGAGAACAGTTATTTTGAAAATGGATGCGAATTTTAACATGGTTAATTTCCCATCATCTCTACTTCATTTGGCCTCAGTCTAGATATACCCATATTTCTTTAAAGTATTAACTTCAAATTACTTCGATTATGAAAGTGGCACATGTTCATACTGTACAATAAATACAATGGGCATAAAGGAGAAAACAAAAAATAGTCACTTGCACCATAAAAAGGAATCTTTGTGAATGTTTTTGATGCATTTCCTGTCAATGGTTTTACGCAGATCCTTACAAATACACAACTACCTCTCTACTACCCACTCTCATTACACAAAGTCAGAACTGTAATATATGTGGTTTTTCTAAAATGAGAACAATGACAGTATCTAGGTACAGAGTTGCAAAGATCAAATCAACTAGTTGCATCAGGATAGATATTAAGATTTTGCCAATACCTTTAATATTGTCTGTCCCAGATGTTGTACAACTACTAATACCTTTAAATAATACCTTTAAACGAATAACTAATAACTTTAAATTGTCTGTCCCAGGTGTGATACATACTACATGCTCAAAATATTAGTGAATTTTTTCAGTGTTATAATTTTTCAGGTATACATACATATTCACTCAACATTTTGTGGGAATTTTCTGTCAAAATACGATTTTTAACAGATGCAGTTGTGGAGTCACTGAAGACATGGCTTTTCATCAGAGAATCCTATGTTGAAGTGTCTGCTGATTCTGTTATTTACTGCTTGTGGGAGATTTTGCATGGTTTCCTCATTTAAAGTTGTGGATAATATTGTGTATCTTTCAAAACTTTTTTTATGGTTAGAGATCTTGGGTGCAAGGTATTGTAATAAATATCAAACAAATAATAATATTTGTTTCCAGTGTTCCTGCTATGATAGCTGCAATGAATATGTTCATATATATTGCTTTTTACTACTTTTGAATTATTTCCTTGGGAATGAGTCCCAGAAGTAGGATTACTGAGTAAAAGGTTATAAAAAAAAGTTATGTTCTTTATATTTACTGCTATGTTGTTTTCCAATAAGTTTCAACCAATATATAATGTAATAAGCAAAGCACTTCATATATTTAAAGAATGTTCCCATACCTACTTCATTCAAGTCCACATCCTTTGCTCATCAGTTAAAAAGGGGAGAATCTGGGGTGGATTTTATTACAGGAATTCCAAACCACTGGGAATTGAACAGATGCTGCTAACTCATTTTATATTTGGGAGACCACCAGTCAGCCGTGCTCAGTAACAGCTTTCAAAAACATCTGGACTTAAACTTACAGCCTAAACATGACAGGTTAAATAGTAAATAGTTATAAAATAGCTTAATGCCTTGATTCTCAAAAATCTGAATTCACTGAGATTTTTATAATTTTTAGATGATAGAAAAATTGCAAATAATGTAACCATTAAGACTCACATAAACTATACAGTATATTATTTTGGCATTATGGACATCTGGTCGATGTGGAGTTTGGGAAGGCTCAGAGGATTTTTACAAATAATGTTTTGAAGGTAAGAAAAATCCTTACTAATAACTATTTTACTCAAAGGAGCACAAAGATATATGCAGTCTTCAAGTTATATTTATTGAATCTTAGTTTATGTGAACATGAAATAGCTTATAAGAATAGAGAAAGGTAAAAAAAATTTTGGCTTAAAAACCAACACTTATGACATTCTACCCATATCATGAGCCTTACTGAAATGCTAGCTTCTGGAAGGCAGAGTTCATGTCTAATGTATTGTTCTTCAAGGATTACCATAGTAATAAGTACCACAGTAAACCCTTACATGTATGTCTATGGAAATGGGGTTATTCCAGTTACCATTGTTGCATTAATTTATTACCCCCAATTGAGTGGCTTAGAAGAACAATGCCATTACGCTCATTAGGCTCAGAAACTCTGTGGGACAGGATTTCAGACAAGGCACACTGGGAATGTGCTGTTTCTGCTCCATGATGCCTGGGACTTTAACTCGACATATGGACATAATGTAAGTGAATGGGGGTTGGAATCATCTGAAGGCACATTCACTCATTGTCTACAGCCTGAGCTGGAATGACTCAAAAATGGGGATTTGTTAACCAGAGCACCTACACATGGACTCTCTATGTGGCTTCACTTCCTCATAACATGGTGACCTCAAGGTAGATAGACTTATAATATGGCAGCTCAGGGCTCCAAGCATGAGTACTATAACGAACAACATGGAAACTTAATTGCCTTTTATGACTCAGCCAGATTCAAAGAGAAGGAAATTCTTTATGGCATAATGACATACAGACACAATACTATTTATGACATAATACTATATATACACATAATGCTATTATAGTCATCTTTGGAAAATACAACCAATAATTACCCTCTAGTATTGTTTTAACTTTAACTTCTACTCTTTCTACCATGTTAAATTTAAAAACTGTATTTTTTATGCATAGTTTTAGTACCCAAACATGGTGGGGATTTTTTTGTTTCTAATTTAAAAACTATATGTGATTTTTTCAAACAATACCTTCCTAAAAGATTCTGATATACCCCACTGGGTGGACAGGTAGAACTGGTATTGTCCTCCTGATAGAAAATTACCTCTCTCTCATTGATTTCTGAATTGCCCAGTAATCAGAAAAGAACCAAGCACACATTAATCTCCTTTCTACTGAGGATATTTTGTATTTGAACTGAAGAGAAATTCTCAAAATATTTGGTGAATTATTTAAGTGTAAGCAGTTTAATAGCCTTTTAGAGTTTATTTGAATTTTTCAGTTGTCTCTGATAAGGTTTTGGCCATGACTTGAAAAGTTCGATACAGTGGAAGGCATTTCAAAATAGTAGAAGAATATATAGGGATATTTTATAATTAAGATAATTGATTTCCATACTGATCTTTCCCCCTATAAACTGTTTAATTTGTAAACTCAAAGTATGTAAGCTTGAGTCTCATATGAAACATGATGATCACAAAATAAAGAACTTCTATTTCTGACATGGAGCCCTCTCAGCTCCTATACATACTCACTCCTCAGTTAAGAGCTTTTTTGAGTGCTGAGCATGGGACTTCTACTTCCACTTTCAACTTTAATCATTTATTTGAATCAAAGTCTTCTTAAGTTCATTAGTTTATCTTCACTGTCAGTAAGAAATAATGACAGTTCTACTTTCACAGTGTTTATTAATTTTCTGTTCTTTTTTTCTAAACATATACCTGGGATCAATGCTTACTTTTGTACACTGAACAACTAAACTAAAATAGACACATATGACAGATGGTCATTTTCCCCAAAATATTACAAACAGAACCTAACTCATTAATATTGAAGTCTTAAACAATCTCCTTTATTGACTATATTTTATTCCTATTTGGTCTTTTTTTTTTTTTTTTAAGATTTATTTATTTGACAGAGAGAGACACAGCAAAAGAGGGAACACAAGCAGGGGGAGGAGGAGAAGGAGAAGCAGGCTTCCCGCTGAGCAGGGAGACCAATGCAGGGCTCAATGCAAGGCTTAGTGCAGGGCTTCATGGGAGGACCCTGGGATCATGACCTGAGCGGAAGGCAGAGGCTTAATGACTGAGCCACCTGAAAGGCACACCTCCCATTCAGTCTTCAACTGAAAGAAATATAGCCTAGCCCTACAATGTAGTGTTTATAAGCAAAAATGCAGATAAATGAGCTTAATATATACATTTTTAAAGATTTTATTTGTCAGAGAGCAAGAGAGAGCCCAAGTAGGGGGAGCAGCAGGCAGAGGGAGAAGCAGGCTCCCTTCTGAGCAAGCAGCCTGATATGGGGCTTGATCCCAGGGTCCTGGGATCGTGACCTGAGCAGAAGGCAGGTGCTTAATCAACTAAGCCAAGGGAGACTGCCTTCTGCCTGTTGCTCCCCCTGCTTGGGTGCTCTCTCTCTCTGACAAATAAATAAATAAAATCTTCAAAAAATAAATAGATAAAATACCTGTATACTCATACCTGAGTAACATCAATTTAGGCCAAATCACTTATTTGGAAAAAAAAAATGTAAAAACAACAATTGGTTATTTGCATCTGACATGTATTTAGATTTAAATAAAATTTGGTATCTGGTCAAGAAAAGTGCTAAGAACAACTTTCTTAAAGCAATTCTTATACATGTTTGGCGAATTATTCCCATCTCTAAAGAAGGTTATTTATTCTGAGTATATTCTCCAAAAACTTAGAGGAAAACATTCATTTGAACCTCTTCCCTACTCTCTGTTGATCAAAATTTGTTTTAAATTTGTGAAGGAAAAGTGAAACACTCATGAACAATAAAAAATTTTAGATTTAGCTACTCAGGATGGCTGGGTTCAGATTCTAAATCTGTCTCAAAGTAAATGTATAATCTTTTAAAAATCATTTTATTTCATTGGCACTCTGTTGATCTACAAAATGGAAATGATAATACCTACTATTTATAAACATGTGCTTATCTGTTTGGATGATGATACTGCTTAATGAAGGTAAACTTATTTATAGCCTATTTGTTACTAAGCACCTTTCTTAAAATAGGATGTCATTTTCTTACTTGTTTTGCTGACAGAATATCTGATATCCATTGTCCTCTTTACAGATAAATTGATTAATTCCATAAACAAAGCAATAGTAGTTTCATTGGCAGGAAATGTGATTGTGCTAAATGAATGAGATAAATCGTATCCTAATCATGTGTCCACATAAAGTACAAACTATACCAGTAAATATAGGAGGTCAATTCTCAACTTCTATTAATATTTATTTGGTATTTTGTCAATGAACTTTTTATTTTTTTTCTTCTCTGTCTCTCTCTCTCTCTCTTTTTTTTTTTTTTTTTTTTTGGTTAGCTAACCCTTGAGAGGAAATGAAAAGTATCAGACATGGTAGATATCATAAAGAAACCCTTAAAATTAAGATAGTTGTACTCCTTAATAATTTCCTGCACATTGAGAGAAGGTCCTGGTTACTCATTATTAACACTAATGTTTCAGATCATTTCACTGACTGAAAGTTGCCCCTAAATAATCTGAGCACCACGGCATACATTTATTTATGTATATATCCTACGGGTAGCTATGGGGCACCTAGAACATTGATTTGCCACAGGCTGAATCAACATTCCGAGGAAAACTCAGGTCAAGCAAGTAGACACACATTTTTTTTTCCCTTCCTTAATGTGTTTTAATCCATTCTACTACATGAAGGTGGACAAAAAGCATGCCTGAATTCTATTTTGCCCCCATTCTGTTTTTTTCTTTTCCTTTTTTTAATATTTAAATTCAGTTAGCCAACATATAGTACATCATTAGTTTCAGATGAAGAGTTCAGTAAGTAACTCATCAGTTGCATATAACACCCAGTGCTCATGACATCAATGCCCTCCTTAATGCCCATCACCCAGTTACATCCCCCCTTCTAGCTCCCCTCCAACAACCGTGTTTGTTTCCTATACTTAAGAGTCTCTCATGGTTTTCTCCCTCTCTAATGATTTCCCATCCAGTTTTCCCTCCCTTCTCCTATGATCCACTGCGATGCTTCTTATATCCCACACATGAGTGAAACCCTATGATAACTGTCTTTCTCTGACTGACTTATTTCACTTAGCATATACCCTCAAGTTCCATTCACATCTATGTAAATGGTAAGTATTCATCCTTTCTGATGGCTGAGTAATATTCCATTGTATATATGTATCATACCTTCTTTATCCATTCATCTGTTGATAGATATCTGGGCTCTTTCCACAGTTTGGCTATTGTGAACATTGCTGCTATAAACATTGGGATGCAGGTGCCCCTTTGGATCACTACACTTATAGTAGTGCAATTACTGCTTTTGGATAGCTCTATTTTCAATTTCTTGAGGAACCTCCATACTGTTTTCCAGAGTGCCTGTACCAGCTTGCATTCCCACCAATACTGTAAGAGAGTTCCCCTCTCTCCACATCCTTGTAGACATTTGTTGTTTCCTGACTTGTTAAGTTTAGCCATTCTAACTGGTGTGAGGTGGCATCTCATTGTGGTTTTGATTTGTATTTCTCTGATGCCAAGTGATGTGGAGCATTTTTTTCATGTGTCTGTTGGCCATTTGGATGTCTTCTTTGAAGAAATGGCTGTTCATGTCTTTTGCCCATTTCTTGACTGGATTATTGTTTTTTGGGTGTTGAGTTTTATAAGTTCTTTATATACTTTGGATACTAGCCCTTTATCCGATATATCATTTGCAAATATCTTCTTCCATTCCATAGGCTGCCTTTTAGTTTTGTTGACTGTTTCCTTTGGTTTGAGGAAGCTTTTTATTTTAATGAAGTCCCAAGAGTTAACTTTTGCTTTTGTGTCCCTTGCCTTTGGAGACATGTATATCAGTAAGTTGCTGTGGCCGAGGTCAAAGAGGTTGTTGCTTGTGTTCTCCACTAAAATTCTGATGGATTCCCGGCTTCCAGTTAGGTCTTTCATCCATTTTGAGTTTATATTTGTGTATGGTATAAGAAAATGGTCCAGTTTCATTCTTCTACATGTGTCTGTCTAATTTTCCCAACACCATTTATTGAAGAAACTGTCATTTTCCATTTGATATTCTTACCTGCTTTTGTCGAAAATGAGTTGACCATAGAGTTTAGGGTGCATTTCTGGGGTCTCTATTCTGTTCCATTGATCTGTGTGTCTTCTTCTGTGCCAGTACCACACTATCTTGAGGATTATAGCTTTGTAATATAGCTTGAAGTCTGGCATTCTGATGCCATCAGCTTTGGTTTTCTTTTTTCAACACTCCTCTTATTATTTGGGTTTTTTTCTGGTTCATATAAATTTTAGGATTATTTATTCCAGTTCTGTGAAAAATGTCAATGGTATTTTGATAGGAATCTATGCTATTCAGAGCAATCTACAATGAATGTATAGATTGCTCTGAATAGCATAGATATTTTAACAATATTTATTCCTCCAATCCATGAGCATGGAATGTCTTCCCATTTCTTTGTGTCTTCCTCAATATCTTTCAGAAGTATTCTGTAGTTTTTAGAGTGCAGATCCTTTACCTCTCTGGTTAGGTTTACTCCTAGGTATTTTATGGGTTTTGGTGCCACTGTCAATGGGATTGATTCCTTAATTTCTCTTTCTTCTGTCTCATTGTTTGCATATGGAAATGCAATGGATTTCGTGCACTGATTTTTATATCCTGTCACTTTGCTGAATTCCTGTATGCATTCTAACAATTTTGGGGTGGAGTCTTTTGGGTTTTCCACATAAAGGAACAGGTCATCTGTGAAGAGTAAGAGTTTGACTTTTTCTTTGCTAATCTGAATGCCCTTTTCTCTTTTTGTTGTCTGATTGTTGAAGTTAGGACTTCTAGTACTATGCTGAACAACAGTGGTGAAAGTGAGCATACCTGTTGTATTCCTGACCTTAGGCGAAAAGCTCTGTTTTTCCCTAATATTCACTGTGGGCTTTTCTTATATAACTTTTATGATATTGACATCTGTTCCCTCTATCCCTACACTTTGGAGAGTTTTAAACAAGAAAGGATGTTGCACTTTGTCAAATGCTTTTTCTGAATCAATTGAGAGGGTCATATGGTTCTTATCCATATGTTCAATATGATGTATCACGTTGATTGATTTGTGAATATTGAACCATCCTTGCAGTCCAGGAATAAGTCCCACATGATCATGGTGAATAATCCTTCTAATGTACCTTTGGATTCTATTGGCTAGTTTATTTGTGAGAATTTTGGTATCCATGTTCATCAGGGGTATTGGTCTGTAATTCTCCTTTTTGGTGCAGTCTTTGTCTAGATTTGGGATCAAGATAATGCTGGCCTCATAAAACAAGTTTGGAAGTTTTCCATTTCTATATTTTAGCTTCAGAAGAATAGGGATTATTTCTTCTGTAAATGTTTGGTAAAATTCCCCTGGGAAGCCATCCGGCCCTGAAGTCTTGTTTGTTGGGAAATGTTTGATTACTGCTTCAATTTCCTCACTGGTTATGGGTCTGCTCACATTTTCTATATTTTCTAGTTTCAGTTTTGGTAGTTTGTAAGTTTCTAGGAATGCATCCATTTCTTCCAGATTGCCTAATTTGTTGCCATACAGTTGCTCATAATATGTTCTTAAAATTGTTTGTATTTCCTTGGTTTTGGTCATGATCTCTCCTCTTTCATTCATGATTTTATTAATTTGAGTCCTGTCTCTTTTCTTTTTTGATAAGTCTGGTCAGGGGCTTATTTTTTCAAAGAACCAGCTTCTAATTTCATTGATCTTTTCTACCGTTCTTGTGGTTTCTATTTCATTAATTTCTGCTGTATCATTATTATTTCTCTTCTCATGCTTGGTTTAGGCTTTACTTGCTGTTCTTTCTCCAGTTCCTTAAGGTGTAAGGTTAGCTTGTGTATTTGAGACTTTTCTAACTTTTTGAGAAAGGCTATGTACTTCTCTCTTAGGGCCACCTTTGCTGCATCCCAAACATTTCGAACTGTTGTGTTTTCATTTTCGTTTGTTTCCATGAATTTTTTTTTGATTCTTCTTTAATTTCCAGGTTAGCCCACTCATTCTTTAGTAGGATGCTCTTTAGCCTCCATGTATTTGAGTTCTTTCCAAATTTCCTCTTGTGATTGAGTTGCAGTTTCAAAGAACTGTGGTCCAAAAACATGCAGGAAATGACCCTAATCTTTTGGTACCTGTTGAGACCTGAATTGTGAACCAGTATGTGATCTATTCTGGAGAATGTTTCATGTGCACTTAAGAAGAATGTATATTCTTTTGCTTTAGGATGGAATGCTCTATATCTATATGTGAAATCCATCTGGTCCGGTGCGTCATTCAAAACCCTTATTTCCTTTTTGATCATCTGCTTAGATGACCTGTCCATTGCTGTGAGTGGGGTATTCAAGTTCCTTTCTATTACTGTATTATCATCAATGCATTTCTTTAATTTCATTATTAATTAGTTTATATAATTGGCTGCTCCCATTTTAGATATTTATAATTGTTAGATCTTCTTGTTGGATGAACCCTTAAAGAATGATATAGTGTCCCTCTTCATCCCTTACTGCAGTCTTTGGTTTAAAATCTAATTTCTTTGATATAAGGTTTGTTACACCAGCTTTCTTTTGATGTCCATTAGTAGAATAAATTATTCTCCACCCCCTCACTTGCAATCTGGAGGTGTCTTTGGGTCTAAAGTGAGTCTCTTGCAGACAGCATATGGATGGGTCTTGCTTTTTTATCCAGTCTGATACACTGTGCCTTTTGATTGGAGCCCTTAGCCCATTTACATTCATAGTACCTATTGAAAGATATGAATTTAGTGCCATTGTATTACCTGTAAAGTCCCTGTTTCTGTATATTGTCTATGTTTCTCTCCGGTCTATGTTACTTCTGGGCTCTCTCTTAGTTTACAGGATCCCCTTTAATATGTTTTGCAGGGCTAGTTTAGTGATCACAAATTCTTTTAGTTTTTGTTTGTTCTGGAAGCTCTTTATTTCTCCTTCCATTCTGAATGACAGAATGCTTGATAAACTACTCTTGGCTGTGTGTTTTTCTCATTAAGTACACTGAATATATCATGCCAGCCCTTTCTAGCCTGCCAGGTCTCTGTGGATAAGTCTGCTGCCAGCCTAATGTTCCTACCCTTGTAGGTTAAGGAGTTCTTGTCTAGAACTGCTTTCAGGATTTTCTCTTTATCTCTGAAATTTGTAAGCTTCACTATTATATGTCAGGGTGTTGTTCCACGTTATTGACTTTGAAGAGGGTTCTCTCTACCTCCTGGACTTGAATCCTTCTTTCCTTCCCCAGATTAGGTAACTTCTCAGGTATGACTTGCTCAAATATACCTTCTCCCCACCCTTTCTTCTTCCTCTGGGACCCTAATAATTGTACTATTGTTTTTACTTTATGGTATCACTGATTTCTCAAAGCCTCTCCACATTGTCCATTAGTTGTTTTTCTCTTTTCCTCAGCTTCCTTCCTTTCCATCATTTTGTCTTCTATGTTAGTGACTCTCTCTTCTGCATCATTTACCCTAGCTGTTAGAGTATCCATTTTAGACCACATCTCAGTTAAATCACTTTTAATTTTGGCATGATTAAATTTTATTTCTGCACTAAGAGATTCTCTAGTGTCTTTCATGTTTTCAACCCCAGCTAGTAATTTTATAATCATTGGAATTGATAATGCAGGAATTCTCCTAAATTCCAGCTCTGAAATTTTACTTATGTCCATATCAATTCTGTGGCAGAGAGTATTACCTCTGGCTCTGTTGTTTGTTGTAAATTCCTCCTTCTAGTCATTTTGCCCAGAGAAGAATGGATGAACAAGAGGACAAAACCAAAAATATCAACCACGACCCAAGGAAATACATACTAGACAAATCCAAAAAGTTCAGAAACCAAAAAAATAAAAGGAAAAGAAAAAAAAGTGTGTGTGTAGCGGGGGGTAGAATATAATCTTACAGGTGGCAAACAGGGTGATCCACTTGGTCCTGGGTATATTTTGGTCTATTTGTTAGAAGACACTAAATCCCAAAATTTTAAAGAAAGCAAATCTTATACACACACACACACACACACACACACATATATATGTATATATGTGTTTTATATATATATATATTTTATATTTTATATATATATGTAAAATACAAAATAAAATTGAATACAGTGAGAGGAAGCAAAAAAATGAAGAATATATCTATAAAATGTATATATAAAAATGAAAATTAAAAGAAGACTTAAAAACAAAGAGTTGATAAAATAAGAAACTAGATGAGAAGGAAAAAAATTAAAAAAGGAAAAAAAATTTACTGAAAGATCAAAGGCTTATGAATAAACCCTCTAATTCTAATTTTTTTTTTTTTTTTAATTTATTTATTTGTTAGAGAGAGAGCGAGTGAGCACAGGCAGACAGAGTGGTAGGCAGAGGCAGAGGGAGAAGCAGGCTCCCTGCGGAGCAAGGAGCCCGATGTGGGACTCGATCCCAGGACGCTGGGATCATGACCTGAGCCGAAGGCAGCTGCTTAACCAACTGAGCCACCCAGGCGTCCCACCCTCTAATTCTATATACCATTTTCCCTTAGCACAGGAGTTTTTCAGTTATGAGTTAGGTGTGTGGGTTTTCTTTTTTCTGATCATTGGGCTCCTGCTCAAGGATCATTTACCTAATCATGCACACACCTGTGCCACTCCTTCTGAGGAAAGGAGCAGGATCTCGCAGCAGCTGTCCCTTGCTGGGCCCCTACTTGGAGAGCAATCACCAGATCCTGCAGGGGTTCATGGTTTATGGCAATAACTAGCTGAGAGCCGACTCTTAGGCCTACTGATTTTAGCTGGCTTCCCTGATCCAATGCTTGGGAACTCTACCACATTCAGGGACGCCTGTTCTTCCTGTGACCCTGAGGATCTGAGGCCACACTGTCCCCCCTAGAATTCTGCCCAACTTCACCACCTGAGCACCTTTCAGGCAGGGACATCCCTCATAGGAGCAGACATCTAAAAGTTCTGGGATTTTGCACTCTGGGATATATCACTTTCTGATAGGGAACTTATGGAGTCTCCTTTGTGGTTTATCTTCTAATATATCCCCTCAGATTCATGAGGTTTCTTTTTGTAGAACTGCAGCAATTCTTTGCCTAGAACTGAGGTTAAATTCACAGGTGTGCAGAATGATTTGACAAGTATCGAGCTGAATTCAAGGGACCAGATGAAATGAGGGTCTCCTAGTTTTCTTCCATCATCCCTCCCTCTGCCCCCATCCTATTTTGTCCTCTCTCTTCTTTGGGACTCCATGAAAAAGAATGGCCAAAGGGAAGTTAGGGTAGCCTGGAATCTTTCCATCTCGTATGGTTGGTCATTATGGGCTATAAAAGCTACCACCCTCAAAGCCCAGGCATCTGAGTGGTTAGGCCTCCAAGATTAGGAAAAAAAGTGGAGAACCATCACAATTCTCTGCAAGTAGCAGTATTTTGGCATTAGATCAAAATACCAGAAATATTTTAATTAATAGGGACAATGATAAATAAAATAGGAAGTGAGATAAGAGGTAATTGCCTGAGAAAACAAGGCCTTTCTTCTCATTTTTACAACTCTCTCGAATGACCCACAAAAGAAAAGTGCATGCAAATAATATTTTAAGTTCCAGGATGTGCTTTTGCTTTTCCCAGAAGGAGTGCCCACAGATAAATCTAAGAGGGAGGTCATTAAATTGAATGGAAGATATTTAGAATAGGCGGCTTCACCCCATGTAAAGCAATTGTAAGCCTTTCTTTGTGTTTTAAAACTTTTTAGATAAATAGTCAGATTCAATTAAGCTCTGCAACTTCAAGAGATGGTTCTTCTAAGGAGAGAGACAGGAGGGACTACAGACGTGGGATTCCCGATCTGCTAACAGACCTGTGGGAGGGCAGAGAGAATTAGGCTATTGTGCTTCAATCAGCAGCATCACTACATGTCACAGTAAATTTAACCATGGAGTTTTAGAGTTAGGATGTGGACAAATGATTGAAATAGTACTTGAGAAAGGGGCCAACACATTTAGTATGAAAGAATTAAGAGTTTAGGTGCAAAGAATACTACAGAAAAATATTTTAAAACAGACTTAAGTTTTGAAGATTGACAAGAGGAGACATAGTAAAAGTTGCCTTAGCTAATCCCATAGTGTTAAGAGCATAGGTCATGGAGCCAAACTGCCTGGAACTGCATGCAGGCCCCACCACTTATTTACCAAGTGATCCTGGGCAAGTTACTTCCCCTCTCTTGCCTCAACTTCCTAATTTGATATATGGGAAAATGATAATACTGTCTACCTCACAATGGCTTTCGAAAGTATTTGAAAGATTAATACATGCAAAGTGCTTCCAAATGGCCTGATAGTTGGTAAAAGTATTCAACATTTAACTTTTACTAAAATGCAGAACTACCCTCAAGGAATAACTAATATTAACTTAACATTTATTATGTTAGACAACTTATGCAAAGTAATTTATGTGAATCATCTTTACTCTTAGCAATCACCGTATAATGCAGGAATCATTATTACTTCAATCTGACTGGTAATGAAAGTGAGGCACAGAGAAGTTAAGAAACTTGCCCAAGGTCACACAGCAAAGAAGTGGTATTTTCAAGATTCAAATCCAGGCAGCCTGTCTTTAGGTACAACACTTCAACCCTGAGTAACTGTCTGTCTGACATAGAAAACAGCAGACACAAGCAATGCACTTACTATCTATTTCAGTGGGTTTAGACTACTCAACAACAGCGGCTGTAGTGTATTCATCACTGTCTCCCAGTACCTAGCAGGGTACTTTGTGCATATTTGATTTGATAACTAGCTAACTAGCTGCCTTTCCTTTGTTAATGGCAGGTGCTTAGTTCCATGATTCACAACTGTATGCTAAAATCCCATGACTGAACTCATTGCCATCTCTTATGGAGTAGTCCTCCAAACATTGCTATTGTCCCATGACCCCTTAGTGTGTCCCCTGCCCCAATAAAAGGACAGTCACCACTGGTCATCTTGTTCATTTGCTCTCCCTTACACCCATCCTCTGTCTTGCGCTTCCAATCCATGGTCACTGGTACAAGGAGGATCACATAGAACTTAACTGAAAATAACACCAGAGGACAGAAGAGGAATGAAAAGGGGAGGCAGGCCAGGAATGAGTTCCTTTGAGCCCTTTTGTCTTTCTTGCTCTAAGGACTGCCTCGCCATGTTTCTTTTATAGTATTCAAGTCTCAGAAGTCTCCCACTACAGAATGGGGAATAGTTTTAGAAAAAAGCAGGCCAGGGGCACCTGGGTGGCACAGTCGTGAAGCGTCTGCCTTTGGCTCAAGTCATGATTCCAGGGTCCTGGGATTGAGCACTGCATTGGGCTCCCTGCTCAGCGGGAAGCCTGCTTCTCCCTCTCACACTCCCCTTGCTTGTGTTCCCTCTCTCGCTGTGTCTCTCTCTGTTAAATAAATACATAAATAAAATCTTTAAAAAAAAAGAAAGAAAGAAAGAAAGAAAAAAGGCCATTGGGAAGTCAGAAAAAAATGTATAAGGGCTTTTATTTCTAACATAATAAGAGAGTTATTAATTAATTCATATAAGGCTTCACTTTGGAGCCCTCACTCAGTATATCAAACAGCCATGTAATATTCATCTCCTAAAGAAAAAGAAAACCTCCACAGAGTTAATAGAATTGAAGGTGTTGCCTTCATGTGATTGTCCTCTTTCAGCACATTGTGATACACTGCAGCTTAGGTGTGTTTGGAAAGTGGATTCAAGTTTGGTTTTATCTAGTCTTAACTAAATTAACCTTTGCAGTCAGGATAAATGTCATAAAAAATACTAAAAAATCTTATTAATAAAATCTTAATAATAAAAAATCTTATTAATAAAATTCATTTTATTAATATATCAGCACAAATGAATAAGAAAATGGCAATTCTAAAATTCCTATTCCTGGTGTCATATTCTAGAAGCAAAAACAAAGACAAGCTAAGTAGACTGAAAAAGAATCACTAAAAATTTTGGAAATATGTAGATGCCTACTTAAAATTCCAGTTTCCTGGGATGGCTGAGTGGCAGAGTCAATTAAAGCATCCAGCTCCTGGTTTTGGTTCAGGTTGTGATCTCAGGGTCATGAGATGGATCCCCGTGTCAATCTCCATGCTCAGCACGGAGTCTGCCTGAGATCTCCCTTCTTCTCCCACTGCCCCTCCCATGAATTCTGTTCTAAGTGAATATGGTAGCTTGAGATATTAGGTATTATCAATGTAATTCATACTCCTAAATTTAAAATAAAGAAATAGAAACTATCATGCAATTGGATAATTTAGAAAATAGGTCTCAGTTACACAATTTCCCACTAATTGTCCAAGAGCTGTCTATTATCTTAACATATTTTGGTCATGTTAAGTTTGGGTGGGCCTCTATATTCTGAGTCTAGAACAACCTGTACTTTTGTAACTTGCACATTAATATTCTTAAACTACTATGTATATGGCAGATTTGGGCATTTTTACATCAACTTGCAAAAAATATTTAAACTAGTAAGCATTTTGATTCTTCCTATCTGCCAGGAGATTGGCTTTGACAACTTTACCTAGGAAATATTTGACTATTTGAAAGTTTTGCTGCAACCATTCTGAAACTATATTCCTTTGAATATACTGGGTCCCCTGAGGAATGCCTCTGGAACAGGGGTCTGGCAGCACCCCTCTCTAGTTCTCTAGCCCTTCCATTTTCATCTACATTACATATTAAGTTTCTACCTAATAATTTGCTTGGAAATAGGGTTTCATTGCTAAGAAATATTTAGACTTCATCAATTCATTTGTTCAAATATATTAAACTTTCACAATATTAACATTTTAAAGTTATATTCAACTTATTCAATACTTCATTTATTCAATACATACAAAAACTACTGCTTACTATAGCTCTGTTATTATTTAAGAACCTAGCAAAACTGAAAAACAAAGAGTAGACTGGTGATTTAGTAATAAAGATAAAATTCTCATGTCTTCTATCTGTGCACTTGAGATAAGGTGGATGCAAGGTCTGCTGGTTACAGCAAATCTTTAGCTTTCATAAATAGCTACTGGATTTTAATCTAGTCAATATGTATTAATAGTGAAGACAAGAACAGTGTTAAAATGTTTTACAAAATCTTGGGACTATCTCTAATGGTTTGGAAATGAAATATAATTTAAAGTTTTAAAATATCTATTCATTCTCTGGGAATGGAAACCCTCTAATAATCTTTAGGGTTTAGTGCTTAGACCCTGGTAGACCCTAGTATGATTCAATTCATTCAGCTTTCATGATCCTAGTGAGTTAAGCTACACATGTAACTAAATTTTAAAATATATTATCTTTCAAAATTATTATCAACAATTCCACAGAAATATACAGTAAGCGTACCTATTTGATACCAGTGAGTTTGATGATTTACTTTGTATATATATCTGTTTCAGGATATTCACAACTTACCTGCATTTTCCTAATATTTCAGTTACTGATTTTCTTTAGATACAGCTTGATACATACACTAATTTGCATGCTCTTTTAATAGTTCAACACAAACTTAGGAACTACATGCCAGTGAAGACCTGTAATCCCTAACATGTGGTCATGTAGCACATATATAGAAGTAACACTTATTACATTGATTTTACTCTATATTCTCCAATATTTCCTGCCAAATAGGTACATGTCATTGATTATATTATTAGCTACCAGTAGGGTTATGTCTAGCTTTATATGTTTTACACCACTTTCTCTGTTAAAGATTACCTTTTCAGATGTTTGAAGGAAGAAATAAGATCATTTGGATAGCAGCTGAGACCAAACAAGCCTGAAAACCTCTCACTCCTAATATTTCTGTGTAAGAATTTGAAAAAAGCGTTTAAGCACAAAGTCTCAAAATATAAAGAAAAGATAATCCATGGAGTGCTTCATTCTTTAGAAATCCCTTTGATAAGGGAGGGGGCATATCTTTTGTACACTTTGTAAAGAGACTTAAACACTAAGAAGCCCTCCTCCCTCAGACCATGGGGCCAGAACCAAAGGGGTTTTGGAACTTCCAAACTTCACAGCAAACGATAATCTTGTATTGGAACAAAAGGCAAGGATGACTCAGAAAGTAATTAGATTTGTGCGTCTAAGCAAATGGTATTAAGAAAAAAGAAAAGAAGAAAAGGAAAAGAAGACAAAGCCCAGGAAAAGGATGCTAATGTTTCCACATGGAGACAAGGCCATGGCAAAATGAAAACAAAACCTCCTTAATTAGCAAATTATAGCATAGGGGCTGATAAACTTCTGCACATTGTGGCTGACCACCCACTTGTTGCTCCTCCCCTCTCATCATCTACACAAATGAGAATACCTGTAATGTTTATCTCTAAAGCAAATGATAGGAGGAGGAAAGGTTTCTAAATACATTGAACATAAGAGGCTGTGCTGAACCACCACTTCTATGAAAACAGAATGACTCTGGTGTTTTGTCAACATTCCTGCTGATGCCACAACCAACAGGTTGAGACAAGTACATAAAGCAAAGGACCCTGTGACCCAAACTTGGTAAACCCAGAGGCTGATGATCTGTACTGTTAATCAGGTACTTTTCTTTTCTAACATGTATTTGCTTTTGGAATATTTCCATGTCCACATGAGATGGACAGGGGAAAGAAAAGACATGAAATTTCCCGGCCTGTACTCCTCTAAAATGTCACCTCACAGCATGTCCCCAGTACCAAGCCAAGAAATGGCTTACTCAGGCTCTTAGCCAACTGGCATGAACCTGAAGATTACTTGACCTCCTGGAGGGCGATCTTTTTCCCACACAACAAACCTCACAATTTACCTTGCAACGGTCCCAATATTAATACCAGATTACTTCTGTGATATAGAACAGGGATCAGAAAATTTTCTGTAAAGTGCTGGATATAAAAGTTTAGGATCTGTGGGCCATTCGATCTCTGTTGCAACTCCTCAGTTCTGCCTTTATAGAAAGAAAGCAGCTACAGACAATACATAAACAAATGGATGTTACTCTGTTCAATAAAACTTTATTTACAAATACAGGTGGCTGGCAGTATTTAGCTCAAGGGCCATAGTTTGCTGATCCTTGATATAGGAAAAGAAACTCAGAAGATTAAGGCTTCTCCTGTTACATAGATAGATAATGCATGGAATAGAGCTGAGTCTAATTTTCATATGTATATTTAATTACAGTCCAAATCTACTCATGCAATTCATTCATTTCTCTATTCATTAAAAAAGAAAAAAAGTGTTCTTTTCAACTATGTTCCAGGTACTGTCCCAGAAAAGTAGATCTGCTTTCAAAAATGACAAATAAAATAATACATAAAAACTAGTGAACAAGCCAGGCAAGGAAGGTCTCTACCACATAGAGTGCAACATTTGGGAGAATATATTTTGCAAATATTTACTGAGGTTCTAATAAGTGTCATGCGTTCTTCCAGGAGTAAGGTATACTACAGCGAACAAGACAGACAACGACCTCTTATGGCATCTACATTCTCAATAGATGGAGAAAGAATAAATAATGCGACAAACAATAAGCAACAAAAGGTCACACGGTGGTAAGTGCCACAAAAAAATAATACAGTATTATATGACAAAATGTCAGTTAGCAGAATGCAGGAAGATGGAAGGTAACAGTACTCAGAAAAGACTTTCTGGAAAGATGGTTCTGAGCAAAGACCTGAATAAGAAGAAAAAGCCATCCATGCCAAGCTCTGGAGGAAGAATTTTCCTAGATAATTAAACAGCACATAAAGCCCCTGAGACAGAAATAAGCTGGTCTGCTGGAGAAATAACAAGAAGGCTAGTGTCATTTGAGTAATTGGAATAAGGGAAAGGGGATAAATGATGTATCCAGAGAGGAGTCGGGGCAGGGGGCAGATCATCTAGGGCCTCATGGTAAGGAATGTGGATTTTTGCCTCACATAATGAAAAACTGTAGGAAAATTTTAAGGAAAAGAATGATACATTCTTAGTTTAGATTACATTGAACAAATAATTACATATGAGATGAGTGCTACTTAAAAAGGGCTTAATGTGAAATGGCACAGTCAGGGGTAAAGAAGGGCTGCAATCATCCATGTAAAGGGCCTACTTGCCCTGGTCCTAACAACCTGAGATCTGCCAGTTGTAGACCGTTTGGGGAGAGGCTTGCTCTTTCCTACAGAGAAATCCAAAAGACTGTTATAGCTCCAACTGCCCAACTTCTAGGGCCCAGAAAGGTTACTCTGCCTTCTTGGATCTTTTGATTCTAAAATGTAGCAAGCAAAAAATAAAACCTAACTATTCGTTGAAAAGTTAGTAAGAGGTATTAACTAAAGAATTCCAATTTGGCTTGAAAACCAAGGGTTAATCTCAAATGAACTTGGTAGGGACATTTCTACAACTGGATTTAAAAGGCAATTACTCTTTTAACCTTTCTTGGCAACTGCCATTCTTTTCTACCTCTATGTATAGATCAAACATGCATTGTATGGATCAAAGATGCATATTTTCTTCAAGTTCAGTGACAAATTTTAAAAACATACTTAGCGATTGCTTGCTCTTTTCACACATTCAGGAAGCCTCTTCTCCCCAGTATGTAAAAATAAAACATAGAACATCCTCTCTGCTTTATTTTGCATGGTCACCAGCCACCAAAACAATGCACAGGTGGGAAATTATTTCCAGTTACTTAGATCCACATATGCACATATTATATGTAAATATGTGTCATTACTACATGCAGTAACTTGTTACCTACTGGTCTAGAAGTACAAAATTATTTTTCCTCCCAAAGGCACATCTAGCTGACACTCAAGTAACCTAGCATGAAGGATTCAAGCAAATTTTAGCATCTAAAAGCAGTTACAAGGTCTCTTAATTTTCATTATTTCATTCCAGCACCACACAGTTGAGCACTTGATGTCTTTTGTTTTTTTATTATGATGATAACAGAGATATTGTTCAAACACTCAATAAACATTTCAGTTTTATATGAATAAAGAAACATTCATTACACTCAAGGGGACTCATAGTCTAAGTAGAAAAACAGGACTCAAAACAACAAAAATGACAACAACCACATAACATGGAAGTGCAGTACGAACATGATACATGCAACTTATTATGATAACACCAGAGAGCTCAGCCCGGGAGGGGAAGTGGAATGCATGTATATTTCCTAGAGAAACTGGCAACAAAGCTGACTCTTCAAGAATAATTAAGTGGACAAGATAGAGTGAATAGAGAACTTTTTGAGATTCTAGATCACTGACTAAGTACAATCTAGACAATTAACAACCACCTACTCTAGACGCAACATCGTTTTGATTAATATCAGGACAAAAGTAATTATAGGATGCAGTACTTGCCTAAATGATAACTTATAATCTATTTAGGGAGGTAAATTGTATATCCAAAACAAACTGTTAATAGTACATGGTAAATTAGAGACTGTAACATGTAGACAATGCATCTATTTGTTCATTCAACAGGTATTTACTCTCTGTCTGCTATAGACTATACACTACTTAAGGCCCTGGGCATATGGCAGCAAACAAACACACAAGGTCACTGGTCTCATGGAGGTCACATTCTCGTGGATATTTATATGGGTTAATATCTGTAATACATGAGTTTTATAAAGATCATCATAATTCTCTGAAACAAAGAATATAAGTAGAGGTTGTTGTTAGTAAAAAAAAAAATGCTGTCAAGAGAAACATTTACCCAAGTATTTCAGTAAAAATTTTTCATCCTTTAAAATAGTCTGGATGGCAATTCAGAACACATTTTCTACAAATAATCATCAACTCATCAATTTTAGTTAGTGTAAAATATTTACAGTAGATCGAACTTTGTTGTCTGTTACAGGCATGTTTTTGACTAAATTTATTTATACTTTCAACAACAACAAAAAGACATCATTTGCCAAAGGCAAAAGACTTTCTAAGCATTGCCCCAAATTCTAGAATTTATATGTCTTAAATCTGAGTATTTAAATATACATATCTGTGAATTTCTTCCACACAGGAGAAAGAAAATAATTCAAGAAGCATGGGATCTAAAGTAACATCAACCACTAGATATTTCTCTGCTATAGAAAGACAGAAAGGAATCACAAGAAAGTGGCAAAGACACAAAAGCCATTTGTACTTATTGTTATCTTAATATCTGGTCCCTCTCAGGTATTGGGTATACTTTACCAATATTCTGAAAAGAGCTATATGATTGAAGAGAGTCAAATGTAGACATATAGCCCAGGTGTTCCACCCAATAAAATGGTGATTTTTGAGCATATTATTTATAATCCTCTTTCCCATCTGATAAGTGAGAATAATACTATCAACCTAACTCACAATTTGTGTTAATTGACAGGTTACTATGCAAAGTTGACCTCCTTAAAAGGAATCTATCATATCAAGAGACAAGGGCTGTAATAAGTCCCAACACTTAGAGTGGCCAACACATCATTTGCCCCCTTGCATACTTTACTTCTCATTTTGTTTAGTTGCAAGATCAGAAAAGTTGAGAAATGAGATTCAAGAGTGTAAGTCTCATAAAGTGACTTTTAGTGAAGTCTGTATCTTACGAAGAATATTTGTAAAAGAATCCAGTTTACCAAATTTCATGGGATGTATCAGGTTAACATAAACTATCATCTATCAGCATCTAGCATTGATAACACACATCCTGCACCAAAAACTTTCCTGAGAGTGATGCCATGAGCTGCATAATAAGCACCATGCTTTGATTAATTATTTTGCTGAATAGATGTATTAACTGCATTTATACTGATAACCTCAGTTTCTGCAGTGCATTGCTTTTTATCCTAACACAACTATTTGGAATTAAAATAGAAATTAGTACAATTTGCAGGACTAAGCAAACCAAACAGTTACAGTAAAAAGATTTCCATTTGAATTATCAAAATAAATACATCACAAGAAATTTAGAACCTAAAGTAAGAAAAAAAAAAAAACCCTCTAATTAAGGGAAACTTGAGAGAGCTTTTTAGCAAGTTCTTTGCTGAAAGAATTTATTTGGTTTCTTGATCCTCCTACCAATCGCATTAACAATAACAAAAGATATGCAAATTTAAACAGACAATAGTCAAGCCAAACTGCTCTGACTCATACCAACAGGGACATTTTCAGCATATAATCAGCTAGATTCACGTTAGCAAGGGTCAATGTAACCAAAGAACATTTGCATAGTTATGCTTGGCTATAATCTGAAAACTATGCCATAATCATTGACCAAGAACAATGTAAACAAAAATCAAATTTATTTCATACAATAAATTAACATATGAACATGTGCATGACATAAGCCCAACAGAATCATACATCTACCCTATGGCTGCTGAATAATTGCATAGCAACAAAAAAATATGCATTACTATGCTTGAATCACCATTTTGACTATATGTTTTAAGTAAACAAAATATTACATTTTTGGTAAACTAGTTCATTCAGGACAATTTAGGACTAAAGTTCCCTCCCCAGCCCCTTCAAAGAATCCAGACTAATTTATAATAATTGAATTCTCATTAAAGCTGTATGGATGGTATATTGAGAATAGTAAAAAACTGTTCGACCAAATTAATTTATTTACTATGAAAATAAATTTTGCCAAAGAAAAAAGATATCCTATTATAAACTGCTGCTATAATTATGCCTGAAATTTAAACTATAATTATCAAAAGACTTCAGAATTCTGTTTGCTTCCTATTCTTCTGTCCCTATTGATTTTTTTCACCTGAGTCTATAATAGAAAGATTAACTACAATTTCAGGTTTAGAAACTGACTCTACCGAGTTTCAGTTAATTTGTCAAACAAAGTATCAGTGATCTTAGTTCAGTCCCTAGCGGACAAAAGTAGAATAACTGTTACTTGGCATGATTCAGCAGGCAACGCTCTAAGTAAGTGTGACAACACAGGGGAAAAATAAAAGCATTTGTCCTCTCCTTATCTTCTCAAAGGGTTTGCTCTGTTAACAGACTTACTTAAAGGAGACTGGACTGGCTATGTTCCTACCTATATGCACCAAATGAATTTTTAGCAAAGAGAAAAGAATTTTCAAAATTGTGACATTGCCGCCCTTCCACTGACATAGTTGAATACACTTGTTATCTGCTGTTTACCTGTTAACTCAATTAAACAGAGAGCAAAGAGAGAAAGAACTGCACAAAGTGTGTTCATATTTTAACAGACATATTTTCAACAGAAACTTTTAAATGCTTTATTGAGAAAAACTGAATAAAGTGTTCATTTTGATTTTTATAAATGGGAATCAACTGCATACTCAACATTAGTATTCATCTGGATACTTAGACTCCCACATGACACTGCTGGTAACACAATGTTCTGAAAAAGGAGGTATTTCAGGAAGATGGCAAAGACCATGTTGTGCTCAGCTCAAATCTGCAGGTGCACATCTTTGGCAACAGTGACCACCAGCTCAATCTCCCCTTTCACACCCGGCAAACAACTTCTTCCTGAAGAGTTCACATAAAAATTTACCTTCCTGATTTTTTTTTTCTCAAAGATGGTAAAAGTATATGACAGAAATCTGTCCTCTACTACTCGGCTACTTGCTAAAATTAAGTTGCTTTTATATACATATACAATTTCTCCAATCACATATCATACTTCACATATATTCCCATTTCATATTAACTTTACTAGAGGGTGAAAAAAAAAGTATTTGGTGATGATTTCTCACCCTAGCTGCAGAAAATTTCCCGGTGTAAAATCTATCTGATTCTAAACTAGTATTGTCATTATTTTCTTTTTTCACCAACTGTCTCAAGACGTACTTTTTTTTTTTTTTTTAACATTGGGCTTTGACAGAAAAATCAAGCTCAATGTCAAATAAGAGGAAACCAAAAATGTGCCATTGCTAGGCACATAATAGGTTGCCACCATAACTTCAGAGGCTTGCACAAGCCTGAAAATGTTGGCTCACCCATGAAGTCACAGGGAGAGTACAGGCTTGGATTTGCAAACACTGCCCCCCAGAAGCAAAAGGTAAACACACAAATGCCCCCCTAAGGAACTCTAAGTTAGCAGCAGTGCAAGAACGGAAAAGGCTCTGCAATTAGAAACTGAAAGCAATCACTTACTTTTTGTAGCCACTGAGTATAATTTTCCATCACATGCTCCAGATGTTGAAGTTTCTGGGAAGAGAAATCCGGTTCCACGTGTGGAGCATCTCTCTGCAGAGCGTTTGTGTTGTACTGGTCTGTCGTACTCTCACGACAGTTCCCGTCGTGTTCTGGAAGAATGAAAGTGTAGGCACACTGCCCATGCTGAATCCGGTTATATCTTCTCCCACCGTTTTCTGGACCTCGGCGCTGGTTGCTGCACCCTATGTGAGTCAGAATGGCAGCGAGGAAAGCAAAGGAAAGGAAAACTGTCATTGTACTGCCAGCACTCTCTTTCCGTGCCTCTCGCAAAACCTGCTCCTCTCTTCTGACCTTTAAACTAGTTTTTATTTTAGGTAAAACTGCTTGTTTGTTTGACTTTTTCCCCCTCAAAGAGAGCTTTTGAAGAAGAATCACAGAAAACTAGCCATTTGTTAGCTTTGCTCTAAAATGTTTTTTTTTTTTTTTTATTTCACTGTAATGGTAGTTTCCTTAGTTAAAACTTGAGATATTTATTGCATAGTAGCTGAGATTTATTGTTTCCTCTCTGTGTAACCGTCCAGCGTGGAGCCTGCCTGAATCAGCTGCGTGTACATATTCTAGACCCTTTCCCCTACCCTATCTGCAGCAGATCTGCTATTTTCTCCCAGACCTCAGTGAGTTTTATTAAGGTTGCACATCCAAGCCAAGCTGGAAGCAGGCAGCCTTTCACAAGATGACTTGACAGGAATGCATGAGTGTGCCCCTATGCTAAGGATTGCTGAAGGCTTGGAGCAGCGGATCGTCTTACAAATTGGCTAGATGCGCATGACCTCGATCATGTATGGCCCTCCCGCCCCTTCCGCAGACAATTGCCTCCAGCCTTCAGCAGATTCAGGGCAAATCAATAAATAGAGCAGTCCACCTTAATACACTTTCGCTGTGCATGCTGACCTACTAAAACCTAGCAAACTAGCAGTATGTTTTTAAAGTTACTATTTAATTGGGAACTCTAAAAAGAAATTGGCATGGTGTCCAGTAAAATAATTTTTGTTAGTGAAGGATAAATCTGTATAAACATTAATTTTAAAAAATCATTCTTGACTCTGGAAAAAAAGATATTTAAAACCATTTCTAGAGATGGTATTCTCTCATTGTATTCACTTAGACTTTAAGGAGTTGGAGAAAATTTTCAGGGAGGGTCAAATTAGCAAAAAAAAAAAATTCATAACTTGTCACTCAAAGGAATATAGACAGTATGTGCATATTGAGCAGAATAAGCTGAGTACTTCCTGAGATAAGGATTTTAAATGAAACTGTGTCCTGATCAGAATATAGCTCTGTATGCTCTATGTACATAAATTGAGCAACTTCCTTACAAAAACAGTATGGTCACAATTTAAGACAGTGGCCAGAGAATTATTAATTCCTGTGGTACATCCTAATCTTAGATTTCACAAGGACTTCTTTGGTGTTGCTATGGCTATCTTTAACCGTGGTAAGGAAGTTCCCCAAAACGTCTCCTGTGGCTGCACCAGAATACTCTCTGAGAATAAACATACATAAGGTGTGTCAATGGGCCAGCAAAGAGCTGTATGGGCTAAATCTCTGCTTCTATTAAGTAAGAAACAATAATTATCCAAAGGCAATTTCCCACATGTAGAGGGTAAACATTTGCACAAATGATCAGTAAAACATAAAGAATAGATGATAATTATAGAATTAAGGTTATGGCACTGAGTTCTTTACTAAGTATGTGCAGAAAACATGAATTACGAACAGAGGCTTTCATCAAGAACTGGGAGGGATTTTCAGGAATGGAGCTTCTTAACTGTAGTCATGATATAAAAACAGAAGCCACAGATGTTGACTCTTGTGTTCTCGGGGTACAGGTCAATGGGTAAAGGGCAATAAGGTTAGAGATTGGTGTGTAGGGAAATGTTAGAGAAGAGGGCAAAACAAATTCCAGAAAAAAACGTGATCTCCTTGAGAAATAAAAAATTGTTCCAAAATTAATCAGTCTTTTCCATATCAAATAACAAATTTCTGATCTGAGAGAAATGGAAGCAAAGAATACCAAACATAGCAATAAAGTCCTTGAACTGCCTGTGCAGCTTCCTTCTGTTGTCTGATTTGTCACTCGTGTGCAATAAAAACAATGGCATTTATTAAGGGCTTAATACTTTCCAGGTCTGTGCACATACTCCTTGCACACGATCTCATTTAATTATCCTAATGAACCCAAAACATGGATATTATGTTTAATCCCATTTTATTGATGGGAAAACTGAGTCACAGAATGCCGAAGTGGTCACAACCCACATAGCTAGCTAGGAATGGTGCCAATGTGTAAACTCTGGCCAACTGATTCCAAGCCTGTCCTTGTAAGCTCCAAGCCAGCCAAAAGGCTTCCAAAAGGGCTCCAGCTGCACTGATTCACAGTTGTAAAGCAGACTAAGTGATGGTACTGAGAAGTAAAACAACTGATTAAAAAGCGAGGTCATACCACCAAAGTGATTTAATCTTTCCTCTGTATGAAAGAAACAAACAAGAGTGGCAGGTAACCCATGCAGTAGAGTTTTTAAGGGCCCACAAGGATGAAGTAAACTGGCAAGGCACAGATTGTCTAAGAACATTTTCCAACAATGCTTGCTTTGAAAATTATTCCTGGAAAGAAGAGAGTCCAAAACCAACACCTTAAGTGATTTGTTAAAAACTAAATATAGCTGAAAATCAGCAGAAGACACAAGAGTGAGTAGTGAGGTTTCTATTAAAGTGTTTCTGTGTTTTGTAACAGCCAAGATTTAAAAATCTGTTCCTCCGTGGGATGTGTGTTTGTGTGTGTGAATCTACATGTGCTTGTTCATATAAACTTTTCCAATCTGAACAAATGAAATGAAGGAATTCACAATTTCCTGAAGGAAAAGTAGGCAACCAAGAAAGGATGGCTGAAATGCAAGTACAAAAAAAAGGGAGAGGGGACAGAGAGACAGTAAAAGAAACTGATTTATTTATTTTCCAGAAAAACAAAGAATCAAAAACCATGACACCGAAAGTATTAATGTCATTCTGGAAAAAAAAATGTCTTAAGATGAATTTTAAGTAGCTGGAAAACAGAGGGGCATGTACAATGAACTCATATTGTTTTAGGACTTCAGTTGAGGAGACACTGGGTGCATTTGAGGCTCCTTGTGATATGCTAAAGATTGTAAGTTTCCAAGGACCTGCCTAACCAAAGGCAATAATGGTGGGTCATTGTTCCTGACTATTCAGAAATGGTGCAGTTTAGGAGACTTCAGAATTTAGGAAGGAATTTGAAAAACAGGCTATATTTAAAAAAGAAAAAAATTCTTCTGTCACCTCCAAAACGGGGAAAAAAAAATCTAAAGAATTAAATAATTGTATTCAGTTGAATACTGACTGAGGCAGCTTGATCTTGAAAGCTCTGCATCTTTGTGGGTTTTTTTGGGGGGGGGGGGGTTTCCCATTACTAGAGCTCTGAAATAGGGAGGTTTATGCTTTAAGTGTCTGATCTCTTATCTACAATAGTCCTAGTAAACATTAGCCTCATCCAGAAATTTCCAGTGAGACAGGGAACACCATTTATATGGGAACCTGATGGCCCTAAATCTCTCCTAACAGCTAGTCTTTGTTACTTCTTTTGTGAAGCTTTCTTAATTTCTCCAGGCCCAATAAGTGACTCTCTCTGATGTGTTTCAATAACCTTCTTTTCATATCTCCATAATGGTACTTCTCACACTGCTTTTCTAATTATTTCTTTTTTGGTCTATCTCCCCCTCTAGCTGTGAGCTCATAAAGTAATCTGCTCTTTCATCACTGATTTCCCAGCACTTACTATGCATTTTGGTTGAAGGAATGAGAGAGCAAATGAATGAGTGAATGAGCTAATTCAATTACTTAGTATCTGACCACTATATAACTGGCCACATCTGTTGCATTTTGGCAGGTGAGTCTGCCTAAAATTGGGGTGAAACAAAATTTATTCTAAAGAATGGGTTAGATATAAGAACATGCTACAATAATAATGCATAACATTTTCTAACCCATAACAAATTAATTTCCTCATTTAACATTTACAGCACCCCCATAATTATGTATTATTATTTCAGATGAGAAAAACTGTAGCACATAGAGATAAATTACCCAAGATCTATGATCTCTTACGTAGCAGAGCAGGAATTTGATCCTCAATCCGTCTAAATATGGGGCCCACATTCATATCCCTCCAAGCTATAATACCTCCAGCAATGTCTCAGTATTGGGAAATAGGAAGAAAGCATTTCTTAAATCGAGGGGACGGGAACGACATGGCATCTATAACTAAGATGGATCATCTTCTTCTCTTAACCATGGCCTTCATGGATTCATGTTATGATCTTCTAAAACAGAGCTAATGTTAAGGAAAGATGCACCAGTATGGTTTTCCCATCCACTAACAAACATCCAATCTGATTGTTCAGGTTATACTTAGGATGAATTCTCTATGTTTAGTCCTTTGCTATATTGCCTGTTATACATATTGCTCTAAAATAATATTAAATAATATAAAATAGAGTTTATTTCTCAAAAACACTATCAAGTACTCCTCTAGTATTCATATAGACCCCAATGATGGCAAACGGGGTGAGAAAGCATTCTCCTGCCTTGTATACTGAACACAATGTCATTTAGCACATATTATGTTAGATATATTCTTGAAGCACATTCTGTATTCTAAAGGCATCATATTTGATGGCTCTGCTCTGGCAGTTTCAGGGTTCAAGAATATCAGGAGGGCTATGGTAGTGGCAGCTATGTCTAAAAGGAAGCACTTGGCTGTAATCCCTGGAGGCAGAGCCAAGACCCCTTCACTCAACTATGTAGGCATCAAAGGTATTCACAACAGATGGAAATACCACAGGGCGCTAAAACAGAAAAACAAGAAGATGAAGGATATCACCTGGTGACTGATGGCACTTCGTGAGTACATGGGAAATATCCATTGGTAACTCTCAAATGAACTGGAAAGACTACAAAGAGGTAGAGACCCTGCAGTGGGTGGGGTGAGGAAGACACTGCAGTGGGTTGAGAAATATATGTAGGTAAAGAACATAAAAATTATTAAGTAAATGGCCCCCTGCCTTCTGATGAGAGAAATGTCTGGTAATCGGTGGATGTCTTGCTATCTAAGACAGCTTTTAATGGTAGCTATGTATAAATTGGAAAGGGCTCAGACAGAATTACTTTGTTCCACATAAGAAAAGTAGAGAAGGGACTCAAGGGAAGATCTGGGAATAGAGATGAGCTAGAGAGGTTTGGAGATGAGTCAGAAGAGAAAGCAAACTTGTGGCTGTGTGGCTGGGAGAAACTCAGGAAGATATAGCAAGTACAGAGGTCTGCAGTGAAATGGTGTTTCCTGTGAGATAAAATCCCTCTTTTTCAGCAAAACACATGCTTTTGGGCAAGTGACTTCTTTAGTATGAATGAGAAGAATCATTGATTCTTGCTCCATACATGGAGCTAACAACTGAGTTAGACTGTTAACGTGAACACAAATAATTTATTTCAATTTGGTCTTTCACACTAGATTGGAGCCTCCCCAGAGCTGGGACTGCATTTGTCTTACTGATCATGTTACCCCCTTTTTCTGGCACATAGGAAGCAACTGATAAATACTTGTGATCCAGCTGTCTGTCTGACTCATTCACTTTGATTCCCGATCATGAGATCTGAAGACGTAGAAGCATCCCCCTCCCTTGTAGGTTCTCTTGCCTAGGTTCCAAGACCTCACTTTCTGGAGAGTCACATAGGAGATCAGGACCCATATCCTACAAAGCAAATCCCAGAAATTGCAGTGGAATAGTACCCAATAGTCATAGTCACCCAGGGAGATGGCTGAAGAACCATTCAAGAAACATTATAGAAATACCTTCCAGGGTGAGGTTACTTGTTAATTCTACAGCAGAGATAACTTCTACAAGTACCCAAGTAATAAAAGAAAACAAACAGCTGGAAACTGTAACAAGTAAAAATATAGATGCCAACATTCCCCTCATACCAGAATGGAGAAAGATTTCCAGTGGAGACCCAGTGAGATGAGATTTTATTATGGGAAAAAGCATATAAACCACTTTGCATTTATTAACTGTCTTCTTTCTTCTCTTTTTCCCCATACAAGTCTTGATTCCTACATGAGAGAAAAATGCAAAGTTCTCTCTGTCTCAACTTTTACAACTTCAGGAAGAACATGTATTTTATATATCTTCTCAGAAACTCAGAACATGATTGGAAAGGAATGGCTAGAATCATTATGTGATGACTCAGGCACCCAGTGCCACATGGATGGTGACTAATCCTTGTAGCCAAAACTGATAAATGACCTCTACTGATCAGTGACTAGAAGATACAGGGCTTTCTGTGATTATTTTTGTGATTAGAGAGTTGTGACAACCTCTGCTTATCAGTGGTTAGATGAACTGCTCAGTAGTAGTTAAGGTGGGAGGCAAATTGCTTTCTCTTTGTTTTTGCTTATTTCTTATTTATACTATTAAACAAAATTGAATTACATTGAGTAAGATATTTAATTCTTCTAAGATTAGTTTCCTTACCCCTAAAATGAGGATGATAATACAGTATCAGTGTATGATACCGAGGGAGATAATACAGTATACAGGGGGTTGTGAAGATTAAATATAATAATGGATATAAAGTACTGAACACCATATCTAAAGCATATCAGGTACTTTAAATATTAGTTCTTATTTCTAAATTTGAGCTCTTCCCTTGTGCTCAAAAATGATCCTACTTTTAAACCTATTTTGTTGAATTTCATGACTATATTGACCTAACTCCATTCCCTATCATTTCATCCTCTCAGTTATTTAAAATCACTTCTGAACCTCTTAAAATCACTTTTAAGTGACTAATATGGAACAGTGACCACATTCACAATGATAGTTCACATAAACAGTTCTGGTTTCCTTGAAGGCAGGGACAAATGCTTCCTTCCTCATGGCTGCATCCTCAACACTTGGAATAGTGAATGCCTGACACATAAAAGGTGTTCAATAAATATTTGTTGAATGAATGAAAGAAGTTGGAAATAATTAGTAAGAATATACTATTCCACAGAGACATCTAGTAGGACAGACAAACATATAAACCAGTCCTACTCAGTAGTGTGATATGAATTTTATTCCCTAGGAACCATGGGAGAAATGTGGATGCCATTTATGGCTTCATCACTATAAGTTGTTATCAGACTCATTTCCAGCCAAGTCAACTAGATAACCTTATTTTCAAGAGCTTCTTTTATGACTAGGCTTGTGGCATATATCACCCGATTCTGTTTCCTAGGATGAGGAAATAAAGTGGCAAGTGTTTGCCTCTGATAAAATGAAAAAGAACTGAAACACTCTACTATTAATCTTATAAGAAATATATAGCTTGGCACGACTTATACATTAGCAAAGGGAATCATATTTTATCTAGTTTTTCTCCAATACTAATTTTGCTTCCACTTAGGCTCTAATCAGATTAAGAATTTGGCAATTAAATTAGAAAATAAATTCCAGTGGTATAAAAACTTGTGAAAATATAATGGTTTAACCAGGCTCTTAGTTCATAAGTTGATGGGCAAAAACTGGTATTTTCAATGTTAACCTTAAATGAAGTACCCATTAAATCTGAAAAGCTTTTTTTTTTTTCTTTGAACTTGTACTTTCATTGAACAACTTCTTCATCCTCCTCTTGTGGTTAGTACAAATCTTTAAAAGGGAGAATTGTGGCAAATAAAGAAAGGCTAGAAGACCAGAATTAAAGGACTGAAAAAAAAATCAGGAAAGACTGTCATAACCATTTCATTCTCTACAGTTAAAATTCCTTTTTCTTGTGATATACGTAGATGGGTCATGTTTAATTCCAGAGGCATGAAACAGCCTGAATATTTTGTAAAATGTTTCCCGAATTTGTATTATGTTCACCCTCAGTGTATGTATCAAAACTGCACACATGCCCCTTGTACTATTGTTTACCTACTAGTTTCCTTAATTCAAATGTAAACTTTCTTTGTATCTTGGATTTACCTTAAGTAAGAGTATCAGGAAAACCAATCACAATCACAGGCACTTTTTCCTAATGTATATTATAATGAATACAGAATGCTAAAAAGAATATCTGTCCACAAACCATCCATTACGTATTTCATGTCCTAGTGGAATGTATACCACACTTTGGGAAACATAACTTAGTGCTATCTACAGTAGGGTGCTCTCTCTCTGCAAAATGAATGAAAAACAATACCTCCTGTCAACATATCTGTGGAAAAGACTGTGATAGCTGCTGCAGTCCCTCAAGATCAGTTTGCACCAGATTGCTCCCATTCTGCAGTCAAATCAGAAAGAGAAAAAAAAAAAAAAGCTTTTGAAACAGAGGCTTCCATACACATGCTGCCAGAGAGCACATGAAGAACTTCCCTCCATGTCAACCTGGAAGTCACAGCGCAGGATCGGCAGCAGCCCTGCTTGTAATGCTGTCTTCTGACAGAAATGCCCAACTGAAGGCCTGAAATTGAGACTAATGATTGACCAGGAATTTCAACAGCTCTTCTCTTGAGTCTGGCAAGGGAAAAAATGGTGAGGTTATTTAGTGTCTGAAGAGTAACTCTTCACTCCTTTTTCGTCTTGTTTTTGGATGAGTGCTAGGGAAACAGTAAACAAATTTCTCCTCAAGAGTTACATTCCCCCTTGAAGAATTTACATTCCTTCCTGACATCCCTCAAAGAGCCATAAAAACACATCAGTTCAAAAGTGGGAAAGGAGAGTTAATATTTAAAGAAGCAGTTAAGAATCAATTACTCTCAGTTTAATAATAGCTAACATTTGAGTACCTATGATATGTCCAAGATTGTGCTAATCATTGTACCTGCATTATCTGTTCTGTTACAATCACAGTAACTCAATATGCAGGAAGTTTTATTACCATCATTTTACAGAGGAAATAAACTTAGAAACTTCAATGAGAACTCAATCCCAGGATTTTCTGATTCCAGAGGTGAAACTTTTAACAATTACATATATAGAAACCCTCCGTAAATCCCTTGAAAGGACTTGCTCTTTTGGATTCCCAGAACTAGTTATCTACCTAATTTTTCACATACCTTTCCCTATTTATTAAACCAACAAGAAGCATAGAGCCTGATAGCCAATTACACCAAAGGAAAGTTGTAATAGTTGAAAATGAGAGCCATCAATAGAAGTTAACAATTATATTTAACAGTATGTCAATCATTTTATATACATTATCAAATTTAAACAAGCATATCATACCCATTTCAGATGAATAAACTAAGGCTTTAGAAAATAAGAAACTTGACCCAGGTTTCACAGAAGTGGCATTTTAACCAGGCCATCTCATTTTAGGACCCAATCATCATACTAACAAAATTGTCTAAAACAGGGGCGCTTGAGTGGCTCAGTGGGTTAAGCCTCTGCCTTTGGCTCAGGTTATGGTCTTAGGGTCCTGTGATCAAGCCCTACATTGGGCTCTCTGCTCAACGGGGAGCCTGGTCCCCCCTCTCTCTGCCAGCCTCTCTGCCTGCTTGTGATCTTTCTCTCTGTCAAGTGAATAAATATAATCTTTTAAAAAAAATTGTCTAAAATAAGTGGCAAAAAAAAAAAAAAACAAACACCAAAACATTTACAAGGTATTTATATGGAGAAGGTTGGCCAGTTGTATTTTCATCTTCACTGAGTAAAAAAGACAAGACTAATCCCTTGTCCTCAAAGTTGTATCCCAGGCTGACAGCATCAGCATCACCAGGGATATTGTTCATAAAGTACAATCCCAGGTCCCACCCAGAACTACCACCCAGAATCAGAAACCTGAGTATTGGAGTCAGCTTATTTTTTACAAGTCTCACAAATATTCTGATGCTAATCCTTTTGAGAACACTTGTTTGATTCATTAATTCCTTACCCTAACAGAACCTTAGGATCACTTGAGGATTTTACATAAATAAGATGCTGGGCTTGTCTCTAGAGATTCCAATTCAGTTTTCTCTGATGCAGCATAGACAAGGATTGTTTAAAAAAAAAAAAGTAACAGGTGGTATTAATGTATAGCCATGGTTGAAAAACAATGGCTTAACTGAAAGAGTTAACCAAGAAGAAATGCTGTGAAAAGAGCTAGACTGGGTCTAGACAAAGAAATAAGTAGTAAACTTACTTAGACAAACCTAAAAACATTTCTGGAGAGTCTTTAATTCTAGGATTATAAAACAATGACCTCGATGCTATAAAGTGTTATATGTTTAATTTCTGGAGCATTTAAGGACACAAAATGACAGCAGATTAAATAAACTAGACCCAAGAGGTTAAGTATATCCATGGCTCATATTGTTTTGCTGTTGTTGAAGTAATTTATCTCATAAATTTCTATTTTTAAAGCCTTTAAGGAATAAAATATTTCTGTCTTTATCACTCATGAGCACAATGCTAACCCTCATCTAATAATTTACAATTGCTACTATGATGACATTTTGTCTCTGTTTTCACAAAGCATTCTTATTTGTCCCTCCCAAAATAAGCAGCTCATACCTATATTCTTATCTCTAACTGTTCCAATATCTGATTTTTCACCTGAGATGGATAAAAGTTTGGGAAATCAGCAATGAGAAATAAATTGTCCTAAATGAAATACAGAGGGTTTAGAATTACTGGTTGAATCCTTTGATTATATAACCTATACAGATTCTACATCTTTCACAAGGAAACCATGAGCTTCAGGAGTAACTATTGTATCAAATTGGCATTATGAGTCTACAGCAGCACTATTCACAGTAGCCAAAAGGTGAAAACAATCCAAATGTCCACAAATGGATGAATGTATAAACAAACAGTGGTACATCCTTACAATATGATATTATTCAGCCACAAAAAGGAATGAAGTACTGATAGATGCTACCACATGGATGAATCTCCAAAACATCATTCTAAGTGAAAGATGGCAGATACAAAAGTCATATATTGTGATTCCATTTATATGAAATATCCAGAATAGGTAAATCTGAAGCAACTAATCAGATGAGTGGTTTTCCAGGGTATGCATGTAGAGAGGAATAGGGAATGTCTACTTAATGAGCATGAGATCTTTCAAGCTGATGAAATGGTTTGGACCTACTAGTGGTAATGGTTGCACAACACTGTGAATGTACTAGTAAACTGTATGCTTTAAAATGGTTAAATTTAATGTTATGTGATATCACCTCAATAAAAAATAATTTTAACAATAATTGGCACCACATCTCCAAAAAGCACACTTGGAATCTATATTCTGATTGGATTACCATGAGGTGCATTGAAACAAAATATATTTTTTAAAACTTCTATTTTGATATTATAGGTATTATATATAAATATATAGATAGATATAATATAGATATTATATATAAATATAGATCATATATAAATTTATATATAGACATTATATATAAATCCTATTATAGATAAATAGGAACCTCCAAAGTTGGTACAGGAAGGACTCATATACCTTTCACTGTTTCTCCATTGGTCACATCTTACCAGTAATTATAATTTTAGTATAATATTATAATCAGGAATTGGGCCTTAGTACAATGTGCATATATAGCTCTTTATCATTTTATCACATGTATAAAATCATATAACCACCATAATCAAGATACAGAAATATTCCACCACCACAAAGGTCTACCTCATGCTATTCCTCTGCAGTCATACACTTTCTGCTTAACACCATCTCTAACCCATGGCAGCTGATATGTTTTTCCATCTCCAAAACTTTTTCACTTCAAGGATGTATATAAATGGTATCATGTAGTATATTATCTCTTGAGGCTGGCTCTTTTTTCATTCATCATAATGTCCTTGAGATCCATCCAAGTTGTTGTGTACTCATTTCTTGTTCTTACTGAGTACTATTCTATGGTATGGATATACCACAGTTTGTTTAATCACAAACTATCAATGGACAGTTTGGTTGTTTCTACTTTGGGGCTATAACAAATAAAGCTGCTAAGAAAAACTGTGCACAGGTTTTTGTGTAGACATAAATTTCCACATCACTATGATAAATGCCCAGGAGCAAAAATGCTGGATTGTATGGTAAAAGTATATTTGTTTTTTAAGAAACTGCCAAACTGGGCACCTGCGTGGCTCAGTTAAATGTCTGACTCTTGATTTTGGCTCAGGTCACAATATCAGGGTCATGATCTTAGGGTCGATAGATGGAGCCCTGCGTTGGGCTCTGTGCTGGGTGTGGAGCCTGCTTAAGATTCTTTCTCTCTCTCTCCCTCTGCCTGCCCCAACAAAAAAGAAACTGCCAAACTGTTTTCAAGAGGGTCTATGCCATTTTACATTTCTACCAACAATATATGAGAGATCCACTTTCTCCACATCCTTGCCGAATGATTATTTGGTAATATGAATATTTCTTATTTTGGCTATTCTAAGAAATGTGGAGTAATATTTTATCATGATCTAAACTTGTACTCTCCTTGTGGCTAGTGATATTAAACACTTCTGCATGTGCTACAGTATTCCTTTGTCACTGAAATTTCTCTTCATGTCTTTGCCCATTTTCTGATTGGATTATTTGTGTGTGTGTGTGTGTGTGTGTGTGTGTGTGCGCGCACGCGCGCGCGCGTGTTTAATATTGACTTTTAAGAGTTTTTTGTTTGTTTGCTCTTTCTGTGTTTAAAAAAAAGAAAATTCTAGGTATAAGCCTTTAGTTACATGGTTGGCAAATATTTCTCCTAGTCTGTAGCTTGTCTCTTTAAATTTCTTTCTTAATGAAGTCTTCATAGTACTAGACTTTCTAATTCTGATAAAGTTTAAATTATCCTATTTTTCAATGAATCATGATTTTGGTGTCTTATTTAGGAAATCTTCACAAAGCACTACGTACTAAAGATTTTCTCCTATGTTATCTTCAATTTGTATTTTAATTTTAAATCTCAACCATTTTAAGTTATTTTTTGTATAACATGAGGTATAAGTTAAGTTGCTTTTTTTTTTTTTTTTTTTTTTTGCTTATGGATATCCAATTGCCTCAGCACTATTTATTAAAGAGATTATTCTTGGGGCGCCTGGGTGGCTCAGTGGGTTAAAGCCTCTGCCTTCAGCTCAGGTCATGATCCCAGGGTCCTAGGATCAAGCCCCACATTGGGCTCTCTGCTCAGCGAGGAGCCTGCTTCCTCCTCTCTCTCTGCCTGCTTCTCTGCCTACTTGTGATCTCTGTCTGTCAAATAAATAAATAAAATCTTAAAAAAAACAAGAGAGATTATTCTTATATTGAATTGCTTTTGCAACTTCATAGTAAATAAATCAACAGGCTATATTTGTGTGGGTCTATTTCTAAGTTATTTATTCTTTCTATGTCTCTCCCTTCACCAGTATCACTACACAGTCTTGGTTTCTATAGTATATCATCGTTTTTTTTGTTTTTGTTTTTTGTTTTTGTTTTTTTCAGAAAGAATGTACACATGCAAGCTAGGGGACAGGGGTGGAAGAGGAGGGGTGGCAAAGGGACAGGGAGAATCTTAATAAGCAGGTTCCACACCCATCACAGACCCCAACAAGGTGGGGGAGGGGGCTCTATCTCATTACCTTGAGGTCATGACCTGAACTGAAATAAAGAGTGGGATGCTTAACCAACTGAGCTACTCAGATGCCCCAGTATACCAACATTCTTAAACACAGGTGGAGTGATTCTTTCTACTTTTTCTTTTAAAAAGTTGTTATGCTATTCTAGCTCCTCTGCTTTTCCAAATAAATTTTAGAATAATTTTGTCTAAATCTATAAAAAATCTTGCTGATATATTTATAGGAAACTGTATGCTAATTTGAGGAGAATTGACATGTTGGCTATTCTTTACCATACTGTGTCTTTTGATCCATGGATGTGACATGCCTTTCCATTTAAGATCTTTGATTTCTTTCATCAGAATTCTGCAGTTTTCAGTACACAAAGCCTGCACGTTTTATTAAATTTACACCTATTTCATTTTTGAGTGATTACAAGTGTTATTGTTTTTTGATCTTGGCTTCTGCCTTTTCACTGCTAGTGAACAGAAACATAATTGATTTTTGAATGCTTATTTATATCCTGCAAACTTCTTTAACTCACTTATTAGTTCCAGAAGTTTATCCTCTTACACTGTTGGTTGAAATGCAAATTGGTGCAGCCACCTTAGAAAACAGTGTGGGGGGAGCACCTGGGTTAAGCCTATGCCTTGGGCTCAGGTTGTGACCTCGAGGGTGGTGGAATCCAGCCCCACATCTGGCTCTCTGCTCTGCAAGGAGCCTGCTTCCCCCACCTCTCTGCCTGACTCTCTGCCTACTTGAGATTTCTCTCGGTCAAATAAATAAATAAAATCTTAAAAAAAAAAAAAAACCAGTGGGGAGATTCCTCAAAAAATTAAAAATAGAGCTACTCTATGACCCAGCAATTGCACTACTGGGTATTTACCCCAAAGATACAGATATAGTGGGAAAAAAGGGCCATATGTACCCCAATGTTCATAGCAGCAATGACCACAATAGCCAAACTGCAGAAAGAGCCAAGACGCCCTTCAACAGACGAATGGATAAAGAAGATACGGTCCATATATGCAATGAGATACTACACAGCCATCAGAAAGGATGAATACCCAAATTTGTATCAACATGGATGGGACTGGAGGAGATTATGCTGAGTGAAATAAGTCAAGCAGAGAAAGTCCATTATCATAAGGTTTTACTTACTTGTGGAGCATAAGGAATAACATGGAGGACATTAGGAGAAAGAAAGGGAAAGTGAATTGGGGGAAATCAGACAGGGAGATGAACCATGAGAAACTATGGACTCTGAGAAACAAACTGATGGTTTTGGGGGGGGGGGTGAACCTGGTGGTGGGTATCAAGGAGGACATGTATTGCATGGAGCACTGGGTGTGGTGCATAAACAATGAATCCTGGAACACTGAAAAAATAAAATAAAATTATAAATAAATAAATAGATTCCTTCCTAATTTCTTCCTAATTTCTTCCTTCCTAATTTATTTGTATTTTATTTTCCTTTTTTGCTTTATAGTCCTGCTTAAACTTCTACACAATTTCTTCCATAAATTAGAAGAGAAGGGAGTTTTCAAATATGAAGCCATTATTACATTTATATCAAAACAAGACAATGACAGTACAAAAACGAAAACTACAACAAATATCCCTTATGAATATACAAGCAAAACTTCTTAACAAAATGTTAGAAAACAGAATCCAGTAACACATAAGAAGAATTACATAACTGAACAAGTGGGGTTCATTTCAAGGATAAAAGACTGGTTCAATATCTGAAAATCAATCAATGTAATCTACCATATTAATAGGCTAAAGAAGAAAAATCACTGATCATATCAACTAATATAGAAAAAGCATTTAACAAAATATGACATCCATTCATGATAATAACTCTCAGGAAAACTAGGAATAGAAGGGTTCATTCTCAACTTCACAAAATATGACAAATGAGGTGTGTTATCTATTCACTGTTATGAATCAGGTACTAAAATATGTGCCAAAAATCTACTGTCACTACACTTAGGTTAATAACAAGTAAATTCCACTAAACATACAGTGAGTAAAGTCCACAAGAAAGAAATTTATAAATTCTACAATGAATCTATGGGGATACTAATTCAAAATGTATTTCATCCCTTGACTTGGAAAGTCTACCTTAGAAACAAGGTAGGATCCTTGTGTTTTTATCTCTACTATTTCATGCATTCATTCAAAAACTATTTACTGAAGCTATACCGTATGATTGAAACTGCTGCAGGTGTTGGGGGTACAATAGGGAAACCAACTTTCCTGACACCATGAGGCTTACATTCTGATAAGAGGAGATATAAAAAATATAATAAAGTATCAATATATGCCATACTGTATATTATATAATGATTAGTATTATGAAAAAAATGAAATAAGAAAGTAAGAGAAATACTGTGAAAGTAAGAAGAAATACTGTGGTGGTGGTGGATGTAGATAGGATAGTCAGGAAAAGCCTCATTGTAAAGGTGGTACATGAGCAAGTATTTAAGGAGATGAGTATGCTGGGTAGAATAATGTCCCTTTCCCAACATGTCCACATACTAATTCTTGGAACCCATGAATATGTTACCTTACATGGCAAAAAGGACTTTGCAGATATTAGCAGGTTACCAAACTTGAGATAGAGAGATTACCTTGGTGCACCTAATCTAAACACATTGGTCCTTAAAATCAAACCACCTTTCCCCAGCTAGGGTCAGAAGGAGATGTGATTATAGAAGAAAGATCAGAGGGATTAAATCTTTTTTGCTCTGAAAATGGAGAAAGGGTACTACAAGCCAATGAATGTGGGTAACCTCTAGAAGCTAGAAAAGGCAAGGAAATGGATTCTCCTCTAGAGCCTCCAAAAGAGAATGCAGACCTCCCAACACCTTGATTTTAGCCCAGTAAGATGTGTGTCTGACTTTTGACGTATAAGATGATAAGATAATAAGCATGTATTGCTTTAAACCACTAAGTCTGTGGTAATTTATTATAGCAGGAATAGAATACTAATATAGTAAGGGAGTGTCTTGCTTGGTCAATTAGCAGTGGCGTGGCCAGGGAGTCCAAAAAAGGGCAGTAAGAGAAGATGAGGTCAGAGTGGAAGTAAAATATCATGGAGGACCTTAGTGGCCAGTGTAATGTTTATTTTTATTCCTAAGTGGGAAGCCACTGTGAATTTTTAAACAGAGGAATGTGACTTGTCTTGTATTGTAAAGGGATAGCAGCAAATGAAGGGCAAGGACAAAAGCCCAGAGCCCAGTAACCTAAATGATGGTTAAGATGGTAATAAGAGCAGTGGCTACAGAAATTAGAAGTAGTTAGGTAAATATTTTGAAGATGGAATGGAAAGGATTTCCTGGTGGTTTGTATGTTGAGTGTGAGAGATGTCTTAAGGCTTTGGCCCAAGCAAATGGAAGTATGAGTATTGTTAATGAAAAGATTATGATATAAAGAAGATTATGAACAGATTTGGGAGAGAGAACAGGAGCTTACTTCCAGACATGTTAAACTTGAGGTTTATGGAAGAAACAGAGCTAGTAAGTGGTTAGATACATAACTCTAGAGTTAGGGGAATGGTCCAAAATGGAGACATAAATCTAGATATCATCAGGGAGCCTGTAGATGGTACTGGAAATGATGAGTAGAGGCAATCACCAAGGAAGTAAGGGTAGACAGGGAAGAGAAAATTTCTAATAATCTAACTCTGAAGGTCTCTAGTGTTAAGAAATCAGGAATATGGGAAGTAATCAGCAAAGGAGCCTGAAGAGAGGTAGCCAGTGAGGTAAGAAAAAACATGAAAGGTATGTGTTCTGGAAACCAAGTGAAGTACGTGTTTCCGGGAGAAGGGTGATCAATTACGATAAACGCAGCTTTTACATCAAGTAATATGAGAACTAAGAATTAAGCAATCATTTAAGCTACATGTAGGTGATAGCTGCCCTTGAAAAGAGCAGTTTCAGAAGAATACTGGGGATATAGGATGCTGATCCTGATCAGAGCTGGTTTAAGAAAGACTGAAAGGCAAGCAATTGGCACTGGTAAATGATGACGACCTTCTCAGGGAGATCTGCTATAATTAGCAACATCAATCTCAGAAAAGGAGACACCCATAAAAGCATTTGAAAGGTTTAGCACTACATTTTCTGCTAATGTTAATGAAAATGAAAACACAAGATTTAAATCTCTAGTCCTGGTTTGAAACATACTAACCTGTACACACTATATAGATACTGGCTTTGTTCTTATTTTTATGTTCTTGTGATGCCAAGAGACTTACTGAAACAATATCTTTGAACTTGCTGATAAACTATCCTATACTTTTGCACAAATAAGCAATCTTTAAGAAGCACTGCTGCCAGAAAATAAGTCTAACTATAGACATATGAATGCAATATAACCCTTTTCCTTGGCTTGATAAGATTTTTTTAAGTGAACTACTTTTTTTATGGCAAAAACGTTGTTGTTTCTTATTAAAGGGGGCAATGACTAGCAGCAGGAGGTGTATATATATATATATATTTTTTTTTTCTTTGTTTCATTTTTGCCCCTTTACTATTGTAGGTTTCTTCCTTTGACCACTTGCAGGAGCGGATCTCCTGAGTGGTATGAAATGACTTGGCAATACCTTTAAAAATGAAAGAAAAATCCTGTTGCTGGAGGATTTTCTAGCAAAAATATCTAGAGAATCATGTTTCTTCTGGGGTTATATATGACTTTCCTGAAAACTATTTCCTTTTTATGGGAGATAATCACATCTCCTTCCTAATTCTTTCCGTCAAACATGGTATAAAAAGCTACTAATGAGTAAGTCAAAGGTTATTTTACCTGGAGAAGCATGATAGAAGGGAAACATAATTAGACTTGGCACTTTAGGAAATATGGTCTCAAAAAATATCCCTAAACACTTAGACAAATTTAGCATATGAGTAAGGAGGCATCTCTAATCAGCAGGAAAAGGATTTTTAGAAATAAGTGGTATTAGGACAATTAGGTATTCATCTGGAAAAAGACAAAGTTGGGTTCATACTTCACACTGTACTCCAAGATAAACTCCCCATCAGTTTAGGTTTTACATTAAAAAATAAGTTATTAGAAGAAAACATACCATTGGGTTACAAAAGCCTTTCTTAACCTAAACCTAGAATCCATTTAAAAATTTTTCTTCATTGTTTGTTAAAAATACTTCCTCATGCCTCTGTCTTCCACTCAGCCAAAAAGATCTCTTTTCTTTCTGTTCTTTAGCCATTGCTAAAGTGTTACCTATCTGTCCTGTACCATTTCCTGGATGCCATGCCCTGTAACCTTGGGTTGTGACCTCAGCATGACAGCTGTTCTGATGATTTTTGGCTGAGGCTGTTGCAATTACTCACCAGGGGCACAGACTGGCGGTTCCTCACACCTACTGTATGCCTGCTGCTCCTGGCTGCTGGCCTCCTGACAGGTTAGGTTGCTCTGTCGATTTTACTAGGTAAAAGGTCCTGAGGGAGGCTTGTTCTGTACAGATGGACTGCTTAATGTTATTGACATCTCTGTAGCAAGACAGTGAATATTATTGCCTTGAACCTCCAGACCTCGTTGTGCTGGGTCCATTTTCCACAAATAGCCAGGTGCTATTTGCCAGGTGCAGTGAGGAAAATTAAATCCATGAGATTGTAGATAAATTACAAAGGCAATCCCAGGTTCAGGACTTTTGTACAATTAGTCTTAGATTCAGATAATTTAATAACTATCAAAAATCAAAATGTTCTAAAATAACATTTACAATATTATTTATTAGAGTCATTTTGGAGGTTCAAAAATATTTAAATAAGGGAAATTTTAAATCATAAAATTCTGGCATTGAATGATCTAAATAAACCCTTTTATTTTGCAGTTAAGAAAATTATAACTCAAGAAATCGCCCCACACCACAACAGCATCCAACTAGAAACTGGTTAATATACTCCTATAACATATTCATCATACTTTTATAAGACAGGTTCCAAATTAGGATTTCAGTATCCAAGCACCAAAAGTGAATTTTATTTTTCACTTTTAATCTTGACCTCTGAAATCTACTCAGGAGAAACTTTTCTCCTTTCCTTTTCTTTACATTCTTAACTGATTTTCATAAAACAGACCTTCCATTCCCATGGCAGGGTTATTTGACACCTGTAAGGGACTTGGGAGATCTTCAGGATAAATTCCTACATGGCAAACCAAATAAAACATGACTATAAATAATCACAGAAGTAAAAGCCAGCCTCCTTGCCCAGGGCCTAAGAGGGATCAGAGCAATAAAAAGAAATTCAGCGGAAAACCAGTATGGTGCTAGGTAAGAGTGAAAAGCATCATGACCTGTTATTCTGTTTGCATCCCTCTATGTCCAGAGGGGTGGGGGTGGGGGGGCGGGGGTGTCTATGGTGGGGCCATCAGTACTATACTTGTAATTTCTCACATAATGATTTGATGCCTGTTAAAGGACATAAAGAATTCATGGACTCTGCCTGTTGTCCCAAACACCTGGATTCAAATCCCTGTTCTGACACAGCTGCTGTGTGCTTTGGGGAAGGCTCTTAATTGCTTCAAACTTGGGCTTTTTCATTTGTGACAGGGAAGTAACCCTGTCTCCCTCCCAGGGATCATGGTGAGGTTGAAATGAGATAGCATAAGCAGAACGCCTGGTATTCACAGAGAGACAATTAGTTCAGTTTTCATTTGTTTTTATAAAGTAAGACTGCATTAATAAATAGGAGGAAAAATGCAAACAGTACCGAGTAAATCAGATTGTCGGTTTTGTTTCTTTGCAAACTAGTGATGTTTAAACACCCTTTCCAAGAATACTATAAATTCCCCCAAACTCCAAGTACAGTTCTTCCTAATGCCATTTGAAAGGGCACTGGATTTGAGAAACTATGTAGAGATGCCATGTCTGATACAAGAGGCTGGCAAAACATTTTTTTGGCCTGGTTCACTTCTGATCCTCTGAGATTTATTTTTCCCCTGTCCCTCTTCCCTTTTCTCTAACTCTGTTTTTCTTCTTCCTGGAACTGCCCCTGATAACTCCCTGGGCAAAAATCCAGGTTTTCTTTTAAATAGTGTGTGCCCTCCTATGACAGGTTTAGGGAGAACTGAAGGGGGTGAGAGTAAATGGAGAAGAGAACATAACCCACACCCACTGCTACTCCTCCCAGTCCCAAGAACACCCTCAGTAACCTCTGCTGTAACCTTCCTTTGCTTCCCGGCTCAGCTCTGCTTGCTCATCTCTTCAGGGCAAGGGTGGAAGGGTCACTGGGAGGAGCCACACTAATTGCAGGAGGAAATCTCCTAGTAATGTGAAAACATGGGGGAAAACCAAGAAAGACAAATAGAAGCATGAAAGAGAAGCTGCTGCCAAAAACTGTTATTGAATCCCTTCGGATTTATTTAGAGCATATTGCTCTGCATATAAATATGAAACCAAACAAATCTCTAAGCCAGCCTGTTTAGACCAATTTGACATTTCCATGGAAAATAAAGCTGTGCCTCTGTGATGCCAAAATATCTGGGTAAAAAGTGAAGAATTGTGTCAAATACAAATATATTTTAAGCTTATTACCTGAGTGTAGCCCTGTGCTTGGGCACACATGAGTGGATAAGAGAAGCAGAAAACAGGGCCCTTCTATTCAAAGAATTTAAAAATATGGCAGCAAATGTTAATAAGTGGGAACACACTGGCTAAAATACCATTACACATATGCTGATCACTCTCCTACCATTTTATTTACCTACTATTATTATTATTTATCTCCTATAATTTTTTATAGCTTTAACAACTAAATCTCTATTCTATCAGTCTTGCCATCCATCTGTCCATCTACCCAACCATCCATTTCTTTATATCTCTCTCTGAAGAGAAAAATATTATTTATTTTCTTAATTTCTCCCCTCTAGAATGTAAACTCCATGAGAAAGGGGGTTTGGTTTTGTTCACTGCTATGCCATGGTCCAAGAACTGAGTCTCACACTTAACTGATATTCAGTAAAATTTTTTTGAATGAACTAATGACATAGAGCAATGAGATATTAACAAGAGAAATCAGAAAAATCTTCATAGAGAAAAGACATCTTCGGCTGAACCATGAAGGACAAACATTTGGATAGGTAAGAGGAAAAGAGCATTCCAGATATGACAGAGCATGCCCTAGGACGTCAGGGCTGGAAGAGCACAGCATAAGAAATATGGGGGAGATATTACTACCCTCTCTAAAAGAATGTATATCAATGTCTGGATGCTGAGATTTGGTAGACAAAATATTAGAATTATTTATTATTATTTTTTTTAATTCAAGGGTGTTGATATCATTGAAACAATCTTCAAGTATTTGTCCTCTCTTTCTAGGAGCTTGCAACTCAGTACCTTCTTTATTCAGGAATGCCTCTTCATTGTTTCAGAATAACTGAAACTTAAACTTTAGGAACCCCAGAAGAAGAGTAGCTACTGTTGATGCTTAGCTTGTTTTCTGATTTCCAGTTTGGTCTCTGATCTCTTTTGTCTTTCCTCCTTTATGATACGTGTGCTGGTACTCAATATATATTTCAACCCCCCTCTTCACTAACACCAAGCTAACGTTTAGCTGTATGTGACATGATTGAACTTTGAGGACATTACGCCAAGTAAAATAAACCAGTCATGGAAGCATAAATATTGCATGATTCTGGTTATATGAGTTAACTAAAATAGTCTAATTTATAGAATAAGAGACTAAAATGGTGATCGCCATGGGCTGGGGGGAGGGTGAAATGGGAAGTTGCTAATCAGTATGCATAAATTCTCAATCGCACAAGGTTATAGAGTTCTAGGGATTTGCTGTACAACATTGAACCTATAACTAACAATACTGTACTGTACACATACAAACTTGTTAAGGTAGACTTCATGTTAGGTGTTACTACCACAATAAAATAACAATAACAATAACAATAAAATAAAATTATTAGATCAATAAACCCTGAGGCTAGAAACCCCATATTCAGCTTGTTCTACTGGCCACTTGGGTCACACACACATGAGACAACACATTCATTCTTTGGTGATGACCCGAGATCCCAGGCACAGGTTGTGGCCCATCAGAAACTATATATATGAGAGAGAGTTAATTCTGAAAGTAACTGATCATTGCTGAAAAAACCCAAGAGTTCTGAGAATCATAGTCATTTCTTATTTAAGCAAGAGATCTTAGAAATAAAATACTCATTTATTCTCATCTTGAAAAATGCTGGCTGCTATTAGTTATACATGCGTAATGTGTCTAGCTATGTACAGCCATCACTATTATAGGCAATAAAGTCTAGGTTTAGTTTGTGTTATGTTAAAAATACATACTAGAAATGGGTGACCTGGTTAACAGTGGACTGTTGATAGAAATAAAGTGGTTCAGTTAATCCTGACCTTGGACCATTTAAGCACATTACAAAACAAACACACTTTCCCAGCTATTTTGCAACTTAAATAGTTTGGTTTTAATTCTGTTGAGGCTGTCATTTTTATATAAATAAATATTTGTTTAGCAGTGTAAAGTATCACGGTGGTGAAAATTTGGTAGTATCTGTAGCTCTTCATTTATCTTTTATGAGCTTCTCTTTTTTCCTGCTGTCTCTTCATCCAAAGGTTCATCTTGGTCCTGAATTCTTATGCTGTACTGTTTTCCCAGCAGTTCTCAATTCGTCTATAGACAATTTGCCAATGTTTAATTAGCCAAAAGGCAATTTCCTAAGTGGCTAAGCCTGTGAAAGGGAACTCCCCAAAAAAGATGGCTTTTTGCAAACTGCTTTTTGGTAAAATTATCCATGTTCCTCCCTGGATGAGTGACCTTATCCATTCACAGAGATTGAACTAACTACCATTGTACTCAGCTCTCCGGCATCCATATCACTTGTATGACATTCAACTTGTATGTTCCATAGACACATTCAATTTTATATGCCTAAAAGTCCTCTTCTCAGTTCTAGTAATTCCAAATTATTCCTCCAGTATTTCAGATCTCAATGAAAAGCACCACTTGTCACCCACTTCCCCAAATCAGGAACCTGAGCTGTTACAGATTTATTTATTCTCTCATCACCCTCTACGTGCAAACAGTTGCCTAGTCCTGCTGATTTGAATCTCATAATTAAATAGAGGAATAAAATCATCAGATCTGTGTTTCCCATAGACTCCTAAGTACTTCTTAATCAATCATCTTCTCTTCATCATTGTTGCGTACTGAAGGTTGGGTCTGCCCCATTCATTTCTCTCTAAGCGATTCCAAGACCATTACAATGAGATCATTATCTGCCTCCACCTAATTTTCCCCTTTCACATTCTTCCTCTACTTAGCTACTAGAATAAGCTACATTCCTATATTTAAAATTATTTACAGACTCCCTCTTATCTATATCAGTGGTCCCTAAAATTTTCCATGGAACACCAATCCTGAAAGATGGCCTGTATTCAAATAAGTTTCAGAAATGCTGCAAACGCTGTAAGATAAAACACAAATACTACAAAATCATCTGTGTCCAAATAAGTTTAGAAAATACTGCATACTATATCCTCCTGCAAAATCACAAAGTCCACTCACACAATAAATGTCCTTATAAGACTTGAAGAAAACAAATACATAACACTGTCTAACCCAGCATATCCCAGATGTATTCTCCATCCCCCAACCCCCGCCAAGTAACAGCTATTAATAAGCACTGGGAAACATTTTGAAAATGCTGGCATATTGTGATTTGATCATGCTAAGGAACTGAAATAAATGGCTTGACCCAGTCCACTGCCCCTGTCTTATTTCCTGCCCTCTTCACCTCACAGTTCCCATTCTGGGAATGTGGTATGACTTTCAGTTCCTCGTGAGCAACATGTTCCTCCCCATGTGTCTTTGGCATGTTGCTCCCTTTACCTGAAATGCCCTATTCTAAACCCACTACCACTTCCACCTTCTAACTCCTACTCATCTTTCAAAACACATCTCCAATTTCATCCTCTCTAGGAAACTTTCTGACCTGTCTGATCTACCTTTGGTTTCCCTCATATGTCCTCCTACTCATCCAGCACTTAACATCTTTTAACTAAAACCAGCTTTATTTCCCCCATGTCTACATCTCCTTAGGAACCAAATCATTAGTATAAAGTAAGTGCTCAAGAAATAGTTGTTGAACTGAAATAAACTGACCCATGAAGAAGATAATACATGATAAAAAAATTTTTAGGAAGGTATAAAATACTATAATCCCTCAGTATTTAAAAAGTATATTTGAAAAAAATTGTTTTCTTTTTAAAAAGGCAGTTTGTAGTGTTCATCCTATTTTTTAAATTAATGTCATTTTATTTATTTATTTGTTTATTTACATATTTATAAATTTTACTTAGTTAACATACAGTGCAATATTGGTTTCTGGAGTAGAATGCAGTGATTTATCACTTACATACCATGTCATTCTATTTACTAATGTTAGTGATTTGTATTGAAATTTTCCTTCTCACTTGCATCAGCATGTTTTGATCATATCAGATATTCAAGTATTTTTTCTTTATTAAAAATAATGAAAAAAGGAAACTGCTAAAAATGCTCACTATGGCAACATTCTACTGTGGAACCACACCACCACTTTGGATCTTGAAATATAAACACACCTAAAGCTAATGTAAAGACACTGAATCCACGTCTTTTTTCAGCCTTATTTAACAACAGCTGGTCTTCATTTTATTTACTTCAAACCTACCAGTCCTGTTTAGGGTGTGAAACAGGTCTAGGCCAAGCCTCCTATGTTTAGTTGTACATAAAAGATGACAGCTTTTCTCCTGGGTAAAATTACCTCATGCCATGTTTCCCCCCCAAATCTCAACTCACTTATATTCAAGATCTAGGTTTCCAAGAGTGAGCAGAGATCACTGACCAAGTATGATGTCCTTATCAACTTATGTGTGAATACAGGTTGTATCCATAGGTGTAATGTATAACAAATGTTTGAGATGAATATTCACTAATCCTAACTGATTTACTTCACATTAAAGAAGATATCTCCTTCACTTATTTGTTCATTCATTCAATAAAAGTATGCTGAACACCTGTTATGTGTCAGTTGTGACACTGTCAAAAAGGCCATAGTGAGATAATAATAGTAAACATAGCATAAATAATATATTAAAAATAGTAAGCATAAATAATATATTAAAATAGTAAGCATAAATAATATATTAAAAATAGTAAGCATAAATATGAATAATGGTTGCACATATTGAGTACATACAATGTGTAAGGTGCCATGCTAAGTCATGTGTATATATCATCCCATTTGATCTTTACAACAAGCTTATGAAGTCAGTGCATTGCTATTCCTTTTCATGTAATAGGATACTGAGACTTACAGATGTTGGTATAACACCTGAGACCAAAGAGCTAGCAAACATCAGAATCATGTTTGAATCCAGACAGCCCATCTACTGTGAAGCTCCTGTGCCTGCCAGGCAAAATAGCTCAACAGTGGTCACACAATATCACTCTACCATCAGACTTCCCACACATACACTCCTTGCCCAGCTGCTGTTACACAATATCTTAAATAGAATTGATGAGGAACAATTTCAAGGGTTTTAAAGTGGCAAAGGCATAGGAAATCAAATTAAAATGTTTATTTTTTAATCAAACAACTTTGGAGCATACGGTGCTAACAACTATTTGATGAATATTAACTGATTGTAGTTAATGGTAAACTGTAGTTAATGTGGTTGTACTGTATGACCTTTGAGGTACCTTTGACCAGGAGATTCTGTGATTAAAGAAGTGGCTTAATCCAGTTGTTTCTAGATCCCGTCTCCAGACTGTCTCTCAAAAATCACATTTAATTCAGGTTATTTCCATAGGAATGAACTGGACTAAGCAAGCCACTCATCTGTATTTATACTAAAAGAAAGAGGTCACCTGCAGAAGAGTGGCCAGTTAAGACATATTTTGTCTCAACTTGTATCACGTGACAGAATGGAACTCAAGATATAAAACACAGCAAATATGTTCTATGGCATCATGGAGGAACAGTCAGTCAGAAGCACTACCTTTGTAACTGTGTCCAAATGTGTAACAAATGAGTCTTCTAGGTAAGTCAGCTATTCAAAAACAGTGATAAATATTTTTTATAGATCCAGCACAGTAGAAGCTGCTTTATAGGATTTGATCAATGTAATGAATTATGGTAGATCCTGAATGTACAATGAATGCAATTCCCTGATGTTCATCGTGTAAATTTCCTGCCCTACCCCAGCCCCTCACTCACTTAACCATCTATTCTCCCCATAGGCCAAAAAACAAGATTGCTTGAACAGTGTATTTCCTGACTAATTTATTAAGATGGCTGCTCGGGTTATACAATATTCCCAACCCAAAGGTCACTCACTGGCAAGAGAAAATAATCCCTTTTTTAATTAAGTAGGAAAAAAATATCAGACTGAATTCCAAACTATTTGACCAGTTTGACCTGGTCTTAGACCTCATTCACATTTCCATGAGCTCAGAGGTGAACTCCAAATCCCACTTAAGGTTCAAGTTTTGTTTAAAGTACTGTTTAGGGGAAAAGAGTCATTTTTTCTAGCTCTCCTGGAATTTGAATGTCAGTAAGGTGATAACCAGGTGCCAAAGTGATAGGCTGTTATAATATAACATGATCCAAAGTCCACTTATACACAGAAGTTCTGGACTTTGCAGCAAGAACTGAAATGTTATACATCAATTCCTATGTCCTGAATGTATCTTTTCCCCATGGGAAGCAACATTTTCACAGGAATTTTGGAGCTGGGTCAACCAGTGACCTGAAATTATATTTAAGTCCAGGATCCTTACATTCCTTAAGGAGGCAGTTGTAGCAAACCAAATAAAATACCTTATGTAAGCCAGTAAAACTTATAGCAACAATATGACCACATAATCATTGTCACTTAAAAAAATGGGTATTATGGAGGGCATATATTGCATAGAGCACTGGGTGTGTTGCATAAACAATGAATTTTGGAACAATGAAAAAAATTAAATTAAATTTAAAAAAATCTAAAAAACAAAAATTGTGTGACCAGGATGAGAGAGCACACCAATAATTGAGATCATGATGGAAACACTCCAATTTAATCTGCTTGAAGGCAGCATATCCTAGTTATTAAAAGCATATTCCCCAACAAACATAGATCTTGCTTCAAATCCTGCCTCTTTCATTCACTGGGTAATCTTGGGTATGAAAGAGAAGTTTCAGCTTCCATAACTGTACTTCATGAAATTATTATGTAGTTTAAATGTGAAAATGTAGTTAGAAGCTCTTATTATACTGTTTGGCACACAGAAAGCACTCAGCAAATACTAGCTGTCAGGATTTACCTATTCAACTGAAAATTATGGAAAGTCTGTAAGGGTCAGGGACTAAGAAAGACTAAGGGAAACAGATAAAAAGAACTAAAAGCAGGATGAAAATATGGTTAAAACATTGTTTTTAAAATTTTGTTTGTTTTTTAACTTTTATGTTCTTGGATATTTTCCCATTGGCCCTGGTTCCTCCAATAAAAACAACGGTAAGCCTCTCTAAAATGGGATGCCATATCTGCAATTTATTTTGAACGGCTTTTCTAGTATACAATGATTACTCTGTGGTTGACTAATTTTTCTCTGTCACAAGGCAAATTTGAAAGTTTATGAAGTATATACTCAACCAACAACATAGCTAAGGCTCAGTTATACTTTCTTATATACGAGTCCTATCACCGCTGAACTGAGATCATACCATGGGCTCTGAAGAGACTGATAGGATTAGAGGACCTTTACAAAATCAGAACCTCTAAAAACTAAAGTAGATGCCCTGACCCTAGCAGAGACTTAGCTTTTTCAGAACTGCTCAAGGTATCAGGGGTCCGAATCTCATCAGGATGTAACTGATAGTCTGTCTTCACTCAACTTTGTTGTTGTGATTCTAGGCACATGGCAGAAGTATCATGGATTGGTTTAAAAACTGTGTTGGTACTCACATGTATGCATGTACTTGTGCACATGTGGGTTGTGTGTGTGTATTCTGAAAGTTACCTAGAGAAACATTCCATCTGCAAATGACAAAAATGAGCCACAAAAAGATAATACAGAGAATTGCTGAATTAAAATTAATAATACATATAATTAAAATCAGTGGTTTAGTAAACCAGTGACATAATCCCATTGCCTTCTGAACTTGGTATTTTTTTTTTTTTTTAAATCTTGAAAGAGAGAGAGAGAGAGCACGAGCATGAGCAGGGGTGGGGGCTAGGAAAAGAGAAAGAGGGAGAAGCAGACTCCCCGCTGAGCAGGGAGCCCCACACGGGGCTAGATCCCAGGACCCTGAGATCCTCACCTGAAGTAAAGGCAGACACTTAAACGACTGAGCCACCCAGACACCCCTTTATATTTTAATATTAATTATATGATTCAACTTGCTGTTTTACTCACATAAAAGCTCTGAAAATTTTATTGTCTTTGGCTCATTAGTTTGATCTCAGAAGAATTTCGAAACTAAACTAAAAGCTCTGAATCAATTTTCTTTTTTTGACTTTGGATAAAACTTACATTAATTTCAATTTTTACACCATGAATACAATCCAGCATTGGTATCATCAGGTTATGACCCAGGTTACGACTTTAGGATTGAGTATGTTTCTAATACAATTCATCTTAATTTTTTTTTTTTTTTTTTTTTTTTTTTTTTTTTTTGGAAACAGGGTAGGAAAGTGCTAGTTCCTGGGTTAGAATGGTAGTTCTGTGTTGTTACTGACTAATGATGGGAAACCAACCAAGTCACAATTTCTGTGAGTCTCAGTGATTTTACTAATAAAATAAGAATCACACTAATGAGTACCAAGGCTCATTCCAGTTTTTAAACTCTATGATTCTTTTTTTCAACTAATAGTTAAGGTTTAGATTATCTGATGAATGCAAAATAAAACATGTCTTTACTTAAAAATTAATATAAGCATATATAGCTTCAAGAAACTTAACTGTGAGAGGATATTTGAGTTGAGGGTTAGAAAGATTCCTTTAAAATACTTCATACTATGAGTTAAATTCAAATAACTACTTCAGAAACTTTTATTTTTGAGGAACTGCTCTGAAAAAATAATTTTGTTAAGTAGAGGTAGAATGACAAAGATTTTAAAATCAGAAAGATCTAAATTCAAATCCTGTGTTCATGGTATCACCTCCTAGGCCTCAGTTTCTTCATCTGTAAGGTAAGGATAATATGTACCTCCTAGGGCTGTTGTAAAGATCAATGAGACATGAAAGGCATCTACCAGGTGACTGGTACAGGATAAACATTCAAATATAACCTACTTTTTCTTTTTCCTTTCTAAAAGTCTTTGTACTAAGGGCAAAAAATCCTTATTTTAGTAGAAGCAAGAGTGAAATCAATAGGCTGTGAATTTCCTGAGTCTAGGAAGGCAATATTTCATCACAGTTACCAGTGTGCAATTTAGGGTCTTACAGACTTGCATGCAAATGCAAGCTCTGTGTTACCTTTGGGAGCATAGGCAATTTATTTAAGTTCTCTGAGATGCAGTTTTTCATCTGTAAATTGGTTATTATAAGGCTTAAAAGAGAGACACTGTGGAATAGTATCTATATCACATCATTAGAACGTAATAAATCAAAGCTGTTTGTATTATGCTTATGCTTATATTCTCCAAACTTGAAACAGTGACTGGAATAAAGAAGGAAATCAATGAATATTTCTGAAGGAAAGACTAACAAATGATTGTTCCTTGGTTGATGAACAACACTTAGAATCTCTGTGTCTTCTGGGAGCAAGGCAGGCCGTGGAATCCCACAGCTTCCTATGGAAGGCATGTCATTTTCAAAGACATCTTTCTTGACATGAAAACAATGCCATGTAAACCACTTGTGTTCTTTTTATGGAACCAGCTGGGGATTCCTCATGTTTTTTGTTCTTAGTTAGAAAAATCATTTTTCGTGGGTGTGCCCCTAATTGTCTATAGCCAAACACCGGGGATATGGGTGATGGTTGGGGGTGGATATGGCTAAAAACCTTGGGAAATCTGAAATAAAGGTTACATCAGTCCCATTAGGTATTCTTTAATTGGTTCCACAAAAAAGATCTTAAAATTGTTTACTCTTATAAACATAGGTTAAGAAATACTAGCACTTCATTAGATTTAAACAGCAACAATGACAAAATGACATTAGAGTATTTATACTTTGATAGGTATGTGCCTCTAGAATCCAAAAATATAAGAGTTCTATTATTAGAACATTTAAAATAAAATTATATCATAATTTTAGGCTGACATTTAAAAAACAACCTGTGAGCTCCCTCTGCTGGATCTTCAGACTGTAAGTGCCAGAAACAATTTTAATACCTTATAGCTACCTCATCAATTGGATTACCCATGGTGATGAAATTAACACAAAGAAGTGACGAGGGTCCATTTCCAAATCCATAGTAAAAGAGTTTGCCAAATAAACTGAAATATTTTTTCCATTAATATTAAAAAATAAGCACTTTATTTTGTTTCATTTCAAGTAGGAGACAGCAGATTTTTGGTTTTATGTTTTTAAAAGGAGGCACAGACTTTCTTCAGAGAAGGGTCACATGTGGTCCATGGTGCCTGTTGCCAGGGTAACCATGTCCTCTGTCTATACATGTCAAAGCCAGTTGCTTCGTTTGGAGACAGATGCAAAGGTAATAAGAGTCAGGTCAAAAGAAACAGAAAATGCAAATTATTATGCTCACACTGCTTCAGAAAAATTACAATGTGGTTATCCTGCAACTCAACTTAGAAAAGCTTTCACTTAATAATGAATTTCTTTAAATTTTATTGATATTACTGTCTCCTTAAAAAAATATGTTCTGGTAAATACATGAGCACTTCATGCTTTTGCATTGGGGACTTTCTCTATTTACTAAACTTGGAAGGAGATGTGAGAACAAAATGTTCTTCAATAAAATTAGAACTTCTCTCTTTTGAGAGTCATAAAACATTTATCCAAAACTCTATAAAAATATTACCCCTTTTAGTTTATACAGTATTTCTGAATAAGGGTCTTCTTCCTTTTTTTTTTTTTTTTTAATGTCCAATGACCCTGAATTTAGATACTGCATTTACAAACTGTTTGCTGAAGGAAGGCTATAATTAGTATAAAGAATACTGAACTCCACTTTGAGAATGGCAAGTTATCGGTTTACTTTTTTTGTTTATACGAAGTACAGAAATAGAACTTATTGCAGAAGACAGGATTCTGATTAATTTAGTGTAGATTTTTATAGTGGGATGCACAACATTTAAATATACAAGTGAGTTCTCATGTATTCATGAAAAAACACTATTTTGTCAAGTTTCATGGACTTCATACTATTTACTTTTTATTATAATTAATAAAATAATACATAAAATAAATATAAAATATAAAATAAAATATTTTTTTAAAAAACCTTACTTCATAAATATTGATAGTGGTTTCCAATTCAAAAATAGCCACAAATAACATCAATATATTTAAAATGACCTCTTTCATAATATCTCTAGAAAGGTAACCAGAACAATTCCTTAAGTTGAAAAGTCTAAGTTACTAGCTACAAGGATGATATAGTTCCTTGTTTTGCTTGTAAAGGTTAAGCACATATTTCCCCAAAGTCTTCATTTTTCATTTTCTCTCTTACAGTACATTATGTTACTGAACATTTAAAAAAATCTTCATCAAAAAGGAGTGCATAGACATTACTTCCTTTCCTGCAGGGTTTCCCCTTGGGCCTACCTCCAAAAGGAGCTGGAGGAGCTAAGAAGAAAAGATGTATGTGGTGAAATATACAAATGTAGAATGAACTATGGATAGTCTTTTTTCATTTAAGATTTATTTATTTTAGAGTTTTAGAGAGAAGGAGAGCAAGCGAGCAAAGGGAGGGGCAGAAGGAGAGAGAGAAAATCTCAAGTGGGCTCTCTGCAGAGTGCAGACCCTGGTATAGGGCTCCATCTCATGACCCTGAGATCATGACTTGGGCTAAAATCAAGAGTTGGATGCCCAACCAACTGAGCCACCTAAGTGCTGCCCCAAGACAGAGTGTCTTGCAGAAACTGTGACCATATGCTCCATTTTACTGGAGATGACCTTGGTTGATGCTTATTTTTCTGGCATTATTAACTGCGATTTCATTCTCAAAAATGTCTGCTTTCAATGATAAATTATATGACTATCCTATTTACAGTATAAGCACTTCTGACTGCACTACCATTTGTTTTCTAGAATATCATTTCTAAATGTGCATTTACCTGAACTTTAATTTCTCCATATATCAGAAGTTGTACAGTTGTCTGAGAAATGCTGCATTCTATAGACAATAGTCTTCTTGGTGAGTCTAAGATACATTCACCCATTTAAGGCTGCTCAACTTTGCTTACTTCAAAAATTCTGAAATGTTTGGACTATCATCAGCCCCCTCATATTTTTGCACAATGCTTATTAATAAAATGCAACATGGAGCTACAACTATCCATAGTTACATGAGCACTGAAATAATTTCATGCAACATGAATCTGTAACTATCCATAGTTACAAGAGCACTGAGTTCTAATTCGCACAGGATCCATACACTATTCCTATACTTATTTTACTATACCCCATCCAAAGAATTAAAATTGTGGGGAAACAAAGGTATCCACCATTAGAATGCCAGCTGCACGAATTCTGCTAGAGAATATCAAGGGTGCTCTAATTTAAAGTAAAAAGTATTCATAAAGCTCATGTCTACAATGCTTAGTTAGAAATTAGGTTGCATCTCCCCACAACATTCCATTGAATCCAGTTCTTTATTTAGTCCTTATTATGTTCAAAGCACTAGTTACACACTGTTTCAGGATGCAAAACAGAAACTGTTATATCCAGGGACTTAGAGTAGGTAAGAGAATCCTCCATTCCTGGTATGACTTACTCTGTTCATTTTTTCCCATACCACACATAGGTTTCTAACATGCTATGTAATTTTTAATTGATTTTACCTACTCTTTATTTTCTGTCTTCTGAACTAAAATGTAAATTCCTTAAGAGTAAATGTTTTGTCTCTTTCATTCAAAGAGATTTTATTTTGTTTCTCTTAATTTACCTCAAACATTAAAAATAGCAGCACAAAGTCTAGGCTTATTCAATTTATCCTGAACAGGTTAATGCATAAATGAACTCCTTAAGGGAATCCTTAGTCATGGAGCTTAGCTCATTTTAGGCATGATTTCTGACGAATGAAGAAATAAAGGTGCAAATGCATGAGAAAACAGGTATGTAGGTGGATCTCAGAAAAATACACAAGATTGGAAAGGTATGCTAAGAATGGAGAAACTTGAATGCCATGTTAATGGGTGGTTACCACATATTGTGCAATTACTATGGGTCTTGTACTATGTCAGGAATAATATCAACATATTCCTATAACAAACTCAAAAGGTAAGTATTATTTATCCCCTATTTTAAATGAGAAAACAGAATCTCATGAGGGTTAAGTAACTTGTCCCAAATCTTATGAACTGGCAATGAAGTTAGTCAAATCTAATAACCTGCTGACTCCAAGACTTATGTTCATTATACTGCCTTTCATTAGGCAGTGGAAAACCATAAAGATAAGTAAGCAATGGAATAAAATCTTTGCCTCATGTTTTTATAGATAACTGCCATCACTATAAGTGAGAGATTATACAATAAAAAATTGAATATGAGATTTTAGTAGGAGCTGGAGTTCCAGCCCTGGAACTAAGAATTCAGGATGAATTCACAGATTCCAGAGTTGTGATGTCCAAGACAGTGGCTACTAGCCTCATGAGACTACTGAATGTTTGAAATAGGACTAGTCCAAACTGGCATACGCTCTAAAAGTAAAAGACACACTGGATATTAAACAGATGGTACCCCCAAAATGTAAAATAGTTCATTAATGATTTTTAACTTATTACATGTTAAAATTATGACACTGTGGATATGTGAGCTAAATAAAGTATATTAAAGTTAAATTAATACGTTTCTTTACTTTTTATAAGGTGGCTACTAGGAAAATTTTACATGTGTCTTGCATTAGATCTCTATTAGACAATTCTATTCCATTATAATAAAGGAGGCTCTTGAATTCTTAATCAATCATGGGGGAATAGCTTAGAATAAGTAGGCCAAGAAAAGAATCTTGAGAGAAACCTACATTTAGGAATCAGGTAAAGAAGGAAGAGGCAGTAAAGGAGACTAGGAAGTTGATATAAGATGACAGTATCAAGAAGTAAACTTGGCTACATGTTGCAGAAAGGTCAGGGAGGATGATAACAGAGAAGAGGCTGCTAGATTTGATAATTAGGAGCTTATTTGTTTTTAGGACTCTTCAGAGTGGTTGTGGGAAAAGCTGGTTTTAAGAAAGGGGTAGAGGTGGGACTCAAAATACATACCATTTAGGTAAAGGGATGATATGAACATGTTAATAAGTTTAATGGAGGGAAAGAGATTAAAGATTCAAAAGGAAGAAGAGATCTTTGCCATGGCAAAGTCCCATCATCAATTCTCGAAAAGTAACTCACCTAAGAAAAGATTCAGTATATTTTTCCATTGAAGCTACAGGGAAGGAAAGGAAATTCAGAAATTCACATCATTTTATTTCCGATAGTCACAGATGAAAGAGATAAGGTTATAGTCTGAGAGTCAGAAGGTTGAGGCTCAATTTGTGAGCTTGAGAAGTGTGAGAAAGGTTTGGAAAAAACATAGCAGCATATCATCACTAAGGAATGACAGAAGATTGGGAAGTGAGCAGTGAAGAGCCAATGGAGTTTGGATAGCATAAATACTCAGAAGCATCTGTTGACACAATGATGTTGCTTTCTCCAGCAGAGCTAAACTTTCTGAGGTTTACCCAGGATTAGAAATTGACAAAACAAGTGTGAATGAAAGACAAACAGCTCCTTCTGTTGCTCCTGTGAGGGTAAATAAAATTGTAAACATGATGCCCCAATTAGATTAAAAGAAGTTTCCAAAGCCAGGAGGGGAGATTTTAGAGGATGGAAGGGAGTCAGTCCCATTTTGCTGCAACACATTTTCTTCATCTGCCAACTGATTTCACAGGCATTTATGAGGTGCCAGCTCATCCTTGCGGGGTTCCAGTCAGCTGGTGATTTTCTCTTGACTACCTACCGTGTGGACTTCAGGCTAGCACCAGCCACAGAGACAGCATTCAGGGACTTTACCCAGCACCCACAAGTCAATTTTCTGTAATTAATCCTTTAATTCACATGATAGAGAAAGAGAGAGAGAGAGGTAATCTTCCTACTGTTCCTCCTTCTCTAGTTGAATCCTAACTGATACAAAATTAAAAGCCTAGAAAACAGATGACAAAACCCTGGAGTTCAGGAAAAGAGATTTCTTTTACACATTCATTTATCAATTTATTCTAGGTGCCAAAATCATATCTCATATAAGATATGAGTCTTGACAAGCATTCATTAAACCAAACAAGCAAAATAAAACTGTCTGCATGAAGGGGTGGGGGGGGGGGTTCAAGGCAGGGATGTTCATTCTGCTTGGTTGGATTTCAAAGGAATGCTGGCTTGAGAGTATGGTCTATTGTCTACATCATACATTAGAACAAGAACAAAACCAATTTCTCCTTTGGCCCAAGATACTGAAGAAGAAGTAAAAGGTGAAACTGATGCTTAGAAGTGATTTTCAAGAAATGGTGTGGGATCTTGAGTTTTAAAACTGTAATTCCACCTCAGACATCACCTAGTCATTATCACTCCAAATCAGCTTATTCTCTCATATTCCATGAATAGTAATTTCCAAGTTCCTCAAACACAAATCTCTGCAATATTCTCTACTCTTCCCCCCCCCCGCCTCAATTTCTTTTAGCACCATTACCATCTTGCTGCCCCCTGCTACTGCCTCCTTAAGTGGCCACCAAATCCTGTTATTTCTATTTCAGTATCATCTCTTGCATGAATAATACCCTCCTTAGAAACTCTGTTGCTACTGCCATAAGGCCATCACTGCTGCTCACCTGGGCATTTTCATGAGCCTTCTAATGGGTATTTCTGTTCCCAAGGCTCCCACAAATCAGACCCAGTCATTTTCCTGCATAAATATCGCTGAACCTCTTCTAGATATTTCAAACTCCTTATCACAGTACCTTTTCTTTTCTTTTTTTTTTTTTTTTAAGACTTTATTTATTTTATTTGACAGAGAGAGAGAGATCACAAGTAGGCAGAGAGGCAGGCAGAGAGAGTGAGAGAGGGAAGCAGGCTCCCCGCCAAGCAGAGAGCCCGATGCGGGACTCGATCCCAGGACCCTGAGATCATGACCTGAGCCGAAGGCAGCGGCTTAAACCACTGAGCCACCCAGGCGCCCCTCACAGTACCTTTTCATTCAAGGTTCTGACAAGCATTTTCTACATTTCCCATCACTTCTTATCATTTATCTCTTATAGACTTCTGCTGGTCATTCCTAAATGACACCATTCCTTCCAGAACTTTGTGGCTTTGTGTGTATTGTTTCTTGGCTTAGAATGCCCCTACAACCTTCTACTTGTAATAAATGTCTCTTAATTCTTCAGGACAGGTTCAAGTTCTCCATCAGGCACCATATTTCAAATGGAGGTTTACAATTATTGTGCAGGCCCTCAGCCTATCCTACAGAAACCTATTTCATCTATTGAATACAATAGTGTAAAAGTATAAATATCTTTCCCAAATACTATTTCTTAGAACTTCAGTTGCAAAAAAAAAAAACGGTATTTCATCCACTTAATAACTTAGACCTATATTGTGGCCTGGCCCAGAAAATGAATCACAATTTATACTATTATTTCTATAGTTAAGAATATTCCTCAGTTTATGAGAAGGACCACTCCAGAAATTAGAGTTCTCCACCTACAGCCATGCCATCTGCTTGGTAAATAGGGAGAAAGACATGGAGGGAAGAATGTCAGAAACAACGTTTATTTTCATTTCACAAGGCATGGCTGCTGGGCCCTGGCATACAGTGAGAACATAAGCCTGTGTTTTGAGGTATACAACTTCTCTCACCATAATCAAGACTACTTTCAGGCTATGTCAGAGAAGTCAGAGAAATGGGATTCACACAGAACAGCTCCTACTCTCTGGAATATCTCTTTCTGCCCATATATTCTAATGCCAGCTGCAATATTAACTTAAGCCATGGATATTTGTAACTCTGGTTACTAATATTTTAAGGAGTCCCTTTGGATCTTAAATTATCGGAGAAATCACTGAATAAAATACTCCTGCATATCTCAATAGCAGCATTTTCATCTAAGCAGTCATTTGACAAACTTTGGTTGAATGTTTGCCATGTGCTAGCCAATGTACGCAGCACTGGGGATAGAGATAATTCATAGTCTTATGAACAAATTATCAGCCAGTAAAAGTTTATTATACATAGGTTATATACAGAAGTGGCAAAATGGACTATTTCTGCCCTCATGTTTATTTGCTAGCAGGGAAAATGTGTATGATTATAATGTGATTATTTTTCAATAACTAAGTGTGTTTAAAGCATTTCAGAACCATAAAGAGGGATTTCCTTATCCAGATGAGGGAGAAATGAAGGTGGACAAATTAAAAAAAAATGACCCCAGGGGCACCTGGGTGGCTCAGTGGGTTAAAGCCTCTGCCTTTGGCGCAGGTCATGATCCCAGGGTCCTGGGATCGAGCCCCACATCGGGCTCTCTGCTCAGCGGGAAGCCTGCCTCCCCCCCCTCTCTCTCTGCCTGCCTCTCTGCCTACTTGTGATCTCTGTCAAATAAATAAAAATAAAATCTTAAAAAAAAAATGACCCCCAAGGGGATGCCACCAAGATGGTGGCATAGGTTATTCTTGACTTCAAACCACCCCCCCACACACACACACACATACAAGAAAAACAATTAACATCTATTCAGGAACAAGACACCACTGACAGACTCCTAGAACATGGGAGTGAGGCTGAACCACCTCCTCTACCACAGAGACCAAGACACTGGATTTGAAGGGTAAGAAGTGGCTACACATTGACCACACTTCCCCTTTCCCAGGCCACTGCAGTATCATATGGAAACAGCTGTCCTGAGCCTTCAGTTCCTCCAGTGGGAAAAGAGAAGCCACAGGGACAACCAGTTCCCCTGGCATTGTGAGTCACTTCTCAGGAGTCCCTACTTAGTTGTTGCACCATGGAGATTGCAGGAGAATCCTCATGGCTCAACTGCTGGGAATGTGACTGTGATGGAGAAGGGGGAAAACCTGCAACAACCAGCACATGGATCTCGGCAGAGACCTGCAGGGCCCAAGTAGTAGTTCCAACCAGCATGTCTGCTCGCCTGTTGAACCAAGGTGGGGGTGCACTCTGAACAAAGAATGTCATGGGGTGCAGATCTGTCTGATCTGGACTGCCAAACAAGGGGTTTTGCTGTACCCAAAGCCAGATTTGCCTATTACATGGCAAGAAACTGACCAGAGCCCCACCTGTTGGGGAGAGTGTCTTCCAGCCCCATCTATCTAAGCAGAAGGACTGGTGACAACCCCTGGAAGCTGTGTAAATCACCATGCTCAAGCCAGGAGGCAGGCGGGCAGAGCTGACTGCCCCCACAGCAAAGCTAGTACCTACAACAGAGCACTCCTGTGCTTTGTATAGGCAGGAGAATTAATTCATAGCCAAGGGTGAGAGTAGCTCCCAGTCCCTCCTAGCAGGACTGTCTGTTTGGGAAATTGAGAGTAGTCTAGAGAGGCCCCACCCATTCTCTCTAAGGCAAGAGGGCTGAGACAGCCTCATATTGGAGAATGTCTTCTAGCACCATCTGACCAGAATGCCTGGAAACAACTCCTGGAAGCTGTGCTATCTTACTTGACTCAAGTCAAGAGGCAATAGTTTGCAGAACAAAGCCAGTGCCCTACTGCATCAGGGAACTTGGGGTGCAAGTCAGCTTGAGTTCAAGACAACAAAGAGCTTTACTGACTTTAGAGCTGCTTCTCCCACTGCACCTGGACAGAGAATCTAATTCATAGCCCAGCTCATTGCAGAATAGATCCTTCATCCTGTCTAATCAGGAAACCTAACCAGAGACACAGGAAGCGGCACAGCTCATTCACTAGCCCTACATACAGTAACACTTAGACACAGCATAGACAGGGCTTTCCTCATTTAAGGACAAAACTGGTGACGTGACTTGACCAGAGAATTCAGTGCATAGTCTGACCTGAATGGGGTGCCTAAATAACAACTACAAAGGCGCTAAGTCCTATCCTGCTGCATTGCCAGGGCAGGGAAGCTAATTCATAGCTCCAACTATTACTGAATATAGTACCTAGTCCTGACTAGCTGTAAGCCTGAAGAGAGAATATGGGCAACTATGGAACCCATCCCTTACTTGGGTAGGGAACCAAGTCAGCAGTCCTAGCCAACTGTTCTCAGTCAGTATAACACCCCCCCTCCCCAATCTCTGTCCTTAAAGTTCACACAGTTGCCTTGCCCCCAAACAGAACATAATGGCAGACTTCACCTGCCCAAAGACATTACCAGCAGATATACCTAGAAACACAAAAAGAGCCAACTGGTGAGGAACCATCTCTGCCAAAGCAAACTTACAAAGTCTGGAACAGGAGCCCAATTACTCAAATGCACAGATAACCAATATAAGGAATCAAGGATCACAAAAAGCAGGTAAATATGACACCATCAAGGGAAATTAATAAAGCTCCAACAACTGACCTTAAAGAAATGGACCTCTATGTACTGTGAGACAAAGAGATCAGAATAATCCTCTTAAAGAGGTTTAGTGAACTCAAAGAAAACAAAAAGAGACAACTAAACAAAATTAGGAAAACAATGCATGACCAAAATGAAAAGCTCAACAAAGAAATAGCAACCATCAAAAAATAAGTAAGAAAGAGAGAAAGAAATGAAAAGAAAAAAATCCATGAGCTAAAAATATAATTGAACTCAATTAACAAGTTTCAAAAGTAGACTTGAGTGTGCAGAAGAAAGAATCAGCAACTTGGACGATAGGACATTGGAAACTGCTGACTCAGAGGACCAAAAAAAAAAAAAAAAAAAAAAGTAAAGAAAACCTAAGGTACACAATTGACACACAATGAGAAGAAACAGTATTTGTATTATAGCAATTGCAGAAGGAGAAAAAAAAAAAAGGGATAGAAAGTATATTTATTTATTTATTTATTATTTATTTATTTTTAATTTTTTATTTCTTTTCAGCATAACAGTATTCATTGTTTTTGCACCATACCCAGTGCTCCATGCAATCTGTGCCTTCCCCAATACCCACCACCTGGTTCCCCCAACCTCCCACCCACCGCCCCTTCAAAACCCTCAGGCTATTTTTCAGAGTCCATAGTCTCTCATGGTTCACCTCCCCTTCCAATTTCCCTCAACTCCCTTCTCCACTCCATCTCCCCATGTCCTCCATGTTATTTGTTATGCTCCACAAATAAGTGAAACCATATGATAATTGACTCTCTCTGCTTGACTTATTTCACTCAGCATAATCTCTTCCAGTCCCGTCCATGTTGCTACAAAAGTTGCATATTTATCCTTTCTGATGGAGGCATAATACTCCATAGTGTATATGGACCACATCTTATCCATTCGTCTGTTGAAGGGCATCTTGGTTTTTCCACAGTTTGACGACCATGGCCATTGCTGCTATAAACATTGGGGTACAGATGGCCCTAGAAAGTATATTCAAAGCAATAATGGCTAAATTTCCTAATCCTAAAAAGAAAAATGGACATCCATACCATGAGGCATAAAGAATCTCAAACAAGTTGAACCCAGATGGGGCTACATCAAGACACATTATAATCAAACTGTGAAAATCAAAGGCAAAGAATTTTTTTTTTTAAGATTTTTTATTTATTTATTTGACAGGGAGAGAGAGAGAGAGAGCACAAGTAGACAGAGAGGCAGGCAGAGAGAGAGGAGGAAGCAGGCTCCCTGCTGAGCAGAGAGCCCGACGTGGGGCTCAATCCCAGGACCCTGAGATCATGACCTGAGCTGAAGGCAGAGGCTTAACCCACTGAGCCACCTAGGCACCCCAAAGGCAAAGAATTTTAAGATCAGTAAGAGAAAAGAGAGAAGTTAAAAATAAGGGAAACCCATAGAACTATAGGTGGATTTCTCAACAGATAATTTTCAGGCCAGAGAATGGATAACATATTCAAAATACTGAGAAAATGTAACTGCCAACCAAGAATTCTATGCTCAACAAAGCTATCCTTCATAAATTAAGGCAGTATAAAGGCTATCCCCAACAAACAAAAGCTGAGGAAGTTCATTACCACCAAACCTGCCTTATGAGAAGTGAGTTCTTTGCCTGGAAGTAAAACAAAAACAAAAACAAAACAAAATAAAACAAAAAATACTGATTAACATCATAAATACATTAAGAGGTAGTAAAAATATCACTGGTAATGGTAAATATATAGTCCTACTTAGATTCTACAATATGGTAATTGTGGTCCATAATTCACTTACAACTCTAGTTTAAATTAAAAAAAAATGAATGTAGTAAAATATCCATAACTGCAATAATCTGTTACTATTACACACACACACACACACACAAACATGTAGATTATAACAGTAATAACCTAAAAAGTAAGTGGAAGGAGAAGTAAAAATGTAGTATTTACTAATTCTACTAAAGTTCAGTTGTTATCAGATTAAAATAGGGTGTTATAAGTTTAAGATATTTATGTAAGCCTCATGATAACCACTAGGGAAAATCTTGCAGTAATAACACAAAAGAAGTGACAAAAAAGTCAAAATATACTCATACCAAAAATTATCAAAACACCAAAATACAGCAGAATAAGAAACAAGGAAAAACAGATCTACAAAACAACCAGAAAAAAATTCACAAAATAGCAACAGTAAGTACTTACCTATTGATAATTACTTTAAATATAAATGAATTAAATTATCCAATTAAAAGACATAGAATGACTGAATGTATATAAAAACAAGATCTAACAATATGTTGCCTATAAGAGACCCACATTGCCTTCAGAGATACACATAGACTGAGAGTGAAGGAATGGAAAGAGACAATTCAAGCAAATGATAACCAATAAGAAAAAAAGAGTAACTATACTTTCATCAGACAAAATAGACTTTAAATAAAAAATGGTAAAATGAGACAAAGAAAGTCATTATATAATGATAAAAGAATTAATAATTCAAAAAGATATAACAATCGTAAATATTTATGTGTCCAACACTGAAGTACTTAAATACATAAAGCAAAAGCTACCAAGGACTAAAAGTGGAAATAAATAAATAGCAATACAGTAATAACTGAGGATGTCAATATCCAACTCTCAAAAATGGATAGATCATCCAGAGAATGAATAAGAAAATAGTGGATTTTAACAACACCAAACACCAAATGAACCTCACAGATATATATAAAACATTCTACCCAACAATAGGAGAGCAATATTCCTCTCAAGTGCACATAGAACATTTTCTAGTATAGATCTACTTACTAGGCCACAAAATAAGGCTTAGCAAATTTAAGAAGACTGAAATATCAAGTATGTTCTCTGACTACAATGACATGAAACTAGAAATAATAGGAAGAAAACTGCAAAACTCACAAACACATGGAAATTAAACAACACTCTCTGGGTTGGTTCAACACCTGCAACATCTGCAACATCAATAGATGTTGAAAAATCATTTGACAAACTACAGCATTCTTCCTTGATCAAAACTCTTCACAGTGTAGGGACAGAGGGTACATACCTCAGAATCATAAAAGCTATCTATGAAAAACCAAAAGCAAATATCATTCTCAATGAGGAAAAACTAAGAGCTTTTCCCCTAAGGTCAGGAACACGGCAGGGATGTCCATTGTCACCACTGCTATTCAACATAGTACTAGAAGTCCTATCCTCAGCAATCAGACAACAAAAAGAAATAAAAGGCATCCAAACTGGCAAAGAAGAAATCAAACTCTCATTCTTTTCAGACGATATGATACTTTATGTGGAAAACCCAGAAGACTCCATACCAAAATTGCTAGAATTCATACAGAAATTCAGTAAGCTGTCAGGATATAAAATCAATGCACAGAAATCAGTTGCATATCTATACACCAACAATAAGACAGAAGAAAGAGAAATTAAGGAGTCGATCCCACTTACAACTGCACCCAAAACTATAAGATAGCTAGGCATAAACCTAGCCAAAGAGGCAAAGAATCTGTACTCAGAAAACTATAAAGTACACATGAAAGAAATTGAGGAAGACACAAAGAAATGGAAAAGCGTTCCATGCTCATGACTGAAGAACAATTATTGTGAAAATGTCTATGCTACCTAGAGCAATCAACTCATTTAATGCAATCCCTATCAAAATATCATCCACTTTTTTCAAAGAAATGAAACAAATAATCCTAAAATTTATATGGAACCAGAAAAGACCCCAAATAGCCAGAGGAATGTTGAAAAAGAAAACCAAAGTTGGCGGCATCACAATTCCAGACTTCAAGCTCTATTATAAAGCTGTCATCATCAAGACAGTATAGTATTGGCACAAAAACAGACACATAGATCAATGGAACAGAATAGAGACCAGAAATGGACCCTCAACTCTATGGTCAACTAATCTTTGACAAAGCAGGAAAAAACATCCAATGTAAAAAAGACAGTCTCTTCAACAATGGTGTTGGGAAAATTGTACAGCCACATGCAGAAGAATGAAACTGGACCATTTCCGTACACCACACACAAAAATAGGCTCAAAATGGATGAAAGACCTCAATGTGAGACAGGAATCCATTAAAATCCTTGAGAACACAGGCACAAACTTCTTCCGCCTCAGTCACAGCAACTTCTTCCTAGAAACATCATCAAAAGCAAGGAAAACAAAGGCAAAAATAAACTATTGGGACTTCATCAAGATCAAAAGCTTTTGCACAGCAAAAGAAACAATCAACAAAACCAAAAGACAACTGACAGAATGGGAGAAGATATTTGCAAATGATATATCAGATAAAGGGCTAGGATCCAAAATCTATAAAGAGCTTATCAAACTCAACACCCAAAGAACAAATAATCCAATCAAGAAATGGGCAGAGGACATGAACAGACATTTCTGCAAAGAAGACATCCAGATGGCCAACAGACACATGAAAAAGTGCTCCACATCAGGGAAACTCATCTGAAAACCACAATGAGATACCACCTCACACCAGTCAGAATGGCTAAAATTAACAAGTCAAGAAATGACAGATGCTGGTGAGGATGCGGAGAGAGGGGAACCCTCCTACACTGCTGGTGTAGGAACTTGTCAAACTCAACACCCAAAGAACAAGTAATCCAACCAAGAAATGGACAGAAGACATGAACAGACATTTCTGTAAAGGAGACATCCAAATGGCCAACAGACACATGAAAAAGTGCTCAACATCACTCGCAATCAGGGAAATGCAAATGAAAACCACAGTGAGATACCACCTCACACCAGTCAGTATGGCTAAAATTAACAAGTCAGGAAATGATAGGTGTTAGTGAGGATGCAGAGAAAGGGTAACCCTCCTACATTGTTAGTAGGAATGCACGCTGGTACAGCTACTCTGGAAAATAGTATGGAGTTTCCTCAAAAACTTGAAAATAGAGCTACCCTATGACCCAGCAATCGCACTACTGGCTATTTACGCTAAAGATAAAAATATAGTGATCCAAAGGAGCACATGCACTCGAATGTTTATAGCAGCAATGTCCACAATAGCCAGACTATGGAAAGAACCTAGATGTCCAAGAGCAGATGAATGGATAAAGAAGCTGTGGTATTTATACACAATGGAATACTATGCAGCCATCAAAACACCTGTAATCTTGCCATTTGCAACAACCTGGATGGAACTACTGGGTATTATGCTAAGCAAAATAAATCAGCCAGAGAAAGAAAATTATCATATGATCTCTCTGATATGAGGAATTTGAGAGGCAGGATGGGGGTTTGTTGGGGGAAGGGAAGGAAAAATGAAACAAGATGGGAGCAAGGAGGGAGACAAACCATAAGAGACTTTTTTTTTTTTTAAGATTTTATTTATTTATCTGACAGATAGAGATCACAAGTAGGCAGAGAGGCAGGCAGAGAGAGAGAGGAGGAAGCAGGCTTCCCACTAAGCAGAGAGCCCAATGTGGGGCTCGATCCCAGGACCTTGGGATCAGGACCTGAGCTGAAGGCAGAGGCTTTAACCCACTGAGCCACCCAGGTGCCCCCATAAGAGACTCTTAATCTCAGGAAACAAACTGAGGGCTGGGGCAGGGGTGGGATAGGGTGGCTGGGTGATGGACATTGGGTAGGGTATGTGCTATGGTGAGTGCTGTGAATTGTGTAAGACTGATAATTCACAGACCTGTATCCCTGAACCAAATGATACATTATACGTTAATAAAAATTTAAAAAAAATAAAAAAGAATTCTCAATTAAAAACAAAACAGAACAACAAGAACACTCTCCTGAATAAACAATGGATCAAAGAAAATATTAAAAGGGAAATAAAAAAGTTTCTTGAGAAATGAAAATGCAAACACAATATACCAAAACTTGTAGGATACAGCAAAAGTAGCTCTAAAATGGTAGTTTATACCAATAAACGCCTACATTAAATAGCAAGAAAGATCACAACTAAACAATCTAACCCATGCATTAAGGAACAGAAAAACAAACTGAACCCAAAGTTGGCAGAAGAAGAAGAAAAAAAGATTGGAACAGAGATAAGTGAACTAGGGAACAGAAAAACAACAGAAAAGATTAACCAAACTAAGTTGGTTCTTTGAAAAGATAAAATTGACAAATCCTTAGCTAGACTAATCAAGAAAAAAAGAGAAAGGACTCAAATCAACAAAATTATAAGTGAAAAAAGAAACATTACAACTGATACCACAGAAATTCAAAGGATCATAAGAAGCTACTATGAAAAACCATATGCCAAAAAACTGGACAACTTAGAAGAAATAGAAAAACTCTTACAAACAAAGCTTACCTAAACAAACTCAGAAATAGAAAATCTGAATACATCAATTACAGTAAGAAGACTAAATCAGTTTCAAAAATCTCCCAACAAGGGGCACCTGGGTGGCTCAGTGGGTTAAAGCCTCTGCCTTTGGCGCAGGTCATGATCCCAGGGTCCTGGGATCGAGCCCCACATCGGGCTCTCTGCTCAGCGGGGAGCCTGCTTCTCCCTCTCTCTCTGCCTGCCTCTCTGCCTACTTGTGATCTCTGTCTGTCAAATAAATAAATAAAATCTTTTTTTAAAAAAATCTCTCAACAAAAGAAATGCTCACGCCCAGATGGCTTGACTGGTAAATTTTACCAAACATTTAAAAAAGAACTAACACTAATGCTTCTCCCAAAGAATCAAAGATGAGGGAACACTCCCAAACTCATTTCACAAGGCCAGCACTGTCCTGATACCAAAACCAGAAAAGGGTACCAGTAAAAAAAAAAAAAACTATAGGCCAAATCCTTGATGAATACAGATGTAAAAATTGTCAATAAAATACCAGCAAACCAAATTCAGCAGCATAGTAAAAGGTTTATATATCATGCTCAAGTGGGATTTATCCCTGGGATGCAAGGATGGTTCAATACCAACCCATGTGATAGATCACATTAATACAATTAAAGAAAGTAATCATATGACCATCTCAACAGACACAGAAAGAAGTATTTGACAAAATTCACTATCCATTCATAAAGAAAACTCAAAAAATTAGGCATAAAAGAAGCATATCTCAACATAATGAAGGTCATATATGGCAAAGCCACAGCTAATATCACACTCAATGGTGAAAGGTTGAAAGCTTGTTCTCTAAGTACAGAAACAGACAAAGGTGTCCACTCAACACTTCTATTCAACATAGTACTAAGAAGCCTAGCTAGAGGAATTAAGCAAGAAAAACAAAAGTTATCAGAATTAAAGGAAGAAGTATATTTGTTTGTATTTCCAGATGACATACTTTTATATAAAGAAAATCCTAAAGACTCAACCAAAAACTCTTAAATCTAATTAATAAATTCAAGAAAGTTTCAGGATTCAAAATTAACAATCAGTAGCAGTTCTACAGACAAATAACAAAATTTCTGAAAAAGACATAAAGAAATCAACTGCATTTACAATGGCATCAAAAACAATAAAATACTTAGGAATAAATTTAAGTAAGGAGGTGAAAGATCTCTACTCCAAAAATTATAAGACAATGATGAAAGAAATTGAAGATGGAAATAATGGGCAGGTATCCTGTGTTTATGGATGGGAAGAATTAATAATGTTCAAACGTCCAAAAGCCATCTATGAATTCAATACAATCCCTATCAAGATTCCAATGGCATTTTTTACAGAAGTAGAAAAAATACTCCCAAAATTATATGGAACCACAAAACATCCTGAAAAACCAAAGCATTCCTGAGAAAGAACAAGTCAGGAAGCAACATATTTCTTGATTTCAAGCTATACTGTACTAAGCTATAGTCATCAAAACAGTACGGTACTGGCATATAAACAATAGATCAATGGAACAGAATCAAGAGTCTAGAAAGAAACTCAAGAATATACAGTCAGTAAATATTTGACAAGGAAGCCAAGAACACTCAACAGAGAAAAAGACAGTCTTTTCAATAAATGATGCTGGGATAATTGGATATTCACACATAAAAGAACGAAACTGGATCTACATCTTATACCACTCACAAAAATTAACTCAAAATAGATCAAACACTTGAATATAAGATATGAATCTCCTAAAAGAAAACAGAAGAATAAAATTCTTTGATGTGTAACTTGTTAATGATTGCTGGATATGACACCTAAAGTATAAGCAGCAAAATAAAATAAAATAAAATAAAATAAATAAGTGGGACTACCTCAAAATAAAAAGCTTCTTCATAGCAAAAACAAAAATAAAACAAAAAAAAATCAACAAAGTGAAAAAAGAAACATGGATGGGAAAAATATTTGTAAGCCATAGATCTGATAAAGGGTTAATATCCAAAATATATAAAGAACTCATACAAGTCAACACCAAAAAACAAATATACCAAATAATGCAATTAAAAAGTGAGCAAAGGACCTTCATAAACAATTCTCCAAAGAATATATATGAAAGGTAAACAGGCACTTGAAGAGATGCTCGATATCATTACTTATTAAGGAAATGCATATTAAAATCACAGTGAGGTACCACCTCACACATGTTTGAATAACCACCATTGAAAAGACAAGAGATAACAAATGCTGGTGTGGATACAGAGTAAAGGGAACTCTTGTGCACTGTTGGTGGGATTGTAAGTTGGTACAACTACTACAAAAAACAGAATAGAGGTTCCTCAAAAAATTAAAAATAGAATTACCATATAGTCCAGCAATTCTACTTCTGTGAATATACCCAAAGGAAATGAAAGCACTAACTTGAGAAGATATATAACCCCCATGCTTATAGCAGCATTATTAACAAAAGCCAAGACATGGAAATAACCTATGTGTGTCCATGATGGATGAATGATGAATGGATAAATAAGTTGTGATACAGACAGACACACACACGAAATGGGATATTATTCAGTCATAAAAAATGAGGAAATCCTACCACTTGAGACAACAGGGATGGAAATTGAAGGCACTACGCTAAGTGAGTAAGTCAGACAGAGAAAAACAAATACTATACGTCTCGATGATATATCAAATTTAAAAAGAGAAAACCAAACTTATAGAAAACGAAATCAAACTTGTGGTTACTAGCGACTAGGGGTGAGGGGAAGGGAAACTGGTGGAAGATGGTCACAAGGTACAGATTTTCAGCTGTAAGATAAGTACGAGGGAGGTAATGTATAACATGATAACTATAGCTAACATGGCTGTATGGTATATAGAAAAGTTAAGAGAGTAAATCTTATTGAGCTCCCATTTCAAGGCGAACCTTTTTTCTGTCTTTTTCCTCTCTTTTATTTTTTACCATGTCTAGATGAGACAATGGATGTTATCTGAACCTAGTGTGGTAATCATTTCACTATATATGTAAAATCAAATCATCACGTTATACACCTTAAATTTGTACAGTAATGTCAATTATTTCTCAATAAAATGGGGATGGGTGGTATTATTGCCTTTTAGTATTCCTATCTTCATATAATCCCATCCCTATGAGTGTGGGTGGGACCTGTGCAATGGTTGTAACAAATACAATATGGCAAAAGTAATGGGATGTCACCTCCATGACTGTATCACTTATGATTTGTGATCACTTATGTCTTTCTAGCATACTGCTTCTACTGCATTCTTAGCTTATACTCTTTGACAATATAAGAAACCATGTTAGAGACATCCATATGTCAAGGAACTAAGGGCTTCCTCTTACCAATAGCCAACTAGGAACTGAAGGTGGCCTCTAGCCAATAACTGAAAAATAAATGGAACCTCTGTCCAACAGGCCTCAAAGAACTCAATCTTGACAACTATGTAAGCCAATGTAAGCCAATGTAATCCTGCCAATGTAAGTTTGGAAGTGGACATTCCCCAAGTCTGTTCAAATGAGAACTCAGACTGCTTGACACATTGGTGGTAGCCTCATAAAAGACAATGAAGCGGGATTCAACTAAACAATGTCTAGATTCTTGAGTCACAGAAACCATAAATAATAAAAAACAACAATAATAAATATCAATGCTTGTTTTTAAGTCACTGAGTTTGTGGTAATATTATGTAGCAGTAGATAACTTGTACTGCAAGTAAGACATGAAGAAGGAGACTGATGCCTGAGTTATATATTAAAATATAAGACAAGGGGCACCTAGATGGCTCAGTGGGTTAAGCCTCTGCCTTTGGCTCGGGTCGTGATCTCAGGGTCATGGGATCGAGTCCCGCATTGGGCTCTCTGCTCAGTGGTGAGCCTGCTTCCTCCTCTCTCTCTCTGCCTGCCTCTCTGTCTACTTGTGATCTCTGTCTGTCAAATAAATAAATAAAATCTTAAAAAAAAAATGTATAAGACAAGTAGCATAAGGTAGTGAAAAGCACTGTAGACAAACATGACAGCATAACTAAAAGAACATGAACATGAAGCAGGAGGGTTTCACAGGTACAAAGCATTGAATGGTGGAAGATAAGGAAGGAGAGGTATTTGAGTAGGGGTTCCACCGTGAAGGATCTTTGGTTTTGTATGTCATATTAATGATTTGAATTTTATCCCACTGATGATGTATAACTACTGAAACATTCAAGAAGGGCAGGAACGATGAAGAGTTTTATGGTTTATGTAAGACCACTCTGGAAACTATATGAAGACATAACTTTGAGGATTAACAAGAACTAAATTTGCCCTCCTGTTGACAAAGTGTTCCCAATGGTAGGTCAAAGTAATAAAAGATGAGGATTGGAACCATGTAAAGAATGGAAAGATGGTAATTAATTTGAGTAACAGCAAGTAAAATCAGCATAATTTAGGAATTAGTTGGCATAAAGGCATGAAGGGAAGGAAGAAGTCAAAGATAATTATTTGATTTATAATTTGGATAATCATTAGTGATGGTTACATCAACTAGGACAAAGACTGCAGGAAGACAAAGAGCAGTTCCAGGAGAAAAAGATAAATGGGGTTTTTAATTGATCTGAAGCTCAGGGATGAGCTCTGCATAGAGAAGTAGATCTGAGTCTTGAGCAAGATACTGGCTGAAGTCAAGAGTCAAAATTGACCAGAAACAACAGGAAAAATCAGATCTGTGAGCTGAAGTTAGATCTCGAGAGAAAATAGTGGTTAGGGAATATACAGCAGAAAAGATTACAGCAGTGACAAAGTAGGAAGGTTAGAGAAAGAGACATAAAGAAAAGTTTCAAAAGCTTGTTAGAAATTTCATCTTAGAGGTGCCCGGGTGGCTCAGTCATTAAGTGCCTGCCTTCAGCTCAAGTCATGTTCCCAGAGTCCTGGGATCAAGCCCCTCATCAGGCTTCCTGCTCAGCGGGAAGCCTGCTTCTCCCTTTCTCACTCCCCCTGCTTGTGTTCTCTTTCTTACTGTCTCTTTCTCCGTCAAATAAACAAATAAAATCTTTTTTTTTTTTTAAAAAAGGAAATTTCATCTTATATTTAAGAAATTCCCTTTATATAGTTTGCTTCAGTTGATTTGGACTTGAGCAGACCAGTGTTGAGTATATATAAAACTCCTCTCCCTCATCTCAGTTTTCTTCTCCATCTATCTTTCATATGTTTCCCTTAACCAAATGACTTTCTACACTTTTTTGGTAACAGTGGCACCAACTCTTTATAGAGGGTTCTAGAAGGGAAGATTCTGGTGGTTAATTCAAGAGGAGGTTCTGATACTTTGAAAGATGTACTGTGAATAATAACAAGTTGCCCTCAAGGAGACTGCTCTGGCTACTGAAAATCACAGAGAGATTAAGGACAGAGGGCCACTGAGAATTCTTTTTTAGAAAGCAGTTCACCATTATATTTTTCAGGAGAATTGATTTCTTAGAGAAACAGATAGGTATAATAGAAAGAACACTGGGGGTAAAAGAATACCTTGATGTTAGCATTTTAAGAGTATTAAAGGACCAAGACTGGGGGTGAGGTAGTAGGAACAGAAAGGAAAAGAGAAACACTTTCTATGAAAACATGGAAGAATTTTGTACCACCCTTTGGGCAGTGAGGAAAGGATAAAGAGCTACTTGAATATTTCAGTACCTCTGCGCTGTGATAATGTTGATGTGGTTACTGACTGGTGGTTAAGAGCAGCAGAAGGAAAAGCCAGTTTTCTAAAAATTTACAAGATGGCTTTATAGATGATTTATTTGCACCAATGATGAGATAGATAATAGAAGTTAATTGTGTACAGCAGAGATGCAGAGCAAGCAGTTAGTTGAGGAGGTGAAATAACTCCTACAGATCTGAAGCATACCTAGAAAGAGGCATGGTTGGATCCTTTAGCATTGAAAACACCTTCAGAGTTAGAAAGCAGAGACCATTTTGGAAGCTAGAAGGAAGAAACAAAAGAGATAAGCAGTGCCAGTGAAGGTAGGAGAGCAATTAGGACTGCACAGTTGAATAAAGAAATGTGTTCATTCTTTTGTGCCCTTTTATCTGTTTTCTGAGAAAGGAGACATGATTTAGAGTACATGTCTCACTGCTCAACTCATACAGAATATAGAGGTTATTTCAGTTCACCACAGGACACAGAACACAAATGTAGCACCAATAAGAGAAGTGATGATAGATTTGAACATGAATTCCCACATGTTACAAGTAAATTTCCTTTTGAGTACAAATCATGGTGTCTGGTTTCAGGAGAAGATTTATTGGCAGCAGTGTAAACCCCTGGAAGGTTACTGTCTTACCCAGCTAACAGGGAGAAAAGCATGGATTTATTTTTAGTTAGACATGCTGAATTTTAAAACCATAAAAACAAATCCCCAAAGTTCCTCACACTAAGCAAGACAAGGAATTTATTTTGTGACTTACCAAAAGAACAGTCTTAGATAATTAAGCTCAAGTCATTTTACTTATAAAATTAACTCTCATGATTGTAATGAAGTAATTTTCATTAGGGAGGTGACTTTTTAGAGTGTTACACTTTAATTTGATCAGAAAAAAATATACAATTTTCTACATGTTTTGTTTTGACATTTAAAAAAATATAATTAGCAACTGATATTCCCTGATTGTATCACTAAAACAAATTTAGATTTCAGGGTTCCAACAGTCTCTAAACCTTTGGCACATTCTTAATCTCTATGTCTCTATACTCTGTTGAACTAAGCTGTCTTGGCAAAGAACCTCTATTTGCAAAAATGTGCCATTTCACCATGACAGTTTCTATAAGGAATGATCAAGAAATTCCCTTGTCTTATTTCTAATATTCATCACAAAATTACCATGTCTTAAAAAAAAAAAAAGTACTTAAATTTCAGCTCCTAAGAGATCAACCCAAAGCATACTATTTTCTACCAAAACATATTTAGACCAAGTTGGGAAATTAATGGTCAGAATTCCAAATTTTCCATAAGATCATGATTAATTTGATGATTATAATATAAATGATCAGGTAGATCTGTTTTTTATAAGTAACCTTTAAAAACTATTCAATTAGGCAGTGGGATTAGAATGAATGTCCTTTTACTCCCCTTTTAGTATGCCATGATATTCCATGACGTAGTGAAAACAGACACTGACAAGGGTTTCAATTCAGTCTGTCTTTCTTAAATCTGTGTATTACTGCAGTTTTAATGTTGTATAATGCCTAGGATGGTTCCTTCCATACAGTAGTAAGTATTCATGATATGTTTGTTGAAAGCATCAATTAAGTAGTATCAATTTATATTCACCTAGATGTATCCTGGATGCTAAACACTGTGTGTTTGATTCTTAGCCACACAGTTAAGTACAGCAGAGATTGGATTAATGAATAAGTAGGCATTTATTCTGTTAATTAATTCAAGAAACATAAACTATGTAATTCAAGCTTAGTCTTAACTATGGCCATATCATTTATGAAATGATAGCTTTGGGATTTTGTTCTCTGTTGCTCCCTTCGACATTTTATTGTTAGATATACTAACAATGCAATACATATATGGTCCAGTTACTTTTAAGTTGTGCCAAAATTAAATACAATTTTCTCCAAGTTTAAATATTTTAAAAAGAGAACACATACTTTCATGGAAGAGGAAATTTAAAATTTTAAAGGTTTAGAAATGTGTCCAAGGAAACGGTTTTGAAATGCTGCTCTTCATTACGAAAAAAAAAATCCTAATTACACAAACAACTGTTTTTTGAAGTTCTGGTAGTATATATTTTAATAGATGATAGTTAGAAAATCATTTATAATCACTCTCTACAAAGAATCTCTTTATAGACAACTTATTTATTCCAAGGAAAATTTAGAGCACTCTCAATGCAATTTCATTAGACTAATATTTGGACATAGAGATGCTTAGCTTGAGATTTATAAATAATTAAGGGAACCAAAGTTGTTTTTAATTTTTTTCCCAATCTTCAAGCAGCCTTGAATTTTTCTAAAGAAATTAATAAAAAAGAAAGAAAGAAAGAAAGAGAAAATTAGTACAGTTAAACGTGCTTTTACAAAGGTATTAAAATTATACTTGCCCATATCATTTATATCAAAAATCAATTTACAACTTAATCCATGTAAGCTTATTTCACAGTAAAGGTATAATTCAATTTGATGAGCTATGATAATGAATGAGTTGTATTTCTCAAGTCTTTGTAACAGACTTGTAATATAACACCAATTGTAGTACTATAACACACATACACAAAAACTAAAATTACATTAAATACATAAAAAATATATTAAATATGAATAGTAAGTTTGTATTTAAGCAATGTAAGTAGTGTTTAAGAAGTAAAAATTGGACCTGACTGAAAAAAAGGACAGAGTAGATTCTCTAGTCTAAGCTCTCAAACATAAAATGTTTCAGAGAAAGTTGACAGAGATATGTACAACCCAAAAAGCAGCAAACACTGGCATTCTATCCTTATTTTTTATAATTAAGTAGATTCAAGAAAATATGAAAAACAGGGGCTGCCTGGGTAGCTCAGTGGGTTAGGGCCTCTGCCTTTGGCTCAGGTCATGATCCCAGGGTTCTGGGATCAAGCGCCGCATCAGGCTCTCTGCTCAGCAGGGAGCCTGCTTCCCCCTCTCTCTCTGCCTGCCTCTCTGCCTACTTGTGATCTCTGTCTGTCAAATAAATAAATAAAATCTTTAAAAAAAAGAAAAAGAAAACATGAAAAACAGATTTGCAATATTTTCATGTGACTCAAGAGCCATCGAAACTAAATTTAATTCAAAATACAAGCAATCTAAGACATGAATAAGGAAAAGCATATTTAACTTTTTCATTTAAGGTATTCACATGAAATTCTATTCATTCTGGAGAAGGCTTTTATCAAAATAAGCTGGAGCATCAAAGTAAACACAATTACACATATAACGTGTAATTATATGCACAGAAAATTCTGTGCATTCTGCAATTTCTGATGCAGAAAATTCTCAGCCAGGTAATTACTACGTCTAATTCTGACAATCACTCTGAAATGGAATTTATCATGAAACTAAATGTTGTCTGCTGCTTGTATGGAATGAAAATTACTCTACAACAAATTTTAAAAATATATGGAAAGTAATGAACATTTTTGGATCCTTTAAAATGTCTGTAATAGTTCTACCTTCAGGCTTGCTTATGTCAAAGTGACACAAACACTCACACACATATATATGTGTGTGATATATATGTGTATGTGTGTGATATATATGTGATATATATAATTAAACACACATGTGTGATGTATATGTGATATATAATTATATACATATACCTGTGTGTGATATGTGATATATATCATTATACAAATGTGATATATTTATACATATATATATATATCCTTTGTTATAAAGCCACAAATAGAGTCAGATTTGCAGTAATTTATTTTTCCAATGACCTAACAGAAAAGGCAGAAGGTAAGGAAAGAAGCAAGAGAGGAAGGAAGGAGGGGCTTTTATCAAAGCCTTAAACAGAAACCAAACTGAGTCATCAAAGAGGACCATCAGTCCTCTCTATTAAGAAAGGAAATCAATATTTCAAAACCCAAACTACCAATTATAGTAGATATGCTACCTCCTTAAATTTTTTTGTTTTATGGATACATAACCAGTCAAATCCTGTCTGTATATATGTTTATAAGTTGTTCCTGCTGTCTCTTATCAACTCCCTCAAACTTCAGTGGCTTAACTACATCATTTTATAAAATCTCACATTTTTGTGTCACAATTCAGTTAGGGTCCAGCTGAGTAGTTCTCCTTTCCATGTGTTACTGACAGATTAGGCTACTCTGAAAAGTCCTAGGTGTCTTGGGAGAGATGGTAAGAAGGCTAAGGTCAGCTTGGGCTGGAGCACCTGCAGATGGCCTCTCCAGCATGGAGTCTAAAGGCAGTCAGTTTTGGGGTTTTTTTGTTTTGTTTTGTTTTTTTGTTTTTTGTCTTTTGTTTTTTTTTTTGTATGGCAGCTCAGGGATCCCAAAGGGAGTGTTTCAAGAGAGCCCAGGTGGAAGCTGCAAGGCTTCTTATGACCTAACCTCAAGTGTCTGAGAATGCTGCTTCTGGAGTCTTCTATCCATCAAGCCAGACATGAAGGCCATATCAGACACAAAAGTAAGGGACTCCAAGGACTCCCACATCATGTCTCAGTGGAAAAGTAACAAAAGATTTTTGGCTATTCTGAATCTTCTACACAAAGTCACACTGGAAGATATATCAGGAAAAAAGAAAGATATATGGAAACATACATTAAGAAAGATGCACAGCTCAAGGATATATATTTTGCTGAAGTCTTATCAATATTATTTTTGGAAAAAAAATTGGTTGTTTCTAGTTACATCTTCTTTAAAATTGTTTGGGTTTAAATTACTGTAACCAATTTTTATGATGTGGAAATTTGAAAGCCGTAGCTCCTTTTTGGAGATTGTTTTACTGTTTTGTTTTTTTTTAAAGATAATTATTTTCCCATTCCAAGGAGCCTACTTTAACCAAATATGAGGCAGATGTGAAATGACTTTGTTTTCAGGCATACTGCCTTGGTAGGCCACTAAATTTTGAGGAGAGTATTAGTCCTCCCATCATCTCCAACTACTAAGAAAATGACTGTGAAAATAACTGGTAACATAAAGTACCCACACTCCAGGTACTTCCTAGAAAATATCACTTTACTCAAAGCCACTCACAACTTAGCAAAGACCAGCTAAAACAAATGCTGGATACAGTGAATATCTGAGACCATGCAGTACTTGCAGTCCTCCAAAGCTTGTTTGCACTTGGGTTCATCCACACCAGGTGTTTAACACCTCATTCTTTAATGTCCTATTCATGATCTTGTACTAAATTGAACTTTGACATTGTACCATTACATCCACTGATAGACTTCCTAAGACCTGACTTTTAAAGCTCATTATTTTATTATGTGTATGTAATTGAAGCTATGGCTTATAACATCACTCGGTTCCTTTAGGTGAATCTTCAGGTAAAATTTCTGTCTGCTTGAGTCCCAGAAATAGTCGAACTTCTCTGAAGCAACTAATTTGTCTTTATTTTGGGGCCCCAAATCATGTAACTGGTTATTGTTATCATTTCCTCTTTGCCATGTCTGCTAAAAGTTAAAATTATTGCCTAACTCTTGGCAACTGGAAGAACATGAGTTCCAGCGCTAACTTCATACCATCATTAACTCATTTTTCATAGCCCTGTGTTCTTTTTGAAACCTACCTTTTAAAAAAAAAAAAAAACCAAGCACTAAAAGGTTAAATGAAAAATAAATACCAAAAATTGTTCATTGAGTGTTCACTATGTATTACAAAGAGCTTAAAAGTGGAATGCTATTTTACTAGGCCTTTGGATGCATGTTTTCCAGATATGGGAAACAGGGATATCTACGTAATAGGTGATCTTAGCTGAGTCTAATCAGATATTGGGTCTGTGAGACTAGAGCTATCCCTCCTTGATCTATCTGAATTGAAGGGCTGAAAGAATAATACAGAGTGTTAAAAGTTGGGATTCAGGGGCACCTGGGTGGCTCAGTGGGTTGAAGCCTCTGCCTTCAGCTCAGGTCATGATCTCAGGGTCCTGGGATCGAGCCCCGCATCCGGCTCTCTGCTCAGCAGGAAGCCTGCTTCCCCCTCTCTCTCTGCCTGCCTCTCTGCCTACTGGTGATCTCTGTTTGTCAAATAAATAAATAAAATCTTAAAAAAAAAAAAGTTGGAATTCAGAAATTTTCAGGCCTGTATGGTATGATTAGTAAGAAAGAATGATATTCCCAGAAAAAATTTCATCCTGAAGAAAGACTTTGGCATTTGCTAATATTTTAAATGATAAATCTAAAATAACCCCAAATAGTAAATCATGTTTTAGTTTCCTAAATGCGCAAATTATAAATGTCATTTGGGGTGGGGACAATATCTTATAACTCATTAAATGTAAGGCTCAAACTATTGTAAAGATTTTTGCTATTGTTTTTCACTTGTTCTCTTTGGGAATAAACATATTAACACTGGCTCTAAATATTTTCAGGTTAAAGCAGTGGTTCTCAACCAAGAGACATGACCAATGACACTTGTTTGTCACAAGTGGGGGCAGTGGTAGTACTGGCATCTAATTGATAAAGGACAGAGATGCTGCTAAACATCTTTCAATGCACAGGACAGCCTCCCACGATGAAAAATTATCTATTCCAAAATATCATTAGTGCTGACATTGAGAAACTCTGGGTTAAAGTCTTGTGCTATGATATAAAATTCCTAGTTCTTAACTAATAACTAGTATAAGAATTTAAAACATTTTTAAACTTTTGGGAAAAACAACTGTTGGCTTTTGGTACTACTAGAGGCTCTCTGCAATTATGTTCTATTTATGTCAGCACACCCAAAATCTAGTAAGGCCTGGCCTATAAAGACTTATTGAAAGAGAGGGTGAATGGATGATCGACAGCCATTATGAAAGGATTCTGTTGATTTCCGAAGTGAAGAGAGTTGGTCTTTATTCTGTACAAGAGGTAACAGTGTGGCTCTTCAATCACCCCTAGAGAAGGTCCCTTTTGCCCTCTCTTACTTGGTTCTCATCATAGTCAGCATTATAGAATAACTGCAATTAATGTATTTATGGAGAGGATCTGCTTACAAATTGAATGAAATGCAGCACCTGTGCAATCTTAAGACATCTGATATTTCAGAGAGGCAGTCTAATGGATGTATGTGCTATCTCATTATCTAGACTACCCCAGTACTGTCCTCACATTATGTAAGCTCAAGGAGCAGAGTGCCTAGGTACGATGCTCTCTGCTTGTCTGAAATGTTAATATAAGAACTACTTGGATGGGACGCCTGGGTGGCTCAGTTGGTTAAGCAGCTGCCTTCAGCTCAGGTCATGATCCCGGTATCCCGGGATCGAGTCCCACATCCGGCTCCTTGCTCAGCAGGGAGCCTGCTTCTCCCTCTGCCTCTGCCGGCCACTCTGTCTGCCTGTGTTCTCTCTCTCTCTGACAAATAAATTAAAAAAAAAAAAAAAGAACTACTTGGTTAAACAGCATTTCTGTACCTCCTGTGATATTGAAGTTAAAGCCACTGTCAGTGTGTCATATAATATACTTTATGCACAACCCATGTTATTAATTCAAACTTGAGATTTGTTCCAGAAAAAAAAAAAGCCTCAGGATATCATTTTTCTGTCACCAAAAATGCAAAACTATATATACAATCAACTATTTTCCTTTTTCACATTAGCTAAAAGAAAAACAAGCTGCTTGAAATCATTTGTGCTTTCTGAGACTATAGGGTGAGTGGCTAGGATGACACACCCTGGAGCCAGGCTGCCTGGATTCCAATCCCAGAGCCATCACTTCACTTCTCCATGTTGTGTTACCATGTCCACGTCATATATTAATCATTTCTTTTCACTTCTCTGTACCTCAGTTTTCCCACAGGCAAAGCGATAATTATACTGACCAAGCCATTTTTAGGATTGAAACTATTAAAACTGTAAAGTACTTAAGATAGTGCCTGGTACATAGGAAGCCCTTGATAAGTATCACCTGTTAAAATTTGTGCCTTCTTCAGACAATTCCAAGTCTGCTGTATTTTCGAATAGCCCTTTGACTTGTAAGCTTTATAAAGCCAGAGATTTATGCAGATTGTTCACGAATGAAATGTCAGCTCCCAGGACAATAGCTTACATATAGTATGTCTTTAAAAACTGAGTGAAATAAGTCAATCAGAGAAAGACAATTATCATATGATCTCTCTGATATGAGGAATTTGAGAGGGAGGGCAGGGGGTTGTAGGGGTTAGGGAAGGAAAAAATGAAACAAGATGGGATCAGGAGGGAGACAAACCCTAAGACTCTTTTTTTAAAATTTTTTTTAAATAAACATATAATGTATTATTAGCCCCAGGGGTACAGGCCTGTGAATCGCCAGGTTTACACACTTCACAGCACTCACCATAGCACATACCCTCCCCAATGTCCATAACCCCATCACCCTCTCCCTACCCTCCCCACCCCCCCACCCCTCCATGCCCCCACCCCAGCAACCCTCAGTTTGTTTTGTGAGATTAAGAGTCTCTTATAAACCCTAAGACTCTTAATCTCACAAAACAAACTGAGGGTTGCTGGTGGGGGGCGTGGAGAGGGTGATTAGGTTATGGACATTGGGGAGGGTATGTGCTATGGTGAGTACTGTGAAATGTGTAAGTCTGATGATTCACAGACGGGTACCCCTGGGACAAATAATACATTATACGTTAATAAAAAAATAAAATAAAATAAAAGTTAAAAAAAAGTGTTGAATAAAAAATGGAGGCTTCACTTTACCAACAGATAATAATTATACTGTGAAGCTTGACCCTCAGATGGGGAAATTGTTCAGAGAACAAAGGTGAACCTTACACCAAACTGAAAAATCTAGACCACAAATGCTGATGAAAGAATATTATACTAACCATGTTTAGATATTACCTTCAGTTAGAGTGAAATTAGAGGGGATTCAAGGAGATTTCAAAAAAAAAATAAAGAGAGAGGGAGATTTCTCTTAACATTCACTTAGAAAATTCCTTAAAGAACAATTTTCACTGCAGGTGGTACAGCCTCTGACTCTAGAACAAAAAAAAAAAAAAATTGCACTCTACATGATAGATGCAGAGAAGAGTCAGAAACCTCTTCCTCCAGAGAGCTTATCATCCAGTATCTAAGAGGAATGTAGTCTAGTTACTGGGGAATTTTTAGTTACTGGGAAGTTTTTTAGAACTATGTGACAGACACAAAATGTTAGACATGTTCCTTTTCTCTAAGAATCTGCTTTAAGTTTAGAAGCATTTACTTGAACATAAGATAGCATATATCTTGTTTGGATTTTACCTTTCTTTTTTAAAAAGATTTTATTGATTGATTGATTGCATGAGTGGGGGGAGGGGCAGAAGGGGATGGAGAGAGAGAATCTCTAGTAGACTGCACTGAGCATGGAGCCTATCACAGGGCTCCATCCCAGGACCCTGAGACCATGACCTGAACTGAAATAAAAAGTCAGATGTTTAACCAACTCAGCCACCCAGGTGCCCCTGATTATACCTTTCTAATATAATCGTATCAGTGAACATCAGAGTAAATTATGGGATTTCAGGTTGCAAAGGAAAAGGCTATTACCTCAAACTGTACATTCTCTTACAGATTTGACATGAGAATTTACCTGTCCAAAAAAAAAAAAAAAAAAAGAAAGAAAGAAAAAGAAAATCCAACTTTTCAAAAACCATTCTAATAGTTATCCCAACACTACATAAATTACATCTCGCCAAATGCTGGAAATAAAGTTTTGGTCCTGTCATAAATAAGTCTAAGAAATCATACAGTGTTTAATTAACAAAAAACAAATCTCACCTGCTGCCCACCACTTAACCTATAAAAGAAACAACGTGCTTTGTTGCAGGATTATTTGCAAAGGTCAATCGCCACCCACTAGAAATGAAATAGTGAGTAAGGTAATGATGGCAAAACCAGCTGAAAAGATTTCACTCCTTAAGTTAGCTCTCCAAACAGCTCCAAATTTGAAGAAAATCATCTAGACAACAGATTGGACACTTTCAGTTCTGTGGTAAGAAGGTATTGCTGAAATCTAAATGATTCCAGTAGTATCTTTCTAATGCTCTACAACATTATAAAACTTGATTCCTATGTTATGTTACCATTCCCATGTCATTTATTCATTTTACTTCTCTCCTTATTTCTGTTCTGATCATTCCACAAAACTGTAGGGCTGGAAGAGAAGCTGATTTTTTACCATTTAACTAGACTCTGTTCGGATTCCCAATTATGATGTGATTTTGAGAGTCATTCCAAAGCGAAACACCCATCATCTGACACTTTTAGATTTCTAAAGTTTGCAAAATGTACAATGTTTGTAATTTTTTAAAGATTTTGCTTATTTATTTGACAGAGAGAGAGAGCGCGCGCGCACAAGCAGGGGAGTGGCAGGCAGAGGGAGAAGGAGAAGCACGCTCCCCACTGAGCCCCTAACTAGGGGCTCAATCCCAGGACCCTGGGGTCATGACCCAAGCTGAAGGCAGAGGCTGAACCAACTGAGTCACACAGGTGTCCTTGTTTGTAATTTTTAAACATGTAATTAGAATGATTAATAGTCCTTTGTGAATTTTTTTTCTGAGCCTTCTTTTCCTTCTTCCTTAGATGGTTAAGGGCAAAGTTTTCTTCCCTCCCTGCCCCTTTTCTGGCTTTATTTGTTATTCTCTTAAAAAACCTGAAGATTGGGGTGCCTGGGTGGCTCAGTGGGTTAAGCCTCTGCCTTCGGCTCAGGTCATGATCTCAGGGTCCTGGGATAGAGCCCCGCATAGGGCTCTCTGTTCAGCAGGGAGCCTGCTTCCTCCTTTCTCTCTCTGCCTGCCTCTCTGCCTACTTGTGAGCTCTCTCTGTCAAATAAATGAATAAAATCTTTAAAAAAAAAACAAAACCTGAAGATTGCTTTAATACATCTTGAGACTTAGATGATGAAGGAAGAAGAACAGGGATCTGTATTAAGATTTCATTAAATGTCAGGCACTGTGCTTGGTTCTTTGTAATAGATTATGTCATGTAATTGCCACAACAACTTTCTGTGATTTACATTTTTATCTATTTTATAGATTGAGAAATGGGGGCTTAGCAATATTAGGTAACTTATCAAAAGTCATGCAGCTAGCAAAAGCTGGCTTACTTTTCAAACCTAGGTCTTCCAACTGTATGTCTAGTGTCTTTCTCACTATACCACACAAGCACAAACAGGTCATTAGGAAATCCTCATCCTGACCTCCACTCTGCTAATCTAGCACTTACCATCAAAGAAATGTTCAGGATGCATCCCATTTGAATATGGTCATTATGCATAAATAAATCTTTCTTACTTCAGCATTCCACATTGGCTAATTAAAAGAGGTTCAAATAAGAGAACTGCTTTCAGAAAAGAGAAGGCATATAGAAAATGATCATGTATGAAAATTCTCTGATTGAAATCTACAATTAAAAAGGAATTGGAGCAGTACTTCTTGACTAAAAATGGAACACAGAAGAATTCAGTATCTCACCACACATCTCATTTCTGGGTTTAACTTGATCTACCTGCAGAGTGAATATTACTTAAATCAATCCTTCTGAAAGACATACAAGACATGATTATTATCCACGTTTTTAAGATTATCTCAAGAAACCAGTGTTTAAAATAATTAAGTGCTTTGCCCAGCTAAACCTCTGTACCATAACATTAAAATATTTGTGTGCAAGTTCTGGTTCTTTTCCTGGAGTTCCCAAGACATTTCTTCTTTCTATCAATTTATTTCACACTCTCACCCCTATGGATCCTACACCATGTTGCTACATGTCCCTATGGGTCCCTCACCACACTTCATCTCACTTTGCTATTCATCAACTCCAATCACTTAAATTCTCCCTCCTGCTCTTAGTTCTTCTCTCATTCTGCTCAATGATTCCACAGGATGTTTCCTCTAACAGTATTGCCGAACTAAAGAGCTCCTCAAATCCTTCTCTTTCATAAGCATTTTCCATGCACTGGAAATAAAAACCAGTATTTTACTTTTCTATTGTAATGCATACATTTAGATTCATAGACATTCTCATACTAAGAGTCATACAAAATGACAGTTATGCTTTTGTATGTTCACCAAATAAGTTTCTTTAATAATATATGAACACTTTGTTTTTGAGTTCATAGCTTCTAAAGGCTAATCATTGTATCTGATAAGGTAATTTTGTACATAGCCCTTCATTAGGTCCCTTCCTCTGAGGATGATGATAAATATGCCAAATGGCAAACTAGATCACAATTATCTGAAGATGGAATTCCCAATGACACTGATCTATAATTAAGCAAACATTTATTTGGCACCTATTATGTTTAAGATCCTATGCTAAAGTACTCATGGGCTTTAAAGTGAAATGTTAATTATGTAAGTTAATTAATTAAAATAAGTTAATTAACTTATTTTGTTTGATTATTCCCAAGTTGAATGAGACCGTAGGTATGGCAGATAACCCCTCTGCTCCTGTTTCTTCTTTTATATTGAAGGGATGAGATGATTTCCAAATTCCCTTCAAGTTGTGTAAGTCTATGATTCAATGTGGTTGCGTCATTCCTTAAATTGACAAGTTATATCTTTTAACTTTCCAAATTAGGTAAGTTTTAATCTTCATAGTTGTAGAATTTAAAGAAAACTTCTCTTAAAATGATGCATGAATGACAAGAACTAACTTGGATGTACTGTGAATTTCTCTTAGCAGTATTTTGATTTAAGTGTAAATGAGTCATAAACATGAGGATTATATTTCTCCAAAAATCAACATGCCTAAAATCTCAGATGATATTTTCTTGGCAAAATGAATTTGGAATTTTATTAAATTCAAGACATTTGAAAAGTCAGATGATATGCTGAGAACAAGATATTCACACAAGACCTATACCTATGAAATGAAGTAGATTGAGACAATTTTTTGGGTATTAGAGACTAAGGAGTTCTGTTGATTTTATGACCCTGATATAAAAGTAAAAGTAAATTTGATACTTAACAGTCTATTTCAAGGCCCAAACCACAAAGATCTTACCACTCCCCACATCCATCCACATCCATTATATAGGTTTCTTTGTCCAATAGTTAAATTCCCCTACACCATTTGCCTCTCTGTTGATCATTTCTTTCAGATTGGCTTAACTGGACATGGGTTTTTCCATAAGTTCTCTCATCCTTTCAAGAACAGAGCTCTTTCTTTCACACATCACATATTTCAGGATTTCTAAGCAACTCTCAGATCATGACTACCCCATCTTCACATAAACAAATAAACAAGCAAATAAATAAATTTGTTCCCTTGAAGTTCTTGCTAACTGAGTATTTATTCTTTACATTTTTTTTACATTATCTTTTATTATCCTCCTAGATATTTCCCTTGATTCATGCTTTGACACCTACTCAAATCATTTATTTCCTGTTATTCTGTGTAATGTCATCATCTATTGGACAACTTACTCAAACCTGAATACAAATAATCTTTGAACTTACCTTCTCCTTTACTACACTTATATCCTTCTCATAGACCCATGCAGAAATGTTCCACTTCTGAAATCAGAAATGCGTCTCTCTACTGTGAGACCACAGTTTCCTGTCTTCCCACAAGTCTCTTCAGTTTCGTAGATTCCAATTGACAGGTCGTTCACTCTCTCCCCTATTAGCCACTACTTCCTTCTTCTTCCTCTGTTATTCATGATTCATCACTTCACAACTCCTTTCATGACATTACTCTTGCAAACATCACAATTTTGAATAAAGTCAACTAGTATGAGATTCTGTTTAGTAAATTACTCAAATGGACATTAAACCAATAGCTAAATTCATCCCTTCCTTCCCTAACTGCTAATAAGAAGAGAAGCAATTGAGTCACATGGCAATATTAACCATTCCTTCTGCATACCATGCCTCCCTTACGCCCTCAATTCCGAATCTATTTTCTCAACAGAGAAAAAACAATTCATCAGAGAGGGAGTCCCTCAATTTCTAAAGAAAAGACAGAGAGAAAACCCAGATGATCTTTTTATACTTTACATCTTTAGAGTGGAATTAAGATCCCTTCTCCTCTACAGAGAATTGAGGAATGGCATTTTCTTTTTAACCCATCAACTTCCTCAGAAGCCTGTAAACCCTACAATATGAATGGCAAAACTCTCTTCTTTGTAAATTTAGAATGCAGCACAATGACTAACACATAATAGAGGTTCAAACAATATTCACTGAACGCACGAATAAATGACTGGGTAATGATTACAGAATTTCTGATAAATGTATTTGTAACTTCAAACCTGTAGCTAATTGCTACAGATATTCAGAACAGGCTTTTGGGTCAGCAAACTATCCCAAACCATTTTCATGTGTCTTTGGTTTTACTATAACTCAAAATACACTCTGCCAAGTATAATGCTCCATGGATTTTAAACACAAGATTCTTTCAAGGGAAATGTAATCCTAATGTTTATGATTCATTTGCACTTAAATCATCAAAACATCACTTAAGCATCCACTTGACTATCTAATTCCGTGTTTCCTTAACTAGATAACTGTTTATGTGTTTAAGACAAAATTATTATCTGTCCTTAATTTTTAGATAATTGTCTCAATTATAGATTTGTATCTTGTATGTGTACAAGCTATAATCAAACACCAATCAAATACACTCTGATTTCAGGATACTTCAGTCTTTTTATTTGGGGATAAAGACTTGTATAAGAGAATTAAAACAAGAAATGAGAAGTTAAAAAGTGTTCTTTTAAATAAATCATTTACTGGTTAACATGTAATCTATATAAGTCATCCTTAATACAGAAACATCTTTTGATCTGTTTAGTAGTTTTGCTGTTCCTAGTCATTTTTTTTTTAATTTATTTATTTGACAGACAGAGATCACAAGTAAGGAGATAGGCAGGCAGAGAGAGAGGAAGGGAAGCAGGCTCCCTGCTGAGCAGAGAGCCCCAGATGGGGCTCAATCCCAGGACCCTGAGATCATGACCTGAGCCGAAGACAGAGGCTTTAACCCACTGAGCCACCCAGGTGCCCCCCTAGTCATTTTAAAATAAAACAATTGTCAAGTCTTAAGAACAAACAAACAGTCTAGGAATGCAATAGAAAATCAAGTTGGGATGCTAAAAATTGTTCAGACCTTCATGGTGAGCTAGAGGAAGAAATTAAATCTTCCTAGAATTTAGTTTTTCATGTTGTTAAGTACTTTTCCATGCCACTCTTACTTTGTGTCTTTCCTTTCTCCTCCTCACTGACTCTGGTCTAACTATGTTGGCCTTAACAGTTTGAACTCATTTCTTTCTCAGGACCTATGCTTATTCTATCCTGTCTCCTGAAGGCTTTCCTCCAGATAGTCACATCGCTCATCTCAGTTAAGTTTCTATTCCAAAATTGCAAATATTCCTGATGAAAAAATAAAAATATTATCTATAGCGTTTACTCTGATTAAAAGATGGAGCTAATGTTTATCAATTCTGCTTCACATATGTATGGTCTCAAAATATTCAAAGGCAAGAGAAAACAAATGAAATTACTTTTGCTGTTTTGATAGAGAAACAGGAAAGGTAGGTATTTGGACTCCTGGCTGTGCAGATAAAGGAATGCTCTGATATGGATATATACAAAATATAAGTAAAAACTGACTTCTTACTAATTATATTAAATAATATAAACTGTGGCTTTACCAAAACAGTATTTTCACATTTTAGAGTATAAGAAAAAATATTATTCACATCCCAAACTCACTACCTTATTTTTTCTAAATGCCATGAAAATGACACTAGAAACTGATGGAGTAGGGAGGGATATAGAGACTATTTGAAGCATTTTTTCTTAAAAATTTACCCAATTCTTATTATCCAACTTTTATTAGCACCTAAATAAAACATATAAAATAACAATACCCATCACTGTTGAACATTTTACAGCCTCCATGGACTTTGTGTGCTAAATGCTTTATGTATATTTCCTATTTAATTCTCACATCAAACAAGAAAACTAAGACTAAGGAAGTTTAGCTAACTTGCTCAAGGTTATCCTGATTTGTTCTGAGGGAGACTGGCTACCTTACCATTCTGCAGTAATGAATAATTTACCCAGCATGAGTACTCCTGTAGGTGTCAAGGCTGCATCTGCACACATAAAGCATGGCACTAATGTGGTCCAATCTCTATACACTAATCTAGATAGGAATATTTTTAAAAATATTTTATTTATTCATTTGAGAGAGACAGAGATAGTGAAAGAGCAAAAGTGAAAGAGAAGCAGACTCCCCACTGAGCAGGGAGCCCCAAGACAGACTCAATCCCAGAACACTGAGATCATGACCTGAGCCAAGGCAGAGGCTTAACCAACTGAGCCACCCAGGCACCCCTAGACATAAATAATTTTTGAAAAGTATTAAGAAAACACTGATAAAAGATATTTCTGTTGATATTATTTCAAGAAATAAAAAAATAAATGGGCTTTTGGATTTTTAGTATAAATTTGCAGAACTTTCCCCAAGCAAAAGTTGTATGAATACAATATAAAGACATATGAGTCAAGTGCTATGAAACGTTCTAAACTAGGGGCAGAGAAGATTCATCGATTTATCTGAGACTCTTATTGAGTACTTACACCATCTTTGAATATAGTCAAGACAGTGCCTGGCACAGAACCAAACTCAATTAACTATTTGTTGAATGAGTAAATAAGAGGGACAAATTTCTCAGAGTCTGTGATCTAATAAGGGAAACACACATACAAGCATACAATTAAAAGGCAATATGAAAAGACCCATGAGAGGACACGAGAGGGAGCTGCTAAATCTCAGAGGTCCACTGATGGTATAGGATAAAGTTGGTTTTGTGTAAATGGAGTTCACAATCCTAAAATATTCTAATTGGACCCTAATAGGCACTTAAGGAAAGGGCTATCATGTGTTCCTTCTCTTTCTACTCACCCCTTTCCTACTATGTAAGAGAAAATAAAATTTATCACAGCTTTACAAGTCAAATTTAGGATTGTTGAAAATATTTATACCACAACTTACCTAAAAACAAATATATCACTTTATTTTTCTGTGAAACTTGTGGATGAATAACAATAAATCTGTTTTTCTATTTAAATATTTTAATGTAATTGAAAGAGCACTGGGCTATGTTGTTTTTTTTGTGTGATTCTGGTTCATTTAAACATTGGTTTCTCTGGCTCTGTATGAAAACATTCTCCTTATGTACTTTCATACTTATTTACTTAGTTGCCAACAAATATTTACTTACCAACTCCTGTGTGCCAGGAAAAAAAACATGATGGAATCTATAGTTTTATATACAAAGTAAAACAAAGATACTCTCTGGAAAGTTTAATATACAAGGATATTGGTCAGAACAGTTCCTGGAGGCTTGACTACATGTGCAAGAAATATTAATCCAGGAAGAAGATATTAAGGAAATTAAGTGAATACAAAATTTAATAAGGCCTTTTTCTAATTAAATGACGATCTTTAAAATTTTATATCTTAATAAATTGCATTAAGCTTCAAAAGGAACTAGAGATACCAACACGGGAGGTACTTCTGCGCTTACTGAATATTCAGGGCAGGACAGATTAGAAGTTAAAAGTGTGCTGTAGTAAGTTTTGTTTGAGAGAATACATAGAATTTGATAAATTTCAGACAAATGAGAAAGACAATCTAATAAATAATTTTGATAGATATAACCCTCAGAAGATATAAAATAAAAAATACCCTGAATATCAAATAATAAGGGAGAAAAAATAAAATTAAGTATAGAAATAGAAAACAAAAAGTATTAAATAAATGGAAGTAAGTCCTATGTAACTCAAGTAGTAATAAGAAGAAATGGGAAAAGTTCACTATCAAGACTTAGATATACAGACTGAATTAAAAACAATCCAGTAATGCGACAAAAAGGAAAAAGAAGTCTGAAAAGATAGGTCTCTTCTCAAACTCTCCCACAATGAGATTGTAATAAAGACAAGATACCATATTTTTGGTGTTTGATCCTCCCAGATGGCTTTCAAGTCCCTACCTTTTCCTTTACTGTTTTGCCCCATATTTGAGCAGTAACATTCCAAACCTCCATCTGAGCTCCATCCACTAGCCCCAGTAAAAACTCAAAGCCCCAGTGTCCCTCCTTGTTTCACTCTCAGGAGAATTGCCCTTATCTTTCAGGAATTCTTTGGCTGCTTACTTAACATGAGTAACAACCTTTGTTTTCTATCTTTTTGGTACCTATGTGTCATTCTGGCCATTATCCATAGGGCTTGAGGGGAAGGAATCTGACTAGTAGCTGTTCAGCATCCAGCAAGGGATTCCGGGTACTTAAACAGAGCCCTTTCTGACGCTATCTAAAATTTCAGTTTACTCCAGACAATCCTGTTTTTCCTCCACTGCCTTTTTAGTAGCATTTACTACCACTTAACATACAACAGATTTTTACTTACGGTTTTTCTTAATCTCCTATTATATGTCTTTCCTACTAAATATAAGCTTCTGACAAGCAAGATTATTACCTACTTATTTATCTAGGGCCTAGAACAGCGCCTGACAGCAGACGTTCAATTTTGTAGAATGCAGTAATAAAAAATATATACCAGGTCAACACAAACCAAAAGGAAGCCTTAGAAACAATTTTAACATTAAGAAAATAATATTTAAGGCAAAAAAAAAAATCCTAAGAGACAAAGGGGAGGATATAAAATAATAGAATAATGACTCAATAAGACGTAACAATCATGATGTAATTACACATGATAAAATATATGATCTTTATGACAACTGATTTTAAAATATGAGTTAAGTAAATACATTTTTGGAAGATACTAGCACAAAAAAATAGAAAACTTAAGTAGATCAATAATCAATAAGGAATTAAAAATAGTAAACAAAAAAATCTGTCCTTTTTCCTGCCTTCAAGCACCTTCAAACTTGAGATGGTTTTACTGGTGAATTTTTCTAAATTCTTAAGGAATAATTTTTATGTCATACAAGATATTTCAAAAATTAAGAATAAAGAGGGAAGGTTTCCAGGCTTCTATTATTAGAACATTTTAATCTCATTAAAATCAGTTGAAGGCAACAGGAAAAGGAGATCATATTCCAATAACACTATACATAAATACAAATTTTCTAACTAAATACTGAATCAGGTAATTGAGTGTGCTCAAGTAGAATTTAAACCAGAAATGCCAGAGTTCTTCAATAGCAGCATATTTGCCAATGAGGTATTCACTTTATTAGTGAACTATAAGAAAAAAGTAACATAGATTCAGGGGGAAAAATACAGGAAAATTCAATACCCAATTATGTTAACACTCTAGAAAAAATTTCTAAAAGGCAATTCCCTTACACTAATAAAATACAGTTGCCAATTTGACAGCAAACATTTCACTTAATAGAGAAATTTCAGAACCATTCTTTTAAAACTGGAAATAAGTCAACAGTGACTATTATAACCATATTGAGCAACACAACCCTAAGGGTTATGGCCAAAATAAATAAGCAAGGAAAAAAAAAAGGTCAGGAAAAGACAACATTGATATTTGCATATGCTATAATTTACAGAGAAGACTCTGAAGACTCAATAAAACTATTGGAAATATAAGAGATCAGTCAACTGGCTGACACAAGGCCAATTATATATAAACATACATATATACACATATATACACACATGTAACATATTTATGGCTGATTATATATATGTATACATACACATATATATGGATCTTGTGTCAGCCAATTGACTGATCTCTTATATATCCAGTAGTTTGTTTATATACCTCTATGGATATCTCAATATTTCTCTACTTCCACAATAAAATACTG